>NC_054834.1:4165783-5391616 GCF_018345385.1 Vulpes lagopus
AGCAAGCACAAAATGATTGACAAAGTGATTTTCTTAAAAAAAGTAAACTCATTTATGCATCAATTCCAACCCAGTAAATTGTACAAAAAAGTTGATATTCCTAGCATACTGTTTTATATGCTGTTTGTATTTGACTTGAGAAGGAAGGCATAGGAGAAGATACTGGAAAAAACAGGTTACTGCATTTATATATCAAATATTTATTAATATCTACCATGTGTCAAATATTTGGAAGAAAACCCTGGAAAACAAGACATGGTCTTTTCTATAAAATTGCTTATCTCCTGTAAGTGGGCAAAAATTAAATAATTTAATTAAAGTGTGATAAAAATTTGTCCATTTGCAGGAAAAAATATGTACATGTAATTATTCATGTTTTCACACTGAAGGCCCCACCAGCTCATTGGGAAGCCAGCATTCATGCCTTCTTGTGATAGTGAGATTCCATGTACATGTGAGTCCACTTGGAAAGGAACAGAGCTAGGAATAGAAAGACCACCCAGTAGTGTGTTCCAGGCAAAACGGTGGCTTGAACCAAAGCAGTGAGATGTATTTGGTTTGTATTTCAAATGTGTGGAAAGTACAAGCAAGCACCTTGATAGCACACAAACAAAAAATGTAGTGAATGTCTGTAGAAACCAGATTCATCAAGATAGTTTAAATACGGAGGCTTAAATAAAGGGATTGCTTTGGAATTTAAAAGAAAAGTAAAAAAGGTTAAGGCATTCAGGTTCTAATGAAATTAGTTGCCATTCACATGGCTACATGTCTCAATAGCAAGGAAATATTTTAAATATTTTATTTAGTCTTGGAAGCTGAGAACATAGAGAGAGAAGTGATAAAATGGAATAGTTATTGCCCAAGACAGAGCACAGAGACTCTCATAGAAGAACACCAAGTCTCTTCCTATTCTCAATCTTCTTCCATTGGATGAACACAATAAGCCAACTGGCAAGAGAACTATTATGACTGAGTCCAGCTTTATGGTGCAGAGTCAGGCAGACCAGATGGATAACGTAGAAGTGAAGAAAAACACATAGCATACATATAAACCAAAGCAAAGTCAAAATATAAGTGACAATAACTGATAAAGCAATAAAATGAAAAAAAAAACAATAAGATGACTAATTTTATAAAGAAATCTTCATATTCAGTAATAAAGTCAATAGGAAAAGTGGCAAAATATGAGTAAACCATTCAGAGAAAATGAGATGTATAGGACAAACACTATGAACTGATGCTTAATAACATTGAAATATAATACATCAAACTTAAAACTGTACTCGATAAACATTCACCTATCACCCATCTTTCATCCTCAGAATGACGAGAGTTAAGTTTTTGAGTATAATTTTTTTGACAAAGATGGATAGATGGGCTTACTTATATATAAGTAGGAAGATAAATTTACACCTATCCAAGAAGGACAACTGTGTTCTCCCTGTTTCCAGCTCCTCTCTGGAAGGAATTTGTCCATACCTGTAGCACTCCAAGAGCTGCCACCTGAGAGATGGGACCCTAAGTTTCCCTAGCTCTGAGAACCAATAAGGTTTGTTTATATCAGTCCCACAGAACTATAGCAAACAAACAAACAAACAAACAAACAAACAAAAAACAGTTATTAAACAGATATGCAAGTATTTCCCTACAGCTATAGCTCTGGACTCAGGGTAAAACAAACAGACAAAATTGCTCCCTTCCCAGATTCTCCTGGGAGGAGTTTGACTGTATACTTTACTAGCTACAGCCTGAGGGTCTGGCTTCTAAGCAGCCTGCATTTAGGTTCTGATGTGATATTCCTGGGAGGCCAACAGAACTGGTGGGCACTTCCCCAAATTTCCTCTCTGGCTCTCTCCTACAATAAAATTGAGTTTCCAGCTGTTCCCTAAAAGGAGCTTGTCCACACATCTAGCACACTAACTTCTATAGCTATTATCTGAGAGATAAGACATTGGTCAGCTTTACACATCTATTCAAAACTTAGATGTTTCCAGGATGGAAGTATGAAGGTTGGATAGGAGAAGCACAGGAGGAAAATGAATGGCATTGTTAAAGTTGGCTCATGGCACCACATGTTTATGAAAATCCATAGAATTTACAGAACAAAGAATGGATCTTGATGTCAGGGGATAGAGTAATTTAAGAGGTCCAGGCATAACACATTGAAATGTAAGACCATGACATAAGAATCTGACTGTATTAGAAATATAAGAAGGAATCTTACTCAAGGGGATGGGGGGAAATGATGGTGACCTAAATCACTTTGGAAATTAATGGGGTCTGTAGGACTAGAGGCAACAGAACCTTGCACATAAGCACTGTACTTTAGGAGGTGATCCAGTGACTGGGTCTGTTAGGTGTCCAAGTGTTGGTCTCAGGGTTCTGAGTTCAAGTTCTACATTGGGCACCATGCTGGATGTAGAGCCTACCTAAAAACAAAACAAAACACTTGTTTTAATAGATAAAATGGTTTCCTATAGACTTATGGATTAACACTTGTGAACCCACTATAGGAGCACACTAGTTTTAAACTATTAAGTAAATGTCTGGTGGACGGCGCAAACTAGGTGTCTCTTTGCTGTAACTGGAAATTACAGATGAGCAAGGGGAAGAGGCTGGAATGAAAGACATTGATGGAAGAAATGAAGAAGACACAAATAAATGTAAAGATACTCCATGTCTATGGATTGGAAGAATTAGTATTGCTAAAATGTCCATATTACTCTGAACAACCTACAGATTCAATACAATTGGTATAAAATTCCCATGGTGTTTTTTACAGAAATAGAAAAAAAAATTCTAAAATCTGTATGTAAACAACAAAACACTTCAAATAGCACAAGAAATATTGAGAAGGAATAACAAATTAGTAGACATCATGTTTCTTGATTTCAAATTATACTATAAAGCTATAGTAAGCAAAAGGTTATGATATTAGAACAAAAATAGACACATAGATCAATGGAACAGCATAGATAGCCTAGAAATAAACCCATGTATATATGGTCAATTATTTCTCAACAAAGGCAACAAGAATGCCGTCAGGAAAGGATAAACTCTAATAAATAGTATTGGGGAAACTGGATACATACATGCAAAAGAATGAAATTAGAGCCCTATGTTATACCATATACTAAAATCAACTAAAAATTGATTAAAAGCAGGATCCCTGGGTGGCAAAGTGGTTTGGCGCCTGCCTTTGGCCCAGGGCGCGATCCTGGAGACTCGGGATCGAATCCCACATCGGGCTCCCTGCATGGAGCCTGCTTCTCCCTCTGCCTGTGTCTCTGCCTCTCTCTCTCTCTCTCTGACTATAATAAATAAATAAACATAAAAATTGATTAAAACCTTGAATGAAAGACTGAAAAACATAAACACTTAGAAAAAAATAGAGGGTGAGTTCTTTGACAGTGGTCTAGTTAATGATTTTTTTTTTTTGATATTACATCAAAAGCAAAAAAGACAGTAAACACTAAAATTAATGTATTAGGCTACATCAAACTAAGAAACTTCTGCACATCAAAAGAAACCACCAACAAAAAGAAAAGACAAGCTATGGAATGGGAGAAAATATTACAAATCACATATTTCTGTAAGGGGTTAATATCCAAATTATATAAGTAACTCATACAACTGAATAGCAAAAATAAATCCAAACAACCCAACCTGGGTAAAGAACCTTGATAGGCATTTTTCCAAAGAAGATGTACAAATGGCCAACAGGTGTATGAAAAGGTGCTCAATTAACATCAATAATTATCAGGGAAATGCAAACCAAATCACAATGAGGTATCACATCATACCTTTTAGGATATATATTCAAAAAGACAATAATAAATATTTATGAGGAGGTGCAGAAAAGGGATCATTTGTACATAGCTGCTAGGAGAGTAAGCTAGTATTTCCACCAGGAAACAATATGAAAGTTCCTCAAGAAATTAAAAATAGAAGTAATGATCCAGCAATTCCACTGCTGGTGTATATCCAAAGGAAACAAAAGAATTATCTCGAAGAGATACCTATTCCCATATTTGCTGTTGTTTTAATCACAATAGCCAATGTATGGAAACAACCTAGACGTATGTGAACTGATGAGTGAATAAAGAAAATGTGGTGTATATGCACACAAATAAAATATTAGCTATGTATACTTTTTTTAAAAAAGGAAATTCTATCATTTGCAACAACATAGATAAACTGGAGGGCATTATGCTAAGTGAAATAAGCCAGAGGGGAAAAATTGTGAACTCATATCTACTGAGAGTAGAATGGTGATTTCCAGGGACTGGGGAAGGGAAAAATGGGGAGAAGTTGGTTAAAGTGCAAACACTTTCAGTTATAAGATGGATAAAGTCTGAGAATCTCATATACAGTGTACATATACTTGACTACACTTGAAACTCAAAGGTTCTAAAAGAATAGTACTTAGTGACATACCAAAAAAAAAAAAGATGTTAATATTGGAAGTGATTAATGTGTTAATTACCTTGATTGTGAGAATATCTTCATGATGTATACATATATTAAATCATTACATTGTGCACTTTCAGTTAAAAACAGAAAGCAAAAAAAGGAGGAACATAAACACATAAAATGAATAAAAAATTACAAATGGAATAGATATTAATTCAACATCCATAATCAACTTCATATGTGAATAATCTATAATCAATTAAAAGAACAGCAATTTTCAGTGTGAATAACACTCAAGACCAAGTTATATGTTGCCTATTATTATTTTTTTAAGATTTAATTTATTTATTCATGAGAGACACACAGAGAGAAAGGCAGAGACACAGGCAGAGGGAGAAGCAGGCTCCATGCAGGGAGCCCAATGTGGGACTTGATCCCGGGTCTCCAGGATCACATCCTGGGCTGAGGGCGGCACTAAACTGCTGAGCCACCTGGGCTGCCACATATGTTGCCTATTAAAAATCCTCTTTATTTATAAAAATTAGGATAGATTAAGTAAAATGATGGGGAAATATGTCATATTAGCATTCACTAAAATGAAGCAGGAACAGCTACATTAATTTCCATAAAATAGATTTTAGAACATGAAAAATTTTCAGGAGTAATGAGAGGAATTGAGTGATGATAAAAGAGTTATTTCTCAAAAAAAAAAAAATCCTAAATACTTGTGTCTTTAACAGTAGATCATCAGAATAGGGGAGGTAAAAATTGGAAGAACTATAAGAAGAGAAAGATAAATATACCACCGGATACTTCAACACCTCTCTTGCAGTAATGCTAGATCAAGGAGGCAAGAATCAGTAAGGATCTGTTTGGTTTCAATTTGCTACATTCTTTTCCAGAAAATAGAAGCAGAATGAATACTTCCTGACTCATTCTTTAAAAAGGCCAGTGCTACTCTAGTTCCAAAACCAGATAAAGACATCATAAAAGAGGAAAACTGCAGAGGCCATAGAGCAGAAATCCTCAACATAATATTAGCAACTCAGATCCAACAATGTAGACGAAGTATTATGCACAACAACCAAACAGGATATGCAAGGCTATTTCAACTTTGGAAAGTCCGTCAGTGCCGCAACCCACTACATCAACAGGTTAAAATAAATTGATGTGGAAAAAGCATCTGCAGATGTTTGACAAAATTGATTATGGATTCCACAAATGGAAAAAAAAAAAACACTTAGCAAACTAAGAAGAGGCGCTCAACTTCATAAAGAACATCTCAAAAAAATGGTAGCTAATATCATCCTTATCGGAAAGAGACAAGACACTTCCTTCTTAAGACTGAGAAACAGCAACATGTCTTTGGTCAGCTTTACACATCTATTCAAAACTCAGATGTTTCCAGGATGGAAGTATGAAGGTTGGATAGGAGAAGCACAGGAGGAAAATGAATGGCATTGTTAAAGTTGGCTCATGGCACCACATGTTTATGAAAATCCATAGAATTTACAGAACAAAGAATGGATCTTGATGTCAGGGGATAGAATAATTTAAGAGGTCCAGGCATAACACATTGAAATGTAAGACCATGACATAAGAATCTGACTGTATTAGAAATATAAGAAGGAATCTTACTCAAGGGGATGGGGGGAAATGATGGTGACCTAAATCACTTTGGAAATTAATGGGGTCTGTAGGACTAGAGGCAACAGAACCTTGCACATAAGCACTGTACTTTAGGAGGTGATCCAGTGACTGGGTCTGTTAGGTGTCCAAGTGTTGGTCTCAGGGTTCTGAGTTCAAGTTCTACATTGGGCTCCATGCTGGATGTAGAGCCTACCTAAAAACAAAACAAAACACTTGCTTTAATAGATAAAATGGTTTCCTATAGACTTATGGATTAACACTTGTGAACCCACTATAGGAGCACACTAGTTTTAAACTATTAAGTAAATGTCTGGTGGACGGCGCAAACTAGGTGTCTCTTTGCTGTAACTGGAAATTACAGATGAGCAAGGGGAAGAGGCTGGAATGATCCATGTGCTACTGGGTTAGAGTTGGAGATATCAGAATGAGCTGTATTTTGCTTAATAAAAATATAGATGACTACATATAGAAACATTTATAAATATGTCCACATATATGTGTTAATATGCAACTATATTATATCCTGACAATAAACTAACAGGATCCCATGGAAAAATGACTGAATCTAGGGCCATGGCAAAAAGCACATACTATAAGGCTTGGTGCACCTTATAGGGCCAGCGAGTGAAAAAGTGCCATAAAACAAACAACAAACATTGTGATTGGGATGAGTTGGAGGGATACAGGGACCAAATGGTTCCAAACGGTCAAAGATGGACCATTTGAGCAACAAAATAAATAAATAGTATTTGATTATAAATATGAATATAAAAAAATAAATAAATAAATATGAAATATTTATCTGTTCATGGAATGATAGAACTAAGTGCATTTAGAAATAATAAATAATAAATAAACAAAAAATAATAAATGTGGAAGAATAGAAAATAGATAAGTTAAATGTGGGAGAATAGACAAATCTGTTATGCAAAAGAATCCTAAATAAATTTTGCGTCGTTGAGGTTGGACTATAACTCCCCACTTCTTAGGTGTAGGCTGTGCATAGATTAAAAGAAAGATTATTTTAACAACAACAACCAAAAAAACCCTCATTGAGTAACAAAAATAAAACCACAACTATAGAAACTCAGAGCTTTTTACTTCCTGAGCACCCAAACAGAGAACAATTATGGTTTAATCTGACATTGGATGGGGATATGAGTTAATAACATGAATGGTGTAAGATTTGAAAATTAGTAAGTAAAAGCATAAAATACCTTAAATTTAGTTGTAGAACACTCCTTTTCATTGAGAAGATCTATTATACACTTTGAAAATGATCAGTCTTCCCAAAATTCTCTGTAATTTCTTTGCAGAATGTAATAGATATTCAGCAATAGAATTTTAAGATGAGAAGACATGCAGAGGTTCAGAAACTATGGGACCCAAACACTGGGAACTGAAAAGTAGAGAAGGGTGGATTTCAATTGCGTGAAAGAGGAAGAAAATCCCTTAGATGTGTAGACAACAGGGAAGACATTAAAAAAAAAAAAAAAGACATTACTACCTTAAATAACAAGACAAGGTTTTGCTGTTTAAGTGATTTAACCTGCATGTGGTCACCAAAACAAAGTAATATTTGGTAGAATGAAGATGAACAGCACAGACACAGAAACATAAACTAATTTGTGTTGGGAGAGGCAGCTGTTGTCTGTTTTCATAGTGATGGAAAACCTCACTTTTTTCAAGTTTCCCTTAAACCTCCCTCACTTGGCTTGGAAATGAGAGCAGCAGAGTTTTTTCTGGAATGTAACAATTTTCTGAAAAGAACTCTTTCTCTCTCTGCTCTTTATTTAGTCTTTTCTTACAGATGGACTCAAGCTAGTCCTTGGTATTACAATTTTGAGCTTTAACAAATATTTCTAGAACTAAGAAAATTCCTTTTAAAAAGCCGTTGTAGGTATAATGGGTATTATTTCTCTAGTGCCTTCTGTCAGAGGGACTGAATGCAGCTCCAAGTACTAGGAATACTACTTCCAGTAGGATAACAAAAATCAAGATTTTATTTTTCTCACATGGACAAGAAGTCCGACCAAAGGGAGGAGAGAGAGCTGCAGACTGTGCCCACCTGATAAGACAACCCCACAGAGGTGTCAAAATCCCAAGCTCATATATATATATATATATTTTATGACCAACTTTAGGATCTAGATTTTGTCACTCTTTGTCTCATGGTTGCAAGTCAGCACCTCCTCCTACATCGCCTAGTGGCTCACAAAGGAGTAAAGACCTGTGGAAAAGACCTTTTAAAGATCTGTGTCCTTTGTGTAGGGCCATTCCGTGAATTGTTGCTTATTCACCACTCTTAGCTTCACAGGAGGCCAGGTGTGTTCCTGTACTTAACAAAATCAAAGTCCTGAGAATAAAACACGGGGAGAATTTGACATTGGATGGGCAGATAACAGTTTCTATTATATCTCCTCAAAAGTCTAGACAACACACACATGCAGAGACACACACAGATGGTCAATGTCCTCATTTTACTTATACAAGGAAGTCGTCTGCCATTTGACTGCTTATACAAATACTTTCCTTTTTTCCCCCAAAGATTCGTTTATTTATTCATGAGACAAGAGAGAGAGGCAGAGACACAGGCAGAGGGAGAAGCAGGCTCCCTGCGGGGAGCCCGACATGGGACTGGATCCCAGGGCCCCGGGGTCATGCCCTGCGCGGAAGGCGTAGATGCTCAACCGCTGGGCCACCCAGGCATCCCTACAAATACTTCCAATTTAACATTGAAGCCTGAAACAAATTTTGCCAAGGTTTAATGTTTATAGCAAAAACTTTAGAAAAGTTACCTTTTTCCTTTTTATTTATTCATTTATGAGGATGGTAAACTATAAGATAGGCCTCCCTCTATATGAGTAAGAAAAGGAATACTTACCAGAAACATAATATTTCAAGTAAAGAGTCAATTTCTTTTGAATAAAGAATTATTTCTTTTGGATGAAGACAGTTGAATATGGGGCTAGAGCAAGAAAAACAGTCAAATTAAATGAGTTGAGTGATGTGACCACACATTCCTCTTTACTTGAAATAATATGAATTAGAGTTATTCCAATAGAAATGTAATATTTTAAGTCTTACAATTAACAATCTATCTGTTAAGAATCTTATTTCCAATAAAAGTGTAGTTGTTGCGTAGAGGAAGTTCATGGACTTTGAGTGGCCCTAATGTTTGTCTTCAGTCTAGAACTTCCTGGGATTTCTAGGATAGTAGTGGACATAAGGAAGATAATCACAAGCATCTATTAATGACTAGTATGTGGGAGAAATTCTCACATTCATAACCGTGACTAATCCCAGAAATTTTGTGAAATAAGTATTATTCTCTATCTCTTTTTTTCTTCTTCTTTTTTTTTCTACTGATAATTTTATAACTAAAACTACTAATCATGAAACGATAACATTTAAGTTGAATTTAAACTAAACCAAAGCAGCCAATTATGCAGAGATATTAAACACTGGTTTAGGGAAGATTTTACAATAATTTGACAGCTTCAGTTATATTACTTTTTAATTTATTTTTTAAAAAAGATATACTACTTCATTTTGAGATTTCCACTTTTACTGAGAGTACTTTTATATGAAATTTCCTTGTCTATTATGCCATCCATGCAAGTCTTGTTTTTTTGAAAAATGAATAGACAAGTGCTTCGTTAAGGAGTCTCTGAAAGATCCTCAATAGGTTGGGGAAGGTCTTTTTCTCTCTTTGACCTTTTGAAATTGTATTTTAGAATAGGAAACGGTCTTCCATTCAGAGCAAGCCTCATTATGTCTGTTGCAGTTTCTCTCCACTTAAGCCAGGAGGAGGTTATTAAACATCTTTCAGAGAGAAATGCGTGGAGTAGTCAGAAGAGATGCTTATGTTAATGTGGACTGGTTCAGGCCTCTTTTTGTCATGAAATAATTACTGTTGCAAAATACCAGCAGGTGTTGAAAGAGCAGGATTAATTTGTAAGAGTTGAATGACATCATTTCAAATGGCTTATTAAACACTAATTAGATTTCGAATTGTGTGACTCCCCATATCCTTATGTCAGGATGGGAAAGTTTAAACATCTGCTTTCTCTATGATGGAGGTGAATAAGGTTACAGTTTAATTTTCATAGGTGACAGTTTATCAAATGAAATCAAAATGGAGATATCCAGCATCATGTTTTATAGAATGGAGAGTATATTTAAATCTCCATTTCTGTCCTCAGTGTTCTTAGCCAATTAAGTGACTGTCTTAAGCGGTATAATTCCTTGATCTGCTGTTTGTAATTCAACACATTTATGTAATGAGGTTACTTCAGATGTATTGTTGAGTAAGAACACTGAGACTCCTGGATTGAAAAAAACTCAAAGAATGGTCAAACTCAGTGCTGAATAATACCACATTTCGTCTTTATAAATTTAGACGATGCAACATTTTATGTATTCAGCGTAACACGTTTTGTTCTAGAAAGCAAAGATATAAATATACAAAATACTTAAAGCTCTCTGAGGATATAGTATTAAACTAATGTAATGATCTTAAAGAATCACATGAATGAAAATAAAAAAAGAATCACATGAACTAGTTATAACTAGATGCAATATCTTTCAGAAAGATGAGTTATGCTTCAGCCTATTAGACGCAATTGCATATACACTGGAATTTGGGTCAAAGATAACAGCAGATATAACAAAACCTATTACATTCTGAACTGACAACCTGTTGCTACTGTCTTAACATGCAAACAAAATAAAAGGACAGAACGATGCTGATTGCCAACTGATTAGCCTCACTCCCCAGTGAAACGCATTTCACCTTTACCCTCCAAATGTACACGGAAATTTGCAGAGTAAAATTCCCCTAACTTCGTAACAGTGACTTCCTGTCCCAGCACCGGTACCTCTGTCTTCTTCCTTTTGACCCTCCACCTCACACCTGATGCTCCAGTGAGCTGCTGAGCCAGACTGGAGCCAGAGGCAAAAGAAAATATGCATTGCCATATGTGCTTATCAAAATACCCTCCCAAGTCTTGAACCTGCAGAAAAGCTAATAAAATCTCTACAACTAAAAATTAGCATTATATTTAAATCCCTTTGCTGCCCAATCTGTTACCATGCCATCATCAGGCCTCATAAAGTGATGGCATAGGGGTACCTGGGTGGCTCAGCGCTTGAGCATCTGCCTTTGGTTCAGGTCATGATCTCAGGGCCCTGGGATCGAGTCCTGCATGGGGCTCCCTGCGAGGATCCTGCTTCTCCCTCCACCTATGTCTCTGCCTCTCTCTGTGTGTCTCTCAGGAATAAATAAATAAAATCTTTTTTTTTTTTTAAGAAGCAATAGGGTGGAGTGGGGCAGCAGGGACCCATGTGTGATCACAGTGCACTGTTCCCTTTCAACAAAAACACAGGCTCATATGACAACAGCTTTTCTTTACAACATTTCTATAGTCTATTATGGATATTAGACATTAATTTTTTGTTTATGTTTTAAAATATTGCATAAAAATGATTGTCTGGATTACTGAGGTTTTATTTGAATCCCTTTAAATTTTGCTCCAAAGCAAGTCCCCTCAGCCTTATCAGCTCTGAGTTTAGTATTTCAGAAGTAGTTCATGTTTGATCTCACCAATGGTGGGCTTTTTCTTTTTTTCTTTTTCTTTTTTTTTTTTTTTGCATTTGTTTTCCCACTTATTCCCAGATTTTCTCATAAAAAGCAAGTCAGATATAAGCAAATATATAATATTTACAATTATGTTGTTGATTTATCGGTTTGCCTGTTTGTTTTTATTTCCTATGCCTCCTCATCCTTATGTCCACAGTAAAAGCAAGTTCCATCAAAATAGGAACCTATGTCTTCCACTGGTCTTCTATCAGTTTTCCTGGCACACAATAGACACCCAAAGACTCTATATTGGATGAATGATTGTATAGTTTTGGTTTTCTCCATTTTTGTTTTTGTTGTGTGTGTGTGTGTGTGTGTGTGTTTTCCTTTTAGCATGGGACATGTAGTTTTCTGGGGAAAAAAATAAGTTATCATTTCCCTGGGAATTTATCAATTATCATTGATACTTGATGTTTAGTTGTCATTTCCCTGGGAATTTACCAATTACCATTCAATGTATGCAATCAAAGAGAGGAAAATTGAAGTTATATCATTTATAATCACTCATACAAGCTCTGTTGGCCATTTATTTCAAAACATAGGGAAGAATGTCCATGCTGATATTAGCCTAAGCAAAGAGGCACCCACTGGGTGGTATTAATGGGAACAAAGCCACTGTGCCTTAGGTAGAAGTTCTGTTTTGAAGTCATTACAGTTGAGGCCAGGGTGGTTGGTGGGGACTTCTGCAAAATATTTTATGTGTTATGGTCAATAATTTATCATATAACCGGAGGGAATAGTTAAGATTTGAAAGGTGTGGTATCTTTGTATGAGAGCTAATTTACCTGCGGTGTACCGGACATATCGAAAAGGTATTATCTAGTGCTAAAGACAATAGGGCAATGAGTTAGCAAGGTTTTCTGGCAGGATATTAGAGAAAATATTAACAACAGGGACAGATCTAGAATAAAAGCACCTTAAAAAGATTAGATAGGAGAAATCTCATCCTTTCAATTACTATAGACCTAAAATTAGCTTACCATAGATCATACACCATACTGTGTCATTTTTTAACCAGACTCTTTGAATTGATTGATTGATTGATGATTCATTTATTCAGTCATTTCAAAATACCACATTTAGCAATTTCTATCTGTATTGCTTTGTCCTAGATAGTGAGGACATGGAATGAGTGATATTTTAAAATAACCAAAGATATGAATAACCAAACGTTGAATATTAAGCAACAACCTAGTTCTAAAAATAGTTGAAATGTAAATAGAGCTCATCTCAGGACTGTGCCAGTATTAATACGGATTGAAAGGTTTTATAAGATGAAAGGCAAAATATCACTCATTGTGACATATTTCTAAGGGAATAAGTGGGTAGCAAGAGTACAGAACAGCTATATTTCTATCTCCAATAAAAATAGGAATATTGGATGATAGAATGTTGCTGTGACTGTTTTGTCTCTTGCTCAGAAAAAAAAAGTTTTATTAACTGCTTGATCTATCTAATTGACTTTGCAAAAATCAATTGTTAAGACTGATGAAAGCTCAAATGGAGGGGGAAAATGGTCCTCTAGCAACATGCAGCAGGAACTCGTCTTAATCCACACAAGCCAAATGAAACTGTAAAATGGACAGTTTCTAGAGATCTAACAAAAGTAAAAATAATGTAATCATGAAATATGTGCTTGGCAAAATGCCTTATATATTTTGGCTTCATTTTCCAGTTCAATATTTTTACGGTGAAATAGACAATACTCTTTATAAGAGCACTAACCAAGCATTTTGAAATTTCTCTTTAGATCCCTGTTCGGTGAATCAACATTACCTGTTCACACCTTGATTCTGAACTCACAGCAGCGCCACCACTAAGACTAGTGCAGTGGTTCGGATTCTGAATGTTTTGCTTATGTCACAGTCCTTAAACATTCCATTTAATGAGCGGTAGTGACCTTTTCAACATAAATGTACACTCTTGGTTAAGTTGTAGTTTTCTTTATCTTACATTGCTTTGATGGCACAGTATTTAATGATATGAGTTAAAGAGAGCAACTCAAATTCTTTATGGGGTTAAATTTCTATATTCAGGTTACTGAGAGCATTACTCAAAATACAAGTAGAATTGTAGGAGAATATAGTGATTCTGCATTAATCTACTGTATAGCCTCTTAGATGATGTTTTGCGGGCTGCAGGTGTTTTATTACAGTATTTGTTTTAATTTTGCAGTAGTTTATAAAAGTTTTATCCTTGCATTTTTACTATTTCAACTGCTACCCAAATTCTTTTGTGGGGAGCCCCCCCTATGAAAATAGTGTTCTGTCTAAAAAAGTTATAGTTAGCTATGTTATTGACTCATTCGTATAGGAAAATCTATTAGTAACAAAAAAGGACGGAATATTAAGTCTAATATCACTTTCAGTTGAGAGGTAGGCATTGTTTGTGTGTTGTATCCAATCCATGTCTGCAAAGAATCAAGTTAATTCTATGTTAACAAATCATGTAAATTTATAAATCCTTTTAAAATTCACCTATAACCCCAAACCTTTGGTAGGGTAGGAGCTTAACGTCAAGTGGTGACAGTCAACAAGCCCATGTGGGTGTCATGTGGGCCAACCCTCCCCTCCTCACTTTCTGTAAAGTTTCTCTCGACTCTGCACAAGTCTTGCCCCATCCCCTTCTGTTATTCTACCTTTAAAGCACTCAGTTCTGCACAAATCAGAATGGATTTAGCTCTTTCCCCCACCATCAGTAGTTACTGAATAAAATCTGTACTGATCTAACTGGTGTCTGCTGTTGTCTTTGACAGGTATATGATAAAATATGATATAATCCTGGGAAATTATGGCAGTAGAGAACAATTTACAAAAAGTGTATATAATACATACATGTGCATACATATATGTATGGGTTTATATACACAGGTACATGTTTATATATATTTTAAACACATCTAAACACACCTGGAAGAGAAACAGTCCTTATATATTATGCAGTTTGCTGACATTTATGCAAAGGACTTGTTGGTGGTGATAGGGACAGGAGAGTGCTGTAAAGACTCACTACAACCCATTGGAGTAACACATGGTGAATAATGCAAGTACATGGGACTTTTGTCTTCTCACTTCATTCGTGCACTTCATTAAAGAAAATCATTTAGTAAATTGAAGAAAATTAAGAAGAGTTAAAAAAGAATAAAAATAAATCAATCAAGCCCTTCGGAACTATGAATAACCCTTCAGTGATTGGAGGTTTTCATATTCCACTGTGATTTTAAAGTTACTTTGACTGAGTTACAGTTACTGAGGTCTGTTTAAAATAGATTATTTGTAGTATTTGTTAATGTGGTAGTTTTTCTTTTTGTTTAAAGATTTGTTTGTTTGAGAGACTGAGCAGGGGGAGGGGCAGAGGGAGAAGGAGAGAAACTCAAGTGTACTCTCCACTTAGTGAGGAGTCCTACTTGGGCTTGATCTCACAACCTTGAGATCACACTCTGAGCTGAAATTAAGAGTTGGATACTCAACTGACTGAGCCACCAGGTGCCCCAATGTGACAGTTTTTCTAATAGCAAAAGTAGTGATTATAAGAACACAAATTCTGAAGGCTGGTCTCAAATCACAGCACTCACCATGTTGGCTGTGACCAGGCCAAATCGCTTAACCATTCCATGCATGAACTTCCACAGCACTTTAAACAGTAGTAGTCATTGAATATATACTGTACTGTTATATATGTAAAATCTTCTATGAAAACCTCATTTACATTTTACTAATTTTATCATCCAAAGAGGGAAAAAAAATGTTTTGACTTTTTTTCACTTGTTGTCTTAGGGGAAATAGTTTTAAGAGTTCTATTAGAGTATAAAATCCATGATTCCTCATTTTTTATAGATTCTTCATTGTGACAAAACATAGTGATGCTTGCTGAAATATTTAATGTTCTTTTTCCTTGATTTTTAATTCCTGGATGTTAAAAAACATTTCAATATGAAGTTTTATTTTTAATAGCCCAACATTTTGTTTGTTTCATTTTCAGATATACACTTTTTACACAAATCTAAGTAGATATTTTTGTTTGATCAAATATAAGAATCATGTTTTTGCCATTGTAATAGGAGAATTTAAGCTGTAAGATTTAACAAATCTCTAGTTAAACTGATATATTTTGTTCTTCAGTTCCAGACCACTGCAAGTGACTATAGCAGTAAAGTGAGTCAGATAATTTTTTGGTTTTCCGGTGCTTATAGAAACTATGTTTTGTACTATGTTTTAGTCTATTAAGTGTGGAGCACACATCTAAAAATAACAATGCACATACCTTAATTAAAAAGAGTTTACTGCTAAAAAGTGCTAACCATCATCTGAGCTTTTAATGAGTCATAATCAATGATCAAAGATCACTATAACCAATATAGTAATAATGAAAAAGTTTGAAATATTTTGAGAATTACCAATATTTGGCACATACACAAAGTGAGCAAGTGCTATTGGTAAAATGATGCCAATAGATCTCAATTTATATAAAAAAATAAAGCAATATCTGTGAGGTGCAATAAAGTAAAATGGGATAAAATGAGGTATGCATGCCTATGGTCTATATTTTATTCAAAGTTTGGTTTTTATGGGTTTCTTTGTTGTTTCCTCTATTAATATATTTTGACAAGTACACATTTTTAATTTCTAGTAATTTTATTATTTTTTTTAATTTTTATTTATTTATGATAGTCACAGAGAGAGAGAGAGAGAGAGGCAGAGACACAGGCAGAGGGAGAAGCAGGCTCCATGCACCGGGAGCCCCACGTGGGATTCAATCACGAGTCTCCAGGATCGCGCCCTGAGCCAAAGGCAGGTGCCAAACCGCTACGCCACCCAGGGATCCCAATTTCTAGTAATTTTAAATGTATGCATATATATTTTATACTTTTGACACTTTTCATTACATTTGAAAGTTTTAAATTTTAATAATTTTTATATTTAGTTTTAGGAATATTTACATTGTCAATTGGTACTTTCATTTTTAACTGTTTGTATTATAGTGCAATAATATGGCAATACCTTTACAACACATTTATAATTCTCAAGTGGTTTTGATTTGCCTCATTATGAAAGTTTCCCTTATATATATGAGAATGTATGACTTAACCCCCCCTTGTTTTCCACTGCAAACAACTTGATATGGCTTTGAATGTTTGGTAAGAGAATCCTCTTTAAAACTCCCTACAATGTATTTTGCTCTCACATTTAGTTTTGTCAAAGCTGAAGGTTTTTTTTTTTAATTTTTATATATATTTTAAGATTTTATGTTTTTATTCCTGAGATACACATAAATAGAGGCAGAGACATAAGCAGAGGGAGAAGCAGGCTCCATGTAGGGAACCCCATGGTTGTCTCCATCTCAGGACCCTGGGGTCACGATCTGAGCCAAAAGGCAGATGCTCAACTACTGAGCCACTGATGCACCCCAAAGTTGGAGTTTATAAAAGCAATTTTTTTTTGGCGTTTTGGAATTTATTTTTATTTCTTTATGTACATTGTTTAAAGTTTCTTTTGCATCTGTGGAAGTCTGTAGTACATTGTCTTTATTTGCAGCCCTGAAGTCTGGAACTGACCTCTTAACAGGCTTTGAGATGCAGTGTGACACAATGTATTTCTTGTTTAATAAAGCATAAAAAACAGAACCTGAAAGAAAATTCACATTTAGAATAAAAACAAATTAGCAAATGTATTTCAAAATAGAAGCACAACATTACGTTTTCATTTAATATTGTAAGTTTAAAGTGAGAATGCCATATGGACAAAAAAAAAGCCCCAAAACTATAAGTATAAAGAATAACTCTTTTGAAATAAGCACAGATATGAAACGTGTGGTGAATAAATAATAGTAAACAATGAGAGACACTCTGACCCATTTTCTCAAGAAATAGGTCCAAGGTAATCCATGGTTTGTAGATGAAACAATAATCATGAGAAGAAGACCATGTGTGGGACCACTGATTCACTATACTCAAGAGTAATTCAGTGAAAATACTTCAGTATAATATGATATGAAAAAATGTAATAAATCCCAATATTTTATTTGTTAGAAGCTCTTTCTGAATGCAACAAAGATCAGAGAAATGGTGTGTGGTTAGTACTGGGAGTCTGGAACTGTGTGTCCCTTTTGATGATGTGAAGGCAATGATGACTACAGCAGAGTGAGGGTGAACTCAGAAGGCGCCAGGACACTGAGAACCAGTTACAGTTGGTGTCTTGTAGTGGCAGGAGCAAAGGTTTATACTCAGTGCAGCCAGAAGGAGAGTGTGATGAAAGAGTTTTGATAAGAAAGGAATAACCAACTAAATTGATGGTAGGAGAAAACTCAAAAGGCAAAAACATCAAATAAAAGAGTCTGCGCATCCTTTTAGACTATAACTTCTTTGAGTACAAGAACTATGCCTTATATTTTTGGTGTCTCTCCATCATCCTATGCTTTGTTCAACATGTAGAGGCAATAAATAATTGATGAATGATGAAAGAATGGCATCAAGTAAACCATGCATCATTTTTATAAATTATATTTCTACTTATTTTTATAATTGTGTATAAAGTTATAATTATTTATAAATTGCTATATAATTTTATATGATTGTTTATATATAAATAAGTAGTTTGGTATTGACAGTATTTTAGAATTTAGATTTCTTTTAACTTTTCATTATTGGGATCCCTGGGTGTCTCAGTGGTTTGGCTGCCTTCAGCCCAGGACATGATCCTGGAGACCCAGAATCGAGTCCCATGTTGGGCTCCCTGCATGGAGCCTGCTTCTCCCTCTGCCTGTGTTTCTGCCTCTTCTATCTGTGTCTCTCATGAATAAATAAATAAAATCTTTTAAAAAATAACTTTTCATTATAAGTTGAGGAAGTTACTATCTATTATGACAAAATATTTTAACATATAATTGTAACTGATTTTTCTAAAATAAGGTCACTCTTACTTGGTTTCTTTTTTTAAATTTATCTACTTCCTTCCAATTCTTAAATTTGTATATTTAAATGACACACAATGCACATTCCTGGCAAATACATTTTGAGTCTCGGTTACCTAATTTCTTTTAAATAAATTGACTGCCCTGGAGAGTCTGGGTATATACTTATCTAATTAAATTCAGATCCTATTTCAAATGAAAAAGAAAGTCGTACTTACAAGGTGTGAAATTATCTAAAGAGATGCCTTTCAATTCTTAAATGTGGTGAATATTCTAGAGTTTTTTAATTGTCTTCACAAGATGAGATTTTTAAGTTCTATTTCCATGGAAAAGTTCAAAATGATCACTCTATAATTGGTAAAAGTGAGATTCATAGTGAAAATTTCTCTGTCTCCTTAATTTTCAGATAATACTTTGATGCTCTAATTTCTGCCAAAGTAGGAAATACTTCTAATACTAAATCCCAAAATAAATGATAGAGAAGTTGAAGTAATTAGTTTCAAATGTCTTCAGTAAATAATAATTTCTAAAATGTTAAGAGTTGACCTTTTAGAGGTAGAAGGTGTTCAATAAAAGAAAGTTATCTAAAATACATTACTATTGAAAGAGTTGTTTCTCTTTAAAGCATGATCAATACAGGAAAAAAAAATTACGAAGTCAGTCACTGTTTGTATATAACTGATTTATTTTAATCAAAAACCAGATGTAAAGTGTAAAACATCTTTAAAATTATGCCTGCCTGCAATGCAGAAAAGATTGTATTTAACCTTATATTTCCTGAGGGAAAGCAGCCTAGTATGTGAACAAGGTGGTTCAGCAAAGTATGTGAGATGAATTTATAAAAGTTATAAAAGTCTTCCACTGAGATATATTGTTTTTCTCTTTCAGTTTTGTTTTTGTTTTTTTTTTTATAACTATCTAACTTGTCAAACCAGGATTACCTATAACACTTAATTAGCAAAACTTGTGTGTTTTCAATTTTGTCTCTCCATATGCTGGTAATTCAGAGATTTATACTAATTTGTGTAATGGATTGCACTCAATAAGTGTTCAATAAATGTTTTTCCATTTTCTCTAAATATAAATTTCAAAGAACAATATCAAAGTTCAGTGTGGGAATTGAAAAGCTAAAATTCATTGAATATATTTTGTGGCATTAAACCTCAATATCCTGTCGTAACCCATCTTTGGGGCCTCACTACATTGGTGTGTCTTTTGATTTAATAAATGATGGCCATATAGTCCTACTTGCCATATAACTCCCGGTTGCTTCTTACTTGAATACCTACTTTGACTCAGAAAATGACCAGGGCCACTGGGCCACAGGTTTAAAGTCCTAGGTAGATCATATGTGCAACATGATCAATTAGGACAAGAAATTTTTAAGTAAAAGTGACTTAATGAACGTGTATTTCACAAATTTTCAGATAGATAAGTGAACGGCACATTTAACTACTGTTCTGAACGAATTATAATATTATTCCGTTACCTGAAAATTTCTCCAAGATACAGCCTTTCAGATTTAGTCCATACCTGCTGAAATTCTGCTCTGACATTTTCAGGAACATGAAATCCTATATAGATGGTCTCAAATATCAAAGCCTCTTCGTGATAGAATATCAGATTCCTTCATCAATATGCCTTCCTGACAGGATATACATTTACCTCTGTGCAGCTTTTAGCAATTCTTTGATGTCATTGCCATATTGTGAGCTATTTTTCATATGTGATATAGTGTGATAGAAATAATCCACAACTGGGCATTCTAAGTCCTTGCGTTTCACCCTCAGCTCTCTTGTGATCAATGTGACATCAGTGGAGACACCTTATTCCACACCCCTAAAATGTGGTTGTGACTAAATTGTCCTCCATGATTCTATTTTCCATCACTCAAGAGAGAACTACATTTATTTACTAGGTTCTTGCTCATGATCTCTACCTTTGGTTTCTCTAAAAAACTCAAATTCCTTCATAACTATATGTTCTTCCCAGTACTGAATCCTAGACTGCGTCTTAACATCAACTCATCTAGTATTCATCTATGTGACCGGCTTATCATATGGCAATAGAATGAATTGGTAAGCAGAAATGAATTCTGTTTGTTTTGTTTTGTTTTGATTTTTTTTAACCATGCTTATCTAAGTAGGAATATAGAATTAAAACAACTGTCAATTACTTTGTGAAAATAAAACCTTGTAAAATAAAATAATTGGCAAACTATTCCATAGAAAATTAAATTAATTACATGTGATTGAAACTTTCTAAGTATGCATACAACTCTGAAATCATCATAAAAATTCAGGATAATGAATATATTTCCTATCTCTAAAAGTTTATCACACTTATGTAATCCCTGAAGGGTTACATTAGCAATTGGAATTACTTTATCATCACTCAGTTTTCTTTTTCACTCTCATTCCTCTTCTCTGCAGCCCTTAATCTTACCTGTCATTATGAAGTAAATTGCACTTTCTAGAGTTCCTACTCAGTACACTTATTTTGAGATTTATCCATATTATAGCATGCATTCATGAGCTCATCCTTTTTACTGCTGAGTCGTATTTCATTCTGTGAATATAATGCATTTGTTCATTCGTTCACTTGCAATGGACTTTGAGTTAGTTTCTATGTATTTTATCTATTAATAAAAACTCCATGAACAATCTTGCTTAGGTACCTGTTTAGACATATGTTTTCTTTTCTCTTAGGTAAATATCTTGGAGTGGAAAGTCTGGAGTGTATGTGAGATACACATCTAACTTTTTTTTTTTTTTCACATCTAACTTTTTAACAAAATGACAAACTATTTTCCCAAGTGCTGTTTTACGTGACTTTCAGCGGTATAAGAGAGTTCCCCTTACACCACATCTTCACTTGATTTGAACTTTCTTTGTAATGTTATCCTTCCGATAGATATGTACTGGTAATTTACAACTTTAATTTATATTTCCATATGGACTAAAGATGAGTAACTTTTTATTTTATTTTCCATATTTACAACTACTCTGATAAAGAGCTGTTAAGTTTGTCCATTTTCTTATTAGTCTTGTTTTTTTTATTACTGTGTATCAATAATTTTTGCGTATTCTGTATGAAAGCCCTTTATCAGGTACATGATATACAGTATTTTCTTTCAGTCTGTGTCTTGTCTTTTAAATTTTCTTAGAAATCTCTCTTGAAGCAAAAGAGTATTCAACTGTGATAAATTCCAATGGGTTCTTAATGTTTTAATGGATCATACTCTTGGTATCACATAAAAAATCTTTGGCCTAAAGTTACTGCTGGTTGTTGCCATGCCTTCTTATAGATGTTTTAAAGTTTTAGCTGCTAGTTAGATTTATATTCTACTTTGTGCATAATCTCATAGGAAAACATCACACATATATCAGAATGAATAGCATGTGATGCTAATGTTTAATAAGCCTCATACTTCTATGTGCCAAATTCCATGTGATATGGAAATGAAGAAAAATATTGTGGGAAGAGTAATTTAATACTATTAGAAGCCATAGCAATATACACAATTAGTTCTGTGTGTGTGTGTGTGTGTGTGTGCTTCTGTCTCTCTCTCTTTATGTATCTATGTATCTGTCTATCCTCTAAAGAAAAACAACTCAACAAAAAAAGTGAATATTTTCCTTAGAAGATACATGGACAAACTGCAATATTTTCTTGGTATAGATTATCAGTGAGTATAAACTTGTTTTTCACATGCATGTTTATTAACATTCTGTGACCTTTGTTCTTTTGGTCAAATCCTTTTAAAAATATGTATTTTTTTTGAATACATAGCTCTACAGAAGAGATATAAAGATGGTAGAGGGTACCATTTACCCAACTCCTGTAGTGCTAACGCCTCATAAAACCATAGTACTTTTATTCAAAATATCAATAACTCACCATTTTGATTTCACGAGTTTTTCCATTAATTTTGTTTTCCTCAGTTCTGGGCTGGACACTACACAATTACGTCTCGTCAGTATGTTTCCTTACATCTTCTGACCTGTGGATGGTTCTCAGCCTTCCCTTGTTGATCAGATCTTGAAAGTTTTCAGGAACACTGGTCAGGTATTAAAATGAATGTGCCCTTCAGGTTACTCTGTATGATATTTGCTCATGATTATACTGGATTATGGGTTTGTGGGAGAATAACACATAGGTGAAGTGTCCTTTCCATCACATCATATCATATCAGGGAAACATATCAATATGATTTATTACTGAAAATATTCACCTTTAATAGAGGTTAAGGTGGCATATGCAGGTTCTTCCACTGTAAAGCCACTATTTTTTCCATTTCCATATATTTTTTTAATTCCTTGGGAATGAGTCACTAGATTCAGTTCACATTCAAGGAAACTGATTAGTCTATCAATTGTTTATTCATATCAAAATATATTCATAAATATCATACATTACTCTTTGGTTGTTTAATCCAAACAAGCCCTGAATTAGTATTATAAGCCAACATTACATTGATTTTTTTTTCTTCCTTTTTATACCATTTCAGTTTTTCCATTGGGAGACTTTTCTGAATGATCGTTTTTTCCTTTGATGTATATCCATCACTTTGTTTATTGAATGCTTCCTTGTTTTCTGGCTTTAAAATATATTCTGAATTCATCTCATATTTCTTCTGCTCCAGACCTAAAATAAACCAGTTCTTCAAGGAGTACTGATTACTTTTTTTGGAGAATGACATTTAGAGGCCAGGGTCTGTATGTTGGGTGCATTTATTCCTACTATGGTGTCATTACCTTTAGGCCCTATTTTTTTTTAATTTTTTTTATTTATTTATGATAGTCACAGAGAGATAGAGAGAGAGGCAGAGACACAGGCAGAGGGAGAAGCAGGCTCCATGCACCAGGAGCCCGACGTGGGATTTGATCCCGGGTCTCCAGGATCGCGCCCTGGGCCAAAGGCAGGCGCCAAACCGCTGCGCCACCCAGAGATCCCCCTTTAGGCCCTATTTATAAGCAGAGATAACATTATATTTATATACATATATATGTATATATACATATATATATGCATACTCACTCAACTATACAACTATACAACATATATCTATAATTTTTCTGCATCATATATATATATATGTATACATATGTATATCTGTTGTTCATGCTAATTTTTCTGATTCTGATATAGTACCACAGGCTTTATTCTAGTCTTCCTGCCATTGCTTATATATTACTTCACTTCCTAACAATAAGGAATTTGGTTTCTACCATTGTCCATCAATTTATTTATTTTACTTTTGTTAAAGATTTTATTAATTTATTTGACAGAGACAGAGAGAGAGAGCACAAGTAAGGGGAGAGGCAGAAGGAGAGGAGAAGCAGGCTTTTCGCTGAGCAGGGGTCCCAACACGGGGATCCCAGGACCCTGAGATCATGACCTGAGCCAAAGGCAGATGCTTAACTGACAGAGTCATCTTCCCCCTTTTTAAAAGATTTTATTTATTTATATGAGAGAGACAGAGAGCATAAGTAGGGAGGTACAGAAGGAGGGGGAGAAACAGGATTATTTGTCAATCCCAGAATACACGTACTATAGTTTTAGAATTGCTAGCCCATATCTCTATAAGAAACAACTTTACTGACTATAAAGAAGCATTTATGTGTATTTGACCCTTGAACAACATGGTTAAGGCTACTGACCCTACCCTATGTGTGGACAAAAATCCATAATTTTTGACTCCTCAGATACGTAATAATCTGTTAGCTAGAAGCTTATTGATAATGTACATGGTTGATTAGTATATATCTTGTACATTTTATATATTATGCACTCTATTCTTACAATGAAGTAGCCAGAGAAAAGAAAAACTATTTTTTAAGGATTTTACTTGTTTATTTGAGAGAGAGAGAAAGAGAAAGAGAGAGAGAGAGAACACAAACAAGAGGAGTGGTAAAGGGAGAGGTAGAAGCGGTTTCCTCACTGAACAGAGAGTCCAGGACCCCAGGATCATGCCCTGAGCCAAAGGCAGATGCTTAACTGACTGAGCCACCCAGGGACCCCCCAAAAGAAAGTATTATAAAGAAACTTATAAGGAAGAGAGAATATATTTATAGTCCTATATTGTAAAAAATCTGCATGTAAGGGATCCATCCAGTTCAATTCACTTTGTTTGAAGGTTAAAAGTACATGTAACAGTACAGGTTACAGGGGAGTAACCTCTTTAATGTACTGAAAGGAAAACCTATCAACCTAAAATTCTATACCCAGTAAAACCATTCTTCAAAGGTTAAGGGGAAATAAACATTCATAAATAAATGAAAACATATATCCTACAGGAAATGTCAAAAAGACATTTCTGACACAAGGGATATGAGATGCTTTCCACTGACCTACCATCTTCAAGTTTTTGGTTTCTAGTATTACCATTTAATTATTTCTTACAGGTTCCAAGTTTCTGCTGAAATTATCTGTGACCTCACACGTTGTCTACCCTTTGTGTTAGAGTCTTTAACATATTACTGTTATTTTTAAATTTGCACCCAAATAGTTCAACAAGAATCTTATATCGTCATCTCCTTTGTCCCCTTGCTTTTTGGCATACCTTACAATTATTTATTGAAAGGTGAGCATGATTATAGACTATGGATACTGAGATGATCCCCCTTTTGTTTTTGCTTGGAGATGAGTATGATTTTCATTCTGTTAGGTCTTTCTTGTGTTGATTTGTTTGACTAGTTAGAAGTTGGGTAGTTTCAAAGTTAGTTGTTGTTATGCTAATACTCAAGTTCACGAAGCTTCAATTCCTCCATAGAGAGCAGGTGTTGGTTTTTTGAATTTGTATCATCACTTTTTATAACGCCCCAGATGGAGTGTGTGGTCTGCAGGTCTTCTATCTATGTATTTCTCCACTACTCTATTCAACATTTGTGTGATATCTGGAGGTATGGGAGGAGGGATTCTCTAATATTCTAATTAAACTTCAGTCTTAAGGAGGCTGAAAACCTGAGTCCAGGGTTGTGGGCTTCCATAAATGTATCCAGGGTTGTGGGCTTCCATAAATGTACCTGCTCCTTTTCCAGGTATAGTGCTGGGGTATGCATGTAATCTTTTCCCTTCCTCAGTGCTAAGGTTTCTCCTTTTTTTTCACCTGTTCACCATCTCCAGCCGCAGTTCATTTTTACCAGTCCTCTTGGATTATACTTTTGGTGTCCTTGCCCCAGTAGGAAGGAAGCTCTCCTTTCTTCATGGTGATTAAATAGTTTGGGGTATGGAGAAGTTTGGTGTTGCTGTTGTGGTGTTGGTCGCCTCCTCCAGCTGCAGGCCTTTCTCTTCAGTTGCTTTAATCTACAGGGATGGATGATCTTCCTCTGCATAATAAAGCTTTTGCTGTGCCTTGAAAGTGGATATGGCTGCATGGAGTTTCACCAGTGCCTGCAGTTTCCCTACGCCTAGTCAGCTCCACAGAGGGAGTGTTACCAAGTTTCTCAGATTTTCTCAGTGACCACGTGGTGAGGTTTCTACAATAAAACCTCGAAAAATATCTGACCTTCACCCCCAAAACTACAACCTTCTAGAGCCTCACACTGTCACACTAACCCACTACCTCATCTTTCATAAATTCATTTAAAGTTTCTGGTTCTACTAGCTTTCTAACCCTGTGGTAACAAGTTAATATAAACCAAGCAGCTAAAAACAACACAAATTCATTATCTCATAATTTCCAAGGGTCAGAAATTTGGGAGTGGAGAGGCTCAGATTGTTCTCAGCTGATGTTTTCACAAAGCTGAGATTGAGGTGTCAGCCCCTGAACTCCTATATGGAAGCCCTGGAAGATAATCAGCTGCCAAACTCATCTATGTATTTACAGACTCTAGTTCCTGTGGCAATAGGCCTGAAGTCCCTGTTTCCCTTTAGAGGGTTAGCTGTGGGACACCTTCAGCTCCTGGAAGTATCTCTGCAGTACTTATTTAATAGCTTGACATCTCTGAGCCAGCAGTAACATGTGAGATCATTCCCATGCTTGGACTCTGATTTCTTCTGCCACATATCTCTTATCTCCACCCAGGAAATGTATTCTTCTTTTAAGGGTTATGTGATTAGATTGAGTCTACCTAGATAATTCAGGATAACTTCCCTACTTAAAGATCTATAACCTTGAATATATCTGAAAAGTTCATTTTATAATGTAGTATAATATATTACAAATATATTCATAGGTTTCAGGGATTATAACATAGACATCTTTGGCAGAATGCATTATTCTGACTACAACACAAGTTAAGTCTTTTACCAGCTTATATAGTGTTCAGATTTACATACATGTATCTATGTGCTCATATTCTTGTATAACCCCCCCCCCACACACACACACACACACACATCTTCAAACAAATGCTTAGATGCTCAGGATCTGTTTCTGTCTGTAGATTTTTGTTGCAGCCCAGCTGTCGAATTGAATTTTTGCTTTGTGACCATAGTTACCTGAAAACTTAAAGAAAAACTTTCTAATTTTCATTTTCCAGCCTTTTCTTTTGTTGTAAGAGTGGGAATGATGCCCTTACAGCTCTCTGTATGATAGCAAAATCTGTAAGTTCAGTTTATTTCTCATTTAATATTGATGTTTTAACTATATTCAGATATCTTATGAATTTGAACTTTACGTCAGAGTCTCAAGCTCTGTGAATAAAGATGGTTTTTAAATTATAATTATAGGAATTATAATTGTAGGAATTAATTACAAGAGTAGAAACTTTTATAAATTCCTCTGGCTCTCAATGACATGATGATTAGTATAGTGTATCTTCACTACTTTTTCACAATTTTTTTATTACAATAGCGTTCTAGTATAATCAGCATCTTCCTTATAATGAATTAAAAATTAATTCTTAGTTGTTTTTCTCTTTATCAAGGAATTAATTAGGATACTCCTATTATAAACCCTGATATTAAATTGCATAATATTTTGGGATGCTTGGGTGGCTCAGCAATTGAGCATGTGCCTTCAGTTGAGGGCGTTACCCTGGGGTCCTGGGATTGAGTCCCACAACAGGCTCCCTGCAAGAAGCCTCTTTCTCCCTCTGTCTATGTCTCTGCCTCTCTCTCTGTATCTCTTATGAATAAATAAATAAAATCTGTAAAATAAAATAAAAATTAAAAAATTAATTGCATAATATTTTATCTATCAAATCTAGGTATTAAGTATACATTTTACATAGTTTTTAAATTTTTTCAAAAGTTGCAAAATGCTGCTTATGAAATGTTTATTTGACAAATTATTGCCAACTTCATTTTTTTTTTTTTTAACTAGGGGAAGAAATTAAGATTGGTTAATTTGTTTACCTTTGTTTGTAATGTTCATTGAAGTATTCAGATTGTTAAAAATTTATATTTGCTTTATAAAGTTTCAGGTTTTTTTTTTAAAGGATATAAGTTAATTTTTACTCGAAATAAAATGCAAAATTGGTGGTGTGAAAAGCCAGCTACTATTCCTTGGTGAAGTATGGACATAGTTGTGACCAATAGAATTGAATTTCAAGTTTGGGAAATATTATGGTTAATTTGTGACCTAAACTATGCTAAATATAAGTACCTGGAAGCCTTCATATAATAAAATGCCTGGTGACATTTTCAGATGTTGGCAATTAAGGGAAATCTTCGTCAAAAGGCCATGGCTACTTCTTTTTAAGTGTGGGACCTTGAGAGATGAAAGTCCAGGATCTAGAAATGAGGAATGATGAAATAATGTTTCTGGTAGTGTCCATGATAAAGGTGGGAAAAGAATTATGCATGTCAGGAAGAAACATTTGCTTGTAAGAATGTTCAAATCATATTCACAGGGAAATTAAATTGCTCCTATTTCTTTCCTTTATTTTTCTCTAGAAGGATAAGATCCAAGTAGCAACCAACCTCCTCACTTGCTTATCTATTGGGAGCACAGAATCCCAAAGCCATTCAACTTTGACAAAGACTATTTCTTGACCTATCTCTGGGGAACATTCCAGCAGCCTAGGATCTAGTCCCTGGGAAAACCCAGTCCCCATGAGTTTCTGTCTAGGAATGCCCAAAGCTCACCAAAAATTGCCTTTTGCTTCAGTCAACACTGACAATAAGTCCCTGACATCCCTTACTTAGAGCATTTAGTAAAAAACAAATACTATTAGGGGTGCCTGTGGGGCTTATTTGGTTAAGCATCTGAATCTTGATTTAGACTCAGGTGATGATCTCATGGCTGTGAGACTGAGTCCCATTTAGGACTCCACACTGACTGTCCTGCTCAAGATTCTTTCTCTCCCTTTCCTTCTGCCCCTCCCCCTCTGCTCAGGTTCTCTCCTCTCTCTCAAAAAAAAAGAGAAAAAAAAAAGAAAAAAAAAGAAAGAAAAATAAAAAAATCCTAAATACTATTATAAATCCTTCCTCTGTCTCCTTGAGATATATATATAGATAGATCTATATAGGTCTATATAGATCTATCTATCTATATATATATATAAAAATATAGATATATATTCTTTGAAACCAAAGGCCACTCTAACCATTCCCATGAATGTCCATCATGTGGAAGGTTAGGTCCCCTGTCTCCCCATCTCTGTGGGGACTAGGAACGTAACAACCAGTTAGCTGACAAAATTGGCCTAATTGCATTGAGTGGTGGCTGACCACTTGAGGAGCTTGTTACAGAAGCAGCACAGAGCCACCAGAGGAAGCTGTAGATCAGAGACAGAGAGGGACCAAGGTGGGTTGTTGACACAGGATCAGAATCTCACCTGCCCCATGACTCACTCACAAGATTCTGTTGGTAGGTAAGACCCCAGTACCTTGGCCCCACTTGACACTAAATGTATCATCAGCCTGGTGGGATGGGTGCATAAAATAAAATCAAGCTTACCCATATAACATAAAGGAGTAAAATATTTCTTTTTATGTTATGGTTTAAGTCAGTGATTTATTACTATCTCAAGAGCAAATTACGTTTCTAAATTGACTAGGAAAAAGTGAAAGAAGGTTGAGGAAATAAGTCACCTTTACCTTTTGAAAGCTAGCCATGAACTCTGCATTGCAGTATCCATAATGCTATGCTTGATAAAAAATATGTTCTGATTGATCAGTTTTTGTCGAGTACATGTACCTGGACATGGGTGAAATAGTGCATTCATTTGATCTCTGTTACTTTAGAATAATCTATTTTGATCCTCTTGGATTACTATCATATTTTCTAATTTTGAACATTTGGTGATTAGCAGAAATCATTTATTTTATAAAGCATAGCAAAGAAAAATGGTTAAATAGTGTATAACAAGAAATTTGCCTGAAACTGAGAACTCAGATATTTTTAATCTCGTGAGAGTGGTAAAAGCTAGGAAATATTTGATTAGATGTCTTAAATTTTTCTTTTCTGAATAAGACTGAAGTCTTGAGTTCAATGTAAACATTCTGCCTTTGTTCTGGGAAAACCATGAGCATTTGCCATTAAGTTATTCAAATGTAAAGCAAAGACCCATTTTGGCTTGAGAACATTTGGAAAGCTCAATGGGAGCTCCTTTGAGGCTGAAAGCAACTGAATCATTTCATGTGGTCAAGTAGAGGTTATCTGGTTTTGAAAGTACCGAACTCTTTGAAATAACTCTTTTCTAAATATAAATTTAGGCTGGACTCTGGTCTCAGACCACTGAGATCCTGGCAGACATGATGTTTGTATTCAAGCAGCTGTTTCTGACCAGGGGTTAAGTCAAGACAAAGAGAGGAAGGAGCATTGTGCCCAGATCTTCATCCCTTTCTGTCAAAGCATGTTAAACTTTTAGGAATGGGGGAGCTGGATGGAAAAAGGTAGTAATCAGGTTATCAAATCTCTGTTAAGTAGATTTTAAGTGAAAAAAGGAAGAAGATAATGTATGGGTTACTGTACTGTAACTCAATTCAGACATTGCACCATGATGTGCAATACTTGTGAAATGTTTGCAACTACCGGCATATATTGTTGGCTCCCTGAATAAAGAGGAAATATATAAATAACACGTGCTCCCGAATGATGGGGAAGCTGGACATGAGTCCGTCTATGTGGGCTGCTGTAACCAAATATAATGGACGAGGTTGTTTATAAACAACAGACATTTATTTCTCACAGTTTTGGAGGCTGAGAGTCTCAGATTGGGGCACCAGTATGACCAGGTTGTGGGGAAGGCCCTCCTCCAGATTCAGACTGCCAACTTCCCTGAGTCCTCACAGGGTAGAAAGGGCAAGGATGCTTCTCAGACCTCTAAGAGTGTTAACCTCATTCGTGAATGCTCTGCACTCATGACCTAGTGACCTCACAGAGGTCTTACCCCTATTCCCATCACTTGGGGGTTAAGAGTTCAATATATGGATTTTGGGAAAGTAGATTCATACCAGAGCAACATGGTATCCTAGTGAAGCCACCGTGGCAGACACTGTTGGTGAAAGAATAAGGTTTTAAAACCTCTCCCCCATGGTCTAAGTTATATGTCTATACTTTATGAGCACCTTCGTTGACTTGGACGTTCTCTATGGGAGACTTGGCAGTATCTGATCAGATCTGCCACAGGATAGACAAACATCCATGTGGCTGTGTACCCATGTTTTACTTCTGGTGTAACCTAAACTAACTATCTCTCTTCTGAGGGAGGTATTGGCATTAGGGTGATGAGCTTTGTTGTGATAATCTGCCTCTGTCCATGTTGCAAAGATAAGGGGGTGTGTTCATGGAGAATGGGCATTGTTACCTGGAGGAAATATACATTCTTCACCTGACTTGTTAGAAAAAATTGATAATTAGAAATCAAATAAGGACTCTTGACAACAGCCATTTTATCATCTTAAAGATCATGCTTTTTTCTCTCTTTGCATCTTAGTATTTCCTTACAGATATTAAAAAAAAAAAAGGTAGAAAAATACTTTGAGATACTCTGCTTTTGGGAGTCAGCAAGGCTCTCTTCATGATCAAAACTGGGTACTAGGTAAGCAGAGTCTAGCTCCACACAAGGATCAATTGTAAGCTCCATTTTTTGTAAAATGTCTTCCTACCACAAGATTTTTAATCTCTTGGCAAAATGTTGCAGCTTTTCTTAGAATGTGTATTGGAAAATTGAAAGGTAATTTTTGGAGAAAATCTTGCATGAATCTCTGTATTTCTGCATATCTAGTGAAGAAGTGTTGACAGTTTATTTACAAACATCCATTTGAAAAAAAAAAAAACATCCATTTCAATGAGGTATACACAGCAGACAGCTTTGGAAGATGTAACCTTCCTCCTAGGCAGAAGGCAATATATACATTTTTTTTTTCCTGACCAGTATAAGAAAGATAATACCTCCCTTGGAAACAAAGTTTGGGCAGATTTGCCAGCAACAACCTTATACAATTGGGGAGTTTCTAAATTCTTGTTTTCTAAGCCTGTGTAGGCAACCTCTGCCCAAGCCACTCTTGGATCTACCCAGAGAGACCTGTTGGCATATAAATCAAAGGGAACATGAAGCCTACTGCCTGCTGTGCCACTAGTAATAAAGTCCTTTGTCTCTGACCTTGGATTCTCATATCTTCTACGTGCATCTATGAAACCATGACAGGCTAACTTGTTAGCTTTAAATCAGGAAAAAATCTCAGAATTTCTTGATAGTAGGGGTCTTGACAAAAGTTTGAACAGTGAACCAATGGAGAGAGTTCCCTTTCACATCCAAAGGATATGTGATAGGAGCAACTCCTGTCAATGGGAGACTTTTACAACTGGAGTGGATTGTGCAAAATTATATATTTGATGAGAACAAACCCTGCCTCCAACATATGTGTATGTTATTTGAAATAAAAGTCATAAATTCTGAAATATATGAAGTATAATAAAGTCCAGCAAAACTATGGCTTGTTTCATGGTACTAACTTTGAGATTTCCAGAAAAATTAATTAGCAATATTTACAAATATATGCTTTTCAGCATTTTAGTGGCAATGCTTGGGGGTTTAATCAACTATTTTGATAGGAAGGTGTGTGGGCTATACTAGCTGTTAAATCGTTGGAACATCATCACGGATTGTCATCATAATTGCTGTAAATCTGTGAGTGGCTTAATTGCTATAATGTATTATTCACACTCTCATTTCTTTCTTCCTCAGTTTCAGGAAGAAAATTAATAAAACATCCTATTAAAATATTTTTCTGGCACCATGTTCCCAGTGTTACCCCTTTGTTGATGACCTTCTAATTTAACTTGATATGTATCAAATGTCTCCTATTTCTCTCATATTATTCACATTTTACATTTATTTGCTCTGTAAGCTTAAAATGTCCCAACTGAATTTGTTCTTTCACCTATAAATCTGCTTCTTTTTGTGATTCATTCCAGTACATCCAATTCAATCTGATATATATATCCTTGTCCTGGTACATCCCACTATAAAATTGTCTTAATTAGAACTCTCATCACTTGCTTTTTAAACTATTACAATAACCCACTGGCTAACTTCAGTCTCAATCACTAACCATACTCCTGCCTCTCAGCATTTCTCATATTGCACTTTCTATCATTCCTCATATTCCTCAACAAAATTCAAGGTTTTGTCCTTGTGTATCCTGACATCGAGTCTCTAATTTTCATTTTCCTTAGCTGAAGCACCTTGACACACATATACCTTGAAAGCATGACACACAGACTTTTTTCTGCTGGAAAGCACTTTTCTTCATCCCTAACTTGGCTAATACTGTGCATTCTCCAATATTTCATTGAAACCTAGGTTTTACCTGTCTGAGATTTCGAGTTTACCCCATCACCTGGGCATGGGGGAGGGGGACCTGTTCTAGTCCTCCATCCAATACTGTATATGTCATAGTTTGCAGGCTCTTTGAAATATGGTTGGCTCTTATTTTGAGGAGTGAGAGGCAAGTGAGAGGATGAGAGCTTTGGGGTACTTCAATGCTATTTATTCTCTATATCTCTAGTACATTCTAGATGAAACCCCTATCACATTTTATTCATCAACTTGATATGCTATATTCTGTGATCATGTTTGTGAGGAAGTAGATGCGGTAGGCGTTCATTATTGATAGTAAACTCTTTTTTCATAAGTTTTTAGCATTATTAAAATATAAATAGAGCCAACATGGAATTCTGTTGGAAAAATAATCCTGAGTCTATTTAGTTTAAATGGTAATAACTAATCATTTTTATGTAATCTAGGTAGTAGCTTGTGGGGAAATACCGCTCACTTTTTGGTAACAGCTGCAGTACTGTAACCATGATTGGGATTGTCCTAATAAAAGGAGGTTTAATATAAAGGCAGTAGCAGAGTGAATTCAAAAGGCAGAAGATTCAATGGGTGCATTAGTGTATACCATGACACTTATTTCCTGTTTCTACAGAAAACTTCCAGAATTACCTTTCTGACAGGGGATTTGTTTTGTTTTGTTTTTCTCCTTTAAGTAGAGAGCAAGAACATCTTGATCTTCCTCCATGAACCAAATGATGAAGCAATCAGGAGTTAGTTTTGTGATAATTATAGCTGAGTCAAAGCAATGACAGAAAGAATGTGCTGAGACTTTCATTTACTTTTCTGGAAGCATAACATTTCCATGTAAATACCACTTCACAGATTGATTTGATATATTTGTGCTTAATTGGGGAAACAGTTATTTGTTTTACCATGGAAAGTTTTCTTAGTTTACAGAAAGAAATACAGTTAACCTAATTAATATGTTCATTTATTTGTCAGCCTCTTGTTACAAATATAATCTTTTTCCCTATGTCTTAGCATGGAGTGATTACTCAGGAAATGCTATTAAAGATCTTTCCACTCTCCTGAATTAGTCTATATTGAACAGCTTAATGTTCCATATCACTGACCTTCTAATTACCCTTATCATAACATAATTGAAGGTGATTAAAATATCATAGAACATGTACAAAACAATAAATATTCATCTGTGTGCCGTATCTGATCAAAAAGAAAAACAAAAGAAAGCACTCTCTTCTCTTACTTGTGTCTGCATATGTGCATATGTGTTTTTGTAATTCTTATGGTCAAAAGTAAAGGGTTATTTTTATCCCAGTAGAATCCTGGTCCTTTCTAGTGAATTATCTGCAATGATGCTTAATCCTATGCTAAATGACAACTATCTTCTGGATATTCTTTATTATTCCAAACTTTATTCCTTCATTTATTAATTTAGTGGACATCTGGTTAACTTTTGGTTTAGCAAATCTCTGTGCTATACACAGGGAATGCATTACAAATACTGGAAAAAATTCAAGACCCTCAAGAAATGCATTATTTCTTATGAAAGATAAGCAAATAAAATAAAAGCAAATAATTCAAGCTTATATTATATGTACTTACATGTGGTAGTAACTATTATACACAAATGTGCTGTGGATGCTAAAAAATGTAGTAAGTAATGGAAAATTATTAAGGAATTAGTCAAGAAAAACTGCAAAGCAGATACGACAGTCATGCTAAGAGTTAAAAAGTTAGTAATTACAATTACTGGGTAGATGAAGGAGCTAATAAGAAAACAAGTACACATACACCGAGGCATGAGGGCAGGTTATGGTTCAAGAACTGCAATTAATTTGATATACAAAGAAGAAAATGGATAACCAGACTATTCTGGAGGATAAGTGGAGGTCAAAGTAAGAGCAAGCATGTCAGGGTAGGAAGTTTAGGGATATCAGCAAACAAAACACATTAAATACAATAAACAAGGGAATTTTATTTAATTAAAAATTATTTATTTCAGTGTGAAATGAATTTTGAAAAAGTGGGGAAATTTTAGTGTCAGGGAGACCAGTAATGAAAACAATATAAGAATATAATGATTTTGAATTTAGGAATCAGCAATGGAAAACTATTTCTAGAAAGTAAAAGTGTATTTTTTTAAGTAAAAGTGTATTTTTAAATATTTTTAAAGCACCTATTTATTTATTGTGTTTTGCCAGGTATGTGCCTATTTGTTTTATAAATATTTACTAATTTATTCTGTAAAATAACCAAATTATCATTGTCATCCCATTGGTAGGTGAGGAAACATATATAGAAAGATTAAGTGATTTTCTTAAGGCTATAGACATGATAATGGTAGAGCTGAGATTCAAAGTCTAGTAATAAAGCTCCAGAATTTGTGCTATTAACCATAAAACCATGCAAATTTCTTATGTTTAATTCTTATTTATAAGTAGAAGTATTGCAAAGGAGTGGAGAAAAGGTATCTTATTAGAAAGGCTAATCCTCTGGTATTTGATTGAACAAATAGGTACCAGACAGTTATTATTAACTGTAATAGGAATCCAAGATATAAACTAGATTCAGGATAAATTTCACATGTACCTGAGAATCTATGACAGCAGTATAATGCCTTTTTTTAAACTGAGATATAATTGACACATATAATGCTGTATTAGTTTCAGATGAATAACATAATGACTCCCTACTTGTATTTGTTATGAAATGATCATCACAATAATTCTAGATGATATCCATCATCACACACGGTTATAATTTTTTTCTTGTGATGAGAACTTTTGAGATCTATTCTTTTAATAATTTTTAAATATACAATATAGTATCATTAGCTATAGTCACTAAAAAGTTCATGACATCCCCAGGTCTTTTTAATTTTTTTTTTTAATAATTCAAATGTGGCCTTTTGACCAACCTCATCCATTTTGCCCACCCCTATAAGTTACACCTTACAAATGGTCAGAAATGTGAAGAAAAGTTGAGAAAAATTATTTGAACTGCATATGCACGTTTGACAGTGGTAATTTCATTCAATTAAAAAGCAAAGCAAAAGAAAATAATATTGTGAGGGAAAAAGTCCATGCTAGAATTTATGTCTATAAGCAAGATGTAGTAAAAGAGACTGACATTTCCCTTTAGCCATAAAAGAAAATAGAAATCTTGACTAGATATTTGAAGCAATTATTTGCACAAAGAAGAAAAATGCTATGTCCAGCACCACCACTATCAATTGCATGGAGTAGAGAGAGAATTTGAGACCATACTGGTTGTGGGGATTTCAGGAAACATAACTGAGACCTAAGGAAGATCAAAATGGCTGAAACCTGTGGTCAGAGCACCAGAGAGAGGAAACTTTGCAGAGAATAACTTGTTCCCAAGTTCACATGAGGCTGGAAGACTTTCAAGACTCCATCAACCAGAAAATATTTTACTTTGTAGAACACTTGCATTTAGAAGAAACCATGGACAGCTCATGTTTCTTGATAGTAGGACAAAATTAGTTTTAGCATAAACATTAACACAAAATGACCAAGATAACCAAGAAGTAAGTCAGATGCCTTCTAGAACAAACTCAGCACCTTTTAAAGGAAGACAATAAAATTCAGAGTACTCAAGGAATTTGGCATCCAATTGAAATTTTCTAAACTTACAAAAAAGCTCCAAAATGTGATCCTAAAGAAGAGAAAAATTAGCACATACATACAACCTCAAAAATTAAAGAGATGACCTGAAAATTTTTAAAATAATTGTTATAAAAAGACACCAGGATTTATAAGAATATATAAACATAGTAAGGAGAAAAATGGAAGATGCAAAAATAGAATTTCTAAAAAATATACTGGATATGAATACCAGCAGATTGGAAACTATATTTTTTCTTGTAGAGAATATACAAGAATTGCAGAAAAAAATGTGAAGAAACAATAATGAAAAACATCCAAAAGAAAGTGATGAAAGAGAAAACAAAAGACTGAGAATAGGGAAAACAGACACCATAGCCTGTGGGAATATATCAAGAGATCCAATATCATTAACAAATTATTAGCAAAACAAATAAAATGACCTATAAAAACAGTTATATACTATGACCAAGTGGAGTTTATTCCAGGAATAAGATTGGTTTAACATTCAAAAATCAATCGATGGTATTCACCATTTTACAAAACCAAAAAAAAAAAAAAAGAAAAATAGCATAATTATATAGATTCAAAGAATATGATAACAGGAATATGAGGAAGCTCACTCAACATGCTGAAGAGCGTCAGCAAGGTATCTACAGGTATCATATATAGTGACAAAAGACTAAATCCTTTTCGTTTTTTCTTAATGATTTATTTATTTGAGAGATAGAGAGAGACAGAGCACGTCAGGGAGGGGCAGAGGGAGAGAGAAACTCGAAACTCGAGCAGACTCAGGCTGTGTGCAGAGCCCAATATGAGGCTCTATCCCATGAACCCGAGATCAGACCTGAGCTGCAACCAAGAGTCAGATGCTTAATTGACTTTGCCATCCAGGTGTCCTGAAAACACTAAATTCTTTTCCTGATAAGACAGTAGAAAGGCAAGGACATCTGCTATCACTTCTACTTATAATGCTCTTGTAATTTGATGTAGTGTAAGAGGATACATGCACACACCTACATAGCCATGCACATATATGCAAGTTGGAAGCAAAAATGGCATGATTTATTTCATACAGAGAAATTCCCAACTGTCTACAAACTGACGTACTAGAAATTTTAAGTTAATTTGTCAAGAAAAAAGAATGCAAGTTAAATAAACAAAAATTTAAGTATATTTTTATACATAGTTGACTTTTGAGCTGCATGGGTCCACTTATACAAAGATTTTTTTCAATAAATACAGTACAGTACCACAAATGTATTTTCCTTGTGATTGTCTTAATAACCTTTCCTTTCTCTCACTCTCTTTATCGTAACAACGCAGTACATAATACATATAACATACAAAATAAGTGTGGATTGACTGTGTTATTGGTCAGGCAATAGTAGGCTATTGGTACTGAAATTTCAGGAGAATCAAAACTTACACACAAATTTTCAGCTGTGCAGGGGGTCGGCATCCAGAGCCCTTGCATTGTTCAAGAGGCAATGGTACTAGCAAAGATCATTTGGAAAATTAAAGTAAAACAGACCAATCACTTTTACAAAAGCCAAAAACGTGTAATAATTAGGGAGAAAATAAAATATATACTAGACCTGCTTATTAAAAACGAAACAAAGTGTTATTAAGAGAAAGATAAAATGTATTTATCCTTAGATAAAATGAGTCTATGCATAGAAAATCACATGAATTGCTCAAAGTAGAAGCCAATCACTATTTTTTTTTCAAAGCTAAAGTCTATAAGGACAATGTCTCCAATCAATATCTTTGAAAAATGTTGAAGTTTTTCTGGAAGGCAATTGATTTACCAAGCAATTAGAATCAGTCCTTAAAATGTTTCTATTTGGGATGAATAGATGGGACACAAAATTTCAGAGTAGTGAAAATCCTCCCTATGACGCTACATGTTTTCTCAAAACTCATAGAATGTACACCACCAAATGAACCCTCATGTAACCTATGGACTTTGGGTAAATATGTCATATAATTATGATAACAAATGTAGCCTGTGAGGATGATGACAATGGAAAAGTTGTGCTCGTTTGGTTGCAGAGGGTGTTAAAGTTTGCTGTGAACCTAAAATTGCTCTAAAAATAACGTTTATTAACGTTTTTTTTAAATTATAAAAATTATTTATAATAGCAAGGAAAAGCCTGATGGATCTAGAGATAAATTTATACAATACATGAAAGACAAGGACATGGCTGCCTAAAACATTGCTAAGAGAAATTAAAGAACCCCAAACTAAATGGAGAGATATACTGTTTTCACTAACAGGTTAACAGTATTTTTAAAATGCTATTTTTCCCATATTTATTTTCAGAAATCAATGCAATTCAAATCAAAATCCTATTATATTTACAGGAAAAAAAAGGAGTTAAAATAGATACACAGTTTTGAGAAGAACAACACAAGGTTATAATTTAAAATACCTAATTTCAGAATTTACTGTGCAGCTACAATAATCAAGATGGCATGTTAGTAGCATGAAAATAAACACCTACCCCAGTGGAGTAGAATGAAGGGCCTAGAATAAATCGGGATACGTATGGTCAGCTGATTTTTGCCAAAATTGCCATATTTATGCAACCGAGAAAGTCTAGTCTTTCCAACAAATTGTGTTGGGACAGGGCCCTGGGTGGCTCAGTCGGTAAAGAGTCTGCTTTTGGCTCAGGTCATGATCCTAGCATCCTGGTCCTGGGATTGAGCCCCCACGTCGGGCTCCCTGCTCAGCGGGGAGTCTGCTTCTCCCTCTGCCCTTCCCTTCTGCTCATGATCTCTCTCTCTTCCACTCTCTCTCAAATAAATTAAATCTTTAAATCAACAACAACAAACAAATTGTGTTGGAACCACTGGATATCTGTAAGAAAAGATAAACCTCAATATTTACCTCTCATCACACACAAAATTGACTTGAAATGGTTCAAAAATTTAAATCTATAAATAGAAAACCTCTACAAGAAAATATTGGCTATCATTTTTTGTCTTTGGCATAGCCAAATTTTTCTTCAATATAAAATTCGCCAACAGTTTAAAAAAGGAAAAATTGCACTGTCTAAAACTAAGGTACAAATACTCCCCAAGTGTCAATAGGCACATATTCATAACACTGTGCTCATGATTTTGAAAATGTCAATGAAAATGATATTTTTAGGGAAACAAATTAATAAAATTAATCAACCTAAAGAAGTAGAAATCTGTATCAAACTATGAAACAAACTAAAATAATTAATGTCAAAAATGTTAAATTAAAAAATGCAATGCCCAGAGTATTCTGAGAAAACTCTTTAGGGAGCCATAAAATTCTCAGGTTATAAGCAAAATGTTCAGTATCACTGAAAAAGTTGGAAAACTTCCTAGTTCATTAAGGAATACCAGAATAACCTTGATACCAAAAACTGACAGGATGAACAATGGAACTCCAGATATATCTCACCGCTGAATATAGTTGCCAACGTTTTAATTTAATTCCAGCAAATCAAATTCAGCAGTATATTAGAATTATGACAAAGTATAATTTATTCTAGGAACCAATGCCTAATTCCATGTTAAATATTTTTTGTAATTTACAGATGTACCTTTCAGCATTTTCTAAAATTCTTGCACTTACAAAAGAGCATTTGTGCGAGATGTATACCTTGACTAATTTTCTTATGTTTTAAAAACTTACAAAGTAAAGGAGGCCTAAGAATAAGAACTAAGTAGAAAAAAAAAAAAGAGCTAAGTCGAAAAGCTTCCTTATTTATTCTTACTGCTCCTCTCTCTTACATATGAAGCTACGTTCCATTCTTTTGCATTCCCAGGGCAATAGTTCCGTACAATCTTTGCTGCACCATTTCATTATACCCAGAGTTCCTACAATTAAAGAAATAACCACGTTATAAAATATATATATATATTTAAACTTATAAAGAAATATAGCTATAAGTTTCCCCAGGGAAAGTTAAATTAAAAAATCCTATATGATCACATTTTTCTCTCTTTTCTGTACAAATTAAAATGGTTTTAGTTTGATGTACCCACATCCTATGTCCCCAGCAAGAATGCAGGTCAAGGACTAGGAACATTGATGTTAAAAATATTCCTGTTATTTCCCAATAGATATGTTTTCCAATAATCTTCTTTGAAATACAGTAGTATGTTAGCCCAGAAACCATTTTTAATAGCTTGCCTATTATATTTTTAACTTTTTTTTAAAAAAAGCATTATGAAATAATTAAAGCATAGCAACAATTTTGAATGCCCAGTTTAAGAAATACCACAAACATTTGATCTCTGCATGTGTCACCTCCTTCTCAAATGCTCCTACCTCAGTGCTCTACTAAAGGAGTCTATAGAGTTCAGCTCTCTATGCATGGTTATGCTTTAGTCCATTGAACATATCACACTCACATATAAATTTTGAATAAATAAATAAATAATAACATAATTTTACATATTTTTAAACTTTGTGTGAATGTCATTTTATTGCATGTTTCATTTTGTGATTTTTTTTCTTAATCCCATAGAGTTTTTCTTTCTCTTTTCTTTAATATGGATACTTATAGCTTTGCTCTTTCATTTTCACAGTGATGGTATTCCATCATGTAAACATTTTTTTTTTTAATATTGTCTTGGTTGTTGGCAATGTAGGGCACTTATACTTTTTGGCTGCTTGTGAACAATGCTGCAACGATCATCTGTGTGTATGTTGCTTGGACACATATGTAAGAATGTTCATCTGCACCCTCGCATTACTAGATGTTGATGGATTTCTCTTCATAGACGTTGGCTAAGTTTTATAATCCTTAACAGATTTATTTCCAACTAGGTTTCTCTTGACTGTATTTCTTCTCATAAACATAGACTACCAGTTATTCACCATTCCCAGGGATTCCTTTTTGAGCATGCCTTCCCAGGGCTTGCTGAGCCATGTCCTAGGGTGCTGCAGCCCAGATAGGAGCATATGTACACTGCATCAGTGGGTGGGGTCCCTGAGCAACTGGATTAGTCCCAGTGTACAAGTGATTCCCCTTTTGGGTAGAGTGAGGATGTCCAAATGAGTGCTTTGACTCCTTATTCGTGGACATCTTTTGAACTGCAATACTTTGGGTTCAATCTTTTAAAATTCACTGCTGTTCAAATTCAGTGGTCTCAGTCAAAATGTTGTTATTCTCTTTTGTAGACTTGATAAATTTTATTTTAGATGTTAGTTCAGGGGCTTCCCAGGTATAATCTGAAACCAGCCACCATGTGTATTGGGCAGATTCCTCCAGATGGGCAGATGGCAGTTTCAATAAGCCTGGGAACTTGCCTATGGTGTGTGTATAGGTTCATGGCAAGGTAAGGAGATCTCCACACCTGCCCCCAAGTCTTAAACTTTTCTATAGAGGCCTTAAGTGGGTTCAGGGTTCAGTCATGAATATCATCCAGATGGTCTCAGCACCATATCACTATCTCAAGGTGATGTCTATGAGGCAGCCTCTGATTGCTTGGATCCAATTCCAAGGTCAACTGGGGATCATATTCGTTTTGTGACCTTCCCCAAGACTCCATAACTTGTGACCCGCTCTTACATTATTATATGACTGCCTCTTCCACACGGTTCCTGGTCTGCAAGAAATTTCTCACTAGCATGAAGGTGGCTTCTTTATCAGTTGTCTGGCCACACTGGAGGCAGATATCATAGTAACAATACAGGTACACACAAGAGAAAACAGTGACAACATTTCTGCCAAGAACCCAATGAACCGAACCACTGATTTATTAAGGCCTGTAGGCTTGGGGTTTCAGATCACTCAGGGCATTCACTTGTGTCTTCATGTAATTTAATAAAGATAATGCATTAGCCGACTCATCATCTATGAACACAACATTCTGTTTGGCTAATGGATAACGGTCCAAGGCCAACCTATTTTGGAGGACAGCTTTTCCTATTAGAAACATTTCAGTGTTCAGTAAAGACAGGCTTTGTTGATATAATTCAAGGCCTGTTGGGTGAATTTAGTAAGGCATTCGATGTGTGTTGTAATGTCCTTCAGACAAGTGGAGGAAACAAAGACAGTGGTCAACGATTGTACTTGTGGAAAACAGAGAATGGCTGCCTTGCCATGAGGAGAGGGTGGTTGGCAGCTTCAGGAACTTGAGCTGCTTTTATATACCATACGTGTTGGCCGGGGAGGTAGCACCGTTAGGCATGAGAAGATAGACTGGGGTCGTGATATGCCAGACCAGGACCCCTACCTTCTCTCCTAGTTTCAATGCTGTCCATTCCATTCCAGGTAGAGTGCATTTCAACAGGTGAAAATTGCAATGGGACAAAGGGATTCCAGTGGAAACTGAACAGTTCCTCCTCCCCGGGGACATCTCATTGCAAATTCCAGCAGATGAGGACTTTCCCAGGAGTGACGAGGCTTGTTGTTCTCAACAGTACAGCATTTTAATCAATGGTGAGAGTTGAGGCGATGGCTGTTTCCCACCACTTTCTTTACAGTATCGAGTCTCTTGGGAGGAGTCCCCATTCTGGCATGCGGGGCAATAGGCCCTACTGAATGATCATTCAAATGTATCCAAGCCGAGACAGTACTTTAAGTCTACCAGCCAAGGTAGTTTTACTTATTAGCAACTTAATCTAATGCTTTAATATTCCTTTTTTACCTTTCTACTAATCCTGCTGCCTATAGAGGAGATGGAACTTTCATTCGATGCCATGTTTTTGCTCAGTGTTGCATATTATTCCTTTGAATTGTGACCCTCAATCACTCCGTAGTTGATGGAAGTATCCATACATAATATTCAGCCTCTCTAAGTCCTAATAGTGGCAGCCTGGTTTGCCTGGTAACAGGAGAAAGATTAGGTTAGGCCAGATACAGTCCATACAAGTCAAGGAGGAAGACACTATAGCCGATTTGCCAGTCTCTTACCTGTTGGGCACTCTGGTGGACGGCAACAGAATCCTTTGGCAGTTACCCGGGCATTGTTTAGAACATACAGGGCATGCTGTTACTGCATTAACTATGTCACTGTATTGCTTTTCCCTTTTCCCTTTTTTTTTTAGGATTTATTTATTTGAGAGAGAGAGAGAGAGAGAGAATGCAGGATCAGGGGGAGGAGGGACAGAGGGAAAAGAAGAGGGAGAGAAGCAGACTCCACGGAGCGTGGAGCTCGATGCGAGGCTTGATGCTATGACCCCAAGATTATGACCTGAGTTGAAATCAAGACCCTGACACCTAACTGAGCGACCCACCCAGGTGTTCCTATGTGTCATTGAATTTTAAGGGCAATCCAGCATCCTTGACAATATGCCATCCCACCTGGGTGCAACAGTGGCCACTCTTCCCATGCACCAAACCTCCCATGTCCACTGAAGGGTCAGGTGTTAGGGCTAGTACCTGAGCTACGGCATAGCTTTCTGATTGCCAAGGGGGTATCAGTGCCCTGTGAACTGGGACATGGGAGACAAGACATCCTCAGCTCTTGCAGCTACACCCGGTATCTTCCCACAAACAACCTGGCCTCACACAGGCTTATTCATGATCAGTCACCTCTTCGCTTCCCATTGTTCAAAGCATTGGGTTGATCTCCTTAGAACAGCCTGTCAGTACAAAGGGTAGTCCGAGGTCACGGGTGATCACCGACCTGCTCTGCGTTCAGCCCACGACCTGCTCTGAGTTCAGCCCACGGGCTGCTGAAGTTTATTTCCTCTTGAGGATCTCTACAGGGAGAAGCCCTGTGTAAACTGCTAGGAGTTATTGCTCTAAGGGGGTACGTAAGGCTTCTGTCTCCTAAAGTTGGATCGAAAGCCTAGGGACATCCTCTCTTGCTGTAGTCTCTATCACTCCTGGGATCAGAGATACACCTAACTCAAAAGGAGATGCCCAGAGATTTAATTGGCTTCTCTAGTATTTTTTAACTTCTTAAAGATAGCTTGCTGCTCTGATCCCCAGTCCCATACATGCCCTTCTTTACCAAGTGGTATAAGGGATGAAGACACTTTGTCAGGCAGGGAATAAAAGTCCTCCCAACCCTCAATCCTTATAAATACTTGTACTTTTTTCACATTTTTAGGAGTTGGATAAACTTGCACCTTATAAATCACAGCTTCTGCAATAATGCATGTCTTACCTGACCAAAGATCCCCAAACCTTATGGCGTGCCTGGGCCTTATATTTTCTGAAGCTTCATGGCCAATCATCTCTCTTGCATATACTCCAGCAAAACCTGCAGGGTGTCTTACAGCAGAGATAAGTCTTCACATGTGAACTTTATATCATCATTGTAATGGGCCTGTTTCACTGATGTAGGGACAGAGAACGAGCATAGGTCCCCGGCTACCACCCTGACGTGTGATGGGGCTGTGCAGGTGGACCTTGGGGAAGCAACTGAAAGGTCCATTGTTTCCCCTCCTCCCACACGAGGGCAAATTGATGTTGTGACTCAATGCCCAGGGGGATACTGAAAAGGGCATTTGCTAAGTTCAGCCCAGCCTACAACCCTCCCAGGACCATGGCCAAAGTATCAAAGATGGTGGCAACGTGCCACAGCCACATGAATGGGGCACCACTTTGTTCAGTTCAGTAGTCTCATGGTCATCCTCCAAGAGCCATCTTTTTTTTTTTTTTCTTTTCTGTTCATACTGGGCTGCTGAATATTCTATGAACATGGTATGTAATACCAACTCAGTGCAGTTTGTGCGTAGCTTCTTCTATCTCCTTATGCCCTCCACGGCAATTTATATTGTCTAGCAGTTACCACCCTTCAGAGGTTGGCAGGCTTACTGGTTCCCCCTGGCACTTCCCCTCAGCACTAGTTTGATTAACCCTGAAGTACACTTCACTGACAGAGGTTTGCAGAGATTAGCCTTGTAGAACATCCATGCCCAATTTATATTCTCAGAATGGAGAATGCCCAATTTGCAATGTCAAAGGGCCTTCCTGACCACAACTGTTTGCTCTCTTTAACCACTGATAACATTGAGGGAGCCAAAAAAATGCCTGAGAGGCATTATGTTTTAGAGTATATTCAGGTCTGGTATCTTCCTGGTTTATCCAAATAAGCCTTTGTTTATTTCTGGAGGACCAGTGAATAGTGAGTGCACATGAGGCTTCCAAATACCTGTAATGACCCTCATCTGGAGACAATTTTGGCCTGGCACCCACCCTGAATAGGCCTGTATCTCTGAGATCTCTGCTAGAGCAGATGGGGCTTCAGCCATGGTAGGGACCCATGGGGCAGGTCTGAACTGTTTTTCAGGTTTTACAGCTTTCCAGAGGTCAACCAAAGTAGCTGTGAGTTGCTGGTTTATCTGTTCACGTGATGCCCCAGAGGATGAGGTCAAACCACATTTGCCTCAGGGTTATGTTTACCAGAATCTTTACAGGTGATTGGGGTAGACTTTTGGCTTTCCAAGCCCTCTCCATATCTTGGGTCTTTCCTACAACCTGTACCCATTCCTGAGATTTGTCAGTTTCTTTCATCTCCAGAAAGGGATTGGCCAACATCATAAATGTCTTGTGCCACACCTGAGCCAGCATGGTTATCAGCATAATGTATGGGGGTAAGGGAAGACCTAGAGAAACTTCTCTTTCATCCCTGCAGTGAATATCCCTCAATCAGCATTTTCAAAGACTAGGGTGTAGTTTGCCCATCTCCTTCCCCACTTCCTAAATATCTGTTGTACCTCCAGAGTCCTGCATGCCCAGGGAGGCCCCCAACATTGAGCCAAGGCTCCCTGCAAAATACAATAATGTAATCCATAAGGGAATGAGTTCCTTGAATCGTGCAGGTGCTGCCAGAGTGGTGATGTCACTCATTTTCTCTGCCTCCTACCTGGTCAGAGAAATGGCATCGCCCCTGTGTCCTGTGATCTGCCTGGATGCTCTCCTGGCATTTTGCTGGAACTTGGCAGCTGTATCAACAAGCTCAGTGGGAGAACATTCTCTCACTGTCAGTGTTTCCGGAACTGGGGCTGCCCCAGTGCCTGGGGCTACTGTGGCTGTGCTTCTGCTTTCCTGTGCAGCAGGTCCACAGCCCAGGGCACTCTGTCACCCTCGGGCACCACAACGCCCTCCTCTTCCCTGTCCTGGCCTCTCTGGGGCTTCTCTCTACCACAGTGCCCTCAGGCAATCCCTCAAGCAAGTACATTGAACCAGTTGGATTTTCCGGGTGTCCCTGTTCTAACACAGCCTGTTAGAACCCTTGGGGCTCCCGATGAGGAGGGGACAGGGAGATGAAAGACAGAAGTAGCCACTTCAGAAGGTCAAATGGCAGGTGTAAGAAGCAAGGGGATGTACATAGGAGGCTTGCCTTGGGCACGGCGAGTTGAGCAGATATCCACACTGTTCCCCAAATCTTTCCTGAGTGGGTCTCAGTCACGTGCACCATCCAGGCAGTCTCAGCAGCAGGTCTTGGGACTGTGTCCTGAGTGGGGGAGGCTGGTGGGAAGGTGGAGCCTCCAGTCCCCAGGTCCAGCTGGTGGTCAGCCTGCAGCCATGTCCTCTGGTTGGCCTTTCTCACTTTAAGAGAACTTCACTTTGTCCTCCCATGGTGGGATTTCAGGCACCGTGTACTATTGGTGAAGTAGAGCTAGTCCATGGGCTGACTTTATCTATAATGTTTAAAAACTCATGAAGTAAAAGCGGCCTAAAATAAGAACTCCCGCCCCCAGATTTCCTACACTTACTAAAGGACTAATTACACCTTCATAGTTATCCACACTACTTCTGACCTAACCTTTTATATTTTCTAATTATCTCACTTTTTTTTAAATCTTAGTAACTGATTGCATGAGCTAATATTTTTAGTAAAATGGTAAAAAAAAAGTTAATGAAGGCAATGAACAGGCTTGCCTTGGTCCTAAATTAGTTGGAATACCTCTACTGGTTCCTCATTAATTAAATGGTGATGTTTGCTAAATTTGGAGCTGAGGTATAGGTTAAGTTATTCTCCATCTGTTTCTATTTTATTGAGTGTTTTTACTGGATTGTTTTTACTGGAAATAATTTTTGATTTTCTAGTGAAACTTTTCAGTACTAAGGAAATAATCATATAATGTTTTCACTGTACTCCGTTATGTTGTGAATTATAATAATTGATTAACAAATCACCTTTACATTCTTGGAGTTAATCTATCTTAGGTACAGGATATTATTTTCCCTAATAAATTTTTATAAATGTTCAAATTATACTATGTCCAGGATTGTTACATTGATATCTTTAATATACTTGAGTCTTCTTGTTTTTTAAGATTTTATTTATTTGAGAGACAAAGAACAGGAACAGGGGGAGAGGGAGAGGGAGAAGCAGATGCCCTGCTGAGCAAGAAGCCCCACACAGGACTGATCCCAAGACCCTGAGATCATGGCCTGATCCGAAGGGAAATGCTCAACCAGCTGAGCCACCCAGGCACCCCTATTTTGGTTTTCAGTTTTGTGTAGGTTTTTTTAAAAATCAGATTGATATTTTAATGTTGTTTATGATTCATAAATATAAAGCAGAAATTCAGAAATTTTTACTTTCTACACCAACATAAATACCATTGGGATTTCCAAGTCTTTGAACTGCTGGAAACATTTCCTGGGGAATTCATCTGATTCTGATGCTTTTTTTGTGAGGCAGTTCTATTCTTTCTCCATTTATCTAGGGGGATTGGTATTTTTAGATATTTTAGTTACACAGGGGTCAATTTTGGTAAATTCTACTTTGGATTTTACTTTACATTTTTCAATCTCATGTGCATTTCCAAATGACCTCATTTAAAAAATAATATCCTTGGACCAATGGTTAAATCCTTTGAAATATCTTTTTTAAAGCATTTGTGACTTCTTTACTCATTTTTTGGTTATTTGATGTCCTGGTATCTTCTTGATTTTCAAAGGAAAACAAATATGATTTTGTATTTTTTAAAAAAATTTTACCTTTCTCATTTTCTGCTTTTACCATTGTTATCTGAATCATTATTTTTTAAATTTTTGATGTGTGTGTTCCATTTATTTACTTTCTTTATTTAATTTTGACCAGTGTAAATATTTAAAGAAATACATTTTCCTTTGGTAGTAACTGTAATTGTTTTCTATAAATTCTTACAGCCAATTTCAATCAGTGTTCCTTGAAATCATGCAATTTTAGTTCATCCTTCCTCATTCACCAAATAGTTGTTTAATAAAGAGTTCCCCTAAACTTCCAGATGGATCAATCTTTGTTTTCAACATTTTTGCCCTTAATAACTATATTTTCCACCATGTAGTAAAAATTTTTTGTTTGTATTATTCCCAAATTATGATATTCTTAAGGTTTTCATTTTTTTCTAATATCTTTTAATTTTTGTGGGTATTCTATATGCAATTGAGAGAATTGCACTATTAATGCTGTATAGGTATCTATATACATACACATAAGGTCTGCATTTTGATCATCTTAGGAAAGTGCTCCATATCCACTTATTCATTTTATTTTGACTTTCCACAAACTCGAAATTACATATTAAAATCTACCATTGTGAAATATTTTTCTGTTTCTCCTTTCATCTTCTATTTTTTCTTCTTTTCATAATTTTGTTTATATATGAATTGGAGTATAGATATATATTGGGTAGAAATGTAATCTTTAGCATGTCTTTCTTTTTTCTCATTTAAACCTTTTATCATGTAATTTTGACTTCTCTGGTATCAGATTTCCTAGGAATAACTCCTTAGTGTTTGTATATGTCAGGCATATTTACCCTGTTTAGTTTGAATCCCTCTGAGCTATGTTGACTTTGGGTAATCTCTTATAGATAGCACACAGTAGGTTCTTCTTACTTAGCAAACTGAAAATAATTTAAATAAAGGAGATATGTCAATTTACATTGATTAATATGAATAATGTATTTAATCCTTGTTATAATGTTTTAAAAAGATTTATTGAGTTATGCTCGACATATACAACTTAATAAGCTTTGGCATATGTATACATTCTTAGAATGATCCCTACAATGAAGACAGAGAACAAATCTGTGGCTTCAGTTTCCTGTGTCTCTTCACAATACTGCTTTCCTGTTCCTCTCATGAGCTAACTTACCAGTTACTTACTGCTTTGTTTTGTCAGTTAGTTTGTATTTTACAGAATTTTATAGAAATGGAATCATAAGAAGGTTATTTAAAAAAATATTTATTTATTTATTTTTAGAAGTGGAGGAGGACAAAAGGAGAGGAAGAAAGAAAATCTCAAGCAGACTCCACACTGAGTGTGGAGCCCCACAAAGGCTTGATCTCATGACTTTGAGATCATGACCTGAGCCAAAATCAAGAGTCTGATGTTTAACAAACTGAGCCACTCAGGTGCCCCAAGAATTTTTTTTTTTCATTTACTTAATGAAGTATGATTATTTTGAGATTCATTCATGCCATACATCTCAGAAGATCATCCATTTTATTGCTGTGTAGTACTCCATTGTATAAATAAATGACAATCTGTCCAACCATTTACTTGTTGATGGATAGTTGGTGGTTTCTAGTTGGACTTTTTTTTTTTTGGTGGGGGAGACTATTAAAAATAAAACTACTCAATATCTTTGCACAAGGCTTTGTATAGACAGAAGCTTTTATTTCTCTGGAAAATATTGAGGAGTAGAATCAGTGAATCATACAGCAAATATATATATGCAATATTTAAAGAACCTTCCAAATTTTCCAAATGGATTGTACCCTTTTACACTGACAATACCAGCATATGAGAGTTTTAGTCCCTCCTTATTCTTTTCAATACTTGATATTGTCAGTCTTAATTTTAGTGGCTATGTATTAGCAACTCGTGGTTTTAATTTGCATTTCCTTAATGATTCATGATGTTGAATATATTTTATGTAAACATTTGCATTCTAAATATTTTCCTTGTAAAGCCTTAATAAACTCATTGATTACTTCTCATAGCTTTTTTTTTTTTTTTTTTTTTTTTGTAGATTCCATTGAATTTCCTACCTAGATTAACACTTATGTATAACAAAGACAGTCTTACTTTCCTTTTCTTTTTAATCTGGATGCATTTGATCTTTTCTTTCTTGCATTAATGCCTTATCTGGGGACCTGCAGTACAAAGCTGAACGTAAATGGTGAGAACAAACATCTTTGTACTGATTTTTATCTTAACAGAAGTGAAATAAGTGAATATGATGTTAGGTGTTGGGTTTTGATAGATGTTTTTTTATCAGTCTGAGGAAGTTCCTTATATTCCGAGTTTGCCAAGAGCAGTTATTAGGAATAAATATTGAATTCTGTCAAATATTTGTATGCATCCATGAGGATATGTATTTTTATTTTTTTAATTGTTAATATCACCTATTATGCTGATTGATTTTCAAATGTTAAACCTCCCTTGCATTCTTAGAAAGATTTCATTCGATGAGGGAATGTTATCTTTTTTATTTATTCTTGGATACAAATACCTACTTTTTAATAACTTTTGTGTCTAGGTTTATGACATACATTCTCAATATGAGATGTGCCATCATCATTTTTATTCTTTTGCAACGTATCTTCTTTTTTTTTTTCTGTCATTGCTTTGAAGTTTCTTTTTATCACTGGATTTTACTAATTTGGTTATCATGTTCCTTTTTTAATGTACTTGGAAACTTTTGAGCTTCTTGAATTTTGATACATATTTTGATTACATTTGAAAAATAGTCATTATTTCTTCAATTCTTTATCTGTATTTTCCATCTACTGTACCTCAAGGGTTCCAATTCCACATATACTCAGTTGTGTGATGGTGTGCCACTATTTACTGATGTATTTTCTTATTTTGAAGGTTCTTTATCTATATTAGCTTCTATCCTATGTATTTTGGCAAACTAATCCTTTCTTCCACATTTTCCAAGCTATCATTAAGTGCTTTATTTTTTATCTCAGACCTTGTAGCATTTAGGCCTCTCTATATATTTTTTGGTATATTTTGAATGTCTTTGCTAAACTTTTGAATATATGGATTGCAGCCATGAGATTTTTTTTTCACATCCTGCTCTTCTGATTCTAATGTCTGTGTCAGTTTGGATCAGTTGCAATTAAGTTTTCTCCTCATTATGAGTTGTGTGTTTCTGCTCTTTTTGCACATCTACAAATCTTTGATTGGATGTCAGACATTACTGTATATTTGATATTATGTATTTCTATAAATATTATTCAGTTGCTTTCTGGGATGTAGTACAGTTTGCGGAAACAGCTTGATCCATTTGGCTCTTCTTCTTTTTATTTTTTTAAATAAAATTACAAAGTGTTTGGCACAGTGTTCAGCCCAGGACTAATTATTCTACACTTATGAGACAGGGCTTTCCAGAGTGCTGTTCACAACAACCCATGAATCATGAGTTTTCTAGTTTGCTGATGGGAATAGGCACTATTCTCAGCTATATGTGTATTCTGGGCATTGTAAATTGTAATCATTTTAAATGATTCCTTCTCTCTTTGTGTAGTTTCCTTTTGCACAAGTGCTCACAATTATTCTGCTGGTAGACCTCTAGAGTGAGTATTCCCTCACTGTAGCTCTTTTCTCTCTGTTGCTCTGTTCTGCGAATTCTAGTGCCTTACTTTCCCTGTATTTACATCAGTATCTCTCAACCAAAAGCCCTTTTTGCCCTGCCTGGGTTGCCTCCATCTGCACAAGAGCCTATGATCTTAGTACTATAGCTCACCAAAATCAAAGGGCTCTTCTCTGTGCTTCTTACCTCTCAGATGTCTCCATCCATTGTCATTTAACCAGTGTCTGCAGAACCTTTGTTTTGCATATTTTATCTTAATATTTATGGTTGTTTCAGGCTGAAGGATAAATCAGATTCAAATTACTCTTAACACAGCTTTACCTATTTAATATTAATAAATAATGTCTTTTAAATCATATTTTGAATATACAAAAAGAAAAATGGATTGGAATGCATATATTACACATTGCACAAAGATTAAGCAAAATGAAACATAAACTTATCTGTCAAATACAAAGTTGTGAAAACTCAAGAAAAAAAAAAAAAACACTGAAAAACATCTATAGAAACCTGGGTTTGGTGATGAGTTTTTACATGGAGTGCCAAAAGTGTGAGCTACAAAAGGAATAATAGATAAGACAGATTTCATTAAAATTAAAACTTCTGTTCTGCAAAAGACACTATTAAAAGAATAAAAAAACAAGGCAAAGAATGGGGAAAGTATTCAGAAAAACACATATATAATGAGGGAGTTGAACCAAAAATATATGAAGAACATTTAAAACTCAACATTTAGAAAATAAGATGCTGAATTAAAAAATAAGAATATATATATACAAATAACTCACCAAAAGCCATAGAGATGGCAAACACACATATGAATGAATTCTCATCATTGTGCATCAAGAAGGTAAAACAAATCAAAACAATAATGACGTAGCGTTAGAATGGCTATAACCTTAAAAATTGGCAATGCAGACTGCTCCTGAGGATGCAGAGCTTTAAGAGCTCTCATTCGTTGTTGGAGAGGGTGTGAAATGATATGTCCACTTTAGAGAAATGTTTGACATTCTCTTTCAGAGCTAAATATTGACTTGCCATAGTTAGGTAGGTATTTACCAAACTGATTTGAAAACTTATGTAAACACAAAAACATGCACTCAGATGTTATAGCAGCTTTACTCATAATTGTCAAAAACTGGAAGCAGCCAATCTGCCTTTCAATAAGTGAATGGATAAACAACATGTGCAAGTCTACACAATAGAATGCTATTCCATAATAAAAAGGAATACACAGTTAAGCCATGCAAAAAGAATGATAAGTCTTGAATTCACATCAATACATGAAAAAAAAAAGTAGTTTGAGAGGTCTTCACACTATACAAGTACATTTTATGGGAAATGTTAAACCATGAAAAAAAATCAGTGAATGTCAGGGACTTAAGGAGTTGTGAGGGTTGAATATGTGAAGCACATGAGAATATCAGAAAAGTATAATTATTCTGTTATGATACTATAATGATAGATACATGGAACTATGCATTTACCAAAATTCATAGAACTTTAAAGAACAGAGAATAAACCTTTAGGTATGTAAACAAACAAGCAAACAAAACAAAACAAAACAAAAACAAACAAAGAGAAGACCAGGTGTATATATAGCAGGAGTAAACGTAGACTATGACAAAATAATTTATCAAGGAATTTTTTGAAGTATTTATGAAGGAGTTGAGCCAAAAATGGTATAATGTGGTATAATGTGAATTAACATTAAAAGGGAATAAGGGAAAGTGGTGCTGACCTAAGTGACTTTAGAAATGAATGGACAAAAAACAAAAACAAAACAAAACAAAAACAAAGAATAAAAGAAAGAAAAGAAAAAGAAAAAGAAAAAGAAAAAGAAAAAGAAAAAGAAAAAGAAAAAGAAAAAGAAAAAGAAAAAGAAAAAGAAAAAAGAAATGAATGGAGCCTTTAGCTAAAAGCAAAAGAATCTGTATATAAGTCCTATACTCTCCTCGAAAGTTGCTCCCCACAGGGTTATAGGTTAATAACTTGTTAACAACATCTACTATACATGCATATTGGAATTGAACAATTAAGTTGTTGAAAGATGTTGAAATTGTTGAAAGATGGTGTGAGGCAAGTGTATCACTATTTTAATGGGAGATTAAAGACAAAAAAGGGGATAAAGCTAGAGTGACCCATACAGCATTAGATTAGATTTGGAGATGAACTCATATTCAGTTTAATATATAGATAGATCACTACAGACATGTTTGTAGAAAATTTACATGTAGTGGTTAATATTGTAGTTTTTATTACACACACACACACACACACACACACACACACATTCTCTGTCAGGTAACAGAGTTTAGAAGCAAGAATATCAGTAGCAAAAAGCAAATCTAGTACTAGATCATTTTATTAGTTGTCAGTGAAAGGAAACAGGCATCTTTTCTCTCTAGTTTCTCCAATAGTTTACGATAGGCTTGGAGCAAGGAAGGTCCAAAATGAACCTAGTCATCTTGTAGTGCCAAAACTTGAGGTCTCAAACAAAAGCAATGGTGTTGGGTGTCAAAGAGACAGGAGACTACTGGAAGTACTACCAGTGGTCGAAGCTTGAACAACTTGAGCAGCAAAATAAAGCATTAGGCTACAACCCAAAGTACAAAATAAATATCTTTGCATCCATACTGATATAAACAAATGTTTGAACTAATCAATGAATAAATGTAAGAGGATACACAAATCTCCCATGCAGAAAAATTCTAAATAATTTATATAATACTCCTCATGCAAGAGGTGATGCTTATCTCCTCATCACTTAAGCATGAGCCATGTATAGTGACTTTCTTCTAAAGATTACAGTAGGGAAAGGGCAGTTGAGATCTAACTACAGTAGAGAAATCTGACCAACTCTATCTCAGCCTGGTGATCAGTTAATGACAGTGATGACAAGTCCTACTGATAGCAGGTATCCATGATGTGATGGGGAGAAAGTGATATCTTAAGCCTGTCATTCCACCCCTAAAAAACTCATTATTAAAATCTAATTATTAAAAAAAGGACAGGCCCCAATTTAAGATCATTCTGCAAATATCTGATGAGTATTTTCAAAATGCTCAAGGTCATCAAGAATAAGGAAAATTCTAAGAAACCTTCAAAGCCAAGAGGTGCCTGAGGAGACATACTGACTACATGTAAGTGATATCCTGGATAGGATACTAAAACATAAAAAAGGACACTAGGTAAAAACTAAGAAAGTCTTCAATAAAACATGGATTTTGACTAATAATGTGCCAAAATTGGTTCATTGGTGCACTTTGCGTGCCATACTCATATAAGATGCTAATAATGGAAGACACAATGTAAATGCTGCCTTTGCAAACGTCTATGTTTAAACTGCTCATATAGTTTCTTGCTACCCAATACGACTTACAACCCAGGATTATCCTCTTGGGAAATTCTTTATAAGGGCTTTTAAACTCTGTCAATAAGGCAGTATATCTGATAAAAAACTTAACAAGTTCACTAATATTTGTATTTCAGTATCTCACAAGAGTTGATTTATGAAGTTAACAATTTATACAAAAAAAATATGTTAACGAGGTACAGGAAGGACCTTCAATTTCAAAGCAAATATACTTCAAATCCACAATACATGTCATAGCATAAAGGAGGATTTCCAAATATATGTCTGTCTAGCATTTTCTTTCTGAGACTTTATGTTTAACCTTATTTTTGTGTTATACATTGAGACTTCTTAAACACCATATTTAAGAATGATTTAAAGCTAATTCAAAACTATAATTTATCCCATTTCACATATTTCATTCCAACCAATAGTTCATTTTTTAAATTATGCTTATTTGTTATCTATATAATGGGATTGTTTGTCTGATTGTTTGAATATACTTTACATTTCCTTTATCTATAAAACTCTGTGGAACATAGAAAACCAAAGTAATGAGTGTATCTTCATTTAACTTTAAACTGGTCCATCTTAAAGTTCATATGGAAAAGGGCAATATGCAGAAACTGAATATTTAAAAGTTCTGTACATATGAAGATAAATTAGTGACAGTTATATCCTTTTGTATCATTAGGAAAGGGAAAAAAAGACAGAGAAAGGAAGATTGACAGAGATATAAAGCTCCTGTTTTATATATATAACTTTTGTTGATATCTATTTATTTATTTATTTATTTATTTATTTATTTATTTAGCTTTTCGTAGCGTTAATGTTCTTAATGAGAACTTGGTTCCAACCACATCTTAAGTCTGGGAAATGTGATCTAACTGTGCAAACAGCAAAGAAGAAGAAGCGATTTGGTAAACTCCTAGTGTCTCTGTCACAATAGAATTAATATTTTGTTATAGTGAAACATCTGTTCATTGACTGCTTATTTTATGGGTTTAACAAACAATCAACCAACAAACATACCCTGAGCACTCACTGTGCATAAGACACTGATGGGACGCCTGGGTGGCTCAGCGGTTTGGTGCCTGCCTTCAGCCCAGGGCCTGGAGACCCAGGGTTGAGGCCCACGTCAGGCTCACTGCATGGAGCCTGCTTCTCTCTTTCTTTGCCTTTCTCTCTGCCCCTCTCTGTCTCTCATGAATGAATAAATAAAATCTTAAAAAAGTTCTCAGGATACAAAGCTAACTTGGTCACATCCCTTGTTATTTAGGATCTTCCAACTAGAAATAATCTAATGGTTTACTTACAAATTTATGTGTGATATTTTGTTCTTATGAAGGGATTTTATTACTGTGCTATAAAAATTGGCTCATAACGGTGCCTGGGTGGCTCAATTGGTTAAGTGTCTACCTTATGCTCAGGTCATGATCTCTGAGCCCTGGGGACTGAGCCTTGAGTTGGGCTCCCTATTCAGTGGGGAGTCTGCTTCTCCTTCTGCCCCTCCACTGACTTGTGTGTGCTCTCTCTCTCTCTCAAATAAATAAGTCTTTTTAAAAAAGGCTCATAAATCCATTAATACCATTTTCTAGAAAAATACATAAATTAGCTCATGGAAACTTCTTACTTGGTTAATTTAGAATTTTCAAAGTATGAGGAGACGTGTCTTTATTAAGTAAGTTCATTTATTTTCTTTTCAAGCCTTTCTCAATTTTTGCAATTTTTTTTAAAAAGCATTAATGTTCTTATGTATTTAGTATACACCATAGAGTAAACTGTTAAATGACATTTTATTGCAATATACTGTAGTGGTTAAGAATATAATCTCTTGAAACAAACAGATTTAGGTTTATGTTCTAGCTCTCTAATATAATTGAACTGCGTAATCACGGAAACTTAATAAATCTTTATATGCTTTATTTTTAAAAAAAAATCAAGATTAATAAGATTCTTTCATGAATTAAATGATGTAAGTGCATAAAGCTTTTAGCATAGTTTCTGGCAGGAATAGTGCTCAATATAAGTTAGTTCCCATTATGTGTAAAACTTTAGGACTTTTCTTAAAACTATAATTCTGAAAACCAAGAAATGATTATAGTGAAATAAAGGCCTAAATGAAACCCATAAAGTGCAAAAATTTACTAATGTATTAAATACAAAATCTTGAAAGTGAGTTATATATTAAATGTCTCAATGAAGATTCCACAAAATTTAAGAAATCAAAACGTTATATAAGTTTATTTTAGAACCATGTTACTAAAGTATAAATAAAACTGGATCGTCACAAGTAACTTGGACTTTTTCAGACTTCTTAAAAAAAAAAGTTGTCTTCCTTTTTAATCAATATAATATTGCTCTGATTAATTAAATCTCTAAAAGGAAACCATTCCAAAACATACTCATTTTCTTGCAACATGGCTATTTTATTCTAACAATAGATTGGATTCTATGTATTGTCCTCAGCTATTTTTTAGGGTCACTCTTAGAAGTGCTCAGTAAATAATATATCCTTTTTACCAGGTTAGGGCAATTGCGTAATTAGCTTTCTTTTTTCTTCTGATTGAAGAAAATGCATAGCTAAATTTATTTTCAAATGCAGTGAATACATTTTTGTAGGTTTAAAACATATCTTTGTTGTATGTATATATTTAAACTTATTTTTAGATAGTTCTATGTGTGTACTTTTGAGCTTACTATAACCTGGTTCAGAGTTGGGAATAAGACTCTGCAGCTATACATCAGTCTATAATATATAAAAGAACAGCAAAATTTCTTTTGCCATATGCTATATGTGCATACTGCACCAATGAATACTTATTTTACTTTCAATGCAGTATCATCAGGATTCACTTAAGTAAAAAGATATGTTTTGTCTATTGTAGAGTTATCATTTACATAGAATAAGAAAATTTAAATCATGCTAAATTTGTTTTTTTTATGGTTGATCAATCAAGCAATTTCTTTGGACTAAACCATAGTGTAATGGTTCATTTTTGAAAATATGAGCTTCACTAATACTTGCAGTTTAAATAGAGATCCTACACAAGGATAAAATGAAACCTGAGGAAATCTGAATTATTTAGATCATTAAATTACTAAGCAGCTTTTCTGTTTCTTTCAAAAGAAAAAAAAAAGCAACAACAAAAACAACTCACATTTTGATTTGTGACAATCCTCATAGCAGATTTTTTTTTTTTTTACTGTTTAATTTCAATTAATCTTCAGATGGATAGTATGCTTCACAAGATTCACTGAAAACTATATTCACAGTAGTGGAATTATGTGCTTACTCTCTACAGCAGCTCTGCCTAAAGAGTCTGCAGCATCTGGAAGATTTTCTCTCTTCTTATTTTTAGTTTAATAGCAATGCCATGGTAGCATTGGGAAATGTGTTCAGAATGTTTATAAATAAGTACAGGAAATAACTTTGAAATCTGCAGCTGTTCAGACACATGCATCTGTTTAAGTGAATAGATGCATATATCTCTCTAGTAAAAAGGGATTCTGAATATAATCCAAGTTTTAAGTATTAAAACAAGAGACTACCTGTTTTTAAATGTTAAGCAAATTGCCATAAAATCTGACCAGCTGGTCCAAAGCATTGCTACTTGAGAATTGACTATTGTTGGAAGAAAGACGACATAGATCATAGTGCCCCATTATAATAAAACTAATTTGCATAGCATTTGCAGTTCCTTCCCATGGTTAGACAATCTGGTTCCCCTTTTCTAACACCTATATATGTCAACACATAATATATAATCTGATGTTTTAACATGTTTAAAATGATTTCTTTATTATAATAATTTTCAATAAAATGTTACTTTTAGATGTAGATGGATTCATGTACTTTTAGACAGAGAATCAAAATTCTTTCAAATGTGTCACTGGAAGGTCTGTGTGGGGTTTTGATACAGGGTGCAATATGAGCAGAAGCCATGATCTCTGAAGAAACAAGGAATCAGTAGTGAATGTGTGTGCGGACACATTCTCAGTGTTTGTGAAGAACTAGTGCTACAGAATGTGACCTGAGAAGAAACACACAGCAACATATCCATGCTCATCAGTTCACTGCTGCTCAGTGGCATGGTAAGCACAGTAGGCAAAGATCTGCCCTGTGGAGGTTTTCAAGTGCTGAGTGGACTGTGGAATAGTCAGAGTGGCGTGAGAAGCTGAGAGCTACAGCAGAGATTATCCCAAAATAATGTGAATGATTTGAAATAATGTAACAGAGTGAGGACGTAGAATCCAGAAGCTTCAGAAAAGCATGGAAGATATAGGGTTTGGTATTTCCTAATTGTTTCCTACATATCGGTATAGAGAGAAGATTCTAGGTGATTTTGAATATATCATACATTTATAGGGAGGCTAAATCAGTATTTTACTCATACCACACTACTGTGGTTCACAGATAAAACAAAACAAGTAGTTTTAATATATTAGGCTCTAAAGAGTCCTTAGGAGTGAAAAGAGTCATGAGAGAGCTGCCAGGTGTTAGGGGGTCAGTTAGGGTGATGTGCCAAACTGAAAATGATAATCATGCCTTTATTTATTCACTCAAATAGTATAAACAGGAGGTCAGGAGGGTGAGGGGAGTCCAATGTTCCATAGTTTGCTGGGCAAGTAACAAGTGGATCAGAGCAATTGGGAGGATTATCTATCTCACTGCAGAAGGAGCCCCAGACAAAAGACTTTTGCCATCTATCTGGACACAGAGGCTGGGAGAAGGAAAAACAAGAAAGGCTCATGTGGAAAAGTGGAGTCCAAGTAGAGGAAAGGTCTTCAAGGTCCTCCAATAAGGAGGTCACAGACAAGATGCCTTGGAAGGGCCCCAACTGAAATATCCTTGATTAGGAGGCATCTGGGCTAAGAATAAAAATATGTATTAAAACATGTCCATCCTGAAGTCCTTTTAATGAGACTCACTCCAGACGTACACCAGGTGAGGTGTGGTGGGCAGCCTCACACCAAGAGCCCTGCCAAGTAAAGCCTTGGTACTTGCCTGTGATGGGTCCTGTGAAATCATACTTAGGAATTGGGCCTCGAGTTTCTTACTAAAACTCATCTGAAAGTTCCAATAATAAAGTTCCAGTTTGCCTTTCCCATTAAACAGATGAATGAATTTAAAATTAACAACAACAAGTAATAGAAATTTAACGGTAATTAAAATGTGTCTAAATGTGCTCTCAATGCCCTGAAACACATTTTAACTTGGAGCTAATGATGGAGTAGCTGAATTTTCATATTTTTCATTTTCATATTTGATAGTGCCTATAATATCTTTCCAAATAGGTATTTAGAGAGACAGTTGCCAAGATATATGATTAAAGTTGTACAGGCAAGGTCTCCAATACTTGGAATATTTTATGTTTAATAATTAATATCAAGAACCACTTACAGAATGGCAGAGCACAGTCATCCAAAAATCTGCTCCTCCATAAAAACAATGAGAATACTGGCAAAAATAATCAAAGATACTTTTTAATAACTCTGGAAACTAACCAAAGGCATGTAACAATTATTGATGAAAAATGACTAGATTTTTTGTAAGGATCATGAATCGTATGGCAATTTACCTTGCAGAACCATGTAAGCTATGAAAACCAGTAGCCAACAGGTCTAAAATTAAAAGAATTAAAATCAGAAGATATTTATTTTCCAAATAAAATGAAATGAAATTAGAAATAAATAACAAAAGAAAATTTGGAAAATCCCTCAAACGAGCAAAAATTAATATCACGCTCCTAAGTAGCCCAAGGATCCAAGAAAACAAATCACAGATTAGAAAATAATTTGAGATAATAGAAAATGAAAATATATCACACAAAATCTTAGGACATGCATCGACAGTAGTGTTTAAAGGGGACCTGAATTGTACATGTCTATATTTGGGAAAGAGATCTCAAGTCAAAAACCTAATATGCCTTCAAGAAAAAATGGGGAAAGAAAAGATCATACTAACTCAAATTGGTAGAGGTAATAATAATATTAAAGATTAGAATAGAAAAAATTGAAATAATAAATATAAAGACAATTGGAAAATCAAGACTGTTTCTATGTAAAGATCAATAAATATGAAAAAAAAAATAGCTATCCTGACAAAGAAAAAAAAAGACATTGTTTAATTAGTAAAATCAGGAATAAAAAGGGAATATCACTACTTTCCTTAAGAAATGAAAATTATAAGGGAATGCTGTGGATATTTATACACCAACAAATTAAGTTACTTACATGTATGAATATATATGGATGTGTATGCAAGGACATTGACTTTTTAATCAAGAAATATCCTATAAAGGAAATCCAAGATCCAGATGACATCACTGGTGAATTCTACCAAACTTTTAATAAAGATTAAAGACCAATAATGCCCAAACTGTTCCAGAAGAATATAAGAAATATAAGATGAGAAAACACCAGCTCATCTTTGTGATGCCAGTAATACTGTGGTACCAAAATAAGACACTCTCTACAAGAAAATTAGGAATTGGTAGCTCTGATGAATATAGACCAACAATTTTATATATATATATATCTTCAAACCAAATTCAGAAGCATGTAAAAATGTTATATAAATAGGATTATACACCATAAACAAGTATGATTTATTTCTGGAATGCAAAAATGATTTAAAGTGGATAGATCAATATGGGATTCACTATATTCATGTTATGATGGACAACTTTCACATAACCATCTCAATGGTCACAAAAAAATCATTTGGCAAAATCCAATGCTGCATAATAATCAACATACCTGGTAACTAACAATAGATGGAAAATTACTTAAATTTTTAAAGAGTGTCTTTTGAAAAGACCCAAAGCTAATGTCATACAATATGATAGAATGCTTGACATCTAAAGTCAAGAACAAGACAAAAGTGTCCACTCACTATTTGTATTCAAAACGTACTGGAGGTTTTAGCCAGTAAAATTAGAAAAAGAAAATTAAAAAGACAAATAACATCCAGAAGGAAAAGGATAAATTCAACTATCTTTACTTGCAGATGACATGATCTTTGTTTATAGAAAAACCTAAGGAATCAACAACAATAATAGCAACAAAAACCCAGTAGACCCACAAAATAAATTTAGAAAGATTCCAGGATATAAGATAAATATTTTAAAAACCAATTGTATTTTTATATTTAACAATAAATAATGTAAATATGAATTTTAAAAAATATATACTTGCAATAGCAATAGAAAGAATAACACTAGAATCAAATTTAACAGGCATGCAATACTTTTAAACTGAATCTGTGAAATAAATTAAAAATAGTGAAATAAATGGGAACACATCCCATGATCATGAATCAGAAATCTAAATATTTTTAAAGCTAAATATTGTTAAGATAACAATGATCACTATATTGATCTATAATTCAACATAACTGCTACCAAAAGCTCAGCTCCAATTTGTAGAAATTAACAAGCTGATGCTAAAATTCAGATGAAAATATGAAGAACTCAGAATAGCCAAAATAACTTTTAAGAAAAATAAAACTTGGAGAACTTACACTGCCTGATATCAAAGCTTACATCAAAGCTATAAAATCAAGAGAGTGTAGTATTGGAATAGTGGTAGACATATAGATCACAGGAATATGATAGAGAATACAGAAATAAAACATAACTTTCATGTTCAGTTGATGTTTGACAGGAGTGGCAATGCAACTCAAAGAGGAGGGGTGAGCAATAGCCTCTTTAACAAATTTTGTGGGAACAACTGGATATCCACATGTAAAAAAAATGATGTTGGGTCCTTGTGTTACTTCACAAAAAATGACTCCAAATGCATCATATACCTAAATGTAAAAGCTATAACTATAAAACTCAGAAGAAAATATAAATATAAAGCTATATGACATTGACAATTAAAAACAAGAAAAATAAATAAAATACATCTATACTGAAAAGGAGGAAATAAACTTATCTGTTTGTAGATGACATGATTTTATATGTCGAACACCCTCTAGAATCTTACCTTCCCTCTGGAAAGCTGGAACTAATAAACATATTCAGCAAGTTTTTAGAATACAAAATCAACACATTAGCATCAATTGTGTGTCTATATGCTAACAATAAAGAATCTGAAAAGGACCCTAAGTAAATAATTCATTTCCAATAAATAAAAGATAAAAATGCATAAAAATAAATGTAACCCAGGACACAAAAGGGTTTTACACTAAAAAAATGCAAATACCACTGAATGGAATTAAACTAGGCATTACAAATGGAAAGACATCTCTAGTTTATGATTGGAAGAATTAAATATTGTTCAGATGTCAGTACTTCCCAAAGTGATTCACAGATTCAATGCAAAAATCTCTCAAAAGCCTAATTTTTTCATGTAGAGGTGAAACAGTTTATTCTAAATTTGATATGGAATATCAAGATACCCCCAAATATCCAAAAGAATCCTGAGAAAGGTATACAATGTTGGGCACCTCATACTTTCTGATTTCAAAACTTATTGCAGACACATAAATCAATGGAATAGAATATGGAGCCCTGAAGCAAATGGTCATACAGATGGTCAAAAGACTTTTGACAAGATTCCAAAACTATGCAATAGTGAAAGTATAGTTATTTCAACAGATGGTATTGGAAAAATTGGACATCCACATACCAGAGTGAAGTTGATTCTTAGCTTATACCATATACAAAAAGTAGCTCAATATGAATCAAATAACAACAACAAAAAAACCCTATAAAGGTCATTATGAAACTCTTTGAAAAAGCCTTAAGGCCAGCTTTATGACATGGTATAGTTCATCAATTACTTGAATATGACACCAACACCATCAGAAACAAAAAGAAGTATTTAAGTTGTTCATCTAAATTTAACTTCTGTGCATTAAAGGACCCTAGGACTAAACTAGGAAGACAACCCACATGGTATAAAATGGCATAAAATATTGCAGATCATATATCTAATATTGGATTGACATATATATAATATATATTATAATCATACAACTCCTCTTTTCAGCAACAAAAAAATTCAAAAATGAGCTAAAGACATTTATCCCAAGATAATATACAAATGACCAATAAATACATGTAAGGTACTGAACATCACTAATCACTAGGGAGATGCAAATCAAAACCACAGTGATATGCCATTTCACATTCCTTATCATGTCCATTATAACCCATGAACAAACAAAAAAATGACAACAACGGAATAAGAAGTGTTGGGAAGGATGTGGAGAAATTGGAACCCATGTGTATTGGTGCTTGGAAAGTAAAATGGTAGTAGGTGCTGCGGAAAACTGTATGATGGTTCCTTAAAAAGTTAAAAATATAATTATCACACAACCCAGCAATTCTACTTCTAGGTACTCAATGAAAATAATCAAAAGCATGGACTCAAACAGATATTTGAACATCAATGTTCATAGCAGCATTAGTCACAATTGGCCAAAACTAGCCACATAGTGTCCATCTACTGATAAATAAACAAAATAGTATATACATCCGATGGAATTTTAACTAGCCTTAATAAAATAAAATTTTGATACATGCTATAATATGGATAAGCCTTGAAAACACTACGCTAAGTGAAATAAACCAGTCAAAAGGGGACAGATAGGGTGTTATACCACAGCAGTCAAATTTACAGAGAATATAGAAAATAGAATAGTGGTTACCACGGGCTGGCCTGAGGGAGAATGAAAAGGTATTTTTTCAATGAGTTAAGAATCCCCAAATTTCAGGCTGGGATGATTAAAAAAAAAAAAAGTTCTGCAGATAGATAGTAGTGATAATTGTACGGCTATGTGAATATACTTAATGACATTACACTGTACACTTAAAAATAGTTGATACGATAATTATTGTGTATATTTTACACAATAAAAAAGAAAGAAAGATAAAAACAAAAAAGACAAAACAAGGCAGTCTTACCTCTTTTCCCCTAGATAGGACCATACGTGAACATGATACACAAAATTGTCTCAATGACTTTTCAGCCAATACAGGAGCCAAACTGGAGCAAAGCCATCTCACAAAGGATGGCAAAGAGAAGTGATGGAAGAACCTGAATCCTTAGCAATAACATGGAGCCAAATAATTGTGTGGTGCTTGGTGCTCACCCAAACCCTGGATGTCCAATTTTGTGAAATAGTGAAATTCTTTATTGTTTAAAAAAATTTTTTTAAAGCAAGAACCAAGCCACAAAAACACAGGGAAGAATTTTAAATGCATATCGCTAAGTGAAAGAAGCCCATCTGCAAGAGTTACATCCTGTGTGACTCCAACTCTATGATATTCTGGAAAAGACTCAACTTTAGAGACAGTACAAAGATCAGTGGTTGCCAGAGGCTTGCAGAGAAGAGCGGACGAGTGATAAATAGGTGGAGATTTTTAGGGCAGTGGAACTATTTGGTATGATGCTGTAGTGGTAGAGACATGTCATTATATATTCATCAAAACCCACAGGACTATACAACACAAAGAGTAAATAATATTACAAATTGTGAACTTTAGTCAATAAATATATATTTTTTTCGTTGATTGAAATTTGCTACATTAGTCAAAATGTTAGTGGTAGAAGAAATGGAGGATAGCAAGTGAGTATATAGGGGTCCAGTATTTTCTGCTCAATTTTTCTGTAAACCCAAAACTTCTTTTAAAAGCCTATTAGTCTAAAAAAGTATTTATTATTAACATTTATGGCATGATAGTACCTGAGAAGAACCAGTTAGGATGGGAGGTTTTTCTCCAAATCATCCATAGCCAAGTGTCACTACACCTGCCTCCGAATGAGGCCAACGACTCTACTTGATCCAGCTCCTAGTGATTTGTCCTTGGATAGGACACTAAGTTGAAACATCATACTTATGAACCTTAAACCTTTGTCTTCAGGGTAAAGTGCAAGTATTCTAAACTAAGAATCATGCTTTTAAAACTATCTGGACATGACAGGAACCCTAGATTTATTTCTTTTGTTTTTTGTTTTTTTGTTTCTTTTTCTTTTTTTTTTTTTAAACTCCTGCACACTATATACTCACAAATATCTGTCAGTGATTCTTATCACAAATCCTAGAAAACTGGGATTCCTGGATGGCTCAGCGGTTGAGTGCCTGCCTTTGGCCTCAGGGTGTGATCCTGGAGTCCCGGGATCGAGTCCCACATCGGGCTCCCAGCATTGAGCCTGCTTCTCCCTCTGCCTGTGTCTCTGCCTCTCTCTCTCTCTCTCTCTCTCTCTCTCTCTCTCTCTCTGTGTGTGTGTGTGTGTCATGAATGAATAAATAAAATCTTTTAAAAATTCCCGGAAAACTCAAATACAAGTTGCCATACCTCAGATTGATTTATTTCTTACAATTATGTAATCTTGCCTCCCAAACTGATGCCCAGCATTCAATACTGTAGCTATGCAGTTACCTGACCCAACGACGTTGGCCAAAAGGAAAAGAAACCAAGAAATATGGAAGATATTTTCAGCTCAAGGTTTAAATGGAATGGGGAGTTCATAATGTATTCTACAATGCTCAAATAAATAGAAGTTTCTCTGTGTGTCTCTTTCTCTCTCACACACACGCACATGCACACACACAAGTACACACGTGTCTTGATCTTAATTCTCTTCTTTCAGTTTACTACCTTACACAAAAGTTATATAGTTTGTACAGATTTGAGGGTAGGTAAAATTCTTTATAGCTGGTAATTAGGCTTAGACTGCATTTTGTCATGCTTTCTTCCTAGTGTGGTAAATTATTATAAAAGAACGTTCTATTGTGAATAAAGCCTGTGCTTGAAATCAGAAGACTTGAGTTTATGTCATGCCTTTGCCACTCACTAGTTCTGGGTTAAGTTTTACCTATAAACTTCACTTGCTTTCTCTTTCTCATAGGCTCTTTTACTTAAAAAAAAGAGAGAGATTAATTATAGCTTGTAGAATATTAAATAAATACACTATAGATGCATGAATATGCCAGAAAGTGTCATGAAAAACAACGCAAATGTTCTTGCAATTATAATAGGCTTAAGTTGAATAAAGTTCAGAGGCTGTGTTCTTTGTGGCTATCAAATAAAAATAAAGACATAGTTAAATCAAGTAAGCAGATTTTTTTTTCCCCTGTCTGCTTACTTATTTACCCCTTCTAGGGATAATAGGAATGTAACGTGGGTATTCACTTTTCATTAGTAGGTTAATTGGGCATGCTCTGTGATGTGAAGGAAGTAAGAAAAATTCAAAGCCACTTAGAATACAGCAGGTAACACACTCATAATTCATAGAAAATTGAGATTTTTATGTGAACAGAAAATTAGGAATTTCTTACCTGAACCCTAAAGGAGATCTTTGAGGTAACTTGATTTGTATTGTGTTGAATACACTTAATTTTAGACATTTTTTCGTAAGAGAATAGTGACCTTTTTAAAATGAAAAGAATAGTCATTTTAGTTAAGCCTACTAAAAAAAAAATCATTTTTTTTTAAGTAGGTTTCATGCCCCCTGCATGGAGCTAGACTTGAACTTTCAACCCTGAAATCAAGCCATTTTAGACATTTTAGAGGAGAATAAGCCTTACTTAAAGGTCTCATCCTCTCCTCATACTCATGATCAATTCATCTGTATTGTTCTACACTCAATTCTATAGCAGAGAGAACATAGCGTGTCTGACTCTGTAATGCTCCTATTTCCCTTGCTGGTCATCGCCTATAGCTTAGAAACTTCTGCTTAGCCCTGCACATAGGCATGGTCCAGCTGAAATTTGTAATAACACCTTTTACCCAAAACCTACCTTCTTCAAGGAGGTAAGGAAGTACATACAGAAATGACTACGCTATGTTTAAGATTGACAGGAATGATATGACCAGATTATTGCTCTGAAAGATCAACGGAACAAGAATAGAGAAGTTACATGACCTTCCTCAGATGTCTATAGACAGCAATCACTTTGGACTCCAATCACCTCCCATTTTCCCCTTTTCCTAACATAAATAAGCTTGGACTACATGCTCAGAGTAGATGGTTCTTTGGGATATCTCCTTGGTTTTCTGGCTTTCTGAATAAATCCATTTTTCCTGTCCCAACATCTTGCCTCTGGACTTACTGGCCAGTCATGCAGTGAGCAAAATGATCTTGTACTTGGTTGCAATTCCATAAACAGAGCCATCACATCACCATCTTTATGTAACTGCAGGACATCAGGGCATGATGTGAGCACAAACCTGTTAAAATAAAAACCCTGAAAGGGGATCTGGGTCTTGATGATATCTGAGGGAAATCTAGAATATACTGGAAAATTATGAAAAGCAGGATTTACTGAAGCCAGAGAAATTACAAGATCCAGGGCAAGAGGCCTTTCCTCTGTCCCTAAAACGGATTTAATCTCCTAGATAAGGGTCTTTTTGCTCCGTGAGCTGTGACGGACATTTGCTGAGGAGCTCAAAGACAACTTGCTTCTGACCTGTGCTCCTGTTGCAGGGCTGTGGAGTGCAATGGTTAAAAATAATTTTTGAGATGTTGTATGGTGCAACTTAATAACTTTATTTAAGTAGCACAGGGACAGGAATTGTGGGCAGAAAGATCTGCACTTTTTGCTCTATGAAGGTAGTGGCTATATGTTTAGTGTTCAAAGGTGGGGGGGGGTTCGTGCAGGAAGTATTAGATCATAAATGTCTTCTTCAAATTTCTGCTCATAAAACTACTTTTACAAGATTTCTCTTGTGCTTTTTATTCAGTGCAATATTAACTATCAATGAGATACACAGGCAGTCATGAGATCCTTTAAGAATATAGCACCCAGCACGTATTTGATCCTTATCAAAACTAGCTTAAGCTATAGGTCTGCCTTCTGGGCTAATGCTGAAAACTTTTCTATCCCTCACAACTCCTGGATCAAGGAAACACCATCTGTAGGGATGCACCTAGAGGATTAGGGACTCTAGCCTCATGTATTCAGGTAAAGACATGCTGATGGTCTTGTCTAAGGACCTACGATGAGTTTCTAAAGAAGGAACAAGATCGTTTGTCAAGGCTTTTCTCCTGTGTGGTTCAGTCTAAGTAAGGAAAGGGCAGACAACCAATGGCTTCTTTGCATCTGAAAACTGTGCACAAGAAGAGAAGTGCCATAGTTCCTGAAAATAACAGATTCATCTTCAACCCCCACCCGCTTTCTAAACCAGCCTGATGAAAATAGGGCAAAACATTTTCCCTTCCAATTGCATTTAAGGAATGATACTTGATTAACGCTACAAACCAAAATCATCAAAATTAAATCTGAAAAAAAAAATTGTATTTCCTATGATCCTATACTGTGTGTTTCATTCTCTGAACGGACCATCTGTGTTTAATAAAATGAGGAAGCATTCGCTAGTTGTAGTTCATTGGGATAAGGAAAACAAGTTCCATGAGAAGTAAAGGAGATTATATATCAGAAAACTTAACCTAAAAATACAAAACTTAACCAAAGTGAAGTAAAGTAGATTGAGAGGTTAAAATTTTCCAGAAATTATTTTAAAAGTCTGCATCAGAAAATTCTCTGCTTCTTCAGATTGAAATTTTGTACTCTAAAAACATTTTTCAGCTCTCCACTCTGGCCCACACACTGCTTTGCACTTGAAAAAAAATTCTAATCTAAAATTTAAATAATGGATATACATTTTTAATTTTTCTTGAATTTGTTTAATTGTACATATTAGAGCCATTATAAAAATAACTATATGTAGTCATCAGGTGGAGAAATAATATTTTATACATATGATATATATATGGCAACATACATAATATTTATCTATAAATATAAGCATGCAACTCAGACATATATGTACTTGTGCATATTTATATATACTTATGTCCTATATGTATAATGTGCATATGTATGAGTGTATGTATGAAAAACAAAACTATTTAATCTCTTTTTCACCCAAGAATCTCATACAAACTATAAAATATTAATTAGAACTGTTTAACCTTTAAATTATAATTTAAGAGCCCAGAAAAATACTTTCATGTCCATGCACTTTGAAGTCCGTATTTATTTTAATTTGCTTAACAATCAAACTGAATTAACATATTTAACCAAGCTCATTTCCCATTGACTAAAGTATTTTTAATCACTAATGTCAAAATTCATTATATGTTTTTCAGTTATTTCCTGTTCCAAAACTATATAAAAGCTTTTAAAGTACAAACTGCTTTCTGTGCTCATTGAAAGCAGTTTTCATTTACATATGCAATAAAGAGGAATTAAAGGTAGTATGCATTTATATATGCACTAAATGAATGTTTGAATATGCTGGATTTACTAGAATATTTGGAACATTATACATAGGATTAATTTTTGAATTACGCTGGATTTACTAGAATATTTTGAACATTATACATAGAATTAATTTTTTTAACATTTTATTTATTTATTCATGAGAGCCTTTTTATTGTAGGGCTATAGCATATAATGCATGTAACGTGCAAGATATGTATTTGTTGACTGTTGATGTTAGGGGTAAGGCTTCTGGTCAACTGTAGGCTATTATAGTTAAGTTTTGGGGGAGTCAAAAGTTATATGTGCACTTTTTAAAAAGATTTTATTTATTTATAATTGAGAGAGAGAGAGAGAGAGAGGCAGAGACACAGGCAGAGGGAGAAGCAGGCTCCATCCAGGGAGCCCAATGCAGGACTCGATCCCGGGGACTCCAGGAACATGCCCTGGGCCAAAGGCAGGTGCTAAACCATTGAGCCACCCAGGGATCCCATTAGGGTAAATACTTTAAATGAAATGTAAAATATGTATTTATTTTTTTAAAGATTTTATTTATTTATGAGAGACATAGAGAAAGAAGCAGAGACACAGACAGAGGGAGAAGCTGGCTCCATGCAGGGACCCCATGTGGGACTTCATCCTTGGACTTCCCACTGAGCCACCCAGGCATCCCAAAATATGTATTTCTTGTTCTCTCATCCATTGGAATTTGCTTTTATTTAGATCAACATCCTCTGTCCTCATTGTCATGTGATCCTGAGTGCCTGAATTTGGAAAGGTAGTGATACTTTAATCTAATTACAGAGTCACTGGTTGTGGCTAAAATATTCTACTACGTTGGCTTTTCAGGAGTTCATACATTTAAACTAAGTCAGCCATGTTACTTTTACATTTGTCCATGTAGAATGTTAGCAAAATATATTTTTATTTCAAGTGTCACTCAACACAAAACCCTATGCAAGGGGATTTAAATTTAATTTCTTGCTTAAGAGTAATCCTTGAAATACATGGCTGCCTTGACTATGCTTATTGTACAAGTCAGTTTGTATTATTTAATCTAACTCTTCTTCAGGCCCAAATCATAGAACTTTTTTCTTTCTTTCTTTCTTTTTAAATCAGCATCAACCTGAGATTAATGCTTCAGCCAAGATTTTCTTTTTCTTTTTGTTTTGTTTTGTACCACCACCCCAACTTCATCCATTTCAGAGAAAAATTAGAAAATCAATAGACTGTTTATCAGAGCACTCCTTTTTGTGTAAATGTTCCCACATTCTCCATTTCTGACTTTGACTCTTGTTGATTTGTAGGAAAAAGGAGAAGAGTTATATAACCGTGACAGAAAATACTGCACACTACCCAGAATTTAAAGCAAGAAGTAAATGACAAAGAGGGGAGAGAAAGGAGGAATAGGGGTATGAGACACTAAATGTGCTGTGTGTGTGGTAGGCAGGAATCATTTTTTCTGTTCTTTTTTTTTTCTTTTTAAATATTATTTATTTATTTATTTATTTATTTATTCATGAAAAACACACACAGCACAAAAACAGGCCGATAGATAAATGGAACAGAATAGAGAACCCAGAAGTGGACCCTGAACTTTATGGTCAACTAATATTCGATAAAGGAGGAAAGACTACCCACTGGAAAAAGGACAGTCCCTTCAATAAATGGTGCTGGGGAAATTGGACATCCACATGCAGAAGAATGAAACTAGACCACTCTTTTACACCAGGCACAAAGATAAACTCAAAATGGATGAAAGATCTAAATGTGAGACAAGATTCCATCAAAATCCTAGAGGAGGACACAGGCAACACCCTTTTTGAACTCGGCCACAGTAACTTCTTGCAAGATACATCCACGAAGGCAAAAGAAACAAAAGCAAAAATGAACTATTGGGACTTCATCAAGATAAGAAGCTTTTGCACAGCAAAGGATACAGTCAAGAAAACTCAAAGACAACCTACAGAATGGAGGAAGATATTTGCAAATGATGTATCAGATAAAGGGCTAGTTTCCAAGATCTATAAAGAACTTCTTAAACTCAACACCAAAGAAACAAACAATCCAATCATGAAATGGGCAAAAGTCATGAACAGAAATCTCACAGAGGAAGACATGGACATGGCCAACATGCACATGAGAAAATGCTCCGCATCACTTGCCATCAGGGAAATACAAATCCAAACCACAATAAGATGCCACCTCACCCCAGTGAGAATGGGGAAAGTTAACAAGGCAGAAAACCACAAATGTTGGAGAGGATGTGGGGAAAGGGGAACCCTCCTGCACTGTTGATGGGAATGTGAACTGGTGCAGCCCCTCTGGAAAACTGTGTGGAGGTTCCTCAAAGAGTTAAAAGTAGACCTGCCCTACGACCCAGCAATTGCACTGCTGGGGATTTACCCCAAAGATTCAGATGCAGTGAAACGTCGGGACACCTGCACCCCGATGTTTCTATCAGCAATGGCCACAATAGCCAAACTGTGGAAGGAGCCTCGGTGTCCACCTAAAGATAATGGATAAAGAAGCTGTGGTCTATGTATACAATGGAATATTCCTCAGCCATTAGAAACGACAAATACCCACCTTGTGCTTCGACGTGGATGGACCTGGAGGGTATGATGCTGAGTGAAATGAGTCAATTGGAGAAGGACAAACATTATATGTTCTCATTCATTTGGGGAATATAAATAATAGTGAAAGGGAATATAAGGGAAGGGAGAAGAAATGGGTAGGAAATATCAGAAAGGGAGACAGAACATAAAGACTCCTAACTCGGGGAAACGAACTAGGGGTGGTGGAAGGGGAGGAGGGCGGGGGGTGGGGGTGAGTGGGTGACGGGCACTGAGGGGGACACTTGACGGAATGAGCACTGGGTGTTATTCTGTATATTGGTAAATTGAACACCAATAAAAAATTAATTTATTAAAAAAAAAAAAAAAGATGCACACAGAGGGAGAGAGAGGCAGAGACACAGGCAGAGGGAGAAGCAGGCTCCATGCAGGGAGCCCCAGGCAGGACTCCATCCAAGTTCTCCAGGATCACACACTGGGCCCAAGGCAGCGCTAAACCACTGAACCACCCAGGCTGCCCTTGTTTTCTGTTCTCAATTCTACCACTAGCTGAGTTTGTGAGTTCATCACTTTGGGGGCAAATCTGTCATGTGTGATCTCTGGAGTTAGCTATGTGTACCATTTTCTCTCAAATATTTGCATTTTTTTCTGAGTTTCAGATTCTTTGTAGGTTCTGGGTTGGGGCAATCCTCTGGGTTTCCTGCAGTACTTCTGTTTAATTTCCCTTAATTATGCTTAATTTGATTTTTGAAATTCTTAAAAGTGGACAGGCCCAGTTCCAACAGCTAATGATACAAACAGATTGCCCATGAGGTATTTTGTAGGCGCGAGAAAGCTATGGCTTATGAAGTACTAAGACATAGAGTCATGGGATAATTTTATAGGAGATCCTCAGCAGAGAATGCAGAAAACAGACAGCCGACTTCCTGGAGTGATAACTCCAAAATTTTGCAATAAGGCCTTATACAAGTTAATGTTCACAAATAGAAATATTATAAAATATATTATTTTATAATATATATATATTATAAAAATATATATATATTATAAAATATATTATATATATTGTTTGTTTTTAAGATATGGATAATACATTTACCTGTGCAGTTAAAGATTAAATAAAAAGAAAAAAAGACTACCTTTATTAAGAAGTCACTAGATACCTTCCAGAAGGAAATTTTGATGAAAGTACTAAAGCGAAAAAAGAAAAAAAAAGTATTAAGGCAATGTTTAAAATCAAACTTGGCAAAATTTCAATATGCCTTCCAGCCTGAAAGTTCAGTTGGCGGATAACCCAGGCTTTTAAGAGTAAACTTTAGTTAGAAAAATGAAATTTGGTAGAAAAGTGATGAATGTGGATGAGATAATGATTTGGAATAATAAAGAAATTTCTGGAATGGTCAGAAGAGTGTATCTCATGGAAGAGAGGATGACAAAATAATCTACCCATCAAATAGGTAAGTGACAGGTAGGTTAAGTATGTCAGAGAAACTTATAATTATTTCAACTTGAAGAGTAGTAACAGAAAAATAAGAATGCTGGAAATAAGTAAAGGTCAGAATATATTTTAAGAATATGCCGCTGTTCTACAGATAACTGTGAATAAAAAGGGAAAATAAACAAGTGGAAATGTATTGCCACAGAGAGAGATGCTGTATATGAATAAATAATTCATTCACATGAATGGGTCAGTTTTGTACTCTCCTTGCATTTAGAACCAACTCCCATATGTGAAATCAAATAGAAGAATTGCACTTACAAATCTCAGAGAATAATTGCATTTAAATGAGTTTCAAGACTGAGTTAATTACGCCAAAGTCTTTTTATTTCTTAAAAATACTTTTAAAATTAAAAACCTCTATTAGTATGCGACATTTCTTTTTAAAGGCTTTATTTATTTATTCATGAGAGACACAGAGAGGCAGAGACACAGGCAGAGGGAGAAGCAGGCTCCCTGTGGCGAACCCAATGTTGTACTTGATCCTGGGATCCTGAGCATCCTGAAGGCAGAAGCTCAACTACTGAGCCATTCAGGCACCCCGAATGCAATATTTTATATTAATTTATATAAATTATTGTCTTCTATAATCGGATTAAATGTTCTTTTTCTTTCTATGGCCAATCTCTTGATACTTTACTTTTTTAAATTTCTAAGACTTGGGTTTGGTACTCCATCTTTCTTTCTGTACCTTTAGCATTACTTTATTCAATGATTCAATTTACACACAAATATTTTCTAGTTATGTGGCCTATAATATAAATCCAAATAAAATAGAAAACATTTCTCTGATCCCACATCCTTCTTTAGCTGATGCAATTTATTTTGCTTACTTACTTGCCTATTCAGAAGATTTCCACCCATACTGTCTTTAGTTACCTGTTTCCTATTTATTTTAGTTTTGAAGTGGATTTTGTTCTGGATACATATACTGTTTAGTGTACAGCTGATGATCTTCCATTATGAAAATCTTGTGTGACCAATTATCCCAAAAGAAATGATATATTATCAATACTCAAAAATTCCTTTTGAAGTGAATAAACACTAATTTTCCCAAAGGCAACCATCTTACATTTATTTATTTATTTATTTATTTATTTATTTATTTATTTATGATAGTCACAGAGAGAGAGAGAGAGAGAGAGAGGCAGAGACACAGGCAGAGGGAGAAGCAGGCTCCATGCACCGGGAGCCCGACGTGGGATTCGATCCCGGGTCTCCAGGATCGCGCCCTGGGCCAAAGGCAGGCGCCAAACCGCTGCGCCACCCAGGGATCCCCAACCATCTTACTTTTAAAAAAAAATTTGGTGAGATATATTAATGGAATCTTATGCGCATTTATTCTTTGATTTAGCTTATTTCTTTCAGTGTTATGATTGAAACATCGATCCTGTGAAGTATGTCAGTTATTTTTAGTGCTGCATACTAGTTCATTGCAAGAGATTGCCTTTCATTTTCCTCTTCTGTTAATAAATGGGCATCATTCTTACTTCCAGAGTTTGACAAATGCAAATAGGGCTGCTGCAGATACTCTGTTGCGTGCTTTTTGATGCACAAGTATATGGTAAAGGAGGTCGGCATCTACTGGGTCATAGGGAGGCATGCTTTCAGTTTTAGTAGATATTGCCACATTCACCAAACACTGTATTTTCTGTCTCTTTCATTTTATTCACTCTGAAGGTTTTACAGAGACTTCACATTATGTTATAATAGCATCTTCCTGATGCCTAATTATGTAGAGCACCTTTTTCATGTATTTATTATCAATTTCGTTGTCCTCTTTGTCAAGTACATTTCCAAGTATTTCATTCATTTTTATTGGTTTGTCTTCCTTTTTTACTGGTTTGTTTGAGTTCTTTATATATTATGGATATGAGCTCTTTGTCAATTTTATGTATGCAAATACTCCCATTTCTCTCTAGGCTTGCTTTTCATTTTTATGCTTTTTATGATGAACATAATTTTTTTGATTTTAATAAATATCATTATTTTCCTTTATGGTTAGCATTTTTGCAACCAGAGTAAAAAAATTATCTTCTTCACTGGTATTAATATATTCCTCTGTATTATCTTCAAAAAGTAATCTTATATGTCATTTAGAGACAATCCATCTGGAATTGATTTTCACGTCATAGTTCATAATTATAACATTCTTTTCTACATAAATATCCAACTGATCTAGTATAATTAAAAAAAAAACAAAATCTATTTCCATTGCTTCTCTAAGAAAAAAACAAAGGCCTCTTTTCAAGGCTTTTCTCCTGTATGATTTAGTATCCTTAAGGTAAGTCCAGATGGACTTTTTGGATCAATTTTATAAATCAGGCATCTCTCTGTATATTTCTTTTTCTATTGTGTTCTAACGGTACACTTTTTAAAATATCATATTTTTTAAGGATTTTATTTATGTATTTGAGGGAGAGAAAGAGAATGAGGGGAGGGACAGATGGAGAGAGAGAAAAAGAGAGAGAGAGAGAGAGAGAGAGAATCTCAAACATACTCTGAGCTGAGCATGGAGTCTGACCAGAGTTTGATCTCATGACCCTGAGATCATGAGCTGACCTGAAATCAAGAGTTGGATACTTCACCCAGACACCCCAAAAATATCATATCTTTTTAATAGTTATTATAATAGTTATTGATATCCTATAATTTTGTTTTATTCATTTGCCTATGAAAGGAGTTAATAGAACTTTTATGATATAGGAATGTTATTTTTGAAGTGTTTACATTTAGAGTTTTCCTTTACCAAAAACACAAAATCATGTACTATATATATATATATACACTGTTCTATATATTTTATATATACTAACACATATAATACCCAAAATCATCCAATGAAGTAGGCATTGTTACTACCCCCATAATGTGGATAAGAAACATAGGCATGAAATGGAATGTGAATAGTAGTCATCTAACACAGAGTCCAGGCATCTGGCTTTAGCATAGGTGCCTTTAGAGACTATGTTATGTTAATTCTCCTTTCAGAGATGTTTTTATTTTTCTTCTTAGATTACTGTAGAAGAGACTCGGGATTGAGACTAAGTTTTTGCTATAGAACTTGTAAGAAGAGCTGATTTTAAAGATTGTTTTAACTGGCATAATAGGATTAATCATCAGATTTAGATGCAACATCAGAAGGAAAGTAGGAATCCTGAGTGACTACTGAGCTTGAGGCCTGAATTAATAAGTGGGAGGTGGAACCAGTTATGGAGATGAGAAGCATTAGGCATATATTGGTATAATGGAATAAAGAATAATGTTAACTTAGCAATGCCTAAAAGACAACTAAATGTATATAAATGCAAGTAGGAAATCCGAGGTATATATGTGATAATTAAACCCATGATACTGAAGAAGAACACCTAGAGAAAATGTACATAAAGAAAATAAAAGAACTAAGAATAAATTTTTCAGGAATGCCAAATTTAAACTTTTCTGGAAGGAGGTAAAGACAGCTGAGATAATTTGGTGGGGGGGGGGGGGAGGAAGTAGGTGACTTTGGGTCATGGAAAAATAAAGAATGGAGTGATCCAGGGAAGAATCATCAGCCATTTCAAATATTGCAGATGAACTGATTAAAGTTAAGAGAGTCTGACCAATAGATGTTTTGGGCAGATGATAGGGAATAATAACCTATATCCAGGAAACAATGCCAAAGCAGAAAATGACATAAATATTGATTAAAAGGAGTGTATACAAACCATATGATTTTAATCATATGTGGAATTTAGGAAACAAACAAAAAATGCACATAGGGAAAAACAGAGAAAGAGAAAGAGAGAAACCAGAAACTGATTCTTAACCATAGACAACACACTGATGGTTACCAGAGGGAAGGTCTGTGGTAGGATGGGGGAAACAGATGATGGGAACTAGGGATTGCACTTGCTGTGAAGAGCACCAAGTGATGTATGGATGTGTTGAGTCACTAAATTGTACACCTGAAACTAATATTACACTGCATGGTAACTAAATGGAATTTAAATAAAAACAAAACAAAACAAAAACCAAAAGAGTTGAAAAGAAAATGAGTGCTGGGGAATTGGAGGCAGGGATACCGAAAGCTCTTAAAGATGATGTGCTTGAGGTGGAAAAAAAAAAAAAAAACAATAGGAGTAATAGAGGAACTGAAGACTCCAGAGAGATTATGAAACATATATGATATGGGATGCACTTTTGTAATGAAAGCAATAATCCAGCACATGAGTAGAGTTTAATTGCAGTAATAAAGACCACAAATTTGAAAAGCCTTTTGTCATATTAATATAGAGAAGTATTTATATAATGCTAGACAAAATGTTCATGTATATATAATTTCTGAGCTTTAAGATTAATTATTTTAACTTTGAGTTTTTGATAATAGTTCCATATATTTGCTCTTCCTGTAAGGATTTTGTTTTTTTCTTGGGCATTTATTCTTTTTTTTTTTTAATTTTTATTTATTCATGATAGTCACACACACAGAGAGAGAGAGAGAGAGAGGCAGAGACATAGGCAGAGGGAGAAGCAGGCTCCATGCACCAGAAGCCCAACGTGGGATTCGATCCCGGGTCTCCAGAATCACGCCCTGGGCCAAAGGCAGGCGCTAAACCGCTGTGCCACCCAGGGATCCCTATTTATTCTTAAATCTCAATTTTAGAATTGTATATTGAGATAATTTCGTCGAAAATTTACATGAATATGGCTGAATTTGACATTTTTATAGTTTCACCTTTCCCATTATTAACTCAATATATTTCTCTATTTAATCACATATTCAAAAAGGTCCATACTATTTTATTACACCATATGAACATGATTATAATGGATTAAGACAACGTTCACCACATATTTAAGTGTCTATAAATCATGTCACAAGGATAAATGTATGTTTTTAGCCTGGAGAATCACAACTTAGGACAATAACATTCCACATTTTTGAGAGGCTCTTGGTAAAAAAGGAATTAGGTTTTTGCTTTATTTTAATTGCAGGAGACAGGAAAGGAAGAAAAGTTATGGAAAAGCAAAGCTTTATCAATCAAAAATAATATTTTTATTGACTTGACTGTCTGGTTATGTGTTGAGTTTTAATCCCTGCCCCAAACTGGAATTTCGAGGAAATAAAACAGATCTTGCCTTGGTAAAATTAATTCTTGCTGGGATCAGAGGAGATCCCACTCATGATTCATGTATCAGCTGGGCCTTCAATGGTGCCCAATATCAGAGAAGAAAAGTAGATTGAGATCACATAACCAGACAAGAGCACAAACAAAAACACTCAATGGAAATATACAAAGTATTCTAATGATATATGAGATAGACAAACATGGGTGAGTGTAAGTTTTGCATATCATGGGTATTTGGAGTTAACTCAGGAGGGATGGTGGTAGCAACTGTGCATGATCTTACGTATTAACTCATAGATTTTTTATACTTTTTTTTTTTCCAGTTAGCTGAAAGCATTTCCTGGTTGGGTTTGGGTAGAATTTTGATGGTAATATTTTCCAATTTTTGTCTTTTTAAGAGAAAAGAAATACTTATATAATTAGTGGGTGGACTTTATTTTGTTAGGCTCTGGACAACTAAAGATTTATAGGGCAAATTAATTTTTTTCTGATAAATTCATAAATATAGTGGTAATTCTGTGCAATTGAAAATGTCCTATTTTAGTGATCTCATGTTGTCTTTGTGTTAGCAGGTGGAAGGCAGTAATGTATCCTCCAGACTAACAAGACACTTTAATACTGAAAAACAAGACCATTCCAGACCATTTACAGTTTGTTTTTTGTTTTTGTTTTTTTTTTTAGATTTTATTTATTTATTCTTGAGAGACACAGAGAGAGCAGGGCAGAGACACAGAGGCAGAGGGAGAAGCAAGCTCCCTGCAGGGAGCCCAAGGTGGGACTCGATCCCAGGACCCCAGAACACCAGGATCACGCCCTGGGCCGAAGGTGGCACCAAACCACTGAGCCACCCAGGCTGCCATGTTTACAGTTTTATTCAAGGTAACTTACATTCAGGGTAATTAGACTTGCAGCAAGATGATCCAGGACATACACAACTATTCTGTGCAGCTATTCTCTGCCCATTCTCTGCCAAGCCACGACCTCAAACTATAGATTTTTATAGAGAGAGGGGCATGATGGTGAGGTCACAGGTAGTTATCTAAAATGACCACCTGTGCACCAAAAGAGAGAATAAAATGGAGGCCCAATGATGGAGTCAGTATTGCCAGCATTCCTAAACTTTCTCATAGAGTCATCCTTGGACTGCAGTGCAATCCAATCACCTGAGCCAGCATAGAATTTTTCTTTTTCTTTTTGAATTACTTTTTTTTTTTGCTATCTTCTATGTTTAAGGAACTATAGCAGAAGATAAAAAAATATTCATCACAATGCTATTTATACCCATCTTACTTGATTAGTTAGTTCAATTTTTAGACATTGGAAATGATTTCAATATGCATTTTATCAAATGCAGCTGAATAAAAGCTTAATCATGAGCTGAAACTACCTATCTTGTCCACTAGCACTCAACTAATTTACCAAGTTTTGTCACTTTATTTCATTCATATTATCTATCTTAATTCAATTTCTTTACCTTCATTAAATACTTTCATAATATGATCTTTTTTCAATCACACTAAATATTACCCATCCATAAAGGCCCTCTCACATTTTATCTAACAAAGCAAATATTTTTTTCCTTTGAAACATAACAAATTTCTACTGTCATCATTGACCCGAATAGGTCAATCAGGCTTAGCCATTCCTAGAAGAGAGTAAGTTCCAGTTAAGGAAATAATAGCCATTATCCAAAGGAAAATAAGAAAGAAAGAAGAAATATAAAAAGAAGAAAAGAAAGAAAGAAAAAGAAAGAAAGAAAGAAAGAAAGAAAGAAAGAGAAAAAGAAAAAGAAAGAAGAAAGAAAGAAAGAAGAAAGAAGATAGAAAGGAAAGAAAGAAAGAAAGAAAGAAAGAAAGAAAGAAAGAAAGAAAGAAAGAAAGAAAGATTGCAGAGTTTGAGTTGGAACTAAGCAGAGGAAATATTTTTTTGTATATTCTTTTATTGGAGTTTGATTTTCCAAGATATAGTATAACACCTAGTACTCATCCCATCAAGTGTCCTCCTCATGCCTGTCACCCAGTACCCCATCCCTCCACCTACTTCCCTTTCCACTATCTCTTGTTAATTTCCCAGAGTTAGGAGTCTCTCATGTTCCATCTCCCTCTCTAATTTTTCCCACTCATTTTCTCTCCTTTACCCTATAATCCCTTTCACTATTTCTTATATTCCCCATATGAGTGAAACCATATGATGATTTTCCATCTCCAATTGACTTACTTTACTCAGCATATCTCCAGTTCTATCCACGTCAAGGCAAATGGTGTGTATTTGTCATTTCTAATGGCTGAGTAATATTCCATTGTATATATAGACAACATCTCTTCTTCCATTCATCTTTCGAAGGACACTGAGGCTCCTTCCACAGTTTGGCTATTGTGGACATTGCTGCTACAAACATTGCAGGTGTTTCGGCTTTTCACTGCATCTGTATCTTTGAGGTAAATCCCCAGCAGTGCAATTGCTGGGTCCTAGGGTAGCTCTATTTTTTTTAACTCTTTGAGGAACCTCCACACATTTTTCCAGAGTGGCTGCACCAGTTCACATTGCCACCAACAGTGCAGGAGGGTTCCCCTTTCTCCACATCCTCTCCAACATTTGTAGTTTCCTGTCTTTTTAGTTTTCACCATTCTCACTGGTTTGAGGAAAGGATGTATATCCTAAAAACTACAGAACACTTCTGAAAGAAATTGAGGAAGACACAAAGAGATGAGAAATATTCCATGCTCATGGATTGGAAGAATTAATATTGGGAAAATGTCTATGTTACCCAGGGCAATTTACACATTCAATGATCCCTATCGAAATACCATAGACTTTCTTCAGAGAGTTGGAACAAACCATCTTAAGATTTGTATGGAATTAAAAAAGACCCCGAATAGCCAGGGGAATATTGAAAAAGAAAACCAGAGCTGAGGGCATCACAAAGCTGGATTTCAGGTTGTACTACAAAGCTGTGATCATCAAGACAGTGTGGTACTGGCCCAAAAACAGACACATAGATCAATGGAACAGAACAGAGAATCCAGAAGTGGGCCCTCAACTCTATGGTCAACTAATATTTGACAAAGCAGGAAAAACTATCCCCTGGGAAAAGGACAGTCTCTTCAATAAATGGTGCTGAGGAAATTGGACATCCACATGCAGAAGAATGAAACTAGACCACTCTCTTTCACCATACACAAAGATAAACTCAAAATGGATGAAAGATCTAAATGTGAGACAAGATTCCATCAAAATCCTAAAGGAGAACACAGGCAAAACCCTTTTTGAACTTGGCCACAGCAACTTCTTGCAAGATAAATCTATGAAGGCAAGAGAAACAAAAGCAAAAATGAACTATTGGGACTTAATCAAGATAAAAAGCTTCTGCACAGCAAAAGAAACAGTCAACAAAACTAAAAGTCAACCTACAGAGTAGGAGAAGATATTTGCAAATGACATATCAGATAAAGGGCTAGTTTCTAAGATCTATAAAGAACTTAACAAGAAACAAACAATCTAATCATGAAGTGGGCAAAAGACATGAACAGAAATTTCACCAAAGAAGACATACACATGGCCAACAAGCACATGAGAAAATGCTTTGCATCACTTGCCATCAGGGAAATACAAATCAGATGAAATAATTTATTTTCACTCACACAGTGTGGGGCTTAGTTATGTCAAAAGTGTGTAAAATGAGATTTAAATTTATAAGAGGAATCTACAATTTTGAGACTCCTACTATCTGCCAAGCACTGTGGAAATTGAAGTTCTCCATTTATTATTCTTCTCTGTCAGCATAACAAAATAATAGTTTTGATTCAGTGAGAATTTTATTTATTTTTACTACTCTATCTAAACCAAAATAACTAAAATAATAATGTATTCACTCTGTATACATATTTATATTGATGATCTCAACATCTTTAGGACATTTTTGCTATCATTGTTCTAACTTTTCTTAGGATGTGGGACAAAGGCAAGACAGATTCATAATTATCTCCTATTATCCTATTTAAAATAAATGATTTCATTGGGTTATGGGCACTGAGGAGGGCACTTAACAGGGTGAATCGCACTGGGTGTTATACTGTATGTTAGCAAATCAAACTCCAATAAATACATACATATATAAATCAAATAAATATAAATAAATATATATAAAATAAATAAAATAAAATATTTCACACATTGTTGTTTTGTTCCTTTTGTCTGCTTACTTCATATTGTATGGATAAATGAAATGCAAAGGCAAAGATAATTTAGGAAAACTATGTTGATAAATAAGAATAGTTTATAAATGTTTTGAGTTACCTGCTACCTTCAACCTCCATACAAATTAGCATTCTAAGTTCAACTACATTTCATCAATTCAAATGAATGTTTCTAGGGATCCCTGATTGGCTCAGTGGTTTAGCGCCTGCCTTTGGCCCAGGGTGTGATCCTGGAGTCACAGGATCGAGTCCCACATCAGCCTCTCTGCATGGAACCTGCTTCTGCCTCTGCCTGTGTCTCTGCCTCTCTCTGTGTGTCTCATGAATAAATTAGAAAAATAAAATCTTAAAAAAAGGGAATGAATGTTTCCTATAAATACTATTTCTATGTAATAAAGCTTAGTAAAATGGTGATGAATTTGGAAGAAATATTTTGATATCGTGCTACAATCTCTATTTGGTGTATTTTCAGCTATTTATATTTATTTTCAACTTTAAATTTTATGTATTATATTTTAAATGCACATACATCTATTTAGTGTATCTTTCCATAAAGCAAAATATATATATATCTAAATATACTTTAGAACAATTTCAAAGTTATTAATAACAGTTGAGAAACTCTATAATATTCTCTCACAAAGAGATTGTTTAATATACCAGAATATTGATCAAATTATTAGCAACTTTAATCAATGCAAGTAGCTTTGTAGTCCATGAAAGAATATGAAAGGCAGCAATATTGTTTAAATGTTTAGAATCTTACAATATAAATCATAAGATAGCTGAAAGAAACTCTTATCTTTATGTGAGTATAAAATGAAAGAGTTTCAGTTTGCTAACATGAGAAGAATAAACAGTCTTCATTTTTTATTTAGTGCTTATTACAGGGTTTTCATTAATACTTAAGAGTAATAAGAGATACAAAAGAAGGCAACCATTTCCATTCTTAAGCCTGTCTTAAAAAATAGTTGTGAATAAAACTTAGAGATTATGTTTGTACTGGCAAAATTGTGGCAGTCGGTCACAAGTTAGCCACTTTACATTTCCTGGGTAAAGCATCAGCAGTACTAAGTTAGAGCTTTTTCTCTCTCTGGAAGAAATTTTGTATTTCTAATGTCTTGAACTTAGGACCTGGAGCATCTCTGTGGGAAACAAATTCAACATTCATAATGCCATTTTCCCATGTAGCAGAAGTGATCATTAGTCTTGGTGAAAAGTATGTCTTATTCTCCATCGTCAGTGAATTTCAAAATTATGTGGTTTGCATTAGCCTTCGTGATACTGTGTGATCTTTGGGTCATTGCAGGTGACTCCTAAAATATCATGTGATGGAGTGTTTAAGAACATGGGGTTGGGAACCAGACTGCTTGAATTTCAATCTTGTCTCTGCTGTGGACTAGCTGTTTGAGTGCCTACAAGTCACTTAACTGACTTGTTCCTCAGTTTCCTGCCTATAAATGAAGATAATAAAGTTTTTAGATCATGAATTTAAAGAGGGATTCATGTGATACTCTGTATGTCCTTTATTACGAATATTTTAATCTCAAGGTATGAATTCAAAAATCAAGTGTATACGCATACTGAAAATTTGCAAATTTAGCTAAATTAGAATTTTAAGAAGTCAGCTAAATAAGTGAATATACATACTGCAGTTTTGTAAGTTTAGCTAAATATGTGCATTAATGAAAACTGAATCCTCTCTATAAATAATTAACAGCTACTTGGATTCTTCAAAATGTCATAAATGTCGTGGTTCTATTTACGTCCACTAAAAAGTGGGCTGTACAAGAGACATTTTGTGCACTTAACATCAGCAAGATAGTGTCCTGGAAAATTCCAATTGTTCCATGGAAATACTGAATAAACAATAATATGTGAACCAAAATACTTTTGTGAAAACTCTAGAAATCAGTTAAGGAGACATAGCAGCTGAACAAATCCTTAATCAAGAAAAAGCCACTCTAAAAATGATAGGAAATTCCATTGTATTTTGTTTATCCTTGGTTGAAATTTCACTTCCTTAGTTCAGCATGGTCTGGTCAGGTAGAGATTACCTAATTCCTAATTTCTCCCTTGAAACTGAAGGAAAGGAGTAGACCTTGCTTGCAATATTCTGGCTTGCTGGGTGCTGTGCAAGGTGCTGGCTTCTATTTTGTCTGGGAAAGGTAGCAGAGTTTAAATAACAGAATGCAGGCCCCTGAAAGCAACATTGGGTACGGTAGAGCAGAGCTGCAGAAGCTTGCAACACAGCGGGAACCTGAAGACAAGAGGTTATAGCAGAGAAAAAGTAGAAATCAAAGTCTTTTGAGAAGAAGCAGGGGTGAAACTCTTAAGGAAATTAAAACATCTGTAAGTAGCCATATTAAGAGGAAGGAGTTTGAAACAACAGCACATACACAGGCCCAGGAAAGATCCATCCCCAGAAAGTATTTGAGAGGTTATCCTGTGATTCTGTAGTAGGCTGATTAGTAAAAGTCTCCCCTGCAAAAGGCTGGTCCACAATGATTGGAAGAGATTGTTGTTTTTTTCAAATGTCAAAATTTTAACCAAAGACCACAAAGCATACAAGAAAATGGGGAAATACAATCTACTCAAAAGAACAAAATAAATCCACTGAAACAAATGCTAAAGAAACACAGGACTCTGACTCACTTGATGAAGAATTTAAAACAACTATCAAATACACCACATGAGTTAAAGGAAAAGATAAATAGATAACTAAACAAAATTGCAAAAATGACTTATAAAAAGAATGGGCATATTAACAAAGACATAAAAGCTATAAAAAAGAATCCAGAAATTCTGGAGCTGAAAAATACAAAACCTAATTTGAAAAATTTACTAGAAAGATTCAACAGCAGACTGACAGAGCCTAGGGACATATGGAACACCATAAAATACAGAAGTACCAGGACAAGGAAAAAGAGCAGGGGCAGAAATCTTATAACACGAAATAGGCTAATAACTTTCCAAATTTGAGAAGAAAAATGGGTGTACAAATCCAAGAATCTTAAGTATATCCAAGAAGGATAAACCCCAAAAGAACCTACAACTGAGGTGCAGTACAATCAAACTGGTGAAAACCCAAGACAAAGAAAAAAAATTGAAGGCAGCCAGAGAAAAATGACTCATATAATTTAGTAAAGTTTCATAATAGTGTCATCAGATAACTCAGTAGAAATTTTACAGGCCAGAGGCAGTGGGATGACATATTTAAAGTACTGAAAGAAAAACAAACCTGCCAACCATGAATGTTATAGACAGCAAAACTGTCCTTAAAGGGAAAGTGAAGACTTTCTGAGATGAACACAAGCTCAGAGTATACTCATTACCACTAGTCCTGCCCTGAAACTGATGTTAAAAGGAGTCATTCAAGATGAATGGAAAAGAGGCTTAAACTCAAAGCTGTATGGATACATAAAGTTCTCTGGTAAAGATAGATTTGTGAGCAAATGTAAAACTGTTTTATTGTAATTTTGGTTTTTCATTCCTCCTTTCCTGTTAATTTTCTTATAAGACAAAGTAAACAAACATAAAGATAACTATAAACTTACAACAGTGGGTATGCAATGTAACATAAATGGGGGGCTGAATAATAAACAAGTAGTTTGCATAATATTGAAGTTAAGGTTTTAGTGGTTTAAAATAAATTGTAACTTTAGAAAGTCGAATGCAGGGGATCCCTGGGTGGCTCAGCGGTTTGGCACCTGCCTTTGGCCTCAGGGCATGATCCTGGAGTCCTGGTATGGGGTCCGCATCGGGCTCCAGGCATGGAGCCTGCTTCTCCCTCTGCCTGTGTCTCTGCCTCTCTCTCTCTCTCTCTATGTCTATCAAGAATAAATAAATAAAATCTTAAAAAAAAAGTCAAATGCAATCCCAATAGTTACTATAAAGAAAATATCTATACAATATACCAAAAAAATGGCAATGGTATTAAAATATGTACAAAAAGTCAACTGCATACATAGTAAGGTAGTAAGAAAGGAAATCAGGATCAAAATCTATAAAATGCAAAAAGCATTTTATAAAATGGCTAAATTGTAAATCCTTTCCTATCAGAAATTATTCTAAATGTAAATGGATTAACCTCCTCAAACAAAAGGCATAGATTGACTCAATTAAAATAAAAACTGAACAGTATCCACTTATATGCTGTCAAAAGGTACATACAACCAAACCATTGATACAGCATGAAAGTATAATTCATTACAGAAAAAAAATGATAGGTGAGAGCCAAGCAAGCAGGGGTCTATGGGGCTGACAGTTGTTGAAGTGGGATTAAAAAAAAATGATAAATTGGATTTTATTACAACTAAAAACTTCTGCTTCATGAACTTCATTCCTAAGAGAATTAAAGGACAAGCCACATTCAGGACAAAATATTCCCAAAATAAACATTTGAAAAATGATTTACAACCAAAATATGCGAAGAATTCTTAAAACCAAAAGAGGCGAAAGATTCTTAAAAATCAACATCATGGAAGCAAATGAACTAATTAAAAATAGGCAAAAAATCTGAAGAGATACAGAATCAAAAACTACACAGAAATCAAATCAGCACAGGAAAAGATGTTATCTTCTGATAACATCTATATGAAAAAGATATCATATTAGGAAACTGCAAATTAAAATATGCATAATCACTACACAATTATTAAAATGGTTAGCAATTAATAGACTGAAACCATCATGTTTTTTCAAGAATGTGGAGAAATAGGAACTCTGATTCATTGCTAATGGAAATGCAAAATAGCACCGCCACATTCAAAGACAGTTTGATGGTATCTGACAAAGCTAAATATATTGTGTGATCTAACAATATACTATTTTAGGTATTTACCCAACTCGTTCAAAACTTATGTCCACACAAATACTTGCTTGTAAAGTTATAGCAGTTTTACCCATAATTACCAAGAAGTAGAAGAAACCAAGAGGTGCTTCAGTAGATGAATGAAGAAACAAAACCGTGTATGTTCATTCAAATGAATACTATTCAGTGATAAAAATCATGTTATGAAAAGACATGGAATAACCTTGAGTACATATTTCTAGTTCAAAACAAAAAAAAACAGACTTAAAAGCTTGTAACTTGGGGCACCTCAGTGGCTTAGTGGTTGAGCATCTGCCTTTGGCTCAGGTCATGGTCCCGGGGTCTTAGGATCGAGTCCTGATTTGGGTTCCCTGTAAGGAGACACTCTCTGCCTGTATCTCTGTCTCTCTCCCTGTGTCTCTCATGAATAAATAAAATATTTAAAAGAAAAGCCTGTATCCCGTATGATTCCATTTATGTAACCTATTAGAGAAGACACAACTTTAAAGGCAATGATATGATAACTGTCCAGGGTAAAGTCATGGAGAGAATAAGGAGAACGATTGAATATATAAGGCAATCGTAACATATTGAAACCATTCCTTACGATCTTGTAATGTTGGATACATGACAATATTTGTTGTTAAAATATTTACAGAATAAAGGATAAGCCTTAATGTATATAAAAAAAATTAATTTTCTTAGAGGAGTACAAGGGAATTTGAGAATTAGATATTCACTGGACAAATAATCTAACTAAAATAAAATGTATGAAGTAATTTCACTGAAGTGGGTGAAGGCTGAGGGTTTGGATGTACTTGACTTTGAAGATAAGTGACAGGGAAACTGAAAACAAAAGGGGTTGAACAAAAGCAGTGCACCTTAGTAGGTAATGCTATTTTCCATAGAGTTGTAAGTTGTCAATTCTGAAATAAGAATATGCACAATGGAATTGAACAATTAAGAAAATGGGTAGTGGGTAGTAGGGACCCCTGGTTTTTCACCGATGGAGTGGCAGGTTTCCGACAAGGCTGGGGGAACAGAATGATCATGCAGGAAGACACTAGAGCTGGAGACACTAGTATGAAGTCATGTTTAACTTAATACAAATAGAGATGGATATGCATATATACATGACTATAGAGATGTGTATATATATGGGGTAGCGCACAAACACATATATTTTTCTTCTCCGTAAATTAAAATAACCCAGGGGCTTAACATCACTCCGGTAAGAGAATATCAAGCACCCAGGGTTTTGTTGTTGTTGCTGTTTGTTTGTTTGTTTGTAAAACCCTTCTCCACTAAGTGGAACCACCCTTCTTAGAGAAATGGCTAGTTCCAGGACTGAGTCCAAATGGTGCTGGAGTATCCGTGTAGTGCCAGAAAGTAAGGAAGTGTTCAAAAATGAAACAAAGTAAAACAAAAACAGTGATGCAGATATGTCAAAGGACTGAGGAGAAAACTAAAAGGGCTCCCAATAACCAAAGCTCAAACATTTTGAAAAACAAAATAGCATTGTTAATAGCTTAAATAAACATCCATGACTCAAGATAGAAATAAATCATTGAATAACTAAGTAAATCTGGGAGAATAGGCAAGTATCCCATGCAGAAGGATTCTAAATAATTTATGTAGATGCTCTCCCTCTAAGAGGTCAAGGTAATTCTCCATTCCTTAAGTTCTAGCTTCTCATAGTAATTTTCTCTCTAAAGAACACTACAATAAAAGGGTGAAAATGAGTTACTTTTACATTGGAGAAGCATAGTAAATACTACCTGAGCCAGGGGATTAAGATTAAAATCAGTAGTGTTAATTATACTGATAATACATCTCCTTAATGATAATTTATATTTATGTTCTTATTTCCTAAAACTCATAACTTTGGTCTAATCATGAGAAAACCTGAAACATCCAAATCAGTAGACTTTCTACAAATATATGACTGTGTATCACAAAGGTCATCCCAAACAAGGAACGGCTTGAGTAACTTTCCCCATTAGGTGATACCAAAGAAGACATGGAGATTAAATGTAACCTGATGCCCTAGAATTTCCAATACATGGAATTGGTTGTAAGACTTTGGAAAAGGTGGTCATTTGTTTTTGCTCATGAACATTGTGTTTACTGATCTTAAGAAATTTGGATATGGAGAAGCTAGTAGCATCTAAGGTCCCCTCCACAGAATAATTTTGTTAAAATGTGTCGATGACTATTTTTTCCCCTGGATAACGGCCAGACATCGGAGTCTGGCTTACAAGGCACTGCTTAATTTTCATCAACCCTTCATTCGTCAACTCTGTCTAGTGCTCTCATGCTACCTGCAATAACCAGCTAGCTACGGGACATAGCAGTATATTTATGTCCCTCTCTAGAAAATACTTCTTCAATCTCACCCATCTGTATAGTCTCTACAAATTCCATGTTCCTTAACTGAGACAGCATTTACTTCAGAGAGCAATTTCTAAGCAGCTAGACCCCATACACCCTGACTTCATCTTGTGCCATGGTTGGACAACTGGCTTACTCTTCCACGACCTTTGCTCTAACAAGCTCCTTGAAACCTGGCTGTGCTTGTTTGTAGTATTAGGTATGCAATGTTGAGCACCCAGGAATACAAATTCTTTTATGATCCCACTGGCTGGAGTTTGGATGTTTTATCTCAGAGATCAGCCTTTCAGGATTCATAATTCAGTCTCCACCAGATGATTGACATGCTGGGAGGCCAGAGCATAGAATCGTGCCAGTGGATGACCAACTCTTTTGCCCCATTGTCAAGTAGAATTCCCAGACATTTCAAAATTTTGCTCTCCTCTTCGGTTTCTAGGAGAGGCAGCCTGTGACATCTCATAGTTACTCAACCTTACTTCCAGGAGAAGCTTTGATAAAAATCATTGACCTCTCTCATATCATTCCATTCTTTAGTATTTCAAGGAGCTTCTCATATAAAATATGGAGAGAGGAGAAACAACAATGCAAATTTAATCTGGTGGAACAATCTCTTAAAGTTAAACACTTTATTGTATATTCCTACTATTTATCATAGTTCATAGGAACCAGTTCTCCATGAATTTATAAGCCAATCAGTGGATTTGATATTATATGAAAACCCATTTCTAAGAAAATTAAGGCCATAATCTCAAATTCTCATGAGCACGTTTCTTTATCAACTGCTCACTGTGATGGAATTAATCAAATAGTGGAAGGAGATTGCCATTGTGTGTGACAAAAGAGGAAAGATTCTTGAAGCAGGCATATGTTAAAAATTTTAATTTCCATGTTCTGATTCAAGCAAAAGAAAGGTTATTAACTTTTAATTTTTCACGTTATTACAGATAAGGCAATGGCTATTATCTTAAACTTTCTAAATGTTTCAAACTTTTTACTGATCCTCTTCTCCCTCACCCTTAAAAGGGTCCTTAACCATGAAGAAGATAAATATAAAGTAGGAATTATTATCTGTTTCCTGTCACCAGATTTTGACCTTACCTGAACATGTGCCCATTCTTTCTCCATGCCACAACTAAGTTGAGTCTCTTCAACTGTGTTTTTGTATAAGTATAGTCTTGATCTTTTTTTTACCCCAAAAACTTATACTGCCCTCCTGTTTTGCATGTCTCCTTTTTGGTCCTTTCTACAACAAATATGTATAGTCTAATCCAAGAAAGGAAGAAGAAAGAAAGAAAGAAGAAAGAAAGAAAGAAAAGAAGAAAGAAGAAAGAAAAGAAAGAAAGAAAGAAAGAAAGAAAGAAAGAAAGAAAGAAAGAAAGAAAGAAAGAAAGAAAGAAGAAAGAAAGAAAGAAAGAAGAAAGAAAGAAAGAAAGAAAGAAGAAAGAAAGAAGAAAGAAAGAAAGAAGAAAGAAAGAAAGAAAGAAGAAAGAAAGAAGGAAAGAGAAAGAAAGAAAGAAGAAAGAAAGAAAGAAAGAAAGAAAGAAAGAAAGAAAGAAAGAAAGAAAGAAAAAAAGAAAGAAAGGAGACTTTACTCAGGAAAATAAGCTGGAAGAACAGTTCTCAAAAAAAAAAAAAAGTTCAAATCTGTTTAAGAGTTTGCTAAAGATTTAAAATAAATCTTCTGAGAAAGAAATGTTGGTGACTGTATCGAATTTGGTCCTAAACAATTTCTATTTCTAAAATATTCTCAAAGAGAACTAGGATACAAGAAAAAAAAGAATAAAGATTAAAAAAAACACAAGAAATTAGATAATCTCTTTAACAAATCTAGGACAAAGATCTTTATAGATGTTCAGATAGGAACGTGTGGTGCCAAATGACAGACACACAAGAATAAGCCTTTCTAACCTGTAATTCTAGTTAAGAACTATCTAGTCCCTCTTGCATGTCAGGAATTATTTTTTTAAAGTGTGTAATTTTTCACTGAAGATGACATAGTCCAGAAAGCTGGAAGTATATATTGTGGGATTTTTCTAGTGGGATAACCAACAAATCTACATAGTAAGTTCTCCCACCACAGGCATCCCAATATTGTAGGGTGTCCTAGGTAATACAGCCTAAGGAGCAGGTCAGCTTGCACTTTAGCCTGGACTTTCCGGAGAGTACTTTCTTGTTCTGGGCCCCAATAAAGCTGACAACATATTGGATTTCTTGATCTATGGACTGGACTAGTAGGGTCTGCACTGCTTCCACAGCCTGGAGAAGGCTGATGACATGGTGCTTCCTTCGCAGAGAACAGAGTGGAAAATGCAAAAATATGTCATTTATTTTGGAGGGGAGTTCCTTGCCTCCTAAAATTATACTGATGTTAACAATACTTTGAATCAGGGCCCCTGGGTGGCTCAGAGATTGAATATCTTTTGGCTCACGTCATGACCCTGGGGTCCCAGGATCGAGTCCCATGTCGGGCTGCCTTCAGGGAGCCTGCTTCTCCCTCCCATAGGAGCCTACATCTCTGCTTTTCTCTGTGTCTCTCATGAATAAATAAAATCTATAAAAACAAACCAAAACGATGCAAGAAGCCTAATGTCATTGATATGGTTGACCACTGTGATGTTCTCTACTTTGTTCAGACGATCTGTGTCTCCTTAATAATATTATGATACAAAAGAAGAAGCATAGCATAGTACTTCACTGAAACTAAAGTATATTCAGCTATTGAATATAAAAATGAATTATTTTCCCTTTAATTTCTATTACCACTAAAAAAGGAAGTTTTAGTTTTAGTGAGATCAATGACCACATACTACATACCTGAGGTTTTGCTAACAGGACCTAGAACAATTACTAGATCTGGCACAGAACTAACGATTGGGCTACTGTTTCGGTGGTTTTATGGTGATCTACAATAATCATACAGATACGTGCAGGTCCAAACTATGAATCAAGTGGATGATGGGAACCATCACTCATGTTCCTAAGGTTGATGCTAACATCCGCCCTTTGCCAAAGTCAACTGACATCAAGGCTGCAGGGAGATGATGGTGTCAGAAACTTCTCTCTGTCCTTTCCTACAAAGATGAACTGAAGGACCATGTGAGGGTTCTGGCAATGAATTTCCTAATTTCAGAGACTAAAAGTCTCTCTTATGCATCATTGAGAATGTACTTTAATTCCTACCACTCATCTTTGCGTACTATAGAATATGTTTATCATTTCTTCTTTCTGGACCATATGAGGTAGATGACAGGAACTCATGCCGGTCTTTAATGCATTCTTGGCACAAAGGCAATACCTGGTACTGAGGTAATTTTTAAGATATATTTGTTAAGGGTTTGGATAACATGAGTTTCCTTTCTTTTTTATGACACTCTAGTGCTATTGGAATACTCAGCATCCTGGCATTTTCATTCACGCCTGCTTCCCCATTTAAAAATAGGGCATGGTTTATGTTAAAAAACAATATACTTGAGACATTCTAACTCTACATCTCAAAACCCTTGGAAAAGTTTCAAAAATTATAAGGGGAAGAGTTGTGTGATGTCTTTCAAAGACAGAAAAGTTTCTGTAACTATAGTGCAGAATGGGATGGATTTAATGAGGTGTACTAGCATGACTTGCGATTTATTCTTTCTTCTTTGAAAAATCTGTAGTAACTGGAGGAAATTCTAGAAAAAACCATTTAATTAAAAGGGGTGGGGTTAGAGTGTGGGACCAGCAGAAGCATCCAGAGGCCCCCCCAGGATGAGACTGCTTCCTGAAACAAGCTCCGGTAGGCAGAAAACAAGCAGGTAGGATTCGTCCTAGATCTACTGCAAGTGGAAAGTCAGATGGTAGCAAGATGCAAAACATTAGTGTCATAAAGACACTAATAAAAATAAATAATAGAATAATAATAAATAATATAATATAATATAATAAATAAATATAAATAATATATTAATATATAATATAATATAATATAATATATAATAAATATAATATAAATATAACATAATAAATAATAAAATAAATAATAAAAGACACCTCTCTAACTTGCAAGTTCAGGAAGAAAGTAGGCAAGGAGATGCTTTCTTCTAAGCCAACATAAAAAGCATGTTGAAAGCCCCTGTGGAGGAAATTCCTTCTGAGTTACAGAACACAGAATCCTTGTGGACTGTGATATCATGCAGCCCAGAAGAAAAGAACCTCCTGGAAAATCAGAGGGACTACTTCCTTGATTTACACTTTTTGAGCTGGATGGCAAGGAAAATGAATCAATGCCTGACTCGTTAGCACAACACCATCTGTAGGAGTTCACATTAATGAAACCAGAGCCTTCAGCCTAAAGGAGAAAACACAATTTGATGAGAGAAAAAGATGACAATGAAGAGAGGCTATGGTTTTCTTTGTATTTTTTCCTTTAGGTTGAGTGTTTTTATCAGCTGATCGTTTTCTCTCTGATTTCTGATTCTTCAGTGATTTCATATGCATCCTTCTCTACACTTCCTGTGCCCTGCATTGCAGTGATACTTCTGCTTTTTATGGAACATTGAACCCATGGCATCACACTGATTGCAGTCTGCCTTGCAATGTGGTTAGTTTTCTAGGACAGAATGACATCAAAAACTCAATGAGGGTGAAGACAAGATTTTCCTGGACTTGTTATGTCCAAAGCACAATATACTCTGTACCTCTGTACGCGCAGATCCCCAACAAATATTTTCTGAGCCTTCTCTAGTTAGACTGGTGAGAAGCAGCTGTTATTACAAGACTTCCATCGTACCAGGGATGTCAACAGTGACGTTCTCTGGGAAAGGAATTAGAAGTGGTTTCTGTTATGTGTTCAAGGGAAACTAGTTTCGGTGAGTCCCAAATCAACCATATTGTTACCTCCAATGTTACTGATTGTGATTAATGTATGAAACATTACACGGGGCCACATTTATTCCTACAGTCATTCACTCTGGGCAGACAGCTAGTAGGACCACAAGGGACAGTAATTCAGGGTCTATACATGTAAAGACAGAAAATACCTGTTGATTGGCTATATATCTCTTTTAAAAGAGTGACATTCCTAAGACAAGTGATAGAGGGAAAGAGCAAGCTTGGTCACATAATCGTATCAACTCTATAAACTGAACAAAATCCGGAACCCTGTTACTTGCTGGGGCTCGCCTCTTGCCACTTGGCCCACTGCTCACCTCCCGCCAGCCGCGCTGTTCAGGAATGTGCCCCTCAGGTCTCTGGACTAGTGCTTCCTTCATCTGGGAAGTTCTTACTTTGATTTGCTCCAGTGGCCCATTTGTCCCCTTCAAGTCTTCATCACCTCAGCACATTTTCCATAACATTCTTCCAGTTCCATTGCCCAACCTGTCACAGCCATTCAAATAACCAACCGTCTCCATGATTATTTTTCTTCATAAATAGCAGTTGTCAGCTGGCATGTTCAATGAGCATGGGTATTTATATGTTCTCTGCTTATTTTTCTCTCTCCAGAGCCTGCGGCAATACTTAGCATATAGCTTCTTCCCATTCCTCTCTCTCTCTTTTTGTTTCATTCTCTCTCTCTCACCAGATAGATAGATAAATAGACACATACACACATATATATTTGTTAAATATATAAATGAAGAGTTGAGTGAGACGAAGATAAGAACCAACCAAGGTCACAAATTAATAAATGACTTTCCTTTGGAACACTTCCCCTCATGAGTGATGAAGTTTCATGTTATTGCAGATAACCAACTTAGTTTGCATTAAGAATTCAGGTCAGTAAAGCAATAGCTGCTGCTCAAATATTTAAAGTACCTACAGCCAATGAGAGAGGAAAAAAAAAAAGTTACAGGAAATGAAGGCTGAGTGGCATACATGATTGATGGGATTTCCACTTCTAATCTCAGGACCAGGAGATACAAAATGTAGCTTATTCAGAGCACTCCTCAGGCCCTGGTCTTGTAATTTTTCATAAATAGCAATTGAATAACTGACTTTTTCTTATTTTCTAGAGACTGGTTCTTGCAGAAGCAAGGAGGATGGTTGAGAACCAGTGAATATAAGAAAATCAGATTTGATTTATTAGAAAGGAGATTAATTTTAAACTTAATTTTTTAAAGATTTATGATGCACCTCACATTTAATGCAAGTTTTTGTGAATTTGAGCCTATTAATTTCTGTGAAGATTATAGAACCAGTGACAAATGACCTCACATAATTATATCTACATGGCTGAAGTAGTTTTCTTATGTTATCCTAAATACCAAATTTTAATTGGATAAAGAAGACTTTTCATACTTACAGTATAAATGTTTTAGTCTTTTTTTTTCCTTTCAAATTAGGGATTAGTGTTATACTGGGTATTATATGGACTTAGTGAATAGATGGCATTTAATTTGTAAAAGGATTTCACTGAAAGCAACATCTAATTAAGACAAAGAATAGTTTACTGCTTAGAGGGCTGGAAACTCCTATTTTCTGTAATCCATAAATAAATTTCAAGTAGTTTATGAAAATAACCTTTGTGCTTCATGGTGCAGGTATAAGTTTAAGACAATTAGAGTTTCTGTTTATTCTCCATATTACTATAAGAAATTGAGCACTTGTTGTGCCTTAGTTCAATAGATGCTTGACTACTACTGAACCATGCTAAGTTTGTAATATATTTTCAAAAGTTGGTTGCTTCATGCTTCCTGGTTTTAGATACAAGCTAAAATAGCATTTCAATCCTTCATTTCAAATATATCTCTTACCAAATGGCCATTCTGTAAAATTATCAAGCTCTCATAATCTTTAAAAAGTGACCATTTCTTCTTCTTCTTCTTCTTCATTTTTTAAGATTTATTTATTTTAGAGAGAGAGAGAAAGAGAGAGAGTACATGAGCAGCAAGAAGGGTAGAGGGAGAGGGAGAAAGAATCTCCAGCAGATTCCCCAATTAGTTCAGAGCCTGAGTCAGGGCTTGATCCCACAACTCTGAGATCAGGACCTGAGCTGAAATCAAGTCAGATGCTTAACTGACTGAGCCAGCCAGGTGGTCAGAAAGTGACTATTTATTCTTAAAATATTTCCAGAAAGCATTTTATAACTTAGAAGAACTCTCTTAAGAACCAGAGATAAATAAACCAGAGGTAAATAAAATGGGCAAGGATTAATTAGGGAAGGCCAAACACAGTATTCTTTTGTAGGATTTAATTTAAACAAAACAGCTCCTAAAACAAGAAAATATTTTCTTTTTTGTTATTCAGTTCCAGATAATGGGAAGTAATTTTAAGAGTAATAATAATAAAAAGGATAATTACAACAACAATAATTTTAGTATTGTGAGAGCCTTCCAAAATTATTGCATGAGTATTTGCCTTACCTGCCTTCTAAAAAGACTGGCCAATATTAAGCATGGTTGTCTTTGGGCAGTAGGCTTATAATAGATTCTTCTTTTTATTCTTTTTTTTTTCTTACAGAGTTTTATATGTATACAATATGCTTAGAGTTTTGTTTTTATACTAAGAGTATTAAAGTAAAAAAAAATTAAAATGAAATCATAGTCAGAGAGACCATGAGTTATTCAGAAGACTTGCACCCTTTCTTGACTCTCATTCCAATATGATTCTAAGAGACTTTCTGGGGCTCTGCACCATCTGTGGAATATGGGGGAAAATTTGAGTGTGCATTTTTTCTTAACTCTTTTTATTTTAGAAGAGTTATCTGACACTGCTTTAAGAGCTCCTTAAATACTTACTAGCAATTCAAGCAAAATATTAAGAAAAAATACATTAAAAATAAATAGAAGGGCAGCCCCGGTGGCTCAGCGGTTTAGCACAGCCTACAGCCCAGGGTGTGATCCTGGAGACCTGGGATCAAGTCCCACGTCGGGCTCCCTGCATGAAGCCTGCTTCTCCCTCTGCCTGGGTCTCTGCCTCTCTCTATATATATATCTCTCTCATGAATAAATAAATAAAATCCCTTAAAAAATTTAAAAAAATAAAAATAAAAATAAATCGAAAATCAGACTATTAGGTCTTCCATAATACTTAGTGAATTGGAGCTAGAAAGAGTATTTAGAATCCACTCTTTCTTTAAACAAGCAAAAAATACAAAATAAAAAATATATATATTGATGAGGGAAGAACTTTTAGTTTATTACTTTGTAAAAATCCACAAGTTCACTTCAAGATTCATAAGACTTATAGATTTAAAAAACAATGACAACGACAAACAAAACAAAGCAAACAGACACACACATAGACACACACTCATAAAACTTGTGATTGTGAAGGGGAAATGAATTTGTATTTCTCAGGGACAGTAGGACAAGCTCCACTCTCAATAAAAGGCCCTGCAAATGCTTACTGATGAAATTTACTGGTTAAGAGATCAATGAAGGTGTTTCAAGGGATTTCCATGTGCTGATTACTTTGGCAGGATTGCCAAATTTTTTTTGTATATATTTGTGATAAAAAGTTTTTCTAAGTGTGAAACCAAAGACAAAAAGCAGAAAGAATTAGGTCATTGTTTTTATTACACAGTTTAAACTTCTAAGTGCTAATCACATGGCAACGTACACATTGTTAAAACGTGAACAAAAAAAGAAAAACAACTAGAAAATATTCTTACATATTTTGTAATAAATATCACACTAGATAGAAGCAAGACATTTTAACGTATTTGCCAATAAATATCCTAGGATAAACTAAGTAATGTTTCTATTATATTTAAACACTTAAGTTTTACTATTAATCAAAAATATGTAAATGTAAACAATGTCTTTATTTTGAACCTATGAATTACTTATTTTCAAATATGTGGCAGATACATTCTAAATTATTAAGAAGGTTTAAAACAGAGTTGTGCTAGAAATACTGCTACCACTTTATTTTGTTTATCTGTATTTTTCACATTCACTACAATGGATATTTATTTCCCTTTGAAATCAGAGAAATGTATTTACACAAATAATTCAATCCATAGCTTGCAAACATTTTACAGTACTTATTAAATGCTGTATTTTGTTTCCCCAATGTTTTATCATGCTATGGTATGCCCATGGACTGAAATAATAAACATAAACATTCAAGGTTTTAAATGCTTCTGTAGGAAAAGAGGAGAGGCACTTTGATCTATGACAAATTGCTTTGCCACTTATTCAAATTTATATCAGCCCTCAAACATTTTGCTAATAAAAGGTGATTCTAAGGGCTATGCTATCTGAATTGAATGAGATGGAAATATCATATGGGCCAACTAGTATACAGTTTTTCACTCCTGTACCCTCTGATTTAGTCATGCAATTTCTACACCTGTCATCTAAATTTGCTTAGAAATTTCAAAAGAATAGGTAGTGCTGATTTTGTCATTCCTATACTTGAAGTAGGACATTATGAGTTGAATTGTAAAGTAGTAGAAACCACATATCATATGTAAAATAGCTGAAGCTAGTTTATGTAACTGCTAAGGAGATAAAATAAACATAAAACATTAAGTTAGAAAATAAATGTTAGCTATATATTTTGTACCAAATTACCATTGGCTATAATCAGTTCTTATTGTCAAAGTATTTGAGATATATGCAAACCCCAGAATGTATTTCCACATGAATTTTTGTAAAATTACTAATTCAAGATGGACATTTTACCATTCTAGGTATTGGTGATATTTTTCTAAAATTTAAGGTAGCTGGTACAGCAGAGGAAGTAGAAGATTGTATTGCTTTTCTACTGTTGCATAACAAATCGCCACAAATGTAGCTGCTTGCTTACAACAATACAATACCTATCTATTGCCTCACATTTCCCAAGGGTCAGGTTTCAGAAATAGGTGAACCAGGTCCTCTCCTCAGTTTCTCACTAGGTTACAATCCAGGCATTGACTAGAACTGCAATCTCATCTGAGAGTCACAGTCTCCTTCTGAGCTTATTTAGGTTTTTGGCACTATTCAGTTTCTGAGATTTGTTTTCTTCCTGGCTTTTTGGTGGGGATCACTCTCATCACCTAGAAGCTGTCCTCAAATCCTAGCCATAAAGATCAGTTACAGTATGGTAAATTATTTCCTAAATGTCAACAGGAGAATATCCCTGCATTCTACTATAACAGTCGTATGTAATATGATCTAAGGAAAGGAATTCCTACCCCATTATGTTCACCATTCCTGTCCATAGTCAAGAGGAAGGGATTATATACCACTAGTAGGTGGTGATCTTGGGATAATCTTAGAATATTTGTCATGAAAATAGAACTTTCTGTGGAGTAGCAGACTTTGCAGTTCCCAAGGTTAGGACAAAGAAAATCTAGGCAAGCATGGAATTAAAAATCACTCCATGTCACACAGGGTATTTTGAACTTCAACCAAAATTATATCCAACTAAAATTATACTAAAGTTGCAATGTTGGTAAATTCAGCTGCTCATTGATATTGAGGCAAAAATGTTCTCCATCTGTCACTTGTAGCTCAGCAGAAGGTTTCTAGATATTGGACTATTTGTAACTATAATTTATTTCATTTCATTAGCTCTGTTTATCTTTATATTCTGGGTTCATCCCACATGTCAAGCTTTAATAAACTCTCCCTTGCTGATGGATTGTTTGTAAGGATGGAAAAAAAAAACTGTGTTTTCAGCAAGACAAAACACCATTGGGTAAATGTGTGTCCAATGAGAGCAATCTTGGTTTTCTGCCTCTCTTTCCTGGTAGGACTCTGATGCCTAAAGATTGGTAGAGGGGAAAGAAACAAAGGCAAGAAGTGTAATCCTCTCCTTTGTTTTCTTTGATTTAAGAAGGTGAATAAATGCTTGAATAGGAATCCCTACAGAGGTAATGTCTCAAAATTTGTGTAAGATAGTGGGCAAACAATCTGATTTGGAGAGGGATCTTAGTAGACTCCATGTAATTGAAACTAGAAAGCACAGTCCCCAAAGAAAAAGGGATGGGAAAGAAGTCAATTCAATAAAAAACATTTAGGTTCTATAATCCCCAGGTTTAGGATAAGGGAACTGCAGTGTCCTGTGAATGAATACAATTGTCTGAAAGTGGAAGCTGATGTGCTTGTACAAAGGGTAAACTGAAACTCAGAGATGACTCCTCCCCATGGGATGGGTGATTCCTTTCTCAGTTTTCCATGGAATCCTTAGTTAAATGATATTTATAAAATAATTATTGTAACAATAGCAGAATATACATTCTTTTAAAGTGTTCATGCAATATTCACATAACACATTCTTCAATATATTTTAAATAATTTATATCAGAATATATTTTTTTTCAAATGAAACAAAAATAAATTATAAAATAATAATATAAATACTCTATGAAATCTATAAATACTTGAACACTAAGTTATACATTTCTAAATAACTTGAGGGTTAAAGTATATTAGAAATTATTTCAACCTAAATAAAAACACACACCAAAATTTGTGAGATGCAGTTTAAGTAGTTCTTAGAATTGTTTTTATTTAAACACTTACATTAGAAAATTAATCTAATCAATCTAAAATTAATCATGAAATTTTCAGTGTGACAAAACTTTAAATATGATTAAATTAAGGCATAAGTAAAGATGATTGAATGGACAGTAAAGACAAGAGCAGAAAATAATAAGTAGATTAAAGCAATAGAAAAAAAAGGAGAGAAGAAAATTTAAAATATGTAGGAACTCAAAAGCTGATTCTTTAAAATTTGTTAAAATAATTAAACTTCATGCTAGCCAAATCTTACAGACACTACAGAAAGCACTAGAAAAGCCACAAATTAAAAATATGAGGAATGAAAGAAGTGACATCACTACAGATTGAGTAGATTGAAAATGATACAAAAGATTATTTTTTTTCTCTCCCAGCACAATTCCAATGGTAACAGGAAGCATAACTATTTTATCCACCAACTAACTTAGTGCCTAAAAAATGTGAGGTATTTAAAAGAGTTGAAGAAAAAATATTAATTGGAGAAAGTGTATTGCAAATACAGAATAATTTAATAAACAAGTTCATTAATCTCCTCTTGGAATAAAGAGGGATACTATCTCATACTTAAAGGGTCTATCCAACAAGATGAACTCACAATGGTAAATATTTAAATATTTATACTTCAAACTTGGGAGCAGCCAATTATATAAATCAATTAGTAACAAAATTAAGGAAACACATTGATAATAATACAACAGTACTAGGGGACTTTAACACCCCACTCACAACAATAGATAGATTATCTAAGCAGAGGATCAACAAGGAAACAAGGGCTTTCGATGATACACTGGATCAGATGAACTTCACAGATATATTCAGAGTAATCCATCCTAAAGCAACAGAATACACATTCTTCTTGAATGCACATGGAACATTCCCAGAATAGATCACATATGAGGTCACAAATCAAGTTTTAACACTATAGAAAGATTGGGTTATTTCCTGCATATTTTCAGAGTGCTTTGAAATTTGAACGTAATCACAAGAGGATATTTAAAAGGAACTCAAATACTTCGAGGTTAAAGTACATCCTACTAAATAATGAGTGGGTCAACCAGAAAATTAAAGAAGAATTATAAAAGTTCATGGAAATAAATGAAAATGAATATACAACTGTTCAAAACCTTTGTGATACAGCAAAGACAGTCCTAAGTGAGAAGTACAAGCCTTTCAAGAATAGGTAAATTCTCAAATACACAGCCTAAATATCCACCTAAAGGAGCTGGGAAAAGAACAGCAAATAAAGCCTAAACCAAGCAGGAGATGGGAATTAATAAAGATTAGAGCAGAAATCAATGAAATAGAACAAAAAGAACAGTAGAACAGATCAATAAAACTAGGATATGGTTCTTTGAAATAATTAATGATTGATAAAACCATAGCCAGACTTTCCCAAAAGAAAAGGTAATGGACCCAAATCAATAAAATCATTAATAAAAGAAGAACGGTCACAACCAACACCAAAGAAATGCAAACAATTATAAGAACATAATCATGAGCAACTATATGACAACAGTTTAGGCAATCTGGAAGAAATGGATGCATTCCTGGAGGCATATAAACTACCGAAACTGAAACAGGAAGAAATAGATCACCTTAAAAGACCCATAACCAGCAAAGAAATTGAAGCAGTAATAAAAATATCCCAAAAAACAAGAGTCCAGGGCTGGGTGGCTCCCCAGGAGAACACCAAACATTTAAAGAAAAACTAATATCTATTCTTCTGAAGTGGCTTCAAAAAATAATAATGGAAGGGAAACTTCCAAACTATGAGGACAGCATTACTTTGATCCCCAAACCAGACAAAGATCCCACAAAAAATGAGAATTAAGGACCAATATCCATGATGAACATGGTTGTCAAAATTCCCACCAAGATTCTAGTCAATAAGATCTGAAAGTACATTAAAAGGATTATTCACTATGACCCAGTGCAACTTATTCCAGGGCTGCAAAGTTGGTTCAACATCCACAGATCAATCAAAGTGATACACCACATTAAAAAAAGAAAAAAAAAACAAGAACCATATGATCCTCTCAATAAATGCAGAAAAAGCATTTGGCAAAGCACAGCATCCTTTTATTAAAATCCTGCACAGTATAGGGATAGAAGGAACACATTTCAATATCATAAAAGCCATATATGAAAAGCCCACAGCATATATCATTCTAACCAGGAAAAACTGAGAGCTTTTCCCCTAAGTTCAGGAGCAGGACAGGGATGTCCACTTTCACTACTATTGTTCAACATAGCACTAGATGTCCTCGCCTCAGCAATCAGATAACAGAAATAAAAGACATGCAAATAGGCAAAGAAGAAGTCAAATTCTCACTTCTCACAGATGATATGATACTGTATATAGAGAACCCAAAAGAACTCTAGTTTTGCTAGAACTCATATAGCAATTTAGTAACATGGCAGGACACAAAATCAATGCACTGAAATCAGTTGCATTTCTTACACTAACAATGAGATTGGAGAAAGAAAAATTAAGGAATCCATGCCACTTACAATTACATTCAAAACCATAAGATACCTAGGAATAAATCTAACCAAAGAAGTAAAGGATCTGCATTCTGAAAACTATAGAACATTCAGGAAAGAAATGGAGAAAGATACAAATAAATGGAAAAACATTCCATTCTCATAGATTAGGAGAACAAATATTGTTAAAATTACCTTACCTAAAGTGCATCCAAATGACATTCAACGTCACTCACCTCTCTCTTTTTGTTTTAAAGACTTTATTTATTTGAGAGAGAGAAAGAGAGAGAGCAAGACCACAGGTGGGGGGGGGTGGGCAGAGAGAGAGCTAAGCACACTCCCTGCTGAACAGGGAGACTGATGAGGGGCTTGATCCCAAGACCTGAGATCATGACCTGAGCTGAAGGCAGATGCTTAATTGACAACCACCCAGTCACCCCATAATCTCTCTATATGCGTTGATCAAATAAATCTATTCACACCCTATTAATATTTCTTTTGTATTCATTTCTGAACACTTAGCCTAGTGTTTAATCCTCATCACACTCCAATGATTTTCTTTCCTTAAAGTCTGACAGCAAATGTCATTTCTTTCAAAAAGATCTTTCCAGTTAATCTAAGATATATATTATTCCTTTATTCCAAAACAACCTACTTGCATTCATTTAAAAGATATTTTTCCTACATTTGATTATATCTTGAATATATAGATTATATGTTAGCAATTGTACCACAGACAACTTTTCAAAGAATGGTTTTCTATGAAATTGTAGGAATAAAACTAACCAAAGAGGTTAAAGACCTATACTCTGAAAGCTATAAAAGATAACACCAAAAAAAAAAAGGGAAAAATATTTCATGCTCATGGAATGGAAGAACAAATACTGTTAAAATGTCCATACCATTCAAAGCAATCTACACATTTAATGCAATCCCTATTAAAATTTCAACACTATTTTTCACAAAGCTAAAATGAACAATCCTAAAATTTGTACAGAACCACAGAAAACCCTGAATAGTCAAAATGGCCTTGAAAAAGAAAAGCAAAATGAGAGACATCACAATTCCAGACCTCAAGTTATATTACAAAGCTGTAGTGGTCAAAAAAGTATGATACTGGCACAAAAATAGACACATAGATCCAATGGAATAGAAAAGAAAACTTGGAAATGAACACACAACTTTATAGTCAATTAATCTTCAACAAAGCAGAGAAGAATATCCAATAGTTGGCATGGAGCATTCCAATATCTTGGAGCAAAGAGAGGCCTGAAGGTGCTACACCATCAGGCACCACCAAGAAATGCAGGTGTCAAGGTGAAGCCCCATGTCAGGGTTGGCTCTTGGCTTTATGATTAATGAATATAAAGTATGTGGAAGCAAGGGAGGAATAACAACTCAAGAAACCAATCAAGAGACGGGTAGCAGGGAACCTCTTGCATTCCTATCTGCACAGGTCTCAGAGGAACATTAACTAGGGGGCTGGGTGGGATAGAAGAACTACCATCTTGTCTATCTACCATCTTTGCTGTTTTCAGTGTGGACTGATGGCAGGAATAATTGGATTTTGCCACATGCATAAAGCTATCTTTGCTATTTATACATATCCCTGTTCCTAGTGTTTCTTTTTACCTGCTGAGGTCTTGTTCTCCCACACAAGAGGAAAAAAAAAGACAGTCTTTTCAACAAATGGTCTTGGGAAAACTGGACAGTAACATGCAGAAGAAAAAAACTGGACCGCTTTCTTACACTGTACAGAAAACTAAATTCAAAATGAAGTAAAGATCTAAATATGAGACAGAAAATAATAAAATCCTAGAGGAGAACACAGGCAGTAACTCTTTGACACTGACCATAGCAAATTCTTTCTAGATAGGTCTCCCAAGTCAAGGATAAACAAAAACAAAAATAAACTATCAGGACTTCATCAAAATAAACAGCTTCTGTACAGTGAAGAGAACAAAAAAACTAAGAGGCAACCTATGAATGGGAGAAGATGTTTGCAAATGACATATCTGATAAAGGGTTAGTATCTAAAATCTGTAAAGAACTTGTAAAAATCAACATCCAAAATACAAATAATCCAAATTAAAAATGATCAGAAGACATAAGCATAACATTTTTCCAAAGACATAGAGATGGCCAACAGACACATGAAAGAATGCTCAACATCACTGATCAGCACGGAAATACAAATCAAAAGTACAATGAGTTGTAGACCTCACACACGCTAGAATGGCTAAAATCAACAACACAAGAAAGAATAGTCATTGACAAGGATGTGGAGAAAGGGGAATTCTCTTGCACTGTTGGTGGGAATGCAAACTAGTACAACCACTGTGAAAAATGGTATGGAGGTCCTTCAAAAAGTTAAAAATAGAACTATATTATGAGCCAGCTATCCTACTACTTATTTACCCAAAAGATACAAAAATACTAATTCAAAGGGATATATGCACCCCAATGTTTATAAAAGCATTATCTACAGTAGCCAAATTACAGATAGAACTCAAATGTCCATCAACTGATAAATGGATAAAGAGGTGATGTGTATACCTCTGTGATGATATACACATCACCTCTTTATCCATGTACATATATATTATATATATTATATATATATATTATATATAATATGACCATATGATCAAATATATATATATACACACACACACACACACACACATATATATATATATATATGATTGGAGCTAGAGAGTATTGTGCTAAGTTAAATAAGTCAGTCAGAGAAAGACAAATACCATATGATTTCACTCATATGTAGAATTTAAGAAACAAAACAAATGAGCAAAGGGAAAAAAAAGAGAGGCAAACCAGGAGGTCAATTCTTAACTATAGAGAACACATTGATGGTACCAGAGGGGTAGTTGGTGGGTGGATGTGTGAAATAGGTAATAGAGATTAAGGAATTCACTTGTGATGAGCACTGAGTGCTGCATGGAAGTGTTGAATCACCATATTGTACACATGAAATAATATTGCACTGTATGCTCACTAACTGGAATTCAAATAAAAACTTAAAAAGCAGAGGTGGAAGAAAGATATTGTAACCCAAGAAACGTTTGGTTCAGACACAGTCTCGGTGCAGTGTTCTGTTCTTAGCAAGGAGGCCACGTGGCTAGAATCTTCCTCCTTCACTCCCTGCTTTCTACCCACTTTACTTACCCAGTTAGGATAGACTTTCAATGGGAAGACCACAGCAGTTTCACAACCCTCTCCCAACAAGCTTTTGTGTTTGTACCACAGCAAAGAGTGAAGGAGCTTCATGGGGCTGCTTTGGCATTTCCCATGGGTGTTGCTATTCCCTTCCCTCCCACATGAACCACAAAGGAGATTTTCTTTTATATATCACTCTGTCTCCAAACTTTCTCCTGAGGTATATGGTGAGGTTTGTGGATAAAAGGTGGTGAACAGGTGAGAAGTCCCCTGTGACTGCAGTGCCTACAACTAGCCTATTCTCTCATTCTGGCCCACACGTAGCCAGCCTTAAGTAATTCACTATAAACTTTAGCAAAATTTTTTTTTTTTTTACCAGTTCACATATGGTCCCATATGTTCTGCTCCAGGTAAATACGTCATTATTTCCATGTTTCCTTGGAGATGCTACCCTTTCTTCATTGAGTCTTCTGTCCTCAGCTCGATAGTAGGTTTGTGAAAGTTACAGATTACCCAGATTTGTATGTGTGTAAAGGGCCAAAACAATGTTCTTTCCAGCTTTCTATATTTTAAGTAGAAGTTGAAAGTGCTACATACGCTTCAAGCTATGAAGTAAAATTGAGTTGCCAGAGACAAAAATCACAATTTCATATTATTTGCCTACATACACAATCTTGAATTCACACACTTTTTCCTCTTGACACATCAGTTACTGAGGTTCTCTGATATTTTCCAGGTCCTGAATTTGATTACATGGGATCTGATTCTATTTGGTTCATTTTATGAGAGCTCACACCTTTCAGGACACCTCCCCACCCTCAACACACACACAATTCTGATATCTGTAAAATGGATAGTTGGAGTAGGACATTTTTGTGCAGAAGCTGTAGATATTGTGTTAATAGAATAATTTTGCTACATCAAGAGAGGATGATTTCTTCTCAGGTCAGATCTGAAAAAGACCCACATCAAAGTGAAAGAGAAACTGCAGTGCAAATGAGCTCTGGGTCTCTGGTGTCTGTGTTCAATGAAACATGATTAAGTATAGTGGCTCTCACCCTAAGCTTTAGGGGGAAAAAAATTGTCCTTTTGGGATAGAAAGCATCGGACTGGGCGTAGAAAAACATTGCCATCTATGGGAGTCTTGGATTCAGTCCAGGAAGTCTGAGAGATACTTGCTTCTACAGAAGGTGTTGGGCAGTGGCCCTGATTTACATATCAAACATATAATCCACAGACAAAACAAAGATGCAATGCCCTTTCTTCAGATCACTGCTCAATTGGTCTAGACCCATACCTCAGAGACTCAGAAGAATCTAAACAAAGTTTGCACAACACTGAGCTATAATGAATCATGAGCTATTTATAAATACCCATGAGTTTTATTGCCACTGTGAGGGTGCATGTGTGTTATTTGTGCTCATTAATCAAGGATGAGAAGACAGGGGAACAGATTTAGTAGGCCAAGAGGGGGAGAAAGACCAATTAATTAAGTTCAGGTAAGTGGTGTTTGGGAAGTCTGGGTAAGGCAGGGTTGAAATAAGTTTATTCTCTGTTTTGAAAAGTCCTCAAAGAAAGTACATCAAAACTCATGTTCTTAGATGAAGAAGAAGGTAAATCGCTAACTAGTTTTACAGAGAATATAGTTTCCAATGATTTCTAAAGTGCTATACATTGGAGAGGAGATAGTATTTTATTAAAAGTTGATATTGTGGGGACACCTGGGTGGCTCAGTGGTTGAGCATCTGCCTTTGGCTCAGGGCGTGATCCCGGAGTCTTGGGATCGAGTCCCACATCAGGCTACCCTTGAGGAGCCTGCTTCTCCCTCTGCCTGTGTCTGCCTCACTCTCTTTCTATCTCTCATGAATTAAATAAATAAAGTCTAAAAAAAAAAGTTGATATTCTCTAAACAATTGCAGTGCATTGTGGGTTGGATATATTCCCTATGTGCAACACACCAGGGCTACATTGTGTGGGAGATCTTGGTTTCTGAACATTTTTTTTTTCTTTTTGAAAAACCTAAAATTGAGAAAAGGGGCATGGAAACTAATGTCAAAAGAAGTGCGTAAAATGCACTCTAACTAAATTTAAGGTGAGGAAGGATTGATTATAAGATCTGCCATCTTAGTGCATCTACTCTTAGGTGCATCTGTGAAGCCTGGATGCATAGTTTATGCCCAAGAAATTCTTATAAATAAGATGTGAAACCTAAACCTGGGAGAGTTCCAGCCACAAATTTCTCAGTAAATAATGAGAATAAAGATTTCTGGCTATTTTACCTGAAGCTTAAGACTTGCCTCTGTGCCAAATATGCTCTCATTTGCTTAATAAAACAGTAAGAAGGACAACTTACAAGTTGTGTAATTAATGAAAATACAAATGCCAGTTTGTAGAATCTTATTGCAAGTTAATGCTGTCTGAATTTCAATGACCTCATGAGTCTATTGTAGATGGTTATATACTCACTGCAGAGCTGTAGTGAAGGATAAATGTACTGATGCTTATAAAGTCCCTAAACATAGCAGATGATCAGAAATGGATGCAGCAAATATAATTGTTTCTCATTAAATTACAGCAATTTACAATGGATAGAATCATTAGCATTATTTTTTGAATCTTGCACATAAAAGCTAATCCATATTTGTCTGTTGGAAGAAAAGATCAGAAATGGATGTGGCAAATATAAATCTTTTTTTGTTAAATTACAGTAATTCACCATGGATGGAACCATTAGCATCATTTTTAAAAATCTTGAACATAAGAGCTAATCCATATTTATCTGTTGGAAGAAAGAATTATTGCTGATAAATGATGTGGAAAGGACATTTAAGACCACTGGATCCAGGACTAGAAGAGCATCAGTGAGGATAGGAAAGCAGTAGGAGGAGGCTAGAGTTCTGAATTTTAATTTCCATAATGTTACAATTTAGAGGAGGGGGGATGGGAAGGTGGTGTGAGTTTCCATTTTCTCAAAAAGTGAAAAAATTTAGATGACTTTGAAAGAGTCCTTAAAAATATTGCTTCTATATTCTAATGTTTCTTTCTCCAGTACTTACAGACAGTTTGATAACTTAATTGCCTTGAACTGATAGCATAAGAAATATATATTAAAATAGATCAATGAATACTATATATTACATTAAGATTTTCAATCAATCTTGATTTTAATAACCTGAAAAATGATTATGTAGAACTTGACATTGGTTGTTTTTGTTGTTTTTAATCATTCAAATATACAATAAATACTTATTGGCTGCCTACAGTATGCGAATCATCATGCTGTGTATTAGGGATATAATGAGAAGCAAATAGACCCTTTATGGAATATTCATTTTGGGGAATGGATAACAACTAATTAAAATGTGATATGTTCTGTAGTTTCGAATCATGATTAGTACAGTGAAGGAAAGCTACAAGAACATGAGAAACAAAATAATACAAAAAAAATAAGTTGATGTTTCTTGGCTAGAAAGACCTCTGGTGCTTGTGAGAAATGAAGATCCTTGAGTTCACCTAGAGTCCTGTGGTATCATAACTCTTACAAATCTGACACAGAATATACATTTTTCATAACTTTTTCAATTGTTTTACTTCTTATTCACAATGACATTCAAGAACCAGTATAACGTGATAAATAACATTTGTCCAAGTGGCTAAAGGCAACTGATCAACTGGTTGCTTTTCTAGGTTACAAGCATTAAAGAAAGATTTTTGTTTATTTTATTACAATTTACAGGACTTTGATATTTATTTCTATAGCTATTTACTTATTTTAGAATGGGATATTTAAATATATGAATTTGCATTTGGAAATGTTTCTATAAATCTTTCACTATGAAAATTTTAAAGTAGAACAATTTTTAATGTTTTCACTATCCTCATTAAATGCATATGTAACATAAAAACCCATTCTTGTACTCTAGATAGCTCTCATATTACAAAATATTCATTTGATAAGAAAATGGTTTGAATTTCTAATATTCAAAATAAAAGAACTTTGGGAAAACTTAGGATTCCCATTCAATGCTTGGAGTTAAGCAAATTCATATCTTTTTTCACATTCTCCAAAATTATATAGCTAAAAATTTAGAACGCATAAAGTCATTCAAAATCCATGACAAGTGATAGTCTAAACTTTGATTACATTCAAGTGTGGAAATACTCAGGTAAACAAGTAGAGCCAGCTCCATACTGCACACAGGAGTAGAAAGTCAGGCAGAGAACACAGAGAATTAGGAGAGTGCTGCTGGTTCTTAATGGTGATGGTATAGATAAAACCACATGAGAAAGAACAGGTCCCACCATGAACAGGGATACACTGAGAAAAGATCTAAGACATGGGAGATCAGAACTAAAATGAAGAACTAAATTTATTTGATGAAATGAAGTGAAGGTATTGGCAGTATGCAAGAACAGTGGTGTAGTCTTAAGAAAACACTGATTTTGGAATAAAAGTAGTGACTTGAATGAAGTGGATGCCCTGGAGTTCTGGAGTAGGTGGAAGAGGGAAAGCTACAGAATTTAGGAATCACATGGAAACAATAGTATCCTGCTATCAGTGGAAATACCAAACCCTTTCCAATGGACTCCTTGAACCATTTTTGAGATATGAAATCCGGTAACTCACCCAATGAGTTCAAATTGCTGCCATAGAAATACCTATGAGTTCTGGTCAAGTAAAAAATAAGACATTTATAGACATCTCAAAAATGACAAAGCTATTCATGTAAGTTGCCACAGAAACAGGTAGAAATGAAAGCTGAATTTGTCAGCTCATGAGGATACATTACAAAATATGAACCACGAAGCAGAGGAAAATGATCACAAAACACTCTGACAAAAAAGAAATACTTGCAACTATGAAAGAACTGCTCAAATCAGAAACTTAAAAATTAGAAAATTAGAATATGTTTATGTGATTCTGATCAAAGCTGAGCCTCTTAGCAAAAATATTACATTGTATCAAAGAAATGAAAGCAGCATGATATATATATATGTATATATATATAATTATATATATATACATTTTTTTCTTCCCACAGGAAAAATTAAAACATGATGACAGTTTAAACTTTTCAAGAGAACTCTGGGAAATAAAATGTAGGCCAAGTATTTTATGTTTAGCCAGTAGATCCCTCAAACTTGAAAACTATGAAAAGGCATTTTTAACATGCAAGAGTCCAGTGAAGTTTGTACACTAGATTCCTTCTTAGGGAATTGATCTCAACCCTGCAAATCTTTCTCTCTCTCTCTCTCTCTCTCTCTCTCTCTCTCTCACGCACACACACACTATTCCATGATACTGAACTGTTATTTCTAGTTCATTATAAAGCCACTTTTTCAAGTAGTAGTTCCAACTGGTTTTAGTATAAATTGTACCCCTCTCTCATTTCCATGTCTGTTGGGTTGCAGTGATGTTCCTATTGCTTCCGTGAATATAATACTGACTCTCTTCTTTCTTGAGTCTAACAAAGGCAATCAGAGAAGGAGCGGTGAAGAAAAGACATAAAAAAAACATTAGGGGACCCAAAAATAAACCACTGATGTGAATCCCAAGTGCAGAAAAAAACCTTGTGGATAGAAAGGAAGATAAACAACAAAAGACAGGAAGAGAAAAAGTGATAATAGGGATAAAGGAAAAAGGGAAAGGAGAAAATATTCATCGAAAGGACAGAAAGTTAGACATTTTTATTTGCAAACTTGCCCCAAAAGGTCAAAGCAATCTTCAGGCAATCACAATTTTTGTTGACCTTTTGAAGAATCCTTAGAGCCTATGTAGGTCATGCATGCAAGTGCCCCAGCAGGATTGCTTCTGACATAGTGGGTATTCACATTCCAGAAAAAAACCTGAATCCATCTACCATTAAAAATATAATAGCTACTTCTGTTTGTAAAACTAATGCACACTTTATGGAAGAGTTATAAAAAATATGTTTTTATGAGAATAATAAAAAATACTACTGTCCAGAGCTAATATTATTGACATCAGATATCTGATTTTTATCCATGTTATAAAATGCTTCAATATAGCATATTTATCCATTTAAGTGGTTATTCTGTTGGTAACACGTAACTATTGGACTCTGTGACCTTATCTTTTCGATGTAACACCTTATTTGCAAATATGAATATGCCTCATAAACACATTCCAATTACTCAGTTTTTCCTTTTTTTTTTTTTTAAACAGTGATCTTAACCCTCAAGTCATTAAGTGTGGGTTTCAATATGATTAGGTGCATATTCTTAACAATCATAAATTCTTGAGATTCCTGTCCATTATGGAATAAAAATCTGATCTTCTGTTCAGTTTCTAGGTATCTCTATATTGCTTTGAAAGTTGGAAAATATTCTTGATCCTTACCCATGCTCTGCACTATTTGTTGTGTATACTGATACATTATAGTATCAATAAAATAATAAATGAATAAACAAATGGAAGAGAGTACAGAGCTCAGGAAAAGACCAATGCATGTGTGGGAACTAAATATAAAATAAAGTTAGTAACATAAAATGAATAGGTTGTTTTATAGGGTACTCAGAAAACTGCTTGTGTTATATATATGTGTATATATATATATATATATATATAAATGGACATATAAATGGACATTTTTACAAATGTAAAAAGTGGAATATGGCTTGATTAAAATGATCTATGATATTTAGAAATACATTGTTAATATAAAAATTGTAGAATAATATCTTTTCAAGTTTAAATAGGGAAGAACTCTTAAGGAAAACTTCTAAGGCACAAACCTTAAGACAAAATTCTATTATTCTGATTATGTAAAGCTATAAATTGATTTCTCTTCAAAAAGAAACATAATCTTCAAAGTTCATAGGCAGATGACAGATTGAGTAAGTGATTTGCCATGTCTAAAACTGAAAAGAAACTAATCAGGAATCCTCTTTACCAAGAAGAGGCTAGAAGCAGCTTCAATGGGAAAATGAGCAAAGGGTATGCTGTGCAGCAAGTAGAAGAGAAAGCCCTATACCCTAATGGGGAAAAAAATGCTCAGCACAGGGTGATGTATGGGAAGTACTGAATCACTGTATTTCACACCTGAAGCTAGTGTTACAATGTATGTTAAGTAACTGGATTTTAAATAAGAACCTAAAAAAAAAAAAAAAAAGATGTTCAAATCCATCAGTGAAAAGAGAAAATTATACAGATAAAACAATATTATTTGCATATGACATTATTTATATATAATATATATTTTGCATGTTAAATTACATTTATTATACTGACAGAAATAGCTGAATATTGCCGAGCACTGGCAGAGCTATGGGCACAGTAGAATTCACATTAGTCAAAGTGCCGACTGGAACAGTCTTGCATTCTGACATCAATTGGAGAGTATGGCTGATTCAATCCTCTGTACTTGAAGTCCAGACAAAACAAGACAAAACAAATAAAATGAAGCAGAGCAAAACAGATCAAAACTTCCTGTGTAATTTACGTGCACTACCGCCTTGTCTTCCTGGATGACTAAAACAAATGCAGAGCATGGGGTGGTTTGTTAACTCTAACCATTTGGTAATAAACATAGTCATTGAACACTAGTAGAATGACATGGAAATATATTCTCATGGTGAAGAAAATAAGGATGTATCTGAGACCTGTGTGAGATTCGTAGGAAGTGAATTAAGGGGAAGATAGGGAACAAGGAGAGTGGGAAGTAGAGGACATTGAGGTAGGAAAGGGAGAAAACAGGCAAAATAAGGGCACATAATAAAACATCAAGTGGAATTATTTCTTCTGTTACGTTTTGAAGACTCATTCCTGCATTTCTCCTCAGTTGAACCTGTTTGCATAGAATCGATCAACCGCCCTCTTCATGCTGCTACTAAGAGGTTCCCTCCAAGGAGCCTAGAGGCAAATGCTGGCAGAGGTACATCGGACTTTGAAGCTGTTGGTGGAGATGCCAAACCAAAACCACTGCAGTGGCCAGTCTGCAAGAGATGCCAGCAACACAAGTAGAGCTGGCTCAGAAATGTGGGAATATCCGAAGCCACACTGAGAAGGGCCTGTGTGCACTTTCTGTTATTCTACTAGAGAGTCAATCAAATTAACATCAGCCCTTGTAATTCAATCAGCGAGTGAAGCCTCTGTATTGTGGCAGAGATGATGAGAATACAAATTTAAACAGATTGTTCATGGATTCCAAGAATTCCTTCTCAAGTAAGAAATTTAAAAATATCATTTATAACTATGACAAAAATATAATAGGAGTGTGAGTTAAAGTTCCACTGAGAATAAAAGGGTGACAGAAGAATTTAAAGAAGAGGTCATGCTGGAGTTGGATCTCAAGAAGTTGGAGAGGTTTACCCAGTATCCCCAGAAGTATCAAAAGGACCATAAGGGAATTATTGCAGCTGTTCTTCATTGAACAAATGCTGTGTTTAAACTTCTGATTATATTACCTGATTTTTTAAAAGATATTATTTATTCATGAGAGACAGAGAGAGAGGGGGAGGCACAGGCAGAGGGAGAAGCAGGCTTCCTGTAGGGGATCCTGGGATTCCGCGATCTTGCCCTGAGCCAAAGGCAGATGCTCAACTGCTGAGCCACCCAGACATCCCTATATTACCTGATTTAATACATACAATAAAATTTAAAATATGCTATTATTATCCACTTTAGAGAGCAAGGAAACAGGAAATCAGATGCCAAGAATAACTCATCTACAAAGTGACTGAGCTGTAATTGTCTAAGTAGCTGAGAATCTATGCTTTTTGGGTTCCTTGAATTTCCTCACAAGAGAGAGGAAATTCTGCAATATTTTTGGGACATCCTAGAACTGCTCCATAGCTAGAACATGGAGGGAATTATCAAAATAATTACCAAAGAAAAGTTAGAGTCAGCATAAAAGGGCCTTAAATGCCCAAATAAGAAGGTGGATTTATTTATTTGGAAAATAATATTGAGAACATTTTATTTTATTAGGCTTTATATTTTATTTTGTTTATTTATTTATTGAAGTATTGTTGATGCACAATGTTATGTTAATTTCAGGTGCACGTCACAGTGATACGATGTCTCTGTATGTTATGCTGTGCTCACCACAAGTTAGCTACCCTCTGTCGCCGTATGACACTATTACAATGTCGTTGACTATAATATCTACGCTGTACTTTATATCTCCATGACTTATTTATTTAAAATTATTTTTATTTGGGCTAATTACTGTTTTGGAGATTCCTCAGTCATGCTAACTCTTGTGAAGAGAATTTTGACCTTACCAGGGAAGACAGACAGACTGTAAAGAAGGGTCAGAATCCGCATGTCAACGCCTTTTACAATGATTTGGGCAGGAAATGATGAATCCTTTAGTAAGACAGAAACAACGTTTGCTGAAGAAGTATTACACAGGGATGTCAGCAAAAAAGCAATTCAAGAGCAGTACTTTAAATAACTGCAAAGCTCCTCTAGCTGAATCCAGGAGATCAAGAAGATGCAGTAGCAGAAGCACCAGAGTATCTTCCTTTTCCTCTTCTAGAACTTCACAGATAAGAATTCTGAGCAAAGCTACTCACTGATTAAATGAGTTGGGCTAAACCATCTTCAGACAATCCCCTGATCCTTCCCTTCTAGTTCTCTTAAAACTTTGTCTATGGATAGTCTTCTTTTTGCCTCTGATTGGATTTTCTGGAAGCGCTAAACATTTCTCAGGTATACTCAGGCAATAAATAGCTTTCTGGTCACTCTCAGATAAGGCAAGGTCTAGTCCAACTTAACAATCATTTAAAGTTTCTCCTTGTCACCTGCCTCCCACACCACCACCAAACCCAGGCTTATTTCAGCCTCTGAAATCTAGGGGTAGGGGAACGAGCTCCTCCCGTTTCTGCCAGTCAAGACTCCACCCCTCCTCTGCTAAAGGCAATTCTAATCCTTTATGAACAGCCCCTACTTTTCTCCAGGAAAGAGATGGGAAGTAAAGATTACAGCTGCATGTGATTGAACACTTGTAATGTAGATTCATTGCTTGTCAGTCATGGCATATTCTTAGGGTTTCCTGCAGTAAACAATTAATATAAAATAAATTTAAATCCATGTAATCACCAGGTAGAAGGAATTGAGCCAGGCGTGAGCTCAGAAGAGAATGTGGACTAACACAATATTACTGAGATAAGATTGATGAAGTCAATTATTCCAAACACTCGTAGACTTAGTTTGACTGTAAAGAATCAGACTTTATTGCTGCATGTGGACTACATGGTTGGTCCTTGGGAAAACTGTCTACATAAATACTTTGCAATCCTCAAATAATCATCATCATCTTCTTCATCATCATCATCTTCATCATCATCATCTTCATCATCATCATCATCATCATCAAGCATGGTGTACACCTTTTTATGTTTATATCTTCAGTTTAGTGTGAGTGTAAATAAAATTACTCAGTAAAAAATATTGTTGGAATGAAATGAACCATTTATATTATGACAAACTTTATCCTAAATACTGTTTCACATTCTCCCCTTTATAATGGTTCAGTCACACAATGGACAAAATGTATTTTTTTATGTGGATATAGGGACCAAGCATCATTTTATTACTTGTTTCTAGTGGAAATGGCTACAAGCTCCAAACATTCAATTTATTACAATAATCTTTTTGAATACAACCTATTTGTGAATTGGGGATGCTCCTATGTGCTTACCATATCAAAAAAAAGAACATGTTCTCCAATTAAAGATAAAACTTATAAAGCAGCATTTCCAGAAAACTGAATAGACCATGTGGGATTTAGACATTTGAAAATGAATGATTTTCCATATATTATGAAAATGTGAGACTGGAGCCAAGTCTCCGGTTTTCTCCCCTCTCAATGGCTCTTCTCCCTGGAACACTGTAGGCCAAGGCCAAGTTACATGGTCTAATGTAAACTTTCATTTGAATATGCTGTACTTATGCTTGATTTTACTTAAATAGAAACAAGTACATTATTCTCACAAAATCTATAGTGTGAAATTATTGCAAATTGCTATAGCTGACTTCTAATGCAACACTCATGCAGCTTTCAGCTGCCTAGAAAATACCACCTTCATTAAGAAAAGAAATCGGAATATTTAAAACTAGCAGCAACATAAGATGATCTCTTTAAATAACATATTCTATTTACAAAAGAATTATGTTACTAATTATTTCAAAGAATTTACATTAGTGATAACACAATTATTAACCAATTACCAATACTAAAATGTATTTTAAATGATTAGAAGTGATGTGTGTGTGTGTGTTTTCAACATTACTGCCTTAATTTTAAATCTTAAAATTGGGCATTGAATTGCCTATAGATATTACCATTTGGCAGGGTCACATCTTGCTTTTGAATTGAAAATACCAATGAGTGGGGGAAATGAGAAAATGGGTTGCCCTGAAGGTGTTGGGAAGTGGGATAACATATGCCTGGTACATAGTATAACTACTACTCTTCCTTTCCCTTAATCTTATCATTAGCCAGAATAAATAAATGATAAAGTGATGCTGTTCAAAATATAATTACTCTAAAAATTTCTATAGTAATAGCTACCAAAAGGCATAATTCTTAAAACCAAAAATTATACCAAAAAGGGAAACTAAGCATAAGACAGTCTTGTGCTAGAAAATTTACCACAAACCATGTAGCTTCCATATTTCTTTCCCATGCAAGTTTAAATCTCTCACTACCTTCCCATCTTCCTACCACACCTTTTTCCAGCTCCTCATAGGTGAACTTGGTTATGCTCCCCACTAAATGCTCTATCCCTTCTGAAAGCCAGTGATTTCTGAAGGCTTTGGATAAATAATCTGCCACTTAACTAGAACTCTGAGAAAAGTAGCAGATGCCAGCTAGGCAGTTTTTGGAACGCCTTTTTATCTTTATGAAGATGAGGATGAGTGAAAGAGTAGATAAACCTTGGGATATTGAACTGTTCTCAAATGTTTTTGTCAGAGAACCCTCCCTCCCCCAGAATATGATAACACTGTTCAATTTGTGTGTACATGATTCTCAATTTTTAAATTTCCCCTAAAGTAATAGATAATAAATCAAAGGAAAGAGAGGGCAGTGGTGGATTTTTGAGTCTTCACATCAAGAAAATATGCTATTTGCATGTGGTCCATGTGTCACATTTGTCTTGGACAAAATTCACTGAGACATAAAAATAAATACACAGGCGAACTTTTTTCTGCTTAAATTTGATGCCAATATCTTTTTGTAGTATGCTTTTTATCATTTTAATGTGGTTTCTATTAACCAAAAAAAAAAAAATCTTAATTTCAGAAAATCGGGCAGCCCAGGTAACTCAGTGGTTTAGCACCATGTTCAGGGTGTGATCTTGGAGACCCGGGATCGATCGGGTCCCACGTCAGGCTCCCTGCATGGAGCCTGCTTCTCCCTCTGCCTGTGTCTCTGCCTCTCTCTCTCTCTCTGTCTCTCATGCATAAATAAAATCTTTTTTAAAAAAGAAAAATTCTTGACCTTATCCTTTGTGAGTTCCACTTTTCTGTGTCTTCTCTGTGAGATACACCTTTATATAGATACACCTTAATGATGATACGATCATTGTCCTTTTGCATTGCACCAGGTAGAGTTCTCCAGCAAACACAAAGAGAATATAGAGGGTCCTCACTGTCACTAAGCCCAAACCAACTCTAGATGTTAACTACATCAGCAAAACACCTGAACAGTACCATCTGGGTTAGCGTTTGATTAATTTACATTGTAGCCTAACCAAATTGACAAATAAGACTAACCATCTAAAAACTTGGTTTTTCTGTTTGTTTTTTCACTCATGATATTTGGGTTGTTTTGTGAGGCAGAGATCTGATTTCCTTTCTTTTTTTTTAAGGTTTATTTATTTATTCATTCATGAGAAACAGAGAGAGAGAGAGAGAGAGAGAGGGACAGAGACACAGGCAGAGGGAGAAGCAGGCTCCATGCAGGGAGCCCAATGTGGGACTCGATCCTGGGTCTCCAGGATCACACCCTGGGCTGAAGGCGGCGCTAAACTGCTGAGCCACCCAGGCTGCCCTCTGATTTCCTTTCTTATATGACTAATAAATTTACCTTGCAAATTTCTCGAATATCCACTTTTTCTCCAACAGGCATGCAATTTTAACAGTTCTTAAGTACAAAAATTTCATAACTGATGGGAGTCTCCTCTTTCTGAATTTTCTAATCTGTTTTAATTGTCCTATAAATACATATGATTTTTCTGATATATATATATATATATATATATATATATATTACACTGCACTGTAATATGACAAGATGTCATATCCATGCAGGCACCTCTAAGTTTTTCTATAAATAACATAATTTTAGACTAATTTACACTTCTTTTTTTGTTGTTGGGTATTTTAATCCATTTATATTTATGATTATTGCTAATATATTTGGATTATTTTACCATTTTTTTACTCTTTATAAATTATAATTATATATATATATATATATATATATATATATATATATATATAAATTTTGTCCTAAATCAGTTTTCTAGACATAGGTGTTTTTTGACTAGTTTTTTTTCCTAAAATATTTCCAGATCTTACTTCAATATATTTTGTGCCCATTCACTTTTAAGTTTTTCTGCTTTTTCTCTTAGAGAGGGAGAGATTGAATCTGAAGCAGGCTCCATGCCTAGGATGGAGAACCATGTAGGCTCCATCTAATAAATTGAGATCATGACCTGAACCAGAAATCAAGACTTGGAGGCTTAACCCACTGAGCCATGCAGGCATCTCTAAGTTTTTCTATAAATAACATAATTTTAGTCTAATTTACACTTCTTTTTTTGTTGTTGGGTATTTTAATCCACTTATATTTATGATTACTGCTAATATATTTGGATTATTTTACCTTTTTGTTACTCTTTAGTGCTTGTTTTAAGCATTTTCCTAGCTTGTGGCATTCTTTGAATATATTAAGACATTTCCCTTTCTTTGTTTTCCCATATAACCTACTTTCTTTCCTTTCTTCTTCCCTCTCTCCTTCATTATTTTGTCTTTCCCTTTATGCTACTGGTCTTTTGTATCTTATTCCATTTTTTTTCCTTCTATCAGCTTGGGAGTTGTATACTCTATTACTGGTATTTTAGCAATTAACTTGAAAACATTAACCTCGTACATTTAAAAAGTATGAAATGGGGATCCCTGGGTGGCGCAGCGGTTTGGCACCTGCCTTTGGCCCAGGGCGCGATCCTGGAGACCTGGGATCGAATCCCACGTCGGGCTCCCGGTGCATGGAGCCTGCTTCTCCCTCTGCCTGTGTCTCTGGCTCTGTCTCTCCTTCTATCTCTCAAGAATAAATAAATAAAATCTTTAAAAAAAATAAAAAATAAAAAAAAATTAAAAAAATTTTAAAAAAGTATGAAATGTAATACTCTGATGTACATTATATGTTAGCATATCCTGTTACTCCGTACTGTAATTTTACGTTTATTCCAACTTTCAAAGTTAGCATTAAATACATTGCTTTTATTTTTGTGTGATGTTTTTATTGTCCTACAAACATTTTCTTTTTTCACCTCTTTTTTTTTTTCTTTTCAACTTTTCCATGGAAGTTTGTACTTCTTTATATATATATTTTTGGAAGTTCTCTACTAAGATTAATTTGAGTATAAATTTTTCTGTTAATTTTTACCTGAAATTATCTTTATTTGCCCTAATATTTTAACTATCATTTTACTACACATTTCTTAATTGAGAATTATTTTCCATCAACACAGTGAAGATTCTTCCCTTCTCTCTTTTCTCCTCATGTACACATTTTATTTATTGTAATTTTCTCTCTACCAGCTTTATTTTTTAAAATTTTTTTAAGATTATTTATTTATTTATTTATTTATTTATTTATTTATTTATGAGAGACACAGAGAGAGGCAGAGACACAGGTAGAGAGAGATGCAGGCTCCCTGCAGGGAGCCCAATGTGGGACTTGATCCCAGGACCCCGTGATCACACCCTGGGCTGAAGGCAGGTGCTCAACCCCTGAGCCACCGAGGCATCCCTCTACCAACTTAAAAATAATTTTTCTTATCACTCTTACTTTGTGTCCCAATTTTTTGGTTACACATTGATGTATGATTTTTCCTACTGATATATGTTGTGCTTCCTGTGTCACTAAACTTAGCTTGTCATCAATCCTAGGCATTTCCTAGCCATTATATTTTCAAACATTTACCTCAATAAATCTTCTTTCTACAGATCATTATGTTAAACTATAGTCCCTCACTTGTACTTAACCACAATTTCAAATTCAGCATCTCCTTATATCTGTGTTCACGCTGGTAATGTTTTCTGATCTGTACTCCACCTCAACAAATCTCTTTTAAATTATGTATACTCTTGTATTTAACCTTTCCACTGAGCACATTTTGACTGCTATTTATACAATTTTGTGATATGCAGTTTTCATAAGTGTAAGTTTAATATGACTTAAATCATAGATTTTTGGTAGAATAAACCAATAATTAAAAATTCTGAGACTATTAATACTAGGAACAATTTCAAGACATTTCCACTCTGCACTCTGGCAGAAGCAGTGTGTTTGATTGATTGATTTTCTACCTGTTCCTTTGCCTTCAGGATATAACCCCTTCACATGCCCCAAAATTCACATGTAGGCATCTAACCTGGTGATCTTTCCCTGTGATTTTAAGCATTAATACTGAAACTCTAATCTTCTTGGGTTTCTGTCTTCAAGATACCCAGGTCTCTGGTTTGATATTAGTATTCATCACATATCCACTTTGATATATGTCTTATATTCTTGCAAGCTCAGCTATGTATTCAAACATACAATTCATATAGTTTATATTAAATTCAACAGAAAGATTTTGGAAGTATTTGGGAGTCCTACAGAAAGCTAAAGTTCACATTTATTTTTATTAATTAAAGACCCAACAGCTTAATCATTACTATTCTGAAAAAGCAGTAAGAGTCATTTTTATGAATATAAACTTCCAACTGTGATTGCAAAATTGTAATATCTGAAATCCTTAGAGACAGATAAACAGTGAATTCAACATCTTTTGTTGGTCCAGAGTTTCATACAATTAAGCATTCTCTAGTAATAAGTACACGTGGTGACATGATGCACCTTATAATAGAGTTCCAGAACTGTTCCTGGATAAAACTTGCAACAGCATAAACATTAAAGTGGCTGTGCTTGTTCAATTTCAGTCTGTAAATGACTCAGTTCCTGGATAACAATATAATTAATGACAGACTAAAACTCGAAGTATAGATCCAAAATTTCAAGAATAAATGCGATTGGAAACAGAAACTATCACTTCCTTCAGCATAGTCTAATACAATTTGAAGAATATACATTCTCAAATTGACTTTTATGCAAAGCCTTTGTGGAATCTTTAAGCAAATCCATCTGAAGAATAGTAAGTATATTTGACAAGAGTCTCAATTGTTTTAGCTATGGGTATTGGGCATAACATTTTATTAAACCACTATTTTAATGTCTGTGGTGGAGTCTTACTAGTTTGAGTCTCTTCTTTGGCTATTATAAATGTTAACATTAAGTTTTAGAATATATTTTTTAATATAAAGATTATAAACAGAAAACAATGTAAAGCAATCCCTTGATATGTATTTTAAGAAATTTCTAAAATAGCAGCTTTGGAACAAGTGTGGTAAAACTATGCAGTAAAATAGCAACTCCCTCATTAGTTTGTTGGTTGCTTGCATGAAATGTTAATCTCTGAACAATGAAGAGTACTATCATAAGGAATATCTTTTCAAGAATCTCACAAATTCATCAAATACCCCAGCCTGTGGAGAAATAGAGTGTTGATGAAATGTATTTATGTCATATATTCTAATTTTAAATTGTGCTTATAAACTATTCATTTTTATACATACTAAAAAAAGATATATTAAAACAATACACATATAAGTACAAAGAAATTTGTTGGTGCCAATTCTCTGAATATGCCCAAATATTTCTTCCTTAGCTTTGATCCTTCTCAAGTGCCATTCTGCAGATAGCATTGAGCTTACCCAGCCCATATGAGTGAATATATTTAAACTGTTAATGAATCAGCATACTGTGATTTATAGCAATGCAGATATTCCAGCCTTTCCTTAGGATCTGCCGCATTTCAACATTAGTTGAAACTTTAATTCTTCTCATCACAATGACAAAGTAGACAAATCTCACATTAATCTTGCTTATTTTCGATGCAAAGTATTACGAGCTATTATCTGTGCTGATTGTAGCCCTTTGAATGGAGTGTTAGGAAAAAAAAGAAAAATTGGTGATGGATTTTAGGGGAAAATCTTTCAGATTGAGCGGATTTGAGAAAAGGTAAGAAATGCAATTATCATTTGAAATGAGCAAACAAAGTAAAAAAATCTATAAAATTGTTTTATTTTTAAATTCTACTTACTGGTAAAACATTGTGATAGGTTAAATAGGTTTAGTGTTCACCTTTGTAAGTGTAGACAGACTCACAATGGTGAGTCTGTGATGGCAAAATAAAATGAAACATAGGAACTACTATATATATATGTATATATATATATATATATGCACACATAAATACACATGTACATTCATGTATTATATTATATAATACATACATGGATTCAAGTATGAGTATGTACTTCATCTAAAATTTACTTTTGGGGATTAACCCAGTGGTTTAGCACCTGCTTTCAGCTCAGGGCATGATCTCTCTCTCTCTGTGTCTCTCATGAATAAATAATAAAATTAAAAAAAATAATATAAAATTTACTTTTGAAGAGTTATAAGTATGTATGGATTTCAGCAAAAAATCATCAAAGAATAAATAAGATTTATTATTTAAGATTATCTGTCGTTTTCTCTTGAAGTTTTTCTTTGTAAACAAATAAAATTTCTTAAAATACTATATTTGACAACTCTCTCCTTATTGGGAAAAAATGTTTTCCAAGATTTTAAGATCCTTAGCAGAACCATAAGTTTTACACCTAAAATAAAATGCTTTCTGAGCTTTTCTATGAGCTTTTTCTTCAGGCTAAAAACCATTTTGAAAAGAGAAAAGTAATTTTTAAGGGTGTGCTGCTTCCTTCCACACTTATAATTATTACACACATAGATCAATGAAATCCAAAGAAAAGTTCAGAGGTAAAGGTTATTAGTTATTTGACATCTTAGTAAATAATAAATGCTACCTTTATATTTTCTTATACTGAATAGAGTCAATCAAAGGATCAAATGTTTACTTCCTTCCTTATTTCAGGTTTAAAATACAAAGAACTCTACATTTAATTTTTCTCGAATAACTAATTTTTCTTCCAACAGCGTATATTTTTTTCCTGAAAGCTAACTTGTAGGGAGGGCCCATCAAAAAGTGGATGGCAAGGTCCATCATATGAGAGTCACCATTTGTGAAGTGATAGCGCTCAGTTACCTTGTGACATTGAGGTGGGCCAGCTGCCCCGCAGAGCTACACTTTCAGTCCCAGTCCCCGATTCAGTAAAAGCTTGAATATGCTCTTGAAAGGGGAAACTCGGGGGCGGGGGGGGGCTATCTGACTCAAAATTAAAGAGGAGATAATTCTGGGAGAAAGCTGGATAAAGAGAGAAGAAAATATATGTCCAATATATAAAAAGGAATTTGTTCATGATATGTCCATATTGAATTTGGTGACTGTCCCATGCTATTTTGTATGGTCGTCAGTGAGATGCAGCCACAAGAGGAGATGCGGGAAAAGGAGAAAAAGACAAAAACGTTTATCGTATCCACAGTCTTGGAAACAGAACTTATGGCTCACATGCAGGTCATCAGGGGAAACACTAGCATTGGTCCTGAGCCAGAAGTGGCCAAAGTGAGGGGACACCCAAAAGCTCAACCTTTATTGGAGTTCCCTATGAAATGAAGGCGAATAAATAGCTTATAACTTGCTAGTTTGAATAATTTCAGGGGGCTCTAAGGCAAAGTAATACTCCCTGTTTGTCTGATACTTGGCTCTGAAATGATTGAGGCAGAGGGATCTTTGGGTATATGGGCCACACTGGGGAGAAATGGCTTCAGATTAGTTAGTTTGCTTATTGAAGGCATGTTTCTGGCCTGTCTCTTGGCTGTCTCTAGGAAATGTCTAGTCCCGAGAGAGACAGTTTCTCTGCAGCCAGAAAGATTATTAAGATGATATACAGAAAATTTAAAAAATATAAAAAATACAGTTAATTTTCTTTTTTAATGGCACAGAGGACATTATTTTTATGTCTAATCTGAAATCATGTTAATAAACACTGTGCAAAACATGGAATATCACAAATGCTATTTTATTGTACAATTCATCTTTCTCTTAAATATTTTGAATATATAGAGGTGTTAATGTAGGGAATCCAGGGACAGTGATTGTAGACATATGTTGTGATGGGGAAACTATTAACATTGTATCAGTGAATATCCACCATGATTACCCAGAGAGTGGTGGCTCTGAAGTGGTACATGATAGGCGGGATTCCCAAGCAAGTATTTAGTAAATGCATATCCAAAGGCCAAACCATTGGAGCTCTAACTGAGAAAGGTGTGACTGGGATATCTGTTGTTCATTGTGCGGTAACTGAAAGAACATTGTAACGTAAGAGGGCTGTAAGGAAGCTGATTAGTCCTGATCACATGGCGCATCCCCTGCTTAGTATGAAAGCCAGGTCAAGGTCATAACCTGGGAGTAGGTACTTTCCAAAGATTCTGGGGGCCCTGAAGCCCTGGAGAGAGGGAAGAAGGGAAATAGTGCAGAAAAGCTGCACAGAAACAAGTCCCAGAGTTGTTCTTGGTTTGTTCACAGATTAAGCAATCCATATTTACAGTGAAGGTTGTCCTTGTCTACCCCATGCTCCACATAGCGTTATGAATCACAATTACATTCTGTGACAATAACAAATGCCTAACTCTTGGTTGGGATATTGTTAATAATGAGAACTTCTTTCATTCTAATTGTCTCATGATTCTGTCCCTGAATGGTATTTGCAAAATCTTAACATTGGAATAAATAACGGTCAGGTCATTTTAACTGCGTTGCTGCACAGCTGGATGGACTCATGCATGCAAATTCCAGTTCCAACCAAAACATCAGAAATCATGGACCAAAACTGGTCACACATCCCGTAGATATAGAATTACTTTGATTCAAAATACCAATTCCCTCATGAAAATTATCCTAAAATATTAATTTTTAAAGTCAGTAAACCTGGGCATGAGTAGATTTAATATGATCAATGAGAAATCTTTGGGCTATGAAAAGTTAAACTGTGGTAAAATATATTATTCACATTTCTTTACAACCACACTGAAATATTCATGATGATATACAAAGATTTAGAAACCACTGCATCTAGTAATATTAATCGGTGATCCATCAAGTTATTGGAATACTTCCATGGATACAAGCTTGTGTGTGTTTCTGAGACAATACAGTAGGTGCATACAGTGGGAAATGGTAAAAAAAAAATTAATCTGCTTCCAGTAACAATAATATTAGTGCACAGTTATGGAATTCTTACTATGTGTCAGGTATTGGGTTAAATTCATTATTCTATTTGATCCCCTAACAACACAATGAGGTGAAAACTTTCTATACTCAATTCATCAAGGGTAAAGAGAAGTTACGAAGCTCACTATTGAGTTGAATCACTATAGTGATTAAACCAGATATGAAGCGTCTTGCTTCAGAGCCCTGCACTAACAAAGCCAAACTCACACAGAGCCTTTGCCTTCAGAATTCTGGTGCCAATGTTACAACAAAAAGGTGTGCTTTCTCCATTAGAAATAAATAAATAAATAAATAAATAAATAAATAAATAAATAAAATTTTCACTCCTTTTAAGTTCTCTGCAAGATGATGATGCGATGGGAAATGGTTACCAGCGTGTAGAAGTGCATATGGCTACTCTTGAAAGTACATGATTGAATGGTGATCATCTCTAAGAAAAAGGGAGAGTATATTCCTTAGAGATTGGGGCTTAATTTCTTGATCTTAGTGAGATGATACCTTTACAAAGTCTCAGGTTTTGAACTATATGATTAATAGCTATTACTTATGTACGCATTGTATGTATGTATTTATTAGCCAAAGAATGTCTTTTAATCGCCATTACCCTTTAAGCCAAAACCTTCTTTCCTTCCTTGACATAAAACCAGGCATGGCATACAATTTCTTGCAGTCATGCACCTGGTCAATAACTCTATTCAGAAACAGATGCAAAAGAGATACAAGCAAATTTCATTCTGATAAATAATCTCTGGAAGGACATCAGTCTTTTAGAAACAGCAGTGATGGATGTTTTGCAGGTTGTATTGCATATCCATTAAGAACATAATAGGGCTATACTATCAACATGCCATTGTCGATTCTCCACTGCTCTTGCACATGAGGTGATTTTTATATTATATATACCTTCTGAGCTTCTAAAAATGGCTCACTACATCATCCAGGGCTATTTGCAGCTTATATATATGTTTATATATAGTCTACATATTAAGTATATGTATAGATATATATTTTATATATATATATATGATTTCTATGTATAGCTCTATATATAGAATTTATATATTTATATAATTTCTGTTATACATATATAATTTCTATTTTTATTTGTTTTTTTTAATTTTTTATTTATTTATGATAGTCACACAGAGAGAGAGAGAGGGGCAGAGAAATAGGCAGAGGGAGAAGCAGGCTCCATGCATGGGGAGCCCGACGTGGGATTCGATCCTGGGTCTCCAGGATCACGCCTTGGGCCAAAGGCAGGCGCTAAACTGCTGCGCCACCCAGGGATCCCTCTATTTTTATTTGTTAACTTTGTTTTTGCAACAAAATATTCTAATCCTACCAAAGAATAAATTCCTAAGCTTATAATAAAATATATGCTTATTAAGTAGCTCCCAAAGAACTTACTGGTGTGTCAGGGAGATTAGCGTATTAGTATGAGCTACAAAGATGACTATAGTAGTGACTTATTAAAGGATCTGGAATCAACTAGAAGATACATATCAGAGTCATTTGTAGGGCAATTTATTTAAATTAAATAAATAAATAAATAAATAAATAAATAAATAAATGGTACTATGAGAACGTACAGGAGGGTCAGAAAATCAAAGCCTGGAAAGGGAGTTTGAAACTAGAAAAAAAAAAAAAAAACGCAAAATATTTTGGAAAAAGTGACAGTGAGTTGAGTGAATTTATACTTTAATTAGGAAAAGTGATAGAGAGTTTTTAGTTCTATAAATACATATGTGCAAAGATGAGAGATGAGCAAAATTGTGGCAGTTTCAGGAAGCTGATAATGCTTCCAGAATAGTCACCTAGATAGTGAGGTGGGATTTGGAGGTGAGTTGCACAGAAACGGGGCTGGGGAGTTATGCAAGGGCCAGATAAATTAGATCCTTATAAGCTGCTGAAGTATTTGGAATAGGAAAGAGTTTATCTGATGAGGGGACAAGATTAGCGGACAACCCATGATGCAAAAATATATAAACTAAATAAAAGGTAGAAAGCCAACAAAATCTTGGCTCCAAGCTGTGCACATCAGACATAATCTCAAATTAAAAAGTAGGAAGATTTAATTCTCTCAGCAACTGAGGAGAATTTTAGAATTGGCTCATTTAGTGACATTTAACAGTAAATTGCAGCACTAGCTAAAACTCTATAAAAAGGTGAGCAAACAGGGAAAAAATGACATCAGGCAGCCAGCAAAATGCAATGAGAGTGAAATAATACAGGGAGAAAAGGAAAGAGAAGTTTCCAATATAAAGTTTCACTTCAGGGAAAGGAATTACATTATAGAAAACATCCACTTTGTAATCTTACTAGAATTCAGGGAGAAATGACCTCTACTCAACAAGATAAGAATGATATGGTGATTATATATATTTGTAAACATCACTAAGAAATATATGACAATGCTGATAAGAAAATGGTTTTTCAGCAAGTTGGAGACTAGGATGTGGGAGTATTAGACTTCCCCATTATTTCCTTTCTTCCAAAAAAAAAAAAAATGTCAAAAGCTTGGTAAGAATTTCAATTCCACACGTATATAAGCCAGATAACATTGGCCTCAAACACTAGCAATCAAAGGCATTTACATTATAAAGAAGATGATGTTTAGTTTCTGTCCCATTTGTAAGAATGAAAACTTTCAGGGAAATAACCCTTCTCATACACTGGATGCTGATAGTAGGAGTTTAAATAGGCACATTTGAAAGAAAAATTGTCAATTGCAATGATTTTTTTCATTTGTAAAATATTTTAACAAACTCTTCCACATCTTTCAATGTATTTAGAGTCATCTCTAAGAATATTTGTCAATGTAGCATTTGAAATTTTAGAAAATCGGAAGCAATCTATAATCCTGCATGGAAATGGATTGAATAATGTGTGAGGAAGGACTAGCGTCGGCTCGCAAAACACAGGTGTTAAAACCTTCTTCATGACCCTTACATTGTTTAGTGAACACTTTCAATGTTGTATTACAATATAATTTCAGTCATATGAAAGGTTTGTGCAACTGTTAATACTGCCTCATCTGGTTGTTTTATAATTGGCAATTTTAAATGTTCTTCATTTTTCTACATATTATCACATAGAAAATAGGTAATTCATAGGTAAAATTTATTATATGCATATATAGTTTACATACTTTACTCAGAAATGACATTTGATGATTTTTGACCATCTTTTACTTCATTTTAGCACAAAAAATTATTTTATGGAAAAATAATTACAGTCAGATTGAAAGGGATTCCATCACCAAATTTTAACACTGAAAAGAAGCATGATATCTGCCCATTGTTATGCCTTCCAACGAATTCTGATTCACTTGAAAAATATCATAGAGAAGTTTCTGTGTCTCACTGAAATTAATTTATTTCCATGCCTTCCTGAGAGATGGATGTTTCCCTGCCAAAGAAGCTCCCCCTGAGGAAGAAATAGCTGATTATCTGGAATTGTTTAAATAATATCATTTTTTGAGATCTCGTCATTTCAAATGCATTTTACTGCCAATAATTTGTGCTGGAAGCATTAACAATTATTATTAATTTTAAAAATCTCCCAGGGGATGTAATTGTGTTTCTTTTCATTTTACTCTTCTTAATATGCTCACAGGGGATAAGTTGCCTGGGCCTAAGGCTTACAACAGATTCTTCTTCTCATGATAAAGCATCAAACAAAGTCAAGGTAGAATGGAAGAAATTGGACTAGGTTTGATGACTAAGTATCTGAACCACTTTTATAATTATTATTAACAAATTTTTATGAAATATGTATGGAACCTAAAGAGTAATGATGGCTAGATTATTATGTTTAATGATATTCAGAAACCTTAGAAATCCTACCAGTTTTTGTTATAAAGGTTATTTTAAGAAAAAAGCATTTGAGGGGAAAGGCAATCTTTTCAATTAATGATGTTGGAAAAACTCGACAACAACATGCAAATGAATGAAACAAGACCACTTTCTAACACCATACATAAAATCCATTCAAAATGGATGAAAGATCTAACTGTGAGGTCTGAAACCTAGAAATTCTAGTAGGGAACACAGGCAGTAATTTCTCTGACATTGGCCATAACAACATTTTCACAGATAGGTCTCCTAAGGCAAGTGAAACAAAAGTAAAAATAAACTATTGGTACTACACTAAAACAAAAACCTTTTGCACAGCCAAGGAAACAATCAACAAAATAAAAAGGCAGCCTACTGAAGAAGAGAAGGTATTTGGAAATGATATATCCAATAGGAGGTTAATATCCAGAGCATATAAAGATTTTATACAACTGAAAGCCAAAAAAAAAAAAAAAAACCCAAACAGTCCAATGAAAAAATGGACAGAGGACATGAATAAACATTTTTTGGAAAGAAGACACACAAATGGTCAATAGACATATGAAAAGATGCTCAGCATCACCATCAAGGAAATGCTAATCAAAACCACAGTGAGGTATCACCTTCCACTTCCCAAAATAGCTAAAATAAAATAATAAAAAAACAAGAAATAACAAAAGATAACATTTGGTGGGATTATATATAAAATACATAATCATTGTTATATTATATGGCATTATATATTATATAATATATGATGGAATATTATACAGCCATAAAAAGATGAGCTCTTACCAGTGAGACAACATGGATGGAACTAGGGGGTGTTATGCTAAATGAAATAAGTCAGACTGATAAAGACTAGTACCATATAATTTCACTCTGTGTGGGATCTAAAGAACCACATAAATGAATAAACAAACAAAAAGCAGAATCACACCTATGAGTATAGAGTACGAATGAATTCTGCTGGAGGGAAGGGGGAGATGGGCAAAACGGATGAAGGAGAGTGGGAGATCCAGGCTTCCTGTTAATGAATAAATAAGTCACAGGGATGAAAGGTACAACATTAGGGAACATGGTCAATGATACCATAATAGCATTGTATGGTGACAGACGGTAGCTACACTTGGGAGTACAGGCTGATATGCAGAGATATTGAACCACTGTGATGTGCGCTTGAAACTAATGTAACGTATATCGACTATACTGAAAGGAAGGAAAGAAAGAAGAAAGAAAGAGAGAAAAAAAAAGTTCTAATGGAAGATTTTTTAAATATCTATCAAATTTCTCTAGATGATAAGTAAAAAGCAGCGACAATTGTTTCACAATTGTTCATATTATGTTTTCCTAATCTATCCATGCTCCCAGCCTATTCTAACTTGATTCTCTCTTCACTCTTTCCCGACACAACACCTCCTGCTCTCCCCCTACTTGTGACACAATCTGCAGCAAGTTTCCACCACTCTGCCTCCCCACCTGCCAGCATCCCAGGCATCATACTTAGTTCTACTCCAAAATACCCATCACCTATGCACTAGGTCCCAATTTTTCTTGCCTACAGAAAAGCATCCTTCAGCAACAGCCCCACCTCTCTATCTGGAAACTCAATTTTTATGATTTTCTTGTGAATTCCCCTTACTCTACAAACATTTTGCTATTTATCAAATCATGAAAAAAGAAAGAAAACAAATCAATTGACTTCACTTCCAGTATCTCTGCATCACTTCATTTTGTTGACCTCCATGTAGAGCAAAACTCTTGAATTTTTGAATTATACTGAATTTCCTAAAATTGTCTCCTTGTCTCCAAACCCACAAATTCAGTGTCCTCTTAACCAGATTAAAAATCAGTGGTTCAAAAATAGCGTTAACTTAAAGGCTGAATTCAGCCAGCGATTCTCAAAACCTTTTCTTCCCAGGCACTCCATTGGTGAGCTGATGGACTTCCATGCTTGAAATATCAACTCTACTCTAAAATGTTTGTTTTCTCTCACACCACTCGGGAAACTCCAGATCCATATGCACATGCATTCCTGGCATTGCCATTAAATGTCAGACACCTCAATCTGAGCAGAACACCAAAACCTGCTCCACTCACTATTTCCCCTCAGTTTATTTGAACTAAGTATCCCCAATTGCTGTTGCTAAAAAAAATATAGATATTTCTGACTCTTTTTCTGACTCCTTATTTTTCTTTCAAATACATGAAAAATTTCCTCCCATCTTTTAGGCTACAGTTTCAACACAACCCAACCAAAACCCTTTTGCGCCAACTGCATTCCCATGTACCTAGTTCAGGCCCCAATCATTGGGGGCCTAGACTGATCATTTCAATTGTCTCCTACCTGGTCCCACACATCTATGCCTGTCTTGCCACAGTCTATCAGCACAGCAGCCGACTGAGCCTTTCAAATTATACACATGACAAGTCTGTGCTGCCAATAATTTCATGGCTTCCTGCCTTACTTAGAGGACAAGACAACTGAACTACAATAGCTTACAAGATCTTTGATAACCCAGTGCCCCATTATCTCTCTGACTCCATCTCCTGCTACTCTATACCTCACCAACTCTTCTTCATGATATTAGTCTCCGAGTCCTCTTTTTAGACACATGAGGCCAAGCTCCCTCTAGACCTTTGCACTTTCTCTCTCTGTCAGGAACAATCTTTTTTCTGAGTTCAATGTGACATACAAGTGTGTGCTTAGGTGTCACCTTATCAAGTATGCTTCCAGTGACCTTGACTGTGGCTATTCCTAATGTCTGTTTTATTTTTCTTCGTGGCATTTATCATCATTTTTTAATTTTCTTATTCAGTTTGTTTATTGTCCATCTCCTGCAAAATAGTAATAAATGCTGAATATTTGTGTTTTTTGACAGCAGTAATCTATGTCTTCTTTTTTTAAAAGCTTTTATTTATTTATTTGAGGAAGAGACCAGGAGAGCATGAGCAGGGGGAGGGGGAGAGGGAAAGGGAGAGGTGAACTCCTCATTGAGTAGGGAGCGTGACATTGGGCTTGATCTCAAGACCTTGAGATTATGACTTGAGCCTAAGTCGGATGCTTAACCAACTGAGCCACTCAGGTGCTCCTGGGTGTTATATACTAGCTGTATATGAAACCTAGTTTGTACTCAATAAATTCTTGCTGGGGGAGTTTAGAATGTGGGACCTCAGAGTCTCTTCCAAAGTATCTGCATCCTTGTGTTTGTTTAGATGTTCTGTTTAAATGTAGACCATGTACCAGTTGGGTGGTAAAGCACAGATCATTACAGCACACACTGTGGCCTCAGGAGCGGCTCTAATCCAGCTCTGCAAATCACTGAAATTAAGCATCAGGGTTCTAAGGATGTGAACAGAACACCTGACTCATAGGGTAGTTGGGAGAATTGGATGAGTTATTCTAGGTAAAACATCTGAAGGACTGAATATATTCTATATAAGTGATGTCTGTTACAAATTACACTATTTTTCCAGTTTTTTTCTTCTTTATCAAGTGTGCATTTTTGAAAATGAGATTTACTAATATTATTATTTTTTTTAATTTGTGTATTGGAAGCCTTCATATAACATCAAATCTTACCATAAGCCGGTGTCACAATTTACTCTTTGCTATTCTCACAGTCTATTGCCAAGAGCCACTCTTGCATCCTGGTTGCTAAAGAATGTTACAGTCCTGGAAGTTATATGGAGCTTCTGAAAGAGGGAGCAGTTAGAGTCTCTCTGAAAGGAAGCCTTTCGGTGAAACTGGGTAAGGAGAATAATCTGAAGCCATTAGCTTTGAGTACTTGCCAGGAACAGTTAAATTAGATAATTACCTCTGTGCTTAAGCACCTCAAGTGAGGTCTAGAGAAATAGAATTCAAGGAAACAGACAGAATGTGTTCTAAAAATTAAATTAAGTTGCCAGAATTATAGGCCTTTGCTATTCTCTTGTTCCAAGTCTCTTTTCTCTCTGTAATCTTTTTTTCTTTTCTTAACTTTTCTACATATTACATATCTGTTATTATCCTCCTTTATTTCTAGAAATAATAAAATTCAATAGATATAAAATAAATATAAACTTTCAGATTAAGGTGTCATCTGATTATCAGCCCTGATAGACCTTGCTATCTTTTCAGTAAAATACACATGAACACAAAAGGAGGAGAAAATTGTACAATAGAGAAAACAGTGTGCCCACGTTTCACTGCACATTATTGCCAAACAACTTAGTTTCTACTTATCTGTGAACTGAGAGATAAAGATATCTATTTCTCAGGGTAGTTGTGAAAAGGAAAGAGATCATGCAGATAAAGCAAGTAGTAATATGTTCAATGACATATTAAAACATATAAATTAGAGTAGACTTACTTGGAGATATACACACATAATGTGCTTGGGATAACTACTAAGCATAAGGTCAATGGAGTCAGATTGAGTACAACATTCACTGAATCTCCCAAAGAAATTAAAAAAAAAAAAAAAAGAAACAGTTTGCATTTCCCACTATGTCTATTTTCCTAAAAGCAAAACAAAACATAAAAAACAAAACAACAACAACAAAAAAACCCGCAACAATCTGTTATCTATGCTTATTTTTTTTCCACCGATATGTTATAATACGAGCATATTTTTCTAGCCTATGAAGGTCAATGGTTTTGACAGTTCTGAATTAATGGAAATCAGTATCTCAAAGAAGCGTCTGCACTCCCATGTTTGCTGCAGTATTATCTACAATAGACACGATATGGAAATAACCTAAGTACCTGCCAATTAATAAATGGCTAAGGAAAATCTGATATATATAGATATAGATATAGATATACAGCATATTATTCACTATAAAGAAGAAGGAATTCCTACCATTTGTGACAACATGGATGAACTTGGAAGTCATATATAAATGAAATTAGCCTGATGAAAAATGAGAAATACTGTACGATATCGCTTATAGGTGGAATCAAAAAACGAACAAACAAATGCATAGAGCCAGGGAGAAGAATACTGGCTTCCGGGAACTGGGATTGAGGGGAAATGAGGAAATATTGGTCAAAGAGAAAAAAATTTAAATTACAAGGTGAATAAGTTCTAGAGATCTGATATACAGCATGATTATTGTATACTTAAAATTTAATAAGGGGATCCCTGGGTGGCGCAGTGGTTTGGCGCCTGCCTTTGGCCCAGGGCGCGATCCTGGAGTCCCGGGATCGAGTCCCACGTTGGGCTCCCGGTGCATGGAGCCTGCTTCTCCCTCTGTCTGTGTCTCTGCCTCTCTCTCTCTCTCTCTGTGACTATCATAAAATAAAAAAATAAAAATAAAAATAAAAATAAAAAATTGATATAAGAATAGATCTTATGTGTTCTCACCTCAAAATAAAAGGTAACTATGTGAGGTGAGTAATTTAATTACTTATGGTAATTTAATTATGCTAACCAAAATATAAATATATATTAGAATACCATGCTATATGCCTTAAAAAATCATGTTGCACAACTTAAGCATGCATATTTTTTAACAATTATACTTCAATAAACCCTGAAAAAGGTAAAAATAAAAATAAGTAATTAAAAAGTTATTTATATAAGCAAAATGTTTTTTTAAAAAATGGTTAACTTGACCCAGAATATGGCTGGAGAATCAATATCCTTTGCAGCATGGAGGTTTCTGCATGGAACCAAGGGGCTAAATGACAGATAATCCCTCACTCAGCATGGAGAAAGCTGATTTGTGCAGGCTGCAGAAATCACCAGAGCTCTGAGGGCACAAGGAGCAGAGGGACTAATAAGTTTTCTTTAGGAGAAGCAAGCTCTTATTTTTCAAAGTAGAGGAGACAATCATCTTTTCAGCTGGTAACTATGGTCATCTAAAGCGAAAAGCACTAATGAAACTTAACTCTGTTAAGTACAAGAGCCCTCCCTGGGGCCCACTCAGCTCCTGCCCACTGATAGGCATGATTTTGAGTGCTAAGAGCCCTGATGAGGGTGGACAGGATGATGTAGCTTTGCTCTGACACATAATTCTACAAACAAACTGCCTGATGTCTAACATCACTTCTCTGCCCAGATCCTTCTCCACTCCATGTACTTTATTGTTAAGTCGCTTTGACCAAACTATGAAGGTCCCTTTCGATCTTTTGTAAAACCAAGGCTTTAGGCCTGTGAATAAATATGACAGGAAAAAGGTAACAAGCAATTCAAAATTAACGAATAACAACAAAAGGAAAATTCATGAAAGGAAAAAGAATGAGAAATGATACATCTCAGAATCAAAAGTACAAGGATTTTAGACAATGGAAGAGGAAAAGAGACCTGGCAAAGCTGAAGGATAAAGCACCAGAACAAACTAAATGAAGGGGATGCTGGATAAATCCATATGGAAAGTAGACATTGCCAAAAATAAAATCAGATACAGGAAAAGTAGGCCTTGTTAAAATCAGGAATAGGGAATAGAAAAGAAAAAGAAGCAACTGAGTAATTAGAGTAAACATGGAGGATATGAAAGGTGGACACAAATGATTCGTTTATCCTAAAGAGAAAGCAACAAAAGGGAAAAAAAAAACTAGTATCACAACTAAAACAAACAAAAAAATTGTGTTTTGAAAAAAAATTATGTAATTAATGTGTACACTCACTTGATATCAATATTGAGGGATAAATTAGTGGAATTAGTATTGACAAATTTTAAAAAATAAATTAAAAGGAAAGAAAAATTCACTAAAATAAAAACTTTGAGGGAAAAAATTAGACCTTTATCAAATTTCTTTAAAATAATATTCTATTTTAAATTATAATATAGCAATATCTACCCAATTCACTAGGTAAGAGAGTATGTTCCTTGTTAAACAAACTGCTTTGATAGGATATCTTTGGGGGGGAAGAAAAGACTAAACTCAGAAGTTTATAAAACAAGCAACAATTTATGTTGGAAATAATTTTGAAAGGTCAAAATTCTATAAACAAGAGAAAGATGGCAGCAGCATAAAAGGACCTGAGGCTCGCCTCACCCCACGAAGACAATTAGAGAAATATCACATCATCCTAAATACCCCTGAAATCAACCTGAAGGTTGGCAGAGAAAATTCCAAAACTAAAGGGAGAGAGGAGGCCATATTGAAGATGGTAGGAAGTGCAGAGACATGGTCTATGGAAGAAACCGATCCAGACTGCTATGGAGGGAAGGGAGCTGTGATTGCAGAGAGAGGTGAGAGAGAGAGGAGCTTACAGGGGAATGCACAAGGAGAATGTTTCCCCATGGCCATTGGCTTAGAAATGGAAAGAATTTCATGAGTTCCTGTAACCAGCAGGGATTAAAGTCTTTAAAGGTCAGTGGACTGGGCTGAGAGAGCCCTGAGGATGCTACACTATTCCCGGAGAAAAGGCAGGCAAACAACCCAGGAGCCTGAAAAATGCGTGGGGCACACAACAAGAGAGATCATTCACTTTTCTCAGAGCTTGTCCCTGAGAGACTTTCACTGCTTTCACAGAGACTCCTCTACCTATAAAGAGGGAGCTGGCTGGTATGATTTCCCTCCCCACCCCTCAGCATAAACAGAGAGCCACCTGTGGGAAGCAGCACCATGCCAACACTCTCTAACTTGCTTACACCAAGCCCCACGCCCCTGCACTCTGGCAGGATGGCCGTTCTCAGTCATGCTTGCCTCATCCTGGTGTGGCATGCCCCTCCCCTGGAAGACCAGTACAAACCCTGGCCCACACCAGGTTTCCGAACCAGAGATTTCTGCAGGGCCTCAATTCTGGTGTAGTTGGTATCAGGTCTCATATCACAAGCAGAAACATGGCACACTTGGTTAAAACTTGCACGTTCAGGCCAGGGGCCAAACAGTGCCCATGGCAGGAAAGGAGACACTCTGCAGATGTCTGTCCTGAAGGATAAAACAGCCAAAACATAATAGCAGAGAGCACACAGCACTTACCAGAGACACTCCCTGAAGTGCCAGTCCCTGGGCAGTACATGACCTCTTCTTCAAAAGACCATTACTGTAAGAAGGAGGGGACATAATAGGCTTTTACAACAAAGAGAAGAAGACAGAGACAAAGATTGTAATGAGAGACTTATATAAAAATGCCAAGGTGGAAGAATCATCCCAAATGAAAGAACAAGATAAGGTCATGGCCAGAGATCTAAGTGAAACAGATATAAGTGACATGCCTGATGGCAAATTTAAATCAAAAATCATAAAGATACTACTCACCAGGTGTGAGAAAAGAAGACATCTGTGAGACCCTTACCACAGAGATAAAAGAATTAAAAAGGATCAATGAGAGATGAAGGGTGCAATCAATTCAATTGGAAACAGGCTTGATGCAATGAACAGTAGGCTTGAAGATGGAGAGGAATGAATTAGTGATCTAGAAGACAAAATAATGTGACTGAAAAAAAGAGAGAGAAAAAAAAGCACCCAACATGAAAAGAGACTTAGGGAACTCAGTGATTCTGTCAAATGTAATAACACTCAGATTATAGCAGTTCCAGAAGAAGGAAAAGGGGCAGAAAATTTATTTGAAGAAATAATAGCTGAAGACTTTCTAATCTGGGGAAGGAAACAAACATCCAGACCTAGGAGGCACAGAGAACTCCCATCAGAATAAAAAAAAAAAAAAAAAAAAAAAAAGGCAGCCCAACACCAGGACATGATGTAATTACAGTCACAAAATATAATAACAAAGGAAAACCCTTAAAAGTAGCAAGGCAAAAGGAATCAGTAACTAACAAAGGAAAACAAATTAAACTAGCAGGAGACTTTTCCATAGAAACTTGGCAAGACAGAGAGTGGCATGATATATTCAAACTGCTGAATGGAAAAAACCTACAGCAACAGATCACACACAGGCTTCAAAAAATTCAAGAATATCAGAGTCAAACCACGAAAATTTTTAGATCACAATACAATGAAACTAGATATCAACCACAGGAAAGAAAAATCTGGAAAGAACACAAATACCTGGAGGTTAAATAATATGCTACCAAATGATGAATGGGTTAACCATGAAGTAAAAGAAGAATTAAGAAAAAAAAAGTGCCTAGAAACAAATGAAAATGGAAACACAACTGTCCAAACCCTTTGGGATTCAGCAAAAGCAGTTCTAAGAAGGAAGCATATAGCAATACAGGACTACCTCAAGAAGGAAGAGACATTTCAAACAAACAACCTAACCTTACACCTAAAGAAGCTAGAAAAAGGAAACAAATGAAGCCTAATGAAGGAAGAAAATAATAGATATTAAAGCAGAAAAAATGATATAGAAGCGAAAACAAAACAAACAAAAAACAAAAGCAGATCAGTGAATCTAGCACCTGACTCTGAAAAAATCAACCGAACTGATAAACCTCTAGTCCATCTTATTGTTTAAAAAGGGAGAGAGAGAGATGGAGAAATGACTGAAATAAATAAAATCACAAATTAGAGAGGAGGAATAGCAACTAACACTACAAAAAAGCAAACATTATAGAAAGATATGAGAAATAATATGCCAATTGGACAATGTAGAAGAAACACATTCCTAGAAACACATCAATTACTAAAATGGAAACATGAAGAAATAAAAAAAATTTGAACAGACCAATAACCAGCAAAGAAATTGAATCAGGGGATCCCTGGGTGGTTCAGCGGTTTAGCACCTGACTTTGGCCCAGGGCACGATCCTGGAGTCCCGGGATCAAGTCCCACGTCGGGCTCCTGGCATGGAGCCTGCTTCTCCCTCCTCCTGTGTCTCTGCCTCTCTCTCCCTCTCTCTCTCTCTCTCTCTCTCTCTCTCTCTCTCTCTATGTCTATCATAAATAAATAAATAAATCTTTAAAAAAAAGAAAAAAGAAAGAAATTGAATCAATAGTTAAAAAAAAAAAAGCTCCCAACAAACCAAAGTCAGATGAAACTGATGTCAGATGTCAGATGTCTTCAAAGACAAATTCTACCAAACACTTAAATAAGAATTAGTATCTACTCCTCTCAAACTATTGTAAAAAATAGAAAAAGAAGGAAAACTTTTAAATTCATTCTATGAGACCAGCATTACCCTGATACCAAAACCAGATAAATACATGAAAAAAAAAAAAAAGACAAATACAGGCCAATATCCCTGATGTACATGGATGCAAAAATTCTCAACAAAATAATAGCAAATTGAATCCAAATAAATTTAAAAAGTCATCCACAATGATAAAATGGGATTCATTCCTGGGCTTCAAGGATGGTTCAGTATTGGCAAATCAGTCCTCATAATACAACAAATTAATAAAAGAAAAGAACTATATCTCATTTCATTAGATCAAAAAAAAAAAAAGCATTTGACAAAGTACAACATCCATTCATGATAAAAGCCATCAACAGAGTAGGTTTAGAAGGAGCATACTTCAACATATAAGAAAAAAATTCACAGCTAATATCATCTTCAAGGAGAAAAAACTGAGGGCTTTTCCTCAATGGTTAGGAAAAAAACGAGGATGTCCAATCTCACCACTTTCACTGAACTTCGTACTGGGAGTCTTAGCCACAGCATTCAGAACACAGAAAGAAATGAAGGCATCCAAGTAGGTAAAGAAGAACTAAAACGTTTACTATTTGCAGATGTCATGATACTCTATGTAGAAAACCCAAAAGACTCCATGTAAAAACTGCTATAACTGATAGATTTCAGTAAAGTCACTGGATACAGAATCAACATACAGAAATCTGTGGCATTTCTACACACAGATAATGAAGCAGCAGAAAAATAAATTAAGGAATCAATCCCATTTACAATTGCACTAAAAACAATTAAATACCTAAGAATAAAATAACCAAAGAGGTTAAAGACGTGTACTCTGAAAACAATAGATGGCCAACAGTCGCATGAAAAGAGATGTTAGTCATCACTTACTATCAGGGAAATGCAAATCAAAGCTATAATGAGATGAAGAAATATTCCTCACACCTGCCAGAATGGCTAAAGTGAGCAACACAGGAAACAACAGGCATTGGTGGAAATGTGGAGAAAAGGGAACCCTCTTGCACTGTTTGTAGGAATGCAAACTGGGTGCAGGCACTGTGGAAACTAGTATGGAGATTCCTCAAAAATTGAAAATAGAAATACCTTACAATCCAGCAATTGCACTGCTAGATATTTACCCAAAGAATACAAAAATATTCATTCAAAGGAGTACATACACCTTGATGTTTATAGCAGCATTATTTACAATAGCCAAATTATGGAAATAGCCCAAGTGTCCTTTGACCAATGAATAGATAAAGAAGATAATGGAATATTACTTAGCCATAAAACAGAATGAAATCTTGTCATTTGCAATAACATGGATGGAACTAGAGAGTATTTAGCTAAGTAAAATACAGAAAGACAAATATCATATGCGTTCACTCAGATATGGAATTTAAGAAAAAAAATGATCAAAGAGAAAAAAAAGAGAGAAAAGCAAACCAAGAAATAGACTCAAGTATAGAGAACAAACTTGATGGTCACAGCAAAGGAGGGAGGTCAAGAAATGGCTTAAATAAATGATGGGAATTAATGCCCTTTGTGATGAGCATTGGGTGATATATGGAAATGTTGTATCACTCTATTGTGCATCTTAAAGTAATATTACACTCTGTATGTCAATAAACTCGAATTTAAATAAAAAATTAAAAAAAATAACATAGGAACAGATCATAGTACCTAAGTTGTAATTGTCCATACTGATTGAATTTAAGTACATATTTTTTAAAAAATGCTAAAGATTCTTTTAAGCAAAATAACTTTTAGATAATCATAAATTCAGATATATTTTATTGGATGCAAAATTGTCATTGTAAATAGAGATTTTTTTTTTCTTTTGGTACAAAGACTTAACATGGCAGAGCTGGCATATCTCTCCAAATAAATCTAAAAAATTGATTATGCTTCAGGAAAATGACAGCAGATGCTTTTAATCTTGATAATTTTTTTCTAAAAGTCATATGAAAAATTAAGTGGTTGATACTGGCCAAGAACTTTCTGGAAAAAAATGATGACAGGACACTAACATCAATTATTGATATATATTAAAAATTACTAAAAGAACAACCAACACATTACGACTGGCATATTATTAGAGAAACTGATCCTAGGAATACTATAGATATAAGAAATATAATAATTTAGTGTGCAATAAAAAAATCATCAGTGTCAAATATGCCATTAAGGAAACTAAATTTATTTTTTAAATTGATATAATTTTCATACAGTAAAATTATTCTTATTGTATAGTTCCATGAGTTTTAATGAATAGATACTGTCCTGTAACCACCAACACAATTACAACACAGACCAGACCCATCATCCTTTGTGCAGTCAAACCCTCTCCCCATTCCCAGTTCCTGGCACCACTGACCTGTTTTTCATTTCAATAGTCCTGACTTCCTTGGAGAATTCCCAGACGGGAATAAAGCTTTATTTTTTTCCTTTCTAATCTATACATTCCTTATATTTCTTTGCCTTTTTGTACTGGCTGGAATGTTGAATTCAATAAGGCTGGTGATTGTGCACACACACCCTTGACTTGCCTCTCCTCTAGAGTTAATTCAGTCTCTCACCATTAGAGGCATTAATTGTAGGTTTTGTTAGTTTCCCTTTTCTAGTTGAGGGAATTCCTGGGGTGCCTGGGTACCTCGGTAGGTTAAATATCTGACTCTTGATTTTGTTTCAGGTCATGATCTCAGGGCCATGAGTTGGGGCCTGGTTCAGGCTCCTAGTTCAGTGTGGAACTACTTTTCCCTCCCCTCCCTGCACTTGTGTGCACTACTCTCTTTCTCTAAAACAAACAAACAAACAAACAAACAAACATACAAATATCTAGTTAAGGACATTGCCTCTGGTTCCAGTTTCCTGATAGTTTTTATCAAGACAAGATAGTGAATTTGGTAAAATATTTTATCTGTACCTACTGAGATGATACTATGGATTTCTTTATTTTCATGGACAATTGCAACGATGAACTTTTAAAGTCTAATCATACTTGCATTCCTGGAATATATTCCAGTTGGTCATATGTATTATCCTTTTTATATACTGCTGGAAGTAGTTTGCTAATATATTGCTATGGAGCATTTCTGTTTATTCAGGAGGGGTATTTGTGTCTGGCTTTATTTTCCTGTAATCTTTTTTGGTGTTGGTTGCATAGGAATGTTATCCCTATAAAACAAATTGGGAAATGTCTCCTCTCCTTTAATCTTCTGAAAGATTTTTTTTTTTTTTGGTTGGGATTCTTTCATTTTTTAAATATTTGATTGAATTTACCAAAAAATAAATCCAGTAATGGTGCTTTCTTTGTTGGAAGTAATTTAACTACAAATTCAAGTTTTTTTAAAGAAAGATAGAAGTATTTAAATTATATAAATATTTCTTAAGTGATACTGGTCACTTGGGCCTTTAAAAAATTCATTTACTTACTAAGAGCTTATAAAAGGAAAGAAAATAATCAGAATATCTTATTCCTTAATTTTAATAGAAAATTATACTGTTGATATACTAGGTTCAAACCAGAAATGACTCAGAAAATTTGAGCTATTGTCAATATAGAAAACTTTAGTATATATGTATAAGACATGTAATTCACATCAACTTTATAAGTTGAAAGTATATTACATATTAATGGAAATGCAAATAACATAAATTCTTGACACTTTAACAAAATTATGATTTGCTTATATCTAAAGAACTTTCCAAACCATTAAGAAATAGAGCAGAGCAATAGGGAATAGAAATAAGACACTAATATGAGTAGGAAAATGACTTAAGAAAAAGCATTGAATTCTACAAATATATGAAAAAGTGTTTAGTTTCTCTCTAAATTGAATAAAACATGTCATATTAGTAAAGAGAAATTACTTTTCACATACCAGATAGGTAAACTTTTTGTATCATGTTTATATTTTTTATTTTGAAGATAATACACAATTCATGCCAGATTACAGGTACTATTCAATGTTATACATTATTCTTACACCACAATCAATTTGTACAAGTTGTACAATTTCTGTGTATGAAATTTAAATGACATATACTCTATATATTAGTATAAATGACAAACTTCTGGAAGAATAAATGTACATTTTAATACTGTATTATAATTCAAAAAAGTAAGAAGTACTTTTGGAATGTTTTATGTTTTATAGTTTTTTCTATGGACATGCATAATATTCACAATAAAGAAACAATCTGTTGACATTAAGAAAATATATGCTCATTATAAAAGAACTAGAAGATAAAAAGACAGAAGAAAATGTAAATCACTCACAATTCAACTGGCTGGGACAGATCATAATCAATATTTCATTTTACTTTAATCAATCTTAACTCAATTTTTAAATTTTTATTTATTTAAAAAATGTATTTCTTATATAGTTTAGAGATAGAGAGGGAAAGTAGGGGGAAGAGGCAGAGGGAGAGGGAGAGGGAAAGAATCTTAAGCAAGCTCCATGCCCAGCACAGAGCCAATGCAGAGCTAGAGCTCACAACTCTAAAATCATGACCTGAGCTGAGATCAAGTGTCAGATGCTTAACCAACTGAGCCACTCATGTGCCCCTTTCATGGGCTTCATATTCATAAATTTGCCTACCTGCTAATAATATTTATCTGTAATCCCAAAATCAGTACTCTTGGAAACACTCTAAGTGGTGAAAAATTTGTCTCCAGACACACACATTTCCAGCTGAGGTTGAGCCTTGTGATTCTCTGCCTTCTTCTTCTTCTTCTTTTTTTTTTTTTTTTAGATTTATTTATTTATTTGAAAGAGATGAGAGAGAGAGAGAGAGAGAGAGAGAAAGAATGAACACAAGCAGGGGGAAGGGCAGAGGGAGAGGGAGAGAAATCCTCAAGCAGACTCCCTGCTGATCATGAAGCCCAACATTGGCTCCATCCCAGGATCATGGCAGGGAGTGGAAATTTAGACCATCAACTGGGCCAGCCAGGTGCCCTTTGACACTCTGCTTCTCATCTCAGCTTCTATACTGCAAACAAATGGTTTATTTAGTGTTATATTTTTTTGCATATTTTTGCTTTTCATTGCATATTTCATTGTTTAAAATGTCCTCGTTCCCCACCTAAGCATTGTGCTGAAGTGCTGTCCAGTATTTCTAAGTATGATAAGGCTAGTGGGTACTTTTCAGAGAAAATATGTGTGTTAGAAGAGCTCTATTTGTGCAAGAGTTATAGTGCTATAGGCCATGAGTTCCATGTTATTGAATCAACTATGAGTGTGCCCAAATAGTTTATGCATATGCATATATGTGTATATATATATATATATATATAGGGTATCTTTAAACAGATACACATAAAACATGGTTACACACAGCACACAGTTATATGCTGATCTATTGACAAAAATGTTGTGATTAGAGGCTTTTAGGAGCAATGATGTGGTACTCACTAATTCACTATTTATTATGACTTTATAGAACATAAAAACAAGAATTGACTATATGTTAAAGTTATATCATGGACACAGTTCCATATCATTAAAAATAACATTTGTCTAAATAAAAACTCATGCTTGAAATACACTTGTTCAGATGTTTGCACAATGAGGTTGAACAGTTTAGTGTTATGTTTTTATTTTATTGTTTCTGTTGACACACACAAGTATATGTATCCCCTTTAAAATATTCAAGGTGAATGAGCAACTAATAGAAAAGTAAAAAAAAAAAAAAATGATTTAGAGTCCTATGCAAAGGTTATGGCAGTTGTATTTTCAGTGTATTATCTCTGGCCCTGGGTGATACTTTTTAATTATGAGATACCTTGTAGTGATGATAAGAATTTTGGCAAGAGACAAAATAGCTCAATATAAAAAGACTTTTAATGGTAAAAACATGTTGGCATTGAAGTCACAGTGAGCCTCAGTCTAGGTGGGTAGAGAATATCTACAGATGCTCTGTGTTGTATCCCCAACAACCTCAGGGTGAATGATTCACTAGAAGGACTCACAGGACTCAGAAATTGTGATACTAATGGTCACGGTTTATTACAGCAAAGGGACACAGAGTGAAATTAGCAAAGGGAAAAGGTTCATGGTATGACAACACAGACAAGATGTTGCCAATCAGGGGGACTTTCTTGAACCTTGATGTGTAAGGTTTTTACTAGGCGGGATTATAGCACCTCTGTGACCTCAGCTATTCAGTCTTGATACTTCCAGATTAAAACCAGATATTCATCACAAACTTTGGACACTCTCATTTGGTATCGCTCAAACTGTCAGGCACTCAACCCTTAGCCAAAGAGCTCAGCCAACAGCCAGTTCTGAAAACAGGCCTTTCTCATAAATGTTCAGCATTCGAGCGACCCTGGCCTGCAGAGTTAACTTCCTCCTAAAATCGAGGTTCCCATGTTTCCCTCTGAGTCTTCACCTACAAAGCACAAAGTTTCTCTTCTTTCCGTCTACTACTTCTCATATCATATTGTGTCTCTCGACACTGGCTTACCTGACAAGACATATATTCAAAAAGCTTGGGCATTGAGCAAGCAGCCCTACACTTACACCAACTTTTTAGAAATCTCCTACATTTTTCCATACGAATTAACATTTTGCATCAGACATATCACCTTGGAATAGTAAAAACTGCACTCACCAGAAAACATATTGTAAAAAACACTTGATCATCACCAGGATTGACCAAAGATGTGACTTAAAAGAGCAAGCCAGAGAGTGAATACAAGATAGAGCAGGAGAAAATGAGTGTGTGCACAGTCTTCTCCCATCTCCAGCTGCCTCTCTGCATAATTTTTCCTATTTGAAAACTTGCCTCTATAATTTGGATTATTTTATGTGAATGCTGCTTTTAAGTTTGGCACAAAACTATGTTGTGAAGTGAGTTGTAGGTTTTAAATTTGGACTTAGGGACCTATGATTTAAAAATTATATTGATAATTTAATGTCTTCATTTTCAGCTCATATTTAATTACATATCCATGTTTAAAATCATTGAACAATATATTTTTTAAATATAAAAATTTATAGGAACTTCTCATTTAAGTAAGAAACATAATTATTTTTCAGTGTACCTATAGAACTGAGATGGGCAATGCATTTGTAAATGTGTGGAAATATGTGTCTGATAATCTATTCATAACCTAAATTATCTGACATTTTCTAGAGAATAAACATAATTTTACTCTACATTAAAGTTCTCACAAAACTAGAACAAGTGCTATTCAAGATAGTTAATTCATAGCTAAATGAGCAGCCATAGTTTGAAATAACTTTAATTAGGCTACAAGTTCTAATCAGAATGAATCTTTCATGACTCAAAATATATAAACCTTTCTGTAGTACTAATTCTGAATTCTGTACGATATATATATACACATATATATATGTCTACATACATGCATATGTGTACATGCACCTATTAAGCATATATTTTTATATTTTTTTCTGGATTGCTCCTACCATTCCCCAACAGTGGAGTCTTTTTCAATAGTCGCCAACTTAGTAATTTAAATTTAATTCATTAATGCCGTGGTGCTTGTTTTTCAACAGTGAAGAAAATTATATAAAATTATAATAAGTAGACCAAATGAAGTACTAGTATTTTAACAATAGCAACAATCAGCATCTATTTATTAGAATTTAAAATATGTTTACCATCTTTAAGGAACATTCACAATTTCTCATAAAACAGAAGAGAGAATGTTTCCCCAAGTCACTCTACACTCTCTAGTGTTCTTATGGTAATTCAGGCATTCAGTTCCCTCTTAACTAGGAGAAAAGAAAAAGGCGAATTTGTTTCATGGCATATAAGAGAGAGTCATCTGTGTTCCCATCAATCAGTTGTACTCAATTTCTTCCAGAGACACTCGCGTCTTCTCCCAGCCCAGGAGGAGGTGGAGGGAACGGCACAGCAGAATTACCATTCAGCTGTAGAGAATCAAAAACTAATAAATTTCCACCATTGCTCCTCTCAGTGCATCTTTTCCTCAACTGTTTTCCCTGTGGTATTAACTCTGAAATGAGCCGGCCTCACCTTAGACCCAAAAGAAAAGTGAGGGAGTTACAGCAACTTAAAGTGTCTGAAGAAAATATGATTTTTTTTTTTTTTTAGTATAGAAGGAGGTATAATGTGACTGTGAATGGGCAAATGCAGTATCCCATGCGAACATGAATTTTTTAAGAATGTAACTTTTCTTAAGGTAAATCAGGAAACAGGCATATCGACTTATATACCTTTTTTAAGTGTTGGGGGTTTTTGGTCAAGACTACAGAAACACGTACACACGTACCCGTAGGCAGCACACACGGACTTTACCTTCTCTTCTGGGTAAAAGGGGTTAGTGCATTCTGGTTCTACTCAGGATAGGCTTATGATCTTACTATACTATTTAACTGGATTAACTTTATATATGTTATATGTTAACATATATACTTGGTCATAGGATGCTACACATATGCATGCAAAAAAATAGCCTGACTTTAGATTTAATGATCATTTTCCCTAGTTTCTGGTTTATTACACATCTCTGTGAAAGAATAGTCTGTTGGGGCACCTGGGTGGCTCAGTCGGTTCAGAATCTGCCTTGAACTCAAGTCATGATCTCAGGGTCCAGGGATCCAGCCTCGTGTTAGGGAAACAAAGGGGGTGGGGTGTTCGCATTCAGTGGGGAGTCTGCTTCTCCCTGTCCCTGCCCCCTATGGGTGCTCTCTTTAGCTCTCTCTTGCTATCTCTCAAATAAATAAAATCTTAAAAAAAAAAAAAAGAATAGGCTGTTAAAGTCCCATGAAGAAATAGCATGTGCCCATTACCAACAATAACATGAGTCTAGTTTATTGTAGAAATATATTCATGGAATTGTATTTGTGATAATAATGTCTCAAAAGAGAAAAAAAAGGTGTCTCAAAAGATATGTCTAGTACAGTCTCATTTTACCAAATTGCGTATGTGTGAATGCTTACAAAAGAGGAAAACAGTAAAAAGTTAACACTGAAATTGTTCCTCACTTGTAAGGTTTTATATAATCCTTTTGGACGGTATTTTGTTAATCTGTTATAAGAACATGTTGTTTCTCAGATTACTGAGTATTATAATCTGAAAGTAAAGGTTAATCATTTTTAAAGAAGCTGTTAAAAGATAAAATGAGGCATGCTAAATTTTTCAAAGGTTTACTTGGGTGTTCACTGATTCAAATCGGGAAGTGCCAACTAGCAGGCAGTTAGGATTGCTCCAACAACAGGGGCTCAGGGAGAGGAGATTATAGAGAAACCACCCAAGCAAGGTACGGAAATAGTTTGATTGGCTGTAGCCTAAAAAAGTTACTTAGTTGGCCTAGTTTGTGATAGGTATTTCTTCCTAACTTCCAGACATTTTTAAAAAATATTTTATTCATTTATTTGATATAAACACGAGCAGGGGAAAGGGCAAAAGGAGAGAGAGAGAGAGAGAGAGAGAGAGAGAGAGATGCAGACTCCTGATGAGCAGGGACCCTGATGGGGGCTCGATCCCAGGACCCACAACCTGAGTGGAAAGCAGACGTTTAACCAACTGACCCACCCAGGTGCTCTAACCTTCAGGTATGACAAGAGTGCACTCTGGTTTAGGTTTGAGTTGGCCTCCAGAAGCTAAGAAGGCGTCAGAGCCACCTCAGCCTGTTGGCCTCCTTGTTTAATTACTTCGACAAGGGGAAAAGGCATCACACAAACGGAGGTCAAAGAATGAGTGGCGTATTTATAGGTATGATTATATTATTTGTATATAAAGTATAAAGTCCATCTCTTTATCTATGTACCCAACTCTGATTTTTTTGGCCAGCATTGACAGAATGCATATTATTTTAAGTGTGCAGGAGACACTATTAAATTGACCCCAACCAAATATGTCTCATATAAAGCCAAGTCTCTACAAACCTCAAAGAATGGAATTAATTCATTGTATTTTATTTGACCAGAGAGGGATTAAGCTAGAAATCAATAACCAGGGTAACTAGACAATCCTAAAACATTACAATACTATTCAATATATTTATATTTTAAAATAACTCACAAGATGGTTTTCAAAGTGCTGCTTGTCCAATCTCAGAACCAAAATACAGTGCACTACATACTTGCTTTTGCTAAAAGACTTGAGAATGAGCAGATACAGTGGCCGGAAAAGATTTGCATCAAAGCAAAAGGGCACATTATTACTTTTTGTATAGTCAGGAGAAAGGTTCCATTCAAACTTATAATTAATATTTAAATAAAGAGAAAAAAAAAACTTATTGCACCCAGATTTTTATCCTCTTAATTTCTGTTTCTCAATGTTTAGAATCCTTGTTTCTGTTCCGGCCAAAATGGTTTCTGGAAAATGATAGTCTTCTATACAATATGCAGATATATATGCTTGGGGGTGTGTTTAAGGGCACATGGATGACACCCGGCTATTTATTTCACCCACACCAGATGAAATCATGGAATCACCTGAAACCGCAGTAGATGAAACAACGTGCATATTTATGGAAATGTAATGGACCTTGAAATTAGGTATACAAATGAAGAGATATCTAAACATTTTAGAAGATTATTTGTGTTTATTTGTATGCTTGAATTGAGTTTCACAATGAGTCTCACTATTAATTATAATAAAATATAGTATGCTGGTTATATAAAATACGCATACTTATTATGCATGTGACATATGAACACATGCATGCATATAAATACTATGTGTGTGTATACATAATTCAAGAGAGTCAAAGGGTCATAGAATTTCACAGAATTTTAGTTCCAAAAGGGGAAGGAACATCTGACACGTAGACATGTGATTTAACTCATACCTTGGGAAGTATATGGTCTATACAACAAATACCTCACCAGCGTCTCGTATTTACCCTATGTTTTTAAATAAAGCCCTCACTAAAAATGCATTGCTATGTTCAGTTAGATATTTCGAGAAAGCCCTATTCTGAGGCTCTCTGTGATAGTTGTTCCGTGTTTAGAGTCAGCATGCAAAGCATCATCTGTAGTTGTAACATCGATATGATATGTTTCAACTTATTTTTAAAAAGGATATGGCGATTCACCAGTCAGTAGTATAAAAAATTGGCCTACCAATTAAATTCAAGATAGCTTTAAGTCTATTTAATAGACACAATATAAATGAATTACTACCCAAATCTTAGAATATTATACCTTAAGTATGTGCTGACTAACCTTGCCAGGCAAAATTAATTCTTATGTAATTGAAGCCAACAGGAGTAAAACATTGGCTAAAAGTCAATTTCTGTGATAAAGAGGAAGCTAGGCAGTCCCAAGTGCTTTTAGTAAATCCTTTCTCACTTTTTTTTCTATCATTGCTGAAGCTAAATGAGCAAGAGATAAAAGTCAAATACATGCAAACTGTACTCTCCATGCCATTCTCTTATTTTGCAGAAACTAATAAATAGGACAGTGAGGAGTGCTTCTGAGGTGGCATCTCTACTTCTGAGAGTAAATGAAATAAAGAGATAGAAAGCCTCAAAGTTCACGCCAAGTTCCTCAGACAAGTAAGCTGTATTTTACTGATATTAATGTTTACCCAATGATTCAAATCGCCTGACCTGATCAATTTATTTACTAACATTATAGAAATTCATCTATCAAATTCACAACAAGTTGTGAATTGAAATGGAAATATCTTGGGATAATTGAAAATTACTACTGGGGACACTTTGGGTCTGAAAATTCCCCATTGTAGGGGGCCGTCCTGCTCATCATAGAGGTGTAGACCCGCTTCTGGTGTCTACCCACCAGATATCGAGAGCATCCCCCACCGCCCAAGTTGTGACGGTCCGAAACATCTCCAGATATTTTTGAGAGGTCAACTGACATACTGTCAAATAAGCCACGACAATTTGACAGATTGTCAAATGTCCCTAAAGGGAAGATGCAAAATTGCTTCTGGTTGAAAACCACTGCTCCAGATGCGACCTTTGTCTGACTCAGTATAAGCCTGGTCTTGTAATATTTTGAGGTGTGCCATTCCAGGATGGTGAAAGCACAATGGGCAGGACTTACAATGCCCATTCAACACAGTTCTCAGATGGTTTCCCCTAATTCCTTATGCACCACCACTCCCAACCCCAGGCAATTTAATGTAGTTTGACACTTGGCACTCTTCTGGGAGGATGGATACCTAATCTTCAGTTGTCCAAGGACCTTCCTGACTATAACTGTTTGGCCCCATAATCATCAATGGTGCCGATAGAGCCAGAAAACTTCTAAGGGATACCATGTATTAGAAGTACATTCAGTTCCAGTATCCATCAGAGTAATCACCTTTTGTTTACTTCTGGAGGACCAGTGAATAGTGAGCACAGCCTGAGACCTCCAGTCAGCTCCAGTGGCGCTCACCTGGAGGCAGCTTTGGCCTTCATCCTACCCCAAGGGCATGAGAGGCATACTCCCCAAATAGACTGCGTCCAAGAGACCTCTGCGGGAGCTGGCAGGCTTCAGGCATGGTAGGGACAGATGCGACAGGTCTGAACTGTTGTTCAGGCTTTATGGCTTTCCACGGGCTGCCCAAGATCAACACGACATGTGGTCGTCAGTATCTTTGTTTAAGTGAGTCCCTACAGCAGTAAGGTCAAACCACATTCGTTTCAGGGTTATTTTTACAGTTGAATGGAAGACTCTTTTGGTTTTCCCAGCCCCCTTTGTGTCTTGCATCTTTCCCACAGCCTATACTTGTTCCTGGAATGAGCTTTCTCCAGCTCAGGAATGGTTTGCCCAACATCATAAATGTGTTGTGTCACACCTGTGTCAGCATGAGTAGCAGCATCTCATACCAGGTGCTGGGGGAAGAACTGGGGAATCTTAGCTTTCATTCTTATAGTGAATGTGGCTCCAATCAGGGCCTTTACAAACAGGAGTCTGTCTCTTTCCCAGCTCCCTAAGAATTTATTGTTCCTCCTTTATGGATTTCCAGGGTCCCAAACATGAGGAGGTGCCCCTCATTAGGTGACATCTCCCTGCTGGATATAATAATAATCTATAAGGGAGTAAGGCCATGCAGGCCTGCTGGCGGGCAGGTGGGTGGTGATGCAGCTTATTTCTCTGCCTCCTATAGGGACAGAGAAAATTCACACACACACACACACACACACACACACACACACACACCCATGTGCCTTCATCATAATAACCACACCTGGATGCTTTTGCTGGAACTCGGCAGCTGCATCATGAGTATTTCTAGAACTGGTGTTGCCCCACTGGCTGGGGTTGCTGTGGTTGTGCTTTTGCTTTCCTTTGTAGTAAGGGGCAGGGGCCCAGGGATCTGCCTGTTTTACTCTTTCTTAGTCACTATGTGCCCTCTTCTTAGCTCTCCTCACTTCCACAGGGCTTCTTTCTTACCGTGCACTCAGGTCATCCTTTAAACAAGGGCACCAGAACACCCAGCATTTTCAGTATGTCTCCATACTCACACACGGCTCCCCAAGCATCTACCACATGGGCCAGGCCACGTCTCCCCACCCAGAGGTCAACAGCCCCACTTGAGACTTCCCTGAAGACGACTCCTTTCCAAAGCCCATTTCTTTGGTCCCCTGACTGACTCATCAAGAATTGGTTCTCAACCTTGGGAGCTTCCCGGGTGAGATATGAAACTGGCCCCTAAGCAGAAGGCAGGGAGAGACAGGAGGGAGGGACAGAGCTCTCCAGACAGGCAGGTGACAGGTATACTAAACAATATAATACATATGGTATTATGTTACATAGAACATTGTTGTAGGCACTGCAAGGTGAGCAGATCTCAGTCCCCATCCCTAAATCTTAAAGTTTCTATAGAAACCTTAATGGGGTTCAGTCACATGAGCCATCCAGATGGTCTCAGCACCATGCCACTAGTTCAAGAGACTGGGGGATCCCCAGTCCATTTCCATGGACTCAGGAAAAGCAGTGGGATACATATTGCAAGGATAAGAGAACGGCTGAGGAGCCCCTCATATTTGCAGTCAGACTGGAGGGTCAGCTGGCAGTCACCTCCCCTCGATGACCTCCCCCAGAATGAGGTTAGGGTTATCTCAGTTTTATGGCTTCATTTCATGCCTGGCCTGTCCTGTGACCAAACCTCACTTTGCCCTGCATAATTTTTCTGCAGCCTACTGCCAAAGTCAGAACATTCATGCTCCTCGATTCCCCCTTCAGAGCCCTAATTTCTCCAGTATCTCACAGATCCTGTGAGCCTGCACTGATTGGGCTCTGCCGGGGACATGCATCCTGGTATGTCACGTGCACAGAGCGTTTACCTGTGCCAAGCCCCAGAGTCCCTGTGGAGCCATCCATTTGTTCTTCCTCCACGTCTTGCAGCAGTAGGGCATGAAGTTTAGACCTGAGTTTTACAAATTTTAGATTGTATCCACATCAGCAAGAGGGCTTATTGAAATACAGATTCCTGGACCTCAAGCCCAAATTTTCCAGTTTGGCCTTGAGTGGGACTGAAAATGTGCATTTCTATTAAACGCTTAGGTAGTGTCAAGGGACCACCCTTTGAGAACCACTGGTTTAATCAAACCCTTGTGAAGAAGGTGGATGGCTTATCGCTCTTGATAGAGACCCACATGTCACTTTTAATAGATAGATCCTTCAATGACGAACCCTAGAGTAGAAGTTAAATCTGAAATGGTACAGCTCCACTAATCTTGGCGAGGCTACCCAGATGCATATTTAAAGGAAAGTCCTTCCTTTAAAGATTCATAAAAGTTATATATTAAGCATTATTTTAGCAATTAGTGTAAATTCCTTAATCTGAAGTCTGGGGACTCAAGTCTAGGCCTGGAAATGGCAGATACTACTCATGGTGTCTCCTTGTGTAGTGGCATTTCCTGTGTCCACCGTGGAATTAACATGCGTTTCAAAGTGCTGGGTCTGGTGGCTCCTGCTACTGTGACTGCACTTCTTACTGCTCAGGGCCACCGTAGAACTAATACTGTCAATATAACTTATATTTAAGAATAGTTACTGGGGGATCCCCCTGGTGGCTCAGCGGTTAGTGCTGCCTGCAGCCCAGGGCGTGATCCTGGAGACCCAGGATCGAGTCCCATGTGGGGCTCCCTGCATGGAGCCTGCTTCTCCCTCTGCCTGTGTCTCTATCTCTCTCTGTGTGTCTCGAATGAATGAATAAATAAAATCTTCAAAAAAATCTTTAAAAAAAAGAATACTTACTGCATGCCAGGAGCTTTGCACTTAGCTATTTTAACCACAAAATGTGGGAGACACATTGTCTAATAAATACTATTTTATTTGGAGGAAAAATAAATTTAGTTTAGAGAGGTTAGTCTGCACATTTGCAACTCTGGTTATTGACTTAATTTCTAAAGAGTGATTTTTCTGTTTGGTTGTTTTGTAAATGATAATATTCATTAGGAGACTATTCTGTTTAGAAACTGGCACTTTCAGGTTGCTAAAGGTCAGATAAAGTGTGAGGATAGGAGCCATCAGTGTTCTCTATGCTTATCTTATATTTCATGAAGTCTATGTAAAAATCAGTAAAATGAGGGTAACATTTTTGCAGAATATTCTAAATCACCCACTGCCGCAGCATCTTTGTACCCAAACATTTAGAGAGGAAATGAACTAAAAGGTTTCCCTCCAAACAATTTTCAAGTGTCTTTTGATATTGAAAGAGAAAAAAAAAAGTCAAGAGCGTGAGCAGCATCCACAGTCAATCTGGTCACCTTGCTGTCCTCCCAGATAACGCAGAAGACACACCTATTAAATTCTTTTGACTCCCTTCCATGGGAGTGACCCCAGTGGCATTTGGTTTACTGCCCCTTCTTCTTACCACCCATAACAGAACCCAAATCCTGCTTATTCCTCCTCAAGTCACAAAAGGAACCATGTATAGTTCATCTGTGTGAAATTTTAAGTTAAATATTCAGCACTATGGCAAGAATGGGGATGTGCGGGGTGAACGGTCTTTTGACCTTTGTGATATTTAACTCTGGTTATGGTGTCCTGACAAAGAAGTGAGTTGCAAATGCTTCTTCTCCTTCTTCTTTTCTCCTTCTCCTTCTCCTTCTCCTTCTCCTTCTCCTTCTCCTTCTCCTTCTCCTTCTCCTTCTCCTTCTCCTTCTCCTTCTCCTTCTCCTTCTTCTTCTTCTTCTTCTTCTTCTTCTTCTTCTTCTTCTTCTTCTTCTTCTTCTTCTTCTTGGCTATTACTTCACTCTACCTGTTGCTGATCATCTATGAAGTAAATTCACATTGCCTTCCGTAGCCAGGTGAATGTATCAGAGGAAAGAAACCAAGGAGATTGTTATGTTCATTCTGAAAACAAAGCTACTTAGTCATCCAGACAGATCATTGACAGGAAGGAAGTTTGAGACTAATCTGAAGTTGCGCACCCTGACACATTCTGAGCAGTGCAAAGATGATAAGCCAGATGGAAGAAATGCTGTGTGGGTGGCCTCACAGCATGTCACGCCAGAAAATATCTGAGCAGTCTGGAATCCCATTTCTACTTCTAATGTCCTTTGATTCTTCCTTTTCTTACTCCTGTCTATCTCACATGGATTCTAACTGGAAGGAGATTACAGTTTGGCAAGGCTGCAAGTGCAAGTGTGCAAGTGCAAGTGTGCAGCATTCAGAGCAGAGCCAGCAGACTACCTGTGGACCCTGTTCGTGCCTCTCCCTGACCAGCTCTAGGAGTTCTTGGGGGAAGCTGAGGCCTCGGGGAAATTTGCCAGAAGTCTGCTAGGGCAAAACTATTTTCAGAATAATAAGATTTTATTTTTTTCTTTCTCCCTTGTAAGTGGGCAGTGGGATTTACCAGCAGTTAAAATGAATGACACTGAAACAGATTCACTTCTGACAAATGAGAGAATCAAATTATTGTTGAGGAAGCCAGGTTTGCAAAGTATAAAGTGATGCTATTCTTCTCAATATATATATATATATATATATATATATATATTTTTTTTTTTTTTACTATGGACATATAGTTACTTTTCATAAAGTTTGTTATTTTTGCTATCCTTCACTGACTTTATTATTATTTTAAAACGAATCATTTCAAGGATACAGTTGAAATCTCTCATTTTAATTTCTGATGTGGTTAACACTGATGGCTTTATCCATCTTTTTTGAGAGCAAAGGTTTTTTGACACCAAAATGTTTAAGTAAAACTGACATCTATGGTTTATGATTTAACTTCAAATTTTCATTATTATTTTTCCTCCTTTTTATTGAAGTATAATTAACATACATTTAAATTAATTTCAGGTGTACAGTATTTCAACAATTCTACATATTACTCAGTGATCATCAAGATAAATATGCTCTTAATTGCCTTTATGTATTTCACTCATCCCCACCTCATGTGCCCTCTGGCAACCGCCAGTTTGTTCTGTGTATTTAAGAGTCTGGTTTGTTTGTCTATTTTTTCTTTCTTAATTTTCACATATGAGTGAAATATTAGTATTTGTTCTTCTCTGACTGACATATTTCACTTAGCATTATACCCTTTAGGTCTCTCTGTGTTGTTGGAAATGACAAAATCCCATTCTTTTTATGGCTAAAATTCCATTGCGTGTATGTGTGTGTGTGTGTGTGTGTGTGTGTGTGTGTGTGTATCTCACATATTTATTCATTTATCTATGGATGGACACTTGGATTATTATAAATATCTTGGATATTATAAATAATGCTGCAAAAAACATAGAGTTATACATATCTTTTCAAATTAGTGTTTTCATTTTCTTTGGGTAAATACCTATAGTGGATTTACTTGGTAATTGTATTTTTAATTTTTTGAGTAAATTTTATACTCTTTTCCACAGTGGCTGCACCAGTTTGCCTCCCCTCCAACAGGGGTTCCCTTGTCTCCACCACATCCTTGCCCACACTTACTATAACTTGTATTTTTTATTTTAGCCATTCTGACAGATAATAGTAGGTTATTATTCCATTTCTAACATTCGCTGACATTGGGAATCTAGACAGTTGCATCTCAAAGGGTTAATCAGAAGGATTTATTACTTCCTAAACAGGTGAATGAGAACCTGTTGCTCATCTGGAACTTTGAATGATGCTTGCTGAGACATCTCCCATCTGCTATTTCTTACACACAAATTTCTTGTTGGATATCTGACTCAGTTCCTTGATTTGCGGTTACCTGTAATTCCTTTTAAGAAATCCTCTGCACCTTGATATCAAGTTTCCATCCAACTTCTGTCCAACCTCACAATAGCAGAAAGCAGCTGTTGTCACAGGATAAGCAATAAGCTCAGATGATGCCTTACCTCATACCTGCTAAAAAGTACTCTTGGCTTTCACAATGTACGGTGATTTCAGAGATGTCCTCAATGTCAAATACAGGAATAGAAGAAGTACACTCTTAGCTGCTACCACAGATTGCTATGTTACAGAGTCTTGTTGAAATCTCAGAACACTTCTGTAAAGCTTGGGTATAGTTACTGTTGTCGTTGTTGTTGTTGTTGATCCCTAGTTTGAGACAAAATAAATTATGAAGCTCTGAAAGATGAAATAACTGAACTAAATGTTCTATACTAGTAAGTGGTGAAATTAGAATTTGCATCTAGTTCTGATTCACTCCCAAATTTGTCTTCTTTCCATTATGCAAAGCTGTGATTATATTCAGAAATGAAACCAACTAATCAATGAGAAAATATCTAATAGTAGCTAAACAAATATTGTTTTGTATTAGTACAGAACATACAGGGTTTGTTGAATAATTCATTGTAAAGTGATTATCCATGTAACTACCATGGAGAGATCAAGAAATAGAATATTGCCATTGCCAAAAAGCTTTGTACATGCCTGACCCTTGTTAAGCTTTTTCTCAGAATAATGACTACTCTACCTGCCTTTTTCATGATCACATTATTTATCTTTATAATTTCATCATCTATGAAACTATATTAAATGTGTTTATATCTTGCTTTTTCACTTGAAATATAGCATTTTTAAAAAGATTTTATTTATTTATTCATAAGAAACACACACAGAGAGAAGCAGAGATACAGGAAGAGGGATAAGCAGGCTCCATGCTGGGAGCCCAACGTGGGACTTGATCCCAGGTCTCCAGGATCACACCCTGGGCTGATGGCAGCGCTAAACCTCTGAGCCACTGGGGCTGCCCAAAATGTAGAATTTTTTGTTGACATTGTTCTATTCTATTTTTATGAATAGACTGCAACTTATTCTCCTGCTGTGTTGATGGACATTGAATTGTATAACATTTCCAGTATTACAAAGAATATTGCTATAAATATGTATGTTAATGTTTTGCTATGAATATGTATCCTGTTGCACGGCTACATGAGTTTATCTAAGATGGCAGTTTTCAAACATTTTGGTCCTTGTACCCTTTTATGATTTAAAAATTATTAAAGACCTTGAATAGTTTCTGTTTAGATAATTTGTATAATCAACATTTGAATATTAGAAATTAAAAATGATAATTTGAAATATTTATAAACTTACTTAAAATAATAATAATGATTTCATTATATGTTGATATACTATGATTATATTTTGCAGGGGAACAATCTGATTACTGAAAAATTGAAATTGTTTTACATTTTTGAAAATCTCTTTAATATATTTTTTTAATATATATATTTTTTTATTCATGAGAGAGAGAGAGAGGCAGAGACACAGGCAGAGGGAGAAGTAGGCTCCTTGCAGGGAGCCCGTTGCAGAACTTGATTCCAGGACCCCAGGATCACACCCTGAGCAGAAGAGAGATGCTTGACCACTGAGCCACCCAGGCATCCTTCTTTAATATTTGACATAATAAAAGATAGCTATATTCTGCTGTCTACTTTTGGATTAAGTCTGTTATATTATGCTACTTGGTCAAAAGGGAAAGAAAACATTTCTCACAGATCTGTAGCTGGCAAATGGAGAACTTTTTTGCATACAATTATGGATATTATTCTTTGATATTACACTAAACTCAGCAAGTGGTAACTTACTGAAATTTGGTTGCAATGTAGAATTAGTGAATATTTCAGTCTTTGTCACATCAAAGTCCATCTATCTATCTTGAACTCAAATGGACTTATTACCCATTTATGGTCTTATAATTTCATACATTGGTCATTTGGAAAATATTGGTTCATCAAGTTATGCAGATCTTCCAAGTGTCATCCTTTATTGAAAAAATATTTTTAAAAATCAAAAATTTTAATACTCCTACTGATCTCATAACAAAAGTTTTTAAACGTAGGGAAGTGATTAAACTCATGATGAGAGATCCATGAATTTAAAAATTCTAAGTATTACTTGAAAGCTCTCATTTTATCCTGGCAACAAATACCATTAAATCCTTTCCTTGAAATGATAAGCTAACTGTATTAAGTTTTATGAAATATCTGCTAGGGCATTAATTTTCCTGTCAGTCATTCTTGAAAGTAAAAGTAATGTTCCATAAAAACATGGCTAGTTCAGCTTGCAACTCAAATAATCCCATTTTACACACAGGACATTAAAGGGACATAGTTAAAAGCTGAGATTTAATAGAATTAACTTTTTTTTTTTTTTGCTTTTTATCTTGGAAATTCTAAGTGAAATGGATTTTTTTCCAACTACTGTGTGGTGGTGAATAACTACTAGTATAGATTGGTGACATTCCCTTCATTTTTGCTAAGGTACCAGCTGTGTTAATTATATTGCTTTTGCACCATCAAAGCAAATGTCAGCACAGAAAAAAAAAAAAAAAGTAAAATTAAAGATCTTAGTACTAGTGTGAAAATAGCTCTGAAATCACTAACCCCATAAAAAAGTCTTAGGGTACATAAACCACAGAATGAGAACAAGTCCTTTAGGATTAGACTTGTAATTGTCCCTGATATTAAATAAGGAATGTATAATTTCAGATTTACAAAATTGTGCCAAATTGATTTTTTTCAGTGGTTATATTCCAATTTATTTAAACTTTGTTGTCCACGTTTGTGATCATTTACAACATAATAAACACTTAATTAGATGGTTTTGCAGGTTCAAAAAAAACCACATCCTTTTATATTGTTTTTAAATGTTGCCAATCTTGGAAAATTGCAGTTCCAATATAAAGTTTTACCAGTAGTTTATGAAAGACTGATTCTCCACATCCTCCCCATTACTATCTGTAATTAATCTTTAAAAAAAAATGTTCTGATTAAATAAGCAAAGAAGACCCTGATTTGTCTTTAACTTGTATTGCCTTGATCAGTGGAGAGGTGATGCAATTTATCTCACTTTGTCCATTGTGGTTTTTTTCATGTGAATCAAATGACCATATCCCTTGTCCAATTTTCTTCTCCCTGAGGGTTTTTTTTTTATTACTACTTTCTAGGGCCTTTTAAAATATTATGGATGGTAATGGTTCCCATGTGTTTTTTTTTTCTACTGAAATACTTTCTTCTAATCTTTAAAATTTGTTCATAATTTCTTACTTCTAACATAAATTTAAAATTGCCACTAATTCTATTTCTCTTCCCCCCTGTCCCTGGCTTCAGAAAGCTCTGTTCATGCATGGTTTAAAACACAGGCCTCATATTTTTGCCTAACGCTGTCTGAAAATGACTTAGTCAATTTGAAATGCTAAATCTATGTTTTCTTATACCAAGAAAGAAAGGAAACACATAGGATAATTTCACAGATAAACAAAGAATATGAAAGTACCAGTTGTTTCAACAGCAAAAGCTTCCTTTTAGTGGATAATAAGATTTAGAAATTAAGAAATAGAGGCCTTAGTCATGTTGAATACTATGATATCTGATCTTATAGGTCCTTTAGATTAGGAGTGCAGGAAAATATATTTTTTTAAATCATAATTTGGTATTGATTTTGAAATTCAAATTTAATCATACTTTTCTAAAACTTGTGATTTTACATTTTCTAGATTTTCTCTTATAGTGAGACCTTGATTTCTAACATCAGTAATACCTTTACTTATGTGCTTTATCCTTTGAAGTACATAATTTGTAATACTAATATAACTCTTACCAATAGACCTTCTGAGTGAAATTTAAGGTTCTTTTGCAGCTCTTTTTATACTTGAAGCATATCTTCTGAGAATAGGCATTCCATTTCCTTGGGGTTATTCTTTTCTTTGGGTAGGTATGTTGCCTATTTGATATACCATTAGACTCACTTGTTTCTGTTTTATTTTAGGATTTGCTCTTTCATATTTTTGAATGTGTCATTTATTTAATTTACAAGTTTAAAAGGCAAAAATCTATATAACTGGTCTTTATAATTCTATATTAATTGCTATATTCAGAGTTGTGCTTATGTATCTTTTACCTCAATTCTATCCCAAGTATGTAACCATATCCCTCAATTTTTTATAAAACTTCGATCACATTTGACAAAAGTAAGAAAGATATGACTATTTTAATTTCCCATTGTTTCCTTTATTTAAACAAATATTTATTTTAGAGATTGAGGGAGAAGGTGAGAGAGCAAGCAGTAGGGAGGAGCAGCCTGAGAGGGAGAAGCAGACTCCCCTTTGAGTGCCACAGGGCTTGATCCCAAGATCCTGATATTATGACCTGAGTCGAAATCAGAATCAGTTGCTTAACCTACTAAGCCACCCAGGCATCCTGGTTTCCCAATGTTGTCTAATATAAATGCAAAATATTATCTACCCTTATTACATTATGCTTTTTGTGTAATCCATTTAGTGATATATCTTGCATAGAAATATTTGTCATGCTTTTGAAGACTGCAAAGTACTCCATTGTAGCGATATGCATGCTTCATTCAATAGTCCCTTCTGGTTGGCCTTTGGCTTATTTTCAAATATTTGGTGTTACAAATAAAATTTGTCTCACAGTTGAATAGTTTCCTAAGATTCCCTGATTCTTTTGCTCATCCCTGAGTCCCCATGTGACACCACTGAGAAGTCTCCCATGTTCTGTGTCACTTTCCAGCAGAAGTTTCTACCCCCCTTCTAAAGTAGGAGTCTGGCCTTATGACTGAAAACTTAATTTTAATCATCTCCAATGTAACTTGGTTTATCATAACTAAAGAGCTAGAATCCAAAATAGACACTAGATATTACTATATCTTCCTATATCTTCTTAATTCTAACTTAAAATGTAAACTCCTTCCTGACTCATATGAACACTTTTGGGTTGAGTTCAATTGGAAGTTACAAATCTCTGTTCCTTTATTAAAATAATCTAATGACACATTAGAAAATATCCTTATTAGATTTTATAGTAATAAGTCAACATCAGTTATTACTACAGCTTTCTCAGATTGTTTATATATGCATCCATTGTTCATTTACTCTTTAAAATGTGTTTACCCTCATTCATTTGAAATGGAATTACTCTGGGCTCGGATATGTTTATTGACCTATTCAACCTTGCCGATTCTATGAAAATGTAAATGTCTTCCTGATTATGAGAATTGTGCTCTATTGTCTTGCTATTTTCACTGCAGATTCATTTAAAAATATTTTTTTTGTGATTAGTATGTGTCTCAAAACTGTGGCACATTTTAAAATACTTTTGTAGAGTTTTTCCTCATTTGTAAATATTAAGAATTATCCTACGGGTTTGGAAGATAGACTATGAGAACTCGGGCTGTCAGCGAGAATTTCATTTTGTGGCTGTCTTTTGTTCAGTTTAGCTTTTATATATGAACAATTGTTCAGTTTAGCTTTTATATATGAACAATTATATATATATATATATATATATATATATATATATATATATATTCCAAGGATAAAGCATTATCTCTATTTTCCATAGACTAGACAATGTTTGTAAAAAATGAAAAAAAAAGAAAAATTTTTGATAGTTGCTTTCTCAGAGTCCAGTTTTACAAATTCCCAAAGCAAGTGTTGCTCAAAATGATATTCCAAGAACTAAATAAATATTTCTAAAAAAAGAGTCTGTTTTCAGAAGTTTGTGAAATGCTGCTGATTAATTCCAAACGTTCTCCAGTAAAGGCCTCTGCTTAACGTTGTTTAGCATTTCCTGCTTAAAACTGTGTGAGCAGAGTGCTTTCCTGCAAAACACCACTACTTAGATGCTTTATTTATTTATTTGAAATATACTTACAGTTATTATGTACACATTGTCTACCAGTGCTCTGGAAAATCAAAAGCAAACTGAAAATGAGTTTCATCTCTCAACCATACAGGACTTTCATTTCCTTCTTTCTCTCTTTGTCTCCAAATACAGACTTTTATTTATGTCAGTGTGGTATTTCATAGGAGAGCTAATAATAAAAGCAATAATAAACATACATATAGAAAATGGAATGCTTCCCAAATATTTGACCTTAAAAATTAGTTCAAAATATTTAACGTATTGAAATTTTAATTATTGTAAGTTTAAAGTTAATCTTAGGATTTTCATCAATGAAGAAGTTGTCTTTCCTCAACTCTTATATTAAAAGAAAAAAACGACATTTTGTTTAGCTGATCATGAGGTTCAGTTTTATAATGGTAATGTTACTTTTCCAAGGGCTGTATATATTTCCTGCAGCTTCTGTGAAATCAAATATTGGCTAAGAGTTGAAGGGATTCTTTTCCTTGGCTTCCAGAAATCAGATTTTCCTCTTCTGCATTGCAAGAGAAAAAATATTGAAATATTCAAAGATTCTCCATGCTTCAAAGCTTTGAAGGGGTGAGATATTCCAAGCTGGTAGCTGTGAATTACCATATCAAAAATATTCAAAAACAAATTGTAGAGTCACTTTCTTCTTTCTGCCTAAAGATAAAGAAGGAATTTTAAAGTAAAACTTAGATATTGTGATTTTTTATCCATTATTATTGATATTTCCCATTATGACCCAACTTGGTCATATCCAGCCAGAGTTTCAAGAAAATAAATGAAAGAAAAAGAAATAACAATAGTGGAAGGATGGATATAGATTTCATAGTTAGAACTCCTCTATGCAACAATGTGCCTTTTCTTCCTTATAACTAGATTGGGTGTCATAAGCTTCTATTCTTTCTTACTTTTCTTTTTCTATTCTTTCTGAGTATCAAAATTGTGCTTGGTCTTCTCTAAGGATAGTCACTCAAATTCTGAGATTGCTCAGCTCTTCTAATCATCTGAGGGTATCCCTCTCATCTTTCATCTCTCTGGTGTTTAGCCACACATCACTTGGCCACTTTTGGGAAGTCTCATCACTGCCTATTTAAGAGGTTTTAATTCTCTGCTACCTTACTTCTCCGTATGGAAGCTATCCTATATGGCCCTTACATGTATCGCCCGTATCTATTGAGAGATACTTCAGGCATTGGAATAATCCATAATATCCCTCCTGATTCAATGTTCCTTTGTCCAGGACAACAGACCTTGTAAACAGTTCTGCCTCTGCTAATCTCTGAGCTGAAGTCAAGGAAGGGAATCTTCCAGTAACTTCTTGTATGAACTCATGACCACAAGTAATGAATGCCTCATAGGATAAGCCCTTTGGGGAACTGCAAGTTAAAACAGGGAGATACATACCACTACACATGTATTAAAATTGTCAAAATCCCAAGCACTGACAACACTCAATGCTGCCAAGGATGTGGAACAATAGGAACTCTACTTCACTGCTGGTGGGAAAGCAAAATGTAGACACTTTGGAAGATCTAGATCACCATTTCTGCAATGTGTCTACACTGTTGTGGGTAGGAGGGACATCTCTTTTTGAATTTCCATCTCCTGGGCCAACCCAGTAAGTAAAGCCTTCTCACACATTCCCAAACCCAAACACAGAGTGAGCTCTATGCCATGTATTTCCCTAGGAAGGACAAATGCCCTTTGTATGTACTTTTAGCTGCTTTTACATGCTCTCCTTGATCTCTTCCCTAGCAGATACACTCATTTAGTTTAAAATTTTTGAAAGACAGTAATTATCTTTTATCATATGGTATCACAACTAGTCCTTAAGTTATTTTATTACACTAATATAGCCAAAGATTTAAGCCTCAAATATTCACATGCATTGCCCTTGTTTCCTGGGCACATTCTGTTATTTCCTATTGTGAGGTAAACGGTGACCCAGGGTTCCATGACCCAAGCTGGGTCCACATGAGGTGAAACAGTGCAGGTAGAAGGAAAAAAAGTGCTTACCCACAAAATACAGCTTGGTCATCTACCTTCATTAGAATTTGATATTATGGAATTCTGTATTTTATTCTCCATTCTTCTATCTTCAAATGACATTTAGTGATTTATTTGGTATCAGCTTTAGATTTATTATGTATAATAGTAAGATTGTTCCCATGTACTAAGTATTTCCTCTTCTTCATGTCATTTAATACTGTCAAAAGCACATGATGGCTGCAACTGCCCTTATTTTGTAGGATTTACAAAATAATTCATATTAAGTGCTTTTGTTGCCACATACATAATAAAAGGGATAGATGTTAACGATTCAAAGATAGTGAGAAATAAAAATTGACTGGAAGTCAACCTCTTAAAGCACATTTATTTGGACAATGTTTATTTGCCTTGATAAATTCTAAGAGGATGATCTCTATTAAATTTATTTCTGAGTATCACTCTATAAATGAGCTATAACTTGATCTTTCTTTTTTATTCTATCTTCGTTCCTTCTTTTAGGTGGTTGCAATTAAGAATTCATTAGTATGGAATTATATAATATACAGAATAGAAGGTAAATTCTTTAGGATTTCTCATTATTGGATTTCTTTTTTTTTTTCATTATTGGATTTTTGCAATTTATTTTGGGAAACTTATATTTCCTAAGACCGCTTGGTGTTAAAAAAATTATTTCTATATTTTCAACATATCTTCTCAAGCCTGAAGCCATAGACATTTGATGATCTATACCAGCATTCCCTTATCCACCTGTGTTAAGACTAATATAAATATTTAAGGTTGGCCCACATACAATATTCTAAAACCAGAGGCAGATTTTTCTAGAGAATGAACCATTAACAGTGCCATGGTCAAGTCATGGAAGAACTGAGTAGGATGTTGGAGTAGAGATCAGAGAAGCTACCTTCTAACTGAATGTATCCAAAATGTCATGAGAGCTGGAGGAGATGTAGTATCTGTAATTATGCATTAAATCAATGCCATATGGTGTGTTGGAAAACTGGAATATTCAGTGAATACCAAAGAGGTCTGAAAGAAGTGACACCATCATTTGTGTGTTTAGAAGGAGCTTCCATGCTTCTTTCAAGGGTTCCTTCCTGATTACTGAAACAGCCAGTACAATGTGTAGAAGAGGTTAAGGAAATCCAGGTTATGGAAAGGGAGGAATCTGACAGAACCTTCAGTTTTTGTTTTTTTGTTTTTTGTTTTTTCTTTTCTTTTGGTGGGGAGGGGCAGAAGGAGAGGGCAAGAGAATCCCATGAAGGCTCCACATGGGGCTCAATCCCACAACTCTGAGATTATAACCAGAACCCAAATCAAGAGTCCAATGCTTAAAACAACTGAGCCACCCAGGTGGCCCATCCTTTTTGCATTTTGTGAACGAATGAACTTGAAGAAATAAGAATACAAGAGAAAGTTAAAGTTTTTGCTATTTCAATTCTTTTTATTGCTATGTTTTTAGTCTCTCTGTTTGCTTCCTCTTAGAGACGATGCACTTGCAAACCTCATTGAGCAGCTGCGTTTTGCCAGCTACCACCATCTATAGATTGGAAAAAAAGTAATTTCTTATTATCCTGGCATGATAATGTTGAAAGGTTTGCATGGAAATAAAGTTAATTAGGCTGAGCCCCTTGTGCAGGTGCCTTGTAATGATTTCATTAGAGTCCATACAAAAAAAATCCAGCAAGTAATATTTCCAATATGAATTCCCAGTGCAGTGTCTTGAAAACTGACAGCATTAAGAGAAAAATATCAATGTATCATCCCGGTTTCAAAATTTGGCTGAACTGGAGACATGGTTTTACTTTTCTTCTCTTTTCTCACACATGAGCATAGACTTAATATTCCTGGCATCAACACAAACTCATAATGGATAGGTGGGCAGCTAGTGATATTTCTAAATGTTTCAGTATGCACATGATATGCCCATATAAAGATTATATTCTATTTTTCAGATTCAAGATGTGAACTTTTTTTTTGGATTCTGATTTACTGGGAGACAATACTATTTGCTTATCAGTTGCATAAGGATAACATCAAATAATAACACCATTTTTATTATTTTTAGTTTGGAAATGGAACAAGTAAGCGAGAAGCAGCTAATATATGACTGAAGTCAGTTTCAAGTGAAGAAAATTAGTGAAGGATGCGGTTGAGTGTTAAATGGCTGATATTTCATTCAGCTCTAACTGAAAGTTCTACTTACATAAACAAGACTGCTTTGCTTCAGGTAGGAGAAGATGTTAGAAGAAGGCTAGCATTATGTAGACTATACCTCATTTCACTATTTTCACTCTGCGGGTAGAAGAAAAAAATGAAAAGATGAAAAACAATCCAAGAAATAATCAGGCAAAAAGTTTTTGAAAGAAAGGCATTGGATACCATTGTCTAGCCATAAGCCTAAGGTTTTCAAAAAATAGGTTGGTTCTTTCAAGATAATAGCAAAGCCAATAAATGAAGTAAAAAAGCACTAGAATCTTGGAAAGATGATCAAGCCAATGGACTTATGGATGAAAACAATAAATAATACATTTATTAGAGTCTCTGTTCAAGTCAAAACTTTGATGACAGGTAAAGGGCAAACTATCTTAAATCTGAAATACTTGGATGTTTATATTTTTAACTGAAAAACTTTATCCACTCATAAAGTCAGGACATGACATAAAGGCAGCTTGGGGGCTTGGCACATAGATAAGAGTGAAAATGACCTTGTCTGTCAAGAAAGAAGAATCAACAAGCAAACAAGTGGATAGGCATGATAGATATAATTTAAAAACACTATTGTATCATTATAAGTGACTAAAGGGAATTTTTATTGATTTTAAAAGCATTATTTTAATTTTATATATGAACAATAATTTACTTTATCTCCAAGAAGACTAATGGTAACTAATACCATACATTATTATATTCAAACTCCAAATTGCAAAATAAGCTATCTTGCCATTAAATTTGAAAAAAAATATATATGACCTCTAAACAGAATTTGATATGCCATACATACAAATCTAGATACATGAAATATTTCAAAAAATATAAATGAAATTTAATTACATAGGATATGTATCAATGGAGATAGGTGTGATATCATAATTAATTGTATTTTATGATCTCTCTCTAGTGAAAGAACCAATGCATTAATGCATTTTTATATCACTGGGTTTTCCAATTTATAGATGATTTTTCTACAGTATAAATGAATGTTTATTGAGCTGTAAATATCTTTTTCACATTAAATAGTTAACCTGTCACCTAATGATCAATCAAAATAATTTGAAATTAATGCATATTACCATAATAAACGCTTACATTAAGATTAAGATCAGGTAATGTTCCCCAATTACTCTTAATTTATTTTGTAAGGCAACATTTCTAAAATGAGAGCATGTGATTTTTATTAAATCTACTTTTATCTTTGATTACAGAGGGTGTCTAAAACATAGAATAGCATGTCAACATTATTAAGTCGACTAGCTGGTGTTCTCATCCATCATTTTCAGTTCTGAGTAATAATGAGCACATTTTGAAAAAAAAAGCACACATATTGCAATGTAACTCTTCAGGAGGGGGCTTAAGATTTTAAGAAATGCACAAGTCATCCCAGAAATGAGGCTTAGCAAAGAGACTTTAAAAATGTGGCCTAGGAGAACATTTACAGCATTGGTTCATCAAGCAGGGTGCAACAGAGATCACCGCCATGTCTGATTTTCTCATTTTTCATTAATATATTGGCTGAAGAGTTAGAAACATATTAATAAAACATGTCAGCGCTTTACAAATTGATAAGAGACATGATATCACCCAGTCGTGGATTATGGAGAATTGATGTGCTCACCGTGGACCCGAGTGGCAAACACAAGTGGAAGAAGTCTCCACTTTTTCTGTGAAAATGCTCCCTACAGCTTGCAGCAACACAACTTTAAAAAGGTTCGTGACTTTCAACTTTCATAAGCCTGATGAATCTGAGAATCTAAAGCCCTGTCAATTTGATCTTTGCTCCTGTATTTTCCCACAGGAACATTTGATTTTCTCTGCCGCTGTTTATTCTTTTGATATTTTTGACCTGAGCAGGTTAATCAAAGGTTGTCCTGAAGTGAACACTTCCCTCAAGGGGCAAGTCCTAATCCATTAGTGTGGCTGCAGAAGACCAGGCTGAGCCCAGAAGTCACTCCTTAGAGCCAAAGGCCTCACTGATATTTGTCTGCTACATTTTTGCAGTAAACTGAATTTAACTTTTATATATACACACAAAAATGGTAGGTTCCACAGAGCTTATTCAACAAGTTTATACTTGTTTCTGAAAATATATTTTCTCATCTACCCACCAGTTGAAGTAATTCTTTATAAGGGTCTCATTTTAGCCCTCTATTTAGCAGAAGCTCACTAAGAAAATTTTAAAAATCCTGATCTGAATTAGAATATCATATTTTAGTAGCAAATAGCCCCCTATTGCTGTTCAGTTATAGCAGGGACTCCAGAATTTTAAAATAAACAAAAGAATTTCAAAGATATCCTATAATGTGACTAATAAAAACCAGGATCATGAATGGTTGCTAGAAAAAATCAATCACTCAAATTCAGGCAGAAAAACTCTGATATTCAAATTTCATGGGGAAAAATTTCCATTTCTTTAAATGTACTACCTGAAATTATTCATTTCAAAATGTTTAAATACTGACGTAATTCAAAACTCTTTTTTTTAACCCATTCTAGGGTCACTGTTTATAGTTGTAATGGAGAAATATGCCATTTTTACTGAACTTGATTTTTCATATCACAATATATCTTATATATCTTATCAGTGCAAACAATTTCTCAGTGACAGTCACATGGAATTGTGTGTTTGTGTGTGTGTGCAGTTTGCTCTTTTACTTGGGCATTCACAAGCTCTACGACCTTGATCAAGACAAATGTTTCTTACTTTCTTAACTATGCAGTATGTTTACATTTATAAGCATAGAATATTTGAGTTAGTAATGACTGTACAGATATCTAGATATTTTATCTCTAATTTCTTTTAAAATTCTCATTTCTTCTCCAAATTCTTAAACTTAAAGTATTATAAGACAGGTAATATGTGTAATATATGGACTTATTTGATACATTCTTTGGAGAACTGAATAGAAATTATGAAAACCATGAAGTTGTTACTTTCTTTTCCATTTTAAGCCAAAATAAATTGGAAATAAATAACTGCGTTGGATTTGTAATTAAAGAAAACAAAGAAACTCTAAGTTATAAATGTTTTACTTAAGACATATAAAGTCTATCTATGTCATGAAAGGGAGCGAACATTAGGACTATGACTTACAGATTTTAATAATAAAAAATAAAATTTTATCTTTCAAAACTATAAACAAATTTAAAAGGCAAGGGCCTTAATTTTGTGGATATTGAAAAACTATTACTAAAGTTGATATGGAATAAAAATAGTAAATGTTAAAAAACAAGAAATATAAAAGAATTACACACTATTTATTGATACTTATTTGAAATTGAAAATAGTTAAGACAGTGAAGTATAGGTACAGAACAGATAAGTGGAAATATAGAATAAGATATAAATTTTAGAAATAATCTTTCACATACACCTTTGTTACTGGATGGACTGGGGAGACCTCTGGGCCCAAAGGCCCCTGCCCAGCCCATGCTCATATGTCACTGGAGACTTTTAGTCTCATCTCAAGAAAGAATTAGAGGACAGAAAATACACTAGTTGGGTGGTGCAGGTGAAGTATTTATCAAAGAGAAAGGGTACACTCTTGAGATGCGAGAGGGGGTGAGCTTAAGGGAGAGCTGTACCTTGAGTTTGGGTCTCTATCTTTTATTGACAGTTGTTAACTAAGGGGTGAAATATTGTTTGAGGAGGGGATTTCTTTGGGAGCAGGCTCTTACACTTCGTCTTCCTTACTTGATCAGGGTCCCCAGCCTTATCTTGGGCCTGTTTGGTTTGATCTGGTTTCCTGTGGCTTTGTTTGTGAATGCTTCCAGGGCTGGTTACTAACTTTCCTAATAGCAGGCCTTGACTTCCCCTCTGCTGGTCTCCAGGCATCCTGTTAAAGCCTAATTGCATACTCTAACACCTATACCTAGTCTATCAAATAACAACTACAAAAATATAGAGAGTATCACTGCAATACAATAAGAAAGGGTGGTCTTCTTAGTAAATACGCTGGACCAATGAATACTGACCCTTACTTCCCACCATAAGTGAAATCACCTGGGCGGGCTCAGTTAGTTAAGTGTCTGCCCTCAGCTCAGGTCATGGTCCCATGGTCCTGGGACCCATCCCTGTGTTGGGCTCTCTGCTCAGCAGGAAGTCTGCTTCTCCCTCTGGCCATGCCCCCTGCTCATGCTCTGTCTCTATGAAATAAATAAGTAAAATATTTTTTAAAAAATCAATTTAGCGAAAAATATAAAATAAAATAAATAAATAAATTTAAGATGGATGGATCACAGAACTAAATGTAAAAGTTTCAAGGCATAGAATTGAAGATATTTGTAATGTATAAAATTGTCAAAGAACCATATTCAGAATGTATAACACCCTTTCCACGTGACAAAGAAAAAAGCAGAAAATCTAACAGGAAAAGAGAGATTCATGCATCTGATAAACATGCAAACATGCTCAATGTCACACATCCCGCAAGAAATGCAAATTAAAATTAGCAGTCATTAGACTATGTATCCATCCTAGAAGTCTAAAAATTTATAGTTACAAACAGAGTGTCGTGTGGATAAAGAGAGACTTTATTCATTGCTGGCGGGAGTTTAAACTGATACCACTCCCTTGAAAAACTGTGTATAGCATCTACTAATGTTGAATATGCATAAATGCTCTTTAGCCCAGAAATCACACTCCTGGACACAAACCCTAAGAAAATGCATAGCATATTCACCAGAAAACATGTAGAGAAATCAAAATAGCATCACGGTAACAGCCATAAACTAGAAACAATTCTAGTGCATTCAAGATGCCTCTAATACCCACTCAACTATGATGTCTATTTTTACATATCTACTTTGCCCACACAGAGCAGGATTTTACATGCTCCATCAAGCACTTAAAGCTTTGCCCCAAAATTTCCTTCACCCTTCCCTGGTCTTACTTCTTGTTACATAAATTGCAAAGTCTTATTCTTTCAAAATCTCATAAAAAATGTAGTGAAATACATTTTGAGCAGTATCACATCTATTTAAACTCCTCTTCCTTTAAATGTAAGGCTTTATTCCACCTTGCAGTTCTCAAAGAAAATCTCACAGAGGGACCTTCTCAATACAGACTCTTTGTAGTAGAAACAAACACACTTGCTTAGTTACTTCTCAAGGAGATAGCTAGTTTACTGTCCCCCAAGCCTTTGAAAAGACTGGAAGCCCAGTCTACCAGCTCTTATTTCTATAAATGAAGACAGTGCAAGAGCACATCACTTTCTTTTGTTAAAATTAATTTACAAGAGAAAGCAGATAATTATCGTATATGCACTTTTAAGATTAAGAGCATTATTCTATATGTTGGCAAATTGAACACCAATAAAAAATAAATTTATAAAAATTTAAAAAAGAGTATACTTGAACATGGTGTGATGTAAATTATTTGCTAATTCCTGAGTTAATTTCATGCTCATAAGACACATATTTTCTATTGAAATAGTTACCTATATGAATGAGATATATGTACAATACATATCCTAAAAACATGTGAATTATACTGCAGCTATCTTCCCAATGAACCTTTTTGCTTTCGTTCAAGTGTGATTATTTCTCTGCTCCTTCTCTTAGTTTTACCTTGTCTATGTTGGCCTATTCTAGTTATGAAGTAGGTTAGTTTAAATGCTTATTCATTGTACTATATAGGTGATGGTTTTGAAATTCTTAGAGGCATTAACATAATGAGCAGACAAATCAGAGTAAGCTGGTATGTTTCTTACCATTTAATAAGGAATATAATGAAAGGGAGGCAGCAAAACTAGGAAAGAAGAAAATAAAATCCTTTAGCTTGGATCCATCATTTAATCTGGAAAAATGTCCCAACTCATTTTGTCTTACCTAACTGAATTAATCAGTATTTATTGTTTTTCCATAGCATTAGCCTCAGAGAGCTAACTGTAGCATTAATGGATATGGGGACTGGTAACTGGGTAGTTTCATTCATCAGATACCATCTGTGGCAGCAAATTGCCAGAGAAAGTGAGCAAGGAAATTGGAAGAGGGCAAGGAAGGCAATGCCTGTGGTCTCTGCCCTGTGCCACAGTCAAATCTGAGAGGCATGGAAAATCTGCAGAGCTTAGCACTAGTGAGCATGACCAGATGTGATTCCCTCAGATGGCACCCGTGTCTGTCTGGCTAATTGCCTTGACCCGGGTCATGATGTGAATTACAGCTAGAATGGAAAGATACCATTTCTAACTCCATCATCAATGGAGCTTTTAAAATTTCTGTGTGTGTTTGTTTGCTTCCACAAGATCACTCTGAAAGTAATTCAACTGTCCTGGGAGGAAAAAAAAAAAAAAAGAGAGAGAGAAATTCAAGTAAATATCACAGATCCTCATTGTTTTGAGGCTGAAATCATTATCCTCTAGAAAACACCATAGGAGTTTTCAAGTGTTAGTTTACATAAATTGCCTAATTTTGCAGTCATTTTGGATTTCTTCATTACTACTTTATTTACAAGTATTTAATTGAATAAAGCAAATATGAAATAATATTTAGCCTGGAATAATACACTAGAATATTAAATATCTATGGTCTCAAAGAAATCAACCCCTCATGATTTTCAATAGCAAAGGCCTGCCAAGAACGATGACAAAAAAAAAAAAAAAAAAAGTCCTAATTCCTGCCTTCTCAGGCTGAGATCACAGAACACCTGAAAACACATCTGTAGTTCCAAAGCCATACTTTAACTTTTCCTTGGTTTCATGGTTTACTTTGTTTTACTTTTCTTTTTTTTTTCTGCAACCTAACATCCCTGAATTTCATCTTGAATTCAAATTCTCCTAGCTCCTAACTGATAAAATGAGACATTTTGAAATCTATTAAACAGGCCAAGTGGACCGTGTTAACCTTAACAAATAAAGCCAACAGGTCATTTTATCAGCAAAATGGATTTATTCAAGACTACCAGGCAATTCTGATCTGGGACACACGAATTACAGCAAAACCATGGGCAAGTCTACAGAACAAAAGAAAGAAATCCCTTGTTACACAGGGAAGGGGTAGTTGTGAGGGGCGGTGTGTAAACTAAAAGCCCATCGGAATAAACTGGGAGTTGAGTTCTAGCAGCTTCTCCTTGGCTAAGCTGTGACTATCTCTCATTGGCGGGGCTGTTGCCAGTGAGAAGAGAAGGCCTTTCTCCATCTTGCTGGGATAGAAAAATACGGATTACAAGGTGGGTCTCTCCCTATTGCCTTCTCCCTGCTGTCTTCCCAACTTTATTCTAAATGAGGTTTCTTTTTATTAATTTTCAAAACTGCAAGTGAGAAAGAAAGTGATGTAGGCCTGAAATCACCACCAGGCTAGTGGTGATATGAAATCAGCTGAATGTGACCTCAGAGTCACATCTGAGCTGAATGTGCTCAGAGTCTAGCAATCCAAACTTGTCCAAACAGAGCCATTGATTCCTTTCACACTTTTGTACTTTGAAATGACTTCAAGTACTCACACGCAGTAGAAAGAAGAGGGACTTTAGATTTTTGAGGGACGTTAGTTCAACTCAGAGAATGGACACTTACTGGATAGACATTTTGGTTTTTTTTTGTTGTTGTTGTTTTTTTAAGCTTGCATATCACAATGGAGCTCATGTCTGAGATCTGGAATTTGCCTCCCTGGGATGAAGCCTCCCTTCATGTTCCATGACTTGCTATGGGGTGCGCTCCTCTGTGAAATGGGGGTAAAAAAATAGGACCTGAACATGGGGAGATGGTCTTGGATTGTTCTGTGGAAGCCTTGTTGGTTGTTGTGTTGGAGTAGAGAGTAGAATGTGGAAGGTGGGGGATCCCTGGGTTGTGCAGCTGTTTGGCACCTGCCTTTGGCCCAGGGCACAATCCTGGAGACCCGGGATTGAATCCCACATCAGGCTCCCGGTGCATGGAGCCTGCTTCTCCCTCTGCCTGTGTCTCTGCCTCTCTCTCTCTCTCTCTCTCTCTCTCTCTGTGTGTGTGTCTGTGACTATCATAAATAAATAAAAATTAAAAAAAAAGAATGTGGAAGGTGCTGCCAGCACCGAGAACAGCTACAATGAGAAAAAGTACAAAGTGCATACCAGAAAAGCGTCCAACATTTTCCTTATTATGCTTAAGACAAAGTAACCAAAGTCTCAAAAGATTAATTAACTGTGTATTAGGCAAATGAGGGCAGATTAAGATGTTGGCTTACCAATCAAAATCCTTTCAATGATAGAGTGGTAATTTATTATGTCTCAGGCTGGATGGAATATTCCTAGGTATGTGTAATGTTGGGCCATACTTTCAAACATACTAAATATGCTCCTGAAGTGCCCACTGCACTCCATGGAAAATTATTATATTAAAGCAAACACAGTTATATGGTAGAGTTGTAAACAATTCCTGGCGCATTTAAGATAAGTCAAAAGTCTTGAAAGCTATTTTTCTCTCGAGAATGCCAGTAGGTATTTTAAAATTACGGTCTGCCTTATTAACAGAAGTTTTAGTAAGGAAAAGAAAAAAATGATGAAAATTACTGTTCTCACTCCTACATAATTGGACTTATTTGAGATGTATACTGCATTGAAGCCAGGTGTTAGATTCACTCACAGCCTTAATGTAACTGTGAACCTGGCCTTCTTAGGTACGACACATATTAAGAAACATTTAGGTTGCTTCAAATGTTTCTTCCACTCTGGATTTAAGTACATTCTGGGGAGAAAATAATTTTTTATTTTATGAAAAATGTTAATAAAAATGTGCATTCTTTTTTTCTTTTTTTGAAAAAAATGTGAATGGAATCTTCCTATAGCCTTTGTGTATGTTTGACACACATTATGGTAGCTCCTTGAATAGATCCGTCTTATATTCTGTTATTTTTCTACTCAAACATGCATGAGCCATGATTCTGGGTTCTAGCTCTATAGACATTGTTTGTACCAATATTTTATATCTCTCGAGGTATCCATCTATGTTCCTTATGTGTTTTCTTCTATTTTTTTGGTAATTCATCTGAGCCATCTTTCTCTTCCCTGTTTTTCTGTCTTGCTCTCTCCCTAACACACACATACACACACACACATTCCTTTCTCTCTCCTTTTAACCTTTCCACTAAGTATTTCTCACACTTTACTCTTTATTTAATCATTGCCCAGGAGGAAAGTCAACATATTTATCAGATGGTACTATGATTTAGTGCTAACACTTCACACTTGATGAGTTCCTGAAGTTTTATAGAGATTTGGGCTGTGGTGGGTCAAGATTAAAGGATTGCTCTGGAAACCTGCTAGTTGCCTTCCAGGTATCAGCACATAATTCCTCCTATCTCCCTGGCTCCTGGTCCAGCGACTACCTTCAGAGTATTTGATCTTTTGATACCATGTACATTGTGTGAAAGATGCTCTCCCATTGCCCCCATAAACACCTGTAATGACAACCCAGCTTTGTAAAGATTTAATTTCCCTCATCATTTCTTCTCAGCCATTTCATAGGGATTCATTACCTTGTGACCCTAAATAGGGTTGGCATAGAAACACTTGTTTCAGACTAATTCAGTAAGGCAACGAACCACATAATTTTATTCTTGACTATCCTTCTGCTGATGTAGAGATTGTAGAAATCAGGAGATAGATGTGCAAATCACAGGACTGGACCTGGCTCAATCTTCTTCATGGAAGCTGATTTACTCAGCCCAAAGCAAAATCATCTGTGCTGTGATATAATTGTATTGAGATAGAAAAAAAAAATGTTTAAGCCTTTTTAAAATTTTTGGTGTGTATTCTTTTCATTTCACAGTTTTTTCATCCTGCAGACTGCTTAACAGATTGTATTGAGCCACATGTTGAGTACTATATTTATTACATTGGAACACTGAGAAACCTTACTGGATTTCGGTGAGGAAAAGAGTATATATAATTCACTGAAACACTAGAATAAAAATGACATTTGTTTTTAACTAAAGCCTATTTTGCGCAAAAGCAAACACCATCAAAATGATACATTTCTTGAATTCATCAAATTAGAATATAAAAGCAATATATTCATTTGCAATTTTTATTGTTGTTATTCAGTTACAAATCCTGAAAATGTTAATCTGTTATACAAGTGGAAAACCTCTTAACATTTAACAGCCACTGGGATAATATAATTACATCTATAAATCTACAGTCAATATTTTGCTTAATCCCCTTCTCATGTAGACAAAATTCTGAATTTCGATGTTGAAATATTTTAAGTATAAAATGGGATATGCTCTGATTCATTAAAGAATGACATCTGCTTGAGTACACACGGTCTACAGGTTGACTCAGAGAAAATATATCTGAATGAACAGAGGAAATAGGGATAGAGAACTTCCTAAACTGGAACAAATTTTTCTCCTCAGTGACTGTGTTGAAAGGGGAGATACCCAGCAGCTGATGGGATCATGCAGTTTCTGAGTTTGAAAAATTAAAAAAAAAAAAAAAAGGTGTTATTGATCCTAACTTCATTTCTCTTTGTATCATCTGGTAATCTCCAAGTGGCTTGTTTGCTTATTTTTTCACAGTGCTATACGTTTTAATGGTAATTTCCTATTGCGTAAACTCCTCCTTACAGATGCTGCAGATGCAGGAAATGTTATCTTCCAGGGAGAAATTCTGGCAACATGTATGTCCATTTGTGTTAAAAATGGAAGGAATTCAAGGAAGATTCTTTAGGCAGCAAAAGATTAAATGTTTTACATTTCTCAGTACTTCAGAAAATGCAGGCGCTTGATTCTTTTCTATATAGTTTCTATAGACCCTTATTCCATTAATTGACTTCCTTCATCAGTGTTCTAGAAATTAGCTTATTTCTCTTGGTCCCAGATGCTTAAGACCCAAACCTGAAGCATAAAAACAAACACACAAAAGTGCATATATCATCTTTTCATTGGTTTTACATCATTTCCTTTATCATGTTGCATTCAGAAATATTGGAGCGAAAGTATAAGCGTACATGATCAATGTTGTCTTTCCTTTGAAATGGCCCTTCTCACAGGAAGCGGGGGGACCACTGGGGGATGAACAAAAAAGCCTACGATTGATTCCAATTAATTTTGTCATTGATTTATTTTGTCACTATGTATTTAGCAAATATGGATGAAACTCTCTAAAGGAAATAAATGTTGCCAGAAGGCAGGAGATTAGCAGGCCCAGGAGCATTAATATTCTTCCCCATTTATCATTTTTAGAATGCACATGGAGGAGGTTGTGGGGAAATTTAATGAGTTAAAAGTGGAAAGACATGAAGAAAATTAGTTCTGAAAATAGAAATCATTAACCCTTTACTGTCTGTTTCTAGAAATAGTCAAAATCAGCACGAACCAACACATCATACTAACTCGACTTTTTAGGTTAATTTTAGCATCATTTTCTTCATTCAACAGAAACTCATCAAGTACCTGTTACGTTCCAGACCCAAAGATAAGTATGCAGGATATACAGAAACTCAAGTTATAATTTTGTTAGTCTCATACTTAAACAAAAAGGATTTTGACTATGAAACTATGAGCAACAAGCTTATTTTGCTTAGGGCCACAATGGGAAAAGCAATGTGTCTGTACTTTAATTAGGCAATAGAAATCCATGAGGCTGCCTTCATTTGACTTTCAGCTGTTTATTTTGCATCAGGTAAAATCCATAGACTCTGAAGGAGAGCTCAACCATAATTAAAAGTGTTATTGAACTAAACACAATTACCAGTGTTTACCTCATTATGTAATGCTGTTGGCACCAGAAGCAGAGTTCAAACTAGCTTTCTTTCTTGCATTCCTGTTAGACATAGTTTAAGAAATGTCTAATTCAATTTAGTAATGATAAGTACCAAAATCAAGTTTGGAAAAATTGCTGATGTGCAAATCCAGGCACAAGGACTGCTCCACTGCTTAGGTGCCATGCCAAGTTCCCTGGAAACCAGGAAAACACTTAGTTCAACTGAAATATGAAATATCCTTACGTGACTTTTTTTTCAGTGTTTATTTTAATTCTAGTGTAGTTAACAGTGTTATGTTTGTCTCAGATGTACAATGCAGTGATTTCAGCAATCCCATGTATTACTCAGTGCTCATCAAGAGGAGTGTATGTTTAATCCCCATCACTTATTTCATCCATCCCCCCACCCATCACCCCTCTGGTAACCTTCAGTTTGTTGTTGTATAATTAAGAGTCTGTTTCTTGATTGTCTCTTTCTCTTTTTTTTTTGCACTTTGCTTGTTTGTTTTGTTTCCTAAATTCCACATATGAATGAAATTGTATGGTATGTGTCTACCTCTGACTGACTTATTTCACTTAGCATGATACTTTCTAGCTCCATCCATGTCATTGCAAATGGCAAGATTTCATTCTTTTTTGGCTGAATAATAGTCCACACACACACACACACACACACACATATATATATATATATATATATATATATATATATATATATATAATAACATATATGTAGATGTAGACATAGATACAGATATACACCACATGTTCTTTTTTCTTTCAACAATCAGTAGACATTTGGGCTGCTTCCATAATTTGACTATTGTAGATTATGCTGCTATAAACATACGGGAGCATGTATCCTGTTGAATTACTGTTTTTGTATCATTGCATAAATACCCAATAGTACAATTGCTGGATGACAGAGTAGTTGTATTTTTAATTTCTCAAGGAACCTCCATACTATTTTCCAGACTGGTTCCAGACTGGTTGCACCAGTTTGCATTCCCACCAACAGTGAAAGAGGATTCCCCTTTCTCTGCATCCTCTTCAACATCTTTTGCTTCTTGTGTTATTGATTTTAGTCATTCTGACAGGAGTGAGATGATATTTCATGGTTGTTTTGATTTGCATTGCCCTGACGGTGAGTGATGTTGAAAAACTTTCCATGTCTTGATCATCTGCACGTCTTCTTTGGGAAAGCCTCTGTTCATATGTTCTGCCCAGTTTTAATTGAATTATTTTCTTTTTGTGTGTTGAATTTTACACGTTTTTATACATCTTAGATACTATCCCTTTATTAGATATTTCATTTGCAAATGAAATATCTCACATTCAGTAGGTTCCCTTTTAGTTTTTGTTGATTGCTCCCTGAACTGAACAGAAGCTTTTTTATTTTGATGTAGTCCCAATGGTTTATTTTTGCCTTTGTTTCCCATGCATAAGGAGAACTGTCCACAAAAAATGTTATGGGAAATGTCAGAGAAGTTACTACCTGTGCCCTCCTCTAGGATTTTTATGGTTTCAGGTCTCACTTTTAGGTCTTTCACCAATTTTGGCTTTATTTTTCTGTATGGTGTAAGAGAGTGGTCCAGTTTCATTCTTTTGCATGCTGCTGTCCAGTTTTTTCAATACCATTTGTTGAAGGCACTGTCTTTTTCCCATTGGATATTCTTTCTGGCTTTGTTAAAAATTAATTGACCAAGTACTTGTGGGTTTATTTCTGGGCTCTCTATTCTATTCTATTGATCTATGTGTCTATTTTGTGCCAGTACCATACTCTTTTGATTAATACAACTTTATAATATAACTTGAAGTCCAGAATTGTTATAACTCCAGCTTTGCTTTGCTTTTCAAGGCTGCTTGGCTATTGGAGGCCTTTTGTGGGTCCATATAAATTTTTGGATAGTTTATTCTAGTTCTGTGAAAAATGCCGTTGGTATTTAGATAGGGATTCCACCAAATGTGTAGATTCCTTTAGGTAGTCTAGACAATTTAACAATGCCAATTCCATGAGCACAGGATGTCTCTCTGTTTCTTTTTCTCATCTTCAAATTTTCAACAAAGTTCTACAGTTTTTAGATTATAATCTTTCAGCTCTTTCTTGAAGTTTCTTCTAGGTATGTTATTGTTTTCTGGTGCAATTATAAATGAGATTGTTTTCTTAATTTCTCTTTCTGCTGCTTCATTATTGTATAGAACTGCAATAGATTTCTGTACATTGATTTTGTATCTTGTGACTTTACTGAATTTATCAGTTCTAGCAGTTTCTTGGTGGAATCTTTTAGATTTTTTTATATAGTATAATTTCATCTGTGCATAGTGAAAGTTTTACTTCTTTCTTGCTGATTTGGCTTCCTTTTATTTCATTTTGTTGTCTGAATTCCCTGGCTAGGACTTCTAGTACTATGATGAATAGAAGTGGTGAGGGTGGACATCCTTATCTTGTTCCTGGTCTTAGGGGAAAAATAGAGTTTTTACCCATTAAGGATGATGTTAGCTGTGGATTTTTATACGTGGTCTTTACTATGTGGTGCTATGTTCCCTCTAAACCTTTGTTGAGAGTTTTTCCATGAATGGATGCTGTACTTTGTTGAATGGTTTTTCTGCACCTATTGAAGTGCCCGTATGGTTTTTATCCTCTCTCTTATTGACATGATGTATCATGTGATTGATTTGTCAATAGTGAATCACCTTGCAGTCAAGGAATAAATCCCACTGGAGTCTGGTGAGTGATTTTTATTATTGAATTTCACTTGCAAATATTTTGTTGAGAATTTTTGTGTCTATGTTCACCAGGGATATTAGCCCTTTATAGTGGTGTCTTATCTGGTTTGGGCATCAGGGTAATGGTGGCCTTATAGATAAGGTTGAAGTTTTCTTTCTGTTTCTATTTTTAGGGAATAATTTTAGAAGAATATGTATTGCTACTTCATTAAATGGTGGAGTTTTCTTGTGAAGCCATCTGGTCTGGATTTTGTTTGCTGGGAGTTCTTTAATTACTGATTCAATTTATTTGCTGGTAATTAGTCTGTTCAAGTTTTCTATTTCTTCCTGTTTCAGTTTTGGTAGTTTATATATTTTATGTCTCTAGGAATTTGTCCATTTCTTCTAGCTTTTCCAATTGGTTGGCATATAGTTATTTAATATATTTGCTGCTGAAGCAAACACTGGCATATAGTTTTTCATAATATTCTCTTATAATTATTTGTATTTCTGTGGTTCTAGCTATTATTTCTTCTCTCTGTGTGGTTTTTTATTATTTATATCATTTCTCTTTGTTATTGTTATGTCTAGCTAGACGTTTAGCTAGATCAAATTTGTTGATCTGTTCTTAATTCATTGGTATATTCTATTTTTTGTTTGTTTTTGTATCACTTATTTCTATTCTAATCTTTATTATTTCCTTCCATCTGGTGGTTTTAGGTTTTGTTTGTTGGGCTTTTTCAAGCTTCCTAAGGTATAAGTTTGATTTGTTTATTTCAGATTTTTCTTGCTTCTTGAGGTAAGTTTGTAATGGTATAAACTTCTCTCTTAGAACCGCTTCTGCTGCATCTCAAATATTTTGGACTGTTGTTTTCATTTTCATTTGTTTCTATGTAGTTTTTTTTTTTTTAATTTATTCTTTTATTTCCTGGTTGATCCATTTATTGCTTAGTAGCATGTTATTTAATCTCCACGTATTTGTGATCTTTCCAAATTTATTCTCATGGGGTTACTTCTAATTTCATAGCATTCTGATCAGGAAAGTTTCATAGTATGGCATCAGTCTTCATGAATTTATTGAGACTTGTTTTGTGGCCTAATACATGATCTATTCTGGAGAATGTTTCAATGCACTCAAAAGGAGGGTGTGTTCTGCTGTTTTAAGATGGGATATTCTGAATATATATTTAAATCCATCTGTTTCAGTGTGTTATTCAAAGCCATTGCTTCCTTATTGATTTTCTGTTTAGGTAACCTGTCCATTGATGTAAGTGGATTATTAAAGTTCTCTACTATTATTGCATTATTATCAATTAGTTCCTTTATGTGTGTTGTTTTACATATTTGAGTGTTTTCATATTGGATACACAAATATTTATAATTATTATATCGCCTTGTTGAATTGTCCCCTTTATGATTAGTCTCCTTCTTTTCTCTTATTAGAGTCTGTTTAAAGTCTATTTTGTATTAAATAAAGTCTACCATTTCTAATATAAGAACTGTTAGTGTAGCTTTCTTTTGTCACCCATTTACCCATTTATTTAGATGTTTCTCTATTGCCTTACTTTCAATCTGTAGTTGTCTCAGGTCTAAAATGAGTCTCCTGTAAGAAGCATAGGGATGCTTTTATTATTATTATTATTATTATTAATTATTATTATTTTAATCCATTCTGTCACCAACCCATTCTAGGTCTATTGTTTGGACCATTTGATCAATTTACATTCAAAGCAATTTTTGATGGATGCATATTTATTGTGATTTTATTACTTGTTTTGTGGTTGTTCCTGAAGGTTTTCTCTGATACCTTCTTGTCTTTCTTTCATGTTTTGCTTCTCTTCTTTAGTGATATATTTCAATTTTGTTTCTTTATTCCTTGTATATTTATTAGTGGTTCCTATTTTGTAGTTATAATTAAGTTTACATAATAAATTTAAATATGATTTATATATCATTTGCATATAGTGGTCTATATTGATGGTCATTTCAGTTTGAACCCATTTCTTACTCCTCTCCAACCCATGTTTTAGATGCATGTTGTCATATCTTACATCTTGTTATTTGTGAAGTCTTTTTTTTTTTAATAGAAATACTCATTTTTATAGTTTTGTGTTTTCTACTTTGATGCTGTCACTTTTTGGTCTTTCCACTCAAAAAGTCCCATTTACTTGCTTAAGACTATGGTTGGGGGCCACCTGGGTGGCTCAGCCCAGGGCCTGATCCTGGAGACCCAGGATCGAGTCCCCCATCAGGCTCCCTGCATGGAGCCTGCTTCCCCCTCTGCCTGTGTCTCTGCCTCTGTCTTTCTCTCTGTCTCTCATGAATAAATAAATAAAACTTAAAAAAAAAAAAGAAAAGAAAGAAACTAGTTGGCTTAGTGATCATGAACCGCTTGACTTCATCTTTTTTTTTTTTTTTCTTTTTGGTCTGGGAAACTATCACCTCCTCCCCTTCTCTACCATCTATCTATCTATCTATCTATCTATCTATCTATCTATCTATCATCTATCTATCTATCTCTCTTTTCCTCTTCTATTTTGAGTGTAGATTATTATTAGCTGCAGATTTTCCCATTCAGCACCTTGGCTATACCATACTACTCTTTTTCTGGATGAAAAGTTTCTGCTGAAAAATTCCTTGCAAGACCTAATGAGATCTCCCTTGTATGTTACTATGATCTTTTTCTCTTGCTGCTTTAATTTTTTTTTCTTTATTAATATATTTTGTCAATTTAATTTCAATGTCTTGGTATAGATCTACTTTTCTTGATTTTGTTAAAAGTTATCTGTGCCTTCTGGATTTGGATATCTGTTACATTTCTTAGATTAAGGGAGTTTTCAGCTATTATTTCTTCATTTAAATTTGCAACCCCTTTTCTCTCTTCTTTGGATCTCCAGTAATACAAATGTTATTTCCCTTGATGAAGTCACTGAGTTCCCTAAATCTAATCTCATTTTGCATAATTATTTTTTATCTCTATTTTTCAGCTTGTTTACTTTCCATTACTCTGTCTTCTGGATCCTTAATTTCTTCCTCTGCATTTCCAACCTGCTGTTCATTCTGTTAATTGTGTCTTTCATTTCTTTATTGAGTCCTTTAGCTCTGCTATGTTATCCTTTATCTCTGTGTTAAAGGTCTCACTCTTTTAAAATCCAGCAAGTATCCTTATGATCATTACATTAAATAATCAATCAGGCATATTATTTATATCTGTTTCACTTACATCTCTGGCCATGCCTTGTCCTATTCTTTAATTTGGGACAATTTTTTCTGTCTTCTCATTTTGTGTAAGTCTTTGTTCTCATGTCTCTGTGTTAGGAAGTCAAGCTATTTATCCTGTTTTTGAAGGTAATGATCCTGTAGCCCCCTGTATGTAGTGACTCCTGTTTCTCAGGATCTGGTGCTTCAAAGAGTGTCTCCAATGTTTGCTCTGTGAACTCTGCTTTTGCATCCTAGCCATTTTATCCTTCAGCCCAGTCATCTGCAGAGGCTCTATTTGTCTGCTCTGGAAAGTTGTTGGTTCTTGGCCTGCATGTGGTGCATGTTAACTACGTGTGCTCTGGTCTGCTTGTGCAATAAGAACTTCACCTCTGACACTAGAACTGAGGCTCTGCAAAACTCCTGAGTCAGGAGATGCACTATTGGCAAGGGTTTTGACCAGTTCTCTGTGAAAGAGGGCCTGCCATATTGGGACTGGGACAAGTGTGACTGGGAAGGGCAGTTCACCAAAATGTGGGGGGATCAGGGTTTGGTGTAAGCAAGTTAGATAGTGAACGTTGGCACTGTTCTGGTTCTTGCAGGTAGGTCTATGTTTATGCTGAGGGTTGAGGGAATGAAAGAGCACCTCCCAGGTCCTTTGTTTCCAGGGAGGTATCTCCTTGAATGCTGCTTATCTGGGATATCCTATGAGATGAGCAAATAGCCTCCTAACTGAACATCAGACATTCTTCAGATCACTGTTGACACAGAGTATATCCACGGGCTGTTTTCCCTGACTTCTCTCCAAAAGTAGCTGCAATACTTCTGGGTTCTCCCTGAGTCAAACACCCTGTCCTTTAAAATTCCAGGCTTTAAGTCCTGTTGGTTGCAAGAAATCATGAAATTCGGCCCCTCTCACTATCAATACCTATGGCTATGGGGATTCATCTTCTCTGTGTGGGCTCCCCTGTGCTAGTCTGTCTCTTACTCTTTTCCATGTACCACAGCTCCCAGTGATCTCTTTCAGGAGCCATGATCTCTTTCTCTCCCAAGCCACATCTGTGCCCTTTCTACTTTCTTTGATGTAGCTTCTTCTCTACCTTTATTTGTGGTGTTTCCTTCAGTCTTAAGGTTGTTTTCTAAGGTATTTAGAATGAATTGATAGTTATTTAGTTGTATTTATGAGATGGGCCAAGCCTAGGGTCCTGTATTGTGCCACTTCTTCTAGATAATATTTTAATTAGGGGTTATCACTCCTGAAGGCTTATATTTGCACTGCAATTTTCCTATGATACACAAAGAGATTTATAACTAATAGTAAAGTAAGGCACATAATATAAGTCCCTCATTCTGTTAATATAATTATTAGGCAAATACTAATTTCATCAAAAGGAAAATATCTGGGGGATCCCTGGGTGGCGCAGCGGTTTGGCGCCTGCCTTTGGCCCAGGGCGCGATCCTGGAGACCCGGGATCGAATCCCACATCGGGCTCCCGGTGCATGGAGCCTGCTTCTCCCTCTGCCTGTGTCTCTGCCTCTCTCTCTCTCTATGTGACTATTATAAATAAATTTAAAAAAATTAAAAAAAGGAAAATATCTGAATAAAATGAACATGATAGAAAAGATAAGAGTTGCTTATTTTTCTTAATCAAATTAAATAAAAATGTAAAGTTGTATTTAACATATTGGGTATCACATATGTTGAATGGTAATATCAAAGTATTTAGTGAGGATGGAATAATAATGGTCTGATTAAGTATTTTGTGGATTCTTAGAAAAAATATAATAAAATTTATGTATAAATTAAGTTCATTTTATTAGGACATCTTCCATATTCTTTTAACTGTTCTAACACTTTACAGCGTTGCGTTTCTCTACCTGTTGTGGCCCATTTGGAATCCTGGAATGCCCCACCACTTCCCTATTACAAGCCAGGTAAATACCTACTGAAAGTTATCTTTACTACATATAGCTCTAAAAGAATCTCCTCTATAAATAATATTTTCTCCCCCTTAACAATGTTAATCATTCCTTCCTTCAGACTATGTTTTTTACTTAATTTTGTCATTTTACCTGTAGAATTTTAATTCATTACTATTATTATTATTATTATCATTATGTCTTCCACTAGTTGTAAAACCCTTGAATTCCAAGAATATATGTTTTCTTTGTACTGTGGCACCTACTGCTTTTAGGCATATAACTCAATACATTTCAGTGAATGAATAAATTAGGCTATATTCAGTTATGATTATTAAACTATAATTAAGTTATTAAATACTAAGTTAAAGGTTGGCATTTAAAAACTTAGAATTTTGGGGCAGCCTGGGTGGCTTAGTGGTTTAGCACCACTTCAGCCCTGATCCTGGAGGCCTGAAGTCCCACGCCAAGCTCCCTGCATGGAGCCTGCCTCTCCATCTGCCTCTCTCTCTCTCTCTCTCTCTCTCTCTCTCTCTGTCTCTCATGAATAAATAAATAAAATCTTTAAAAAATAAATAAAAATAAATAAAATCTTATAATTTTGGGGGACGATTAAGGCAGCTGAGTACTGAGGTAAAATTATTATATATATAAAAAATTATTATATAATATGAAAAGTACATAATTACATAAAAGTGTCCCTCTACCTCAAAGTAAGCAAACAAACAAAACAAGTGATAATATCTTTTACTGTGTGTCTATAAATTTCACACTGTGCCTTGAAAAATTATTTGGGACTTTTTTTTTATAAAACACACTATGAAAATGGCTATTTCTTCAAGGTCTGCTTCATTTTCAATAGCTCAGTCATTATAAAGATGAGATCTGGGGGTACTTTTCATTTTAGAGAATTAGAAGTAATCTAGAAATAATCCCCACTCATATGCTTAATTTTGGTTGTTGGAACTATCTCTGTAATTATAATAAAACTTTTGTAACTCTCCCTTCTCCTACCTGAAACCTACATATAAATCATCCCTAAACTTGATCAGTCTTTTCCCTTCATTTATCTTGAATCTAGTCTATTCATTTTTTTGTCCCAAGACTGATTGCTTCCACCCAGGCAAGCATCCTTTCTTGCCTGAGTCATTTCAATAGTATCCTCACTGTTATATCTGCCTCCATATTCTGCTCCACAAGGTCAAGCTCTGAACCATCACCAGCATTCTCATGAGTTTTATACAACCCCAGTCTAGCCATGCCTCTTCAGTGCCAGGAACCTCAAGAGCAGATCTCATGTGGTTCCTTAAACAATCAATTCTTTCTTGAATCAACCATTCATCTTCACAGTTCCTCATCTCAAGACATAATTTATCCTTTTTTTTAAAGATTTTATTTATTTATTCATGAAACAGAAAGAGACAGACAGACAGAGACAGAGACATAGGCAGAGAGAGAAGCAGGCTACATGCAGGGAGCCTGATGTGGGACTCGATACCAGGGCTCTAGGATCATGCCCTGGGCCAATTGCTGAGCCACCTAGGCATCCCGACATAATTTATCCTTGTCTTCTTTTCTTTCCCTCAATGTGAATTTCAGTTGTTTCCTCCCCAAAGAATAATTCCCAGCACCTTCCACAAAATTGAGCATATCTTTTTCTACAATATTAATGCATTATAATCTCCCCATGTAATTTGGAATTCCCTGAGGGTAGATAAGGCATGGGTATCTGTCTCATCATTAGTGCTGGGCATACTTTCTTGCACATAGTAGTCACAATCAGTTAGTGCAATATGAATAAATGCTCATGCACACACAAACACAATTATGTAATTTAAATAATTTTATTCAACAACTAACAACTATTATGTATCTGTCAGTTTTTTGAGGTACTGGCAAAGCAGTAATGGACAAAAGAGACAACAATCCCTGCTCCTACATAAAAATGGTACTTACATAAAAATGAAATTCAAAAGTGAAATATACAATACTAACAATATATATGATTAATATAACTATAAGCTATAAGATCTCCTTAGATGTTTTAGAAACAGCAACTAAGTATTGATAATTCCATTAATAAATATATATTAATTTAATAATCATGCCTGCAGTAATGTTCTATGAGTGTTAAAAATGTATGTTAGAAAGTTATTCGTGTACTGTGTGATTGCTTTACCTACGTTAGGGCTTATGCTTTTCGTGTGGCTCCAGAATACAGTTTAACAATCTTTTGAATCAAAACTTGATTTATATATGGAAATATTTTATTACCTGATATATGTCTCCATGGAGTGTAAGTATATGAAATTCAGGGTTTGGATACTCCATGGATTTTTTAAGATTTTGCAAGCTGTTTCAATGTCATTGGATGTTATTAATAAGAACTGAGCAGTCCTTCATGCATGACTATAATTTGTTTCATGTGCAGGTAAATCATACTCTTGAATATGTTAGGCCAGAAATCAAAATGGATTTGACTTCCCTGGCTCCCAAAAGAATCAATATTTCTTCAGACATTTTATCATTTTCTGTGCTTTTGATTCATCTTACCATTGTTTATACCTCCAACCATATTTGGTAAATATCTTCTAGATGGCTCTCCCTCTGATAATTGCTCTATCTAATAAAGAAAATTAAAAAAAAGTTTATGAACAAAAGAAGACAGTAAACAAATCCACAAGATATTGGGTTTACTATATTGTAAGTGGATAGCTATACATTGAGATAAGATCTATAAAGTATAAACAGAATTCTAATCAGGTTAATGGATGTTTCAGGGGTGGTTTCATTAAGTGACAGGAACTAAGATTTTAAATATTTATTAGAGGATAAAATGGTATTGTTAGAAAAGAGGAGGAAGTATAAATAACATTTGCTATGGAGAGAGAAAGCAACTGGCAGAGTGCACATGTTACTTTTAAAGAACAAAAAAAGAGACATAGATATATTTATTGAGTTGAGTTAAAGATATAGTCATGGCTAAGTGTACAGAACCTGAAGCCTTCTATAAACTACTTTGACCTTATACTTAATCAAATGATAAACCACCAAGAGGTCCTAAGAAAGATGGTGATATGTGTCTTGCTTCAAGCTCTCTCTCACTTTAAATAAATTAAAAGAATAAAGAGGGACACAGCTGAAAAACAATTGAAAGGTCATTTGCAGTATTCCAGGCTGGAGATAAAAGTAGATTGGACAAAGATGGCATCATTATATATGGAAGGAAGTAAATATAACTAGGAAAATGTAGTAGATAAAATCTGGAGAACTCACTTAAATATGGGGATACCAAGTGAAGGAGAGAGATAGATAACTCCCAGAGACTTGCTTAACCCAACGGATAGATGATGGTACCATTCACTGAGATGTCAAAAATCATGACTTTCTTTTTAGACATATTCGCTTTCATATTGTTGAATAAACAATCACTGATATGTATTGGGAGCACAGAAAACTTTGCTGGAGATACAAATTTCGGTGTCATGTGCATAAAGTTGAATGTATGTGTATATATACATATACATGCATATATATTTTTTCAAGCATGCTAATTGGGTTTAAGACTAAACAATATTACATTGCCAAAATGAAAAGCTGTGTGCAGAGATAATTCCCCAAATCCTAGCCTCATGGCAACCAGTGAAGCTAACAAACCAATAACTGGAGGAAATAGGCACAAGAAATCTTTCTGGGTACATTAAAAATATGAATAAACTATATTTTCAGCTTGATGCTTCACTGCTCAAAAATGCCATCTGTTCTGCAAAGCCTGTGATATAAAATCATAACCCTTTACACTGTGAGTGAAAGCCCTGTACAACCTGGTACTGGCTGAATTCCAATAATATTGAGCACTGCCTAATGCTCCCTCTCAGGTCTTGACACAATTCATATTACCTCCTTTCTGTTTTCCAACACCAAGTCTCTGGCTTTAGTGTATTTCTTATTCCTCTCCATCAACAGAAAGGCTGAATTTTAAGGGAACAGCTTCAGTACTACCTTTGTCAAGGTATTTTTTTTTCCTTAAACTCCCACACATCTCTACCCACCCCTAACCTACATAGATCACAGTCATCTCCAAATTCCCAGGAGTCATATTGATTTTGCTACTTTTTTAGTTGTTAGAAATATTTTATCAACATAATTTTAAAATTATTTTATAAAATGTATATTAATAAGTTATCTCGAGCAGATAGTCACAAAAATTTGTAATACTTTTTCATTATTTTATACACAACCCTCATTTTATAGTCCACAATGGTATAAAACATTTATAATCTACAAATTGAGACACTAAATAAAACCAGAGAGAGTAAAACAGAAATTAGGAGAAAGCACAATCCATCCTTTCATAGAATCTCTGTAACTCATAGCACAACCCATGAACATAGCAGGTTATAGCCATAGCCATCTACTCAGAATATGCACTGGGACTTGTGAGGTGTTTTAAAAAAAACCCAGACATCTCTACTTCAATAGTTTTCATGACTATGGAAGTAATTGCCTTTTTCCTCTTTGGTTACAAGATGACATAGCTGATGAAGTAGAGTGGATATTTGATACCAAATGGTTCTATAGGTGATTTTTCTTATGTTTATGTAGTTGTCAATTCCCTTAGAGGGAATATCCTCAGAGGTAATACAAAAGGGTTTTGATAGTTGGTAATCAAAATAATCATTGTAGATATATTTGTCACATGCCCTACAACCTTGATTAGAGTAATAAAAATGCTTCTGGTTCTACTTCACAGATTCTAGGAAAGAGCAAACCTTATAGTGCACCAGAGATTTACCATCAAGATTGTATGATGTAAATTATGCTGACCATTTCTGGATGAAATTCTAACGTTTTGAATGTACTGAACTCCTAAAACACTCTTTCACTAAGATGAATCTTCATGAAATAATCCATATCTTTGAATAAAATTTTAATTAAAGTTAGGCAGAAATGTGACTGAAATGATTAGCTGTACAAGATGCTAGCAGTTACTTTCCTTAAAACACAGGAAGTCAAAGCTCTCTGCATGCATATAGAACACAAAATATGTTTCAAGCTTTTTTTTAAGCCCTGCATTACAACTAATGGTTCTGTATTTTTAAAAACCCATCAACAACATGAAAGCCATAAGTATTATGTGAATGTGAAGATAGGAAACGATACTGTTATGTGTGATATATATGGACTCTAATGATGATGTAGATTAAAATAAAACTTTTTTTTCCAGGATTTAAAAATTTATATGTTTTTTTTTTTCTCCAAGTTCAATTAATGTACTTTTTCCCATTCACTACTCCACTGGGTTTATCTCTACCAAACACCCATCACCAAGGCCCTCAAAGCAGTTACAATGTTTAAATAATCCCTTACTAAACAAAGGTTCATTGAAATTTCCCCAGATATTTTGCTAGGACCACCCTGAATCTTCCAAAAATGCAGTAATTCAAAGATTCACATGGTGTGTTTCTCAGCGAAGAACCTCCAAAGACTTGCTTCTACATTCAGGTCCTGCATCCCTTCTGATTTAGAAGTGTCCCTGCCATTCCAAGTAGCGTTTCAAATATCAACACTCTTCCTCCAAACTGCTGCTGGAATTATATTTCAAAATGGCAGCTTTAATCTGTTTGTCTTGCTCAATCACTTGAATATATTCAAAGGTATTTTGAATAGCAATTCAATTTAAATGGTATAATAACTGAAAAAGTGTCAAACATAAAACATGCCCTTACTCTCACTAATTCTAAGTTAAAGGGATATATTTTTTTTTTCAGGAACTTAAAAAGGAGGAAAAGATGATTACCCTCCTGTATTAAAATGCAAATTTAAGACAAAGTAAATTAGTGGACAAAAATGAAAGAAAAAAAACACCATGAAAAATTAAATAATTCAGAAGATACTACAAATTGAGTGCATTAATAATGTACTCATGTACATATTTTAAGGTAAGAATATATGCATCAGAAATATGGGAGATTTGTAATCTTTAGAGCTATGAACAAAGAAAATTTTTGAAAAAATTATGTCCAAGAGAAATAAATTTTAGTGATGAAGTTCAAATATTTACCTCTTGAAAGAAAAGAGAAAGAAAAGAAATATATTTAATTGCATTGTTAGAACTGGATGTATTTATTTATTTTTAAAGATTTTCTTTACTTATTTGACAGAGAGAGAAAGCACAAGCAGGGGCAGCAGTAGAGGGAGGAGAAGCAGACTCCCTGCTGAGCAGGAAGCTCAATGCGAGACTCTATCCCTAGGACCATGAGATCATCACCTGAGCAGATGCTTAACTGACTGACCCACCCAGCACCCCAGAACTGGATGTCTTTACACAATCAAATTCAAACTATTTCATAACTATATTTCATTGTCCTAAACAAATATGCATATTACATAAAATATAAATTATATTAATATGTAATTATATGGTCATATAAAATATTATCTATCATATATATGCATCAGGATATTTTTCTAATTATAACTCTTTCAGCTTCTCATAAGAGGAGAGAATTCACTGGCCATCCAAGTTTGGCAGCTATTTCTCATTGGAAATTAAAAAGTTGTTATGCAACTTGCCCTATATGTTGGCTATAGCAAGAGAATGAGCTGATCTTGATAATGTGAGTATTCTGGCTCTTTGACAGATAAATTATTCATTATGAATTAATGTCAGAACAGTGGGTCAGACAGCTTTTTAGTGATCCAAACTCAAATTGCTGACAAATGAAGTTCCTTGTTCTTTCAAGCCTGAAGTTCAAAGTTTTGAAAACATAATGAGCATTTCTATGTGTGGTCACTTTGGAAGCAGCTTTTTAACTTTCCTTGGAGGGCACACCCAGCTCTACCAGAGAAGCAAAAATTTTCTTCTCCATTATAAAATAGCACGTTATAAATATGACCACCTATTTGTTTCAACCTCATCAGGCTTGATGGTTCCTTGGGCATTCAGGCACTCAGAAGTTTCTTCGCTCAGTAGTGGGTAATCATTGGCCCTAAAATAAATGCCTAACCAAACCCACCTGTCAAATATCAAAATCCAACCCAAAGGGATCAAACTGCTTCCAAAAAATTTAACTGCGCTGTATGAAAAAAACACAAGAATATTACAAGAAGACTAATTGTACAGCATCAAAAAAGTAAAATGCACAATGCCAGCCATCAAATCAAACATTACCAGACATGCATAGAAGGAAAACCATATCACACATTAAGAGAGGAAAGCCAATCAATCTGAGCTGATCCAAAACTGACACAAATGTGAGATTTAGCAGAAAGAAACATTAAAATGGTTGTTATAAATCTATTGCTTGTGTTCAAATATTACGAAGAAACAGAAAAAATATTTTAAAGATGAGCCCAATAGTACTTCTAGACAAGAAAACTGCAATGTCTGAGAGGTGAAAATTATAGTGCACAAGATTAATGTCAGATTAATGGCAGCTGTAGAAGAGAATAATCATAAACTTAAAGACATATCAACAGAAACTATCCAACATAAAGCAGAGAGAGGAAATCAAATTCAAACAAGTGAAAAGATTTTCCATGAGCTGTAAAACGATTAAAGGGCCTTATAAATGAATAATTTGAATCTCTAGAATGGGAGTTGGGACAGAAAATATAAAGAAATGTTTGGGCAAACCTTCCAAATTTGTTAAAAGATTATAAGCTCAGATTCAAGAAGCTCCACAGAGCCCAAGCACAAGAAATATGAATAGAACTGCACTAAGGCACATATGCCCAAAATAATAAGATAATAATCTCAAAATTGTGGAGGTTCCATCACACAGAGAGGAACAAAGATGTGGATGAGAAAAGAAATGTCTTCCTGGAGGCAATGTTAGTGAGAATATGAGTAGAATCCTAAAAATATTGAGAAAAAAACAAAAACAAACTGTAAATCTAGTACGTGATATACAAAGATAATATCTCTCAAAAATGATGATAAAATAATTTTTCAGACTTACTAGCCCAAGAGAATATATATTACCAGTACAAATGCTCTATAAGGAATGTTCTAAAAAATTCTTTCAGGGAAAAGAAAATTATACCATGTGAAAATCAAGAACTATATTAAGGAATATATATATATATATATATATTTCCTCTGGAATTTAAATATTTCAAAATATAATTGACTAATTAAAAACATAACAATGTGTAGGAGGTTTGTAACATATAAATAAGTAAATCACATGGAAATAACAGCACAAAGTGTGAAAGGAGAGAGATGGAAGTACATTTTTAAAGGTTTTTATAATATATGTGAAACACACATAGAGGTGGACAGGATAAACCTTTTATTAAAAGAGCTAAAGACAGATGCGTGGGTGGCTCAGTGGTTGAGAGTCTGCCTTTGACTCAAGGCGTGATCCTGGAGGATCCAGTCCCACATCAGGCTCCCCGGAGGGAGCCTGCATCTGCCTTTGCTTGTGCCTCTGCCTCTGTGTGTGTGTGTCTCATGAATAAATAAGTAAAATCTTAAAAAAAAAAAAAGCTAAAGGTAATTATCCAAATAGAGAAATAAAATGAAAAAATCAAATATGCTCATTAATTAAAAAAAGAAAGAACTGGGGACAAAGAACAGATAGGAAAAAGAAAACTAATAAAACAATAATAGAAACACTTAATCATTTAATTACTCACCTTAAATACAAAGAATAATATTTCTCCAATTAAAAGATAGACGGAATAAATAGCAATGTTCAAATATACTCTGCTTATAAGACACACATGTTAAATTTAAAGACATAAACAGGTTAAAAGTAAGAGCGTAGATTACTCTGTTGTACACCTGAAACTAATGTCACCTTGTATGTCAACTATAATTTGATAATAAATACAAAAAGTAGCAGCTTAGAAAATATTCATTGGTAACACTAATTAAAAGGTAGTGGAACATATATATTAGGGTGACCATCACCGAAAAATAAAACAAACAAAAACAGATGATAATGTTAACAAGGTTGTGGAAAAACAGGAACCTTGTACATTGCTGGTTAGGAATTTAAAATACTGCAGCCACTATGGGATACAGTTTATTTCTCAAATAAATAAGCATAGAATTACCATATGATCCAGCAATTCTCCACTTCTGGGTAGATGTCCAAAGAATTAAAAGCAGGGACTTTAACAGATATTTGTACATTCATGTTCTTAACAATATTATTCAAAATAACCAAAAATTGTAGAAGGAATACATGTGTCATCCACAGAATAATGGATAAACAAAATGTGTAACACACATAAAATAGAAAATTATTCAACCTTATAGAAGAAGGGTAATTTTGACACATGCTACAAAAGAGATGAAACTTGAGGACATTCTGCTAAGTGAAATAAGCCAATAACAAAAAACACCAAACTGTATCATTCTACCTGTATGATTTTCCTAGAGTAGTCCCAAACCTAGAAAGAGAAAGTAGAACTGTGTTTGCCAGGGGCTGGAGGAGGAGGAATGGGAAATTATTGCTAAAGGGGCCAGAGTTCTAGTAGGGAAAGATTAATAAGTTTCTGAAGATGAATGGTGGTGATGGTTGCACAACAATGTGGATGTGATTAATGCCACTTAACCATACACTTAAGAATGGTTAAAATGGTAAATTATATCATATGTATATTTTCACACAATAAAAAATAAATCAGGGTGGCTATGATAATATTGAACAAAATGCATTCAGGAGCACAGAAAATTATCAGGAATAAAGAAGGACATTCCATGAAGATAATAAATCAATTCACCAAGAAGATGTAGTTTGGATACCTTGCACCAAAATGTCAATATTTATGAGACAAAAACTGAAAAATTAACTAGAAAAATCTGCAAGTTAACTGCGATTTCAACAACAATTTCTCAATAATCAATAGGTTACAGAGACAAAAGAAATATTTGATGTAATTGACATAAATCATTCCACTCTAGCATAATTTTTCAATGAGGATGGATATGAGTTATTTACATCCTCTGCTATAAATCAAATATTAATAAATTTAAATACATTTAGGTAAATGAAGTGTATTTGTTGACCATTATTAATTCTCTGACCACAACTAATTTAATTTAGTAATAGAAATTTATTTATTTTAAATTTAGTAATTTAACTTAGTAATAGAAAGATATCTGTAAAATTCCTATATGTTTAAAACTAAATAGCACACTCCTAAATAATGTTGGGTTAAAGAAGAAAAGTAAATTAGAAATAATTAAATAATTGGAATAGAATTAGAATAGATAAAATAAATAGGATACAATAATTAGAATAATAATTTCTAATTAAAGCAAAATGTTTTAAAAATTACTGTAAAAAAAATTACCATAACATGTGGAATGCTGTTAAAGTAGCATTTGGGAAAAGGAATAGCACTGAATATGTAATACAAAGGAAGACAGCTCAAGTCAACTCAGATTTTACCTAAAAACAAATATTTTAGAAAAAATAAAACCACTAAATCCAAAATAAGGAGAAACAATGAAGGAAAATTAAGATGAGTGTGAAAGGTCAGGATTGCTAAATTCTCTATGTGCGTCATGACCTACACTCTTCCTTGTTTGGTTTTAAAACTTTCCATCTGATGTCAAATAACCCTCCATCAGCCACAATAACTAAGGGAATAACTCACAACCTGCAATAGTTTTGATGCCCATTTTCACCAGCAAACATTAGCTATTTTTTCAAGGAAAAGAGTATATTTTGTTAGAGTATTTATGTATTGAACACTTAACATGCGCAAAACTGTATTTAACATGCATAAACATCTCTTTAAATTGTACTAATTACATATTGTTTTAATGTGTCCATGATTCATCTCTGTCTTTTTTTTTTTTTGAGTTGAGAGAAACTAACACCATTCATTTCATTAACATTGTAGATTGGATCGCACAATTTTGCATAACATGGTAAATTTTACGGAAACATATAGTGCGTTATGGCAGGATCTGCTATACATCCATAGAAGCAGAGCACTCCCTCGTCAAAACTAGAAAGAATGAACTATTAGTATGTGAAATCATTACTACTCAGACCATGAGTAGCAAAAAGATAATAAAAAACTGTTATGTACAACTCCATGCCCACAAATTGGATAACATCGATAACTCCAGCTTCATTTTTGTTAAAATTAATAAGATCTATCTTTATCCCTTTACTTTTCATATCTAGGTATTTACATTCAATGTGGATTTCTTGGAGGCAGTGTAAAGTTGTCTTGTAGTTTTATATACTGTAAATCTTTTAATTGATGTATTTCAACATTCACATTCAAATTATTACTAAGTTGGATTGATATTTACCAAGTTTATATCTGTTATCTGTTTGTTGAAGCTGTTTTTGGTTCTCTTTAAGAATCTCTCTCTTACTCTCCTTACTTGTTTATTTTTAATTGTGTTATATGTTAAGATATAATTTGCCCTCTTGACCATTCCTTCTAAATTTTTTCTATTTTTAAAAGATTTTATTTATTAAGTATGTATGTATGTATGTATTTAAGAGGGGGGGGGAGAGAATGTGCAAGCAGGGAGGAGGGACAGAGGCCTAGAATCTCAAGCAGACTCTGCACTGAGCATGGAGCTCAACTCAGGGCTCAATCTCACAACCCTGAGATGAAGCATGAGTCGGCTGCTCACCTGACTGAGCCACCCAGGCACCCCCCATCTTGACCATTCCTGAGGGTACAGTTCAGGGGTATTAAGCACTTTCACACTGTTGTGTAGCCATCAGCACTATCCATCTTTAAAACTCTTTCGTCTTGAAATGATGAAACTTTGTACCTATTAAATGACAACTCCACGCTCCCCATTCCCCATTAGCTCCTGGACCGCAGCATTCTACTTTCTGACTCTATAGATTTCAAAACTCTACATATGTCATATAAGTGGAATCATGCAGCACTTGTCTCTTTGTGACTGGCTACTTTCATTTAGCATAATGTCTCCAAGATCCATCCATATCATAGTATGTGTAAAATTTCTTTCCTTTTTCAGGTTGAATAATATTCACTTTAATGTATATATGCTTTATCTGGTTTTAATTGAGCATTTTATAGGATTCAGTTTTCTCTCCCTATACACTGTTTTTCTTAACAGAAACAGTAGTTGCTAATACATGTCAAGACACATTTACAACTAATATAAATCCACTTTCAAAGAAATCATACCACTTCATGTTTATTACAAATACCATGTCACAGGGGATCTCTGGATGGCTCAGTGGTTTAGTGCCTGCCTTTGGCCCAGGGTGTGCTCCTGGAGACCCGGGTTTGAGTTCTGTATTGGGCTCATGCATGGAGCCTGCTTCTCCCTCTGCCTGTGTCTCTGCCTCTCTCTGTCTCTCATGAATGAATAAATAAAATCTTTAAAAAAAAATACCATGTCACAGAATATCCCCAATCCTTCCTCCTATTCCTTATGAAATTGCTGTCATTCATTTCACTTAGCTGTATGTGTAATCACCCAATACATTGCTATGGTTATTTATTTTCATTTATTTCATGAACTATGATATTTTATTTTATGTTTATTTATAATAAATACTCTGATGGTCTTCTTTTTTTTTAAATGTGGGTCCAGTTTATGTCCTATATCATCGTCCTTCTCTGTGAAGAGCTTATTTTAACATTTCTTGAGACGGGGGTCTACTGACAACAAATTTCCTCAGTTTTTGCTTGTTTGAGGAATGTTTATGTCTACCTTTGAAAGATAGTTTCACTGTACACAGATCTGTTTTCTTTTTTTTCTCTTTGCTTTCTTTCAACACTTTAAATACTTTCCACTTTCATCCATTTTCCATGGTTCCTAAAGACCAGTGTAGAATCCAAAGTAATTATTCTTATCCTTATTACTTCATAGGTAAGAGTTTTGTTTTGTTTTCTGGCTTCCTTCAAGACTTTCTCATTCATCGTCTTTGGCTTTCTGCAGTTTGAAAGAAAAATATAACTAGGTGGATTTTTTTTTTATCGTGCTTAGTGTTCTCTGTGTACCTTAATCACTGCTTATATTATCCATTTGTTCTTGCATGTTGTCTATTTTTTTCTATTAGAGTCATTAACATATTAATTTAATTATGTTAAATTTCATATCTTAATAATTCAAAATATATATTATATTGCATCTGGTTATGATGTTTGTTTGTTTTTTTCAGACCTTTTCTCTTGTCTCTGGCATCCCTTATAATTTTTGCTAAAAGCTAGATATGAGGTATCAAGAAATAGGATCAATGGTATTTAGGCTTTCAGTGTCAGGTTTTATGCTAATCTGGCTAAGAATTGTCCCACGTTTAGTATTTGCTTTAGCTCTTGGTGTCAGAGTCTTCAGTTTCCCCTAGTTTCCTTGTTTTCATATTTTTTTCCATTTCTGTCTTTGGATTTTTCTTAAGTACTCCTAGTAAGACTCAGAGTAGTTTGTGGAGAGGATGGAACTTTGTTACAGAGAAAGCTCTACAATATTCCAAATGGTTATTTTTTCCCTCCCTCTGCCCAGAAAAGGAACAGGTTTTTCCTCTGATCTTTACCATGAAATCCATATGGATATCCTGGAGACAAAAACCTATGAATGTGGGCACCTCTTCAACACTATATCCTCAGGAGTTTTCAAGGTAAGACACACTCATCCTTCAGCAATTCATCAAAATTATCATTTCAGAGTTCTTCCCAGTTGTTGGCTGCAGCCACTTCTGCTCTTGGTTAGCTTATCTCAGCTGTGAGTCTCCATATTTGCCTATATCTTGAGTTTTGGGGGTGGTGATTTGCCCAGTGATTTCATTCTCTGATGGAGCTAAATTGTTGATTTTCAGTTTTTTTCAGGTTTTTTTTTTTCTTGCTGTAAGGATGGATAACAACTTTCAAACTCCTTATATGCCAAAACTAAAAAGTGTTCCTCTTTGATTTCATCTTCGTTGTATACACGAAATATTACTATTCTTGGCTGCCCATCTCTCTTGGCCTTATGTACACCATGTTTAATTAACCATCTCTGTACGTTTCTCCAGGTCAGAAACCTCTGGCTGTCACTCAGAATTTGATGCTCATTAGGATAATTGTGTCCATTTGCTTCCTACAGTTAAGTTCTGCACACATATCGTTACGGCATTCCCTCATACCTCATGCTACAGACTGCTCATCTTCCTCGGTCATCCCAACCTGAAGAGGTCAGCAACCATGAAACCTCTCAATGATTATGGTATTATGCCACGAGAGTGGTCTTCATTTTTTAGTAAACAGTGCATGCTCTGTGGTCTGCCGTGGAAGGGTAGCCAACTGGTGGGCTTTTCAGTCATATGTAATAAAACTCTGCTGGCATGGCAACTTCCCTAAGTGTTTCGATTCTTTTCCTCTGCTCTCTATCCTTCCTGGAAGCACTTATATTCTTACTTCATTTAATAATTTTGTACAAGACTCCAAGAATATCCAAGAATATATCTCAAAGATATACTCATCTTTGTCCTCCTTCTACTTTGGTAAAATCTTTCTTATCTAGATTAGTATTCCCATTCTTATTGCATAATCCAGTTGCATGCTTAACTGATGACTGCCAGTGCATGTTAGCTAGCTAGGTCTTGTGTCTCCAGTGGTGTGTGGTCATTTTTTATTCCCAGTAGATACAGCACATCTCTGGCTGAATTAGTTATTGGTCTTTTGGGCAGAAGCCCAGTAGCCTTTGCTCCTGTCTGGGGAGCTTGATGTCTTGAAAGGCAGAGTTCTTTTCATTGTCTACAAGGAAACATCAAGCATTCCCTTTAAACAGAAAGGAGTGAGCTATTTCAATGGTCTAATGATTGAGAGCACATCTGGAATCTCAAGGTTCTCAAGTGCTTCAATCTAGATATTATGGTTGTAGTCTTCAGGTCCCAATTCTTCCAAAAATTAGATCCTTGAACTGGAATTAGGGACTTACTGGGATTCATAACTCTTCTTGGGAACTCACCTTCCCCATAATTAAGTCCTGGTCCTGATACTCTGTATTCTTCACTCATGCTATGGAAAATAAGCATTCCTTCTAAGGCGTAAATTGCCGTAAATTGGTAATTATTTTTATTATTTTTTTACCAAAATATCAAGAGCACCCAACAACAAATATTTAATTCCATAATATTTATAAGAATCACTTCCTCATACTTCAAACCTGACATATTACCAATTATAGACATCCTACCGCATTTTTCATTAGTGAAAATTTTATCAATTGCTCTATGGCATCATCCCAAGGGCTATTTGTATTTTATCTACCACCAGCAGTGGGAGCCAATTAGTCAGTAGGTGATTCAACATTGAAATCCTATTTTGGAGTTTTTTCCTATGGCTACTTACAAGGAAAAAAAAAAAAGTTTTAGAACAACTGGCTGGAAGTAGATTTTGACTGAGAATGATTTTTAAGGGATTTACTGGGGGAAACAACACCTGTACAGAATGGGAGAAGCAGGATTGCATATAAAGATACATAGAACTGTCATGAAGTTCAAAGATGGACAATAACTGCTATTTTGTTTAAGACTTTATTTATTTATTCATGAGAGACATGGAGAGAGAAAGGCAGAGACACAGGCAGAGGGAGAAGCAGGCTCTATGCAGGGAGCCCAATGTTGGACTCGATGCCCGTACTCTGGGATCAGGCCCTGAGCCAAAGGCAGATGCTCAACCATTGAGCCACCCAGGCATCCCAAGACCTGCTATTATGGGGAATTCCAGAGTGGCATCAAAGTTTGACTATGTTCTGAATTGAGGTGAAAGGACCAAAACTTGTACTTCATATTGACTATTCACTTAAGAGGAATTGACCCTGGAGCAAGTCAACCTCTCTGGCCAATTCCCAGAGAGCAACTGCTAGTTTGGAGTCAGCCCTCCTGGGAAGAACAGGACAAAGAACTTGGGTCTTTCAAATGGCATTGGGTGGCATGACCCAGTATCCATTTACTAATTACTATCAATAGAATGTGCTCTTATTCTGAAACTGCACTTTGCAAACACAAATTAATAAGTCATGCCACCCTATTTTAACAACATATGACAATTGTATAACGATTCGTATTTGTCAAGATCTTTTTCCCTATCACATTGCAGTGACTTTCTTACCAATTGTACCAGTATTAAGTTCCCTCAAAGATGTCCCTGAGCCCACTATGGAGGGTGTAAGAAAGGTCCAAGAGGTAAGGTTCTATGTCCTCAGCCTTGTTTCAACAATGCAGCTCTGCATTTTTTTTTATACCCTGAAAATATTCTTAACACTTCACTTAATGCATTATTTGCTGCTAAATATGCTAAACAGATTTTAATATACTGTATTATTGAATTTTATAAATAATGCACATTGACAGAGGACCAGATAGATACAAGGAGAAAGATATATTTCCTCAAATATACCAGACTAAGAGGTCACAGGATAGAATTTGAAACCCAGTTAGTCTAAATCTAAATATAGTATTGCTCTTTTCATACAACCTTTAGAACGGTTGGAGGAAGTCATTTATTTAAATTCTGTTATTAAGAAAAGTAATTAATTATCTGAGTTATTTTGAGTGTCGATCATTATAATCCCAGCAGCTTCTATATTGGTTCAAGATATCTAAATATCCACATTAGTTGTTTAATATGGAGTTGAGGTTTCCTGAAGTACCCATACTGTTCCCTTGATTAGTTTTTTTTTTCCTAAATCACTTTATTTTTATAGAACACACTGTATAATATTATAATTAAATATGAAAGTTACATATGTATTGAGATATTTTATTTTTGACCAGCATGGATGTATATCACTTTCCTTTCTGGATAAGTGCCTATAGAAGACCATTCTTGTCAACTTTAATTTCAAGCTGCTTCAATGGAAAAAGGAAGTGAGATCCTGAGCAGATGGTCGTCATCACGTAATGCAGTTTAAAACCCTACAAAGGGACACAGAACTTACTATAGCACTTAAAATCTATGAATGCATTTTGGACAAATGGAAATAAAATAAGGATAAGTAGAAAAAATACTTTGCTAATTTGTGGTTAAAGATTGAAAGATAAGACTAGGAATATAAAAAATGTAAATTCATAAAGAAAAGAATCTAAGGCTCTAGAAAAATTAAAGTGCTCTAAATTTATGTCATCTTTTTTGGTGGCTACTTGGTTAAACACTGGAGGACATGAGTTAATACAACTGGGAATATGTACACCCAAAATATTGTCAATCAAGTCTATTTATTCATAATTTCCATTCATATCTGTACTATTGTGCTACAAATAAAAGCTAATGGACATATTCACACTCAGAAGACCATGCCTGTTGTCTATAGAAATTTCAAAAATTGCAGTTTATAGCTTATTTCTATTCAGAAAATCTGCTTTTATTAAGTAATTATTTTATAAATATAATATCCTTCTATTTTATCCACATATACACCCTAGATTCCTAAGAATTGTGTTGACAGTTACCTTAAAATATAATTTTTGGGGCACCTGGGTGGTCCAGTCAGTTGGGCATCTGTCTTTGGCTCACATCATGATCCCAGGGTCCTGGGATTGGGCCCCTCGTAGGGCTCTCTAGTCAATAGGGAGCGTGCTTCTTCCTCTCCTCTCCCCTTCCTTCTCCATTCATGCTTGCTGTCTCTCAAATAAATAAAATCTTTTTTAAAAGTGTAATTGCTATTAACAAAAATGATGGTAATAAAATTGTCTCATTCTCTCCAGATATCCCACAGAAAAAAGTCTAATGCACTGCTAATAAATTCATAGATTTAAGGACCCTACAGAAGCAGTTTCAACTGCGGTGTTAATTCTCCAAACTTATTTGTTATTTTCTCCAGGCTTACTTCCTCCTCTCTCCCCCTCCTCCTTCCCACTCCTCTTCCTCCGACTTCTTCCTCTTTTTTCTTCTTCTCTTTCTCCAAATCCACAGGGAATATAAACTCCTGTACACAGGCCCCTCCCAGATCTCTCCCTATGTATCTCATCTGGCCATTCATCTGTATTCTTTATTATATCCTTTAATAAACTGGTAAATATAAGTAAATGTTTCCCAGAGTTCTGTGAGCCACTCTAGCAAATTAATCAAACTCAGGGAGGGGATCTTTGGAACCTCTGAGGTATAGCTGATTGGTAGGAAGCTCAGGTGCAATTTGGGTTGGTTCCTTGTGTCTGAAATGTGTGTATGGTGTTGTAGTTTCATGAGACTGAGCCCTTAATATGTGAAATATAATCACATCTCTGGATAGATAGTGTGAGAATTGAATTAAATTGTAGGATCCCACCTGGTATTGCAGAGAATTGCTTGTTGTGGGGGAAAAAAACTCCACACATTTCATGACTAGAAGTAAAGAGTTCTTTGTGAGCAGTAAAGGAGACTCATGGGGAAGGAACACACAGTATGGAAGAACTGGGGTTTTTCCTACACAGGAAAGCAAAATCTGAGGTTTGGTTTTGTTTTACAGTGTGACATGAGTATATGTCACTATATCTGTATATCTGACCGGGGAGGAGAGAGAGACAGGAGTGTAGCTGCCATTGCTAGTTGGCTTGACTCCAAGTGCCAGCAATTTGGAGATAGCACCTTAGTCCCAGGACAGGTCCTATCTCTCTATAGTTACAGCAGGAGCTGACAAACCTCGGTCTTTGTTAGCTCAACAACCAAGCTAAGGCAAGTTAGGATAGCCTGCTTGCTGTCAACCATATGCAAATAGATGACCTCTTTTTGTGTGTTGTGGAGGGGAACCTGTCTGCAAGAATCATTCGCTGCTGGTAAAGAAAATGCATCTCTGAATGTACCTCTGTTCAGCCAGCTTCAGTTTGTCTTCTCTATGATAGATGCTCTTCTACTTGATGTATCTTGTACTATTTTTCCGTAAACTCCCACATGGGTGGAAGGTCATGAGCAAGGAAGATACCGATATCCAACGGGATTGGAAAGGTAGGAGTTGCCCATATGCAGGGATTCTAAGTTTTTCTTAAAATGTTACAATTTCATTCTGGTGTAGGGAAAAACAGTTTTTGAAATGTCTTGAATGCATATGACATGACACATTCACTTTTAGAGACCATTCTTGTGACTGCATGGAGAGGAGCGAAGGAGTGGGAATCAGAAGATCAGCAGCCTCAAAGACTGCATATGCACTAATAAAGTGGCAACATATATGGGGAGAAAACATAACACTTGTCATATTTTATAGTTAGAATTGATTCAAGAGAAGATTTATTGAAAAAAAGGAATCTGAGAGAGAGGCATCAAATATGTCCATAAAGATTGGTACCATTTAATGAGATGGTGTGACTGGTTGTGGAGACTTGTGGGTTGAGAGTTGAAGTTTAGTACGTGAAGTCAGGGGCATACCATCTAATGACATAACTCCAGCAACTCTCTCCTAATGGCTCATCAAATACTTGAAAAAACATAAATTCATCAATGGGCAAGGCAAACATTCAGCAATCCTACAATCAAGATTGAGTCTTATAAGGCGAGTGTTACTAGTTTTATAAGCACTATCAATGTTAAAATACTCCAGGCTTTTCAATTCACCTGCTATTTTCTTTCATTTAAATAATCTCACACATATTTTTATTTAAGTGAGATTTTGGAAAATGTAGATACAGAGAGAAACAAAATATTACATATTCATACCAACAAAAGGCACAGGCTGATATAATTTGATTTATATTTTTAGTATGTTTCTCCATACCTTTACATGACTAATCTAAAATTGTGCATACAACTCTACAAACTTTTTTTCACTACAAAGCATCACAATTTTATAGGTGATCATAAGGCATCACTTTGTACTTCTGCATTGTAAGTATATTTCTTACCAATGTGTTAAGGCTGAACCGTTCTATCAAGGGTCATTGGAGATCTATTCATAATAGAATAGGTAAAATGCGATTTCCTTCTACTTCGTGATTTATTTATGTTATTAGCTTCTACACATGAAAAAAGTGGTCCAGGTTCACATTAGCATCTGTGTTGAGCAGACAGCAGTGATCAATAAATGCTCAAGTGCCTAATAAGGCCCCAGTGAACTCCCCTCCCCCCACCCCGACATCTTAGTGAGATGGACCCAACTGCCTAAAACATTCCATTCTCTTCATTTAGGCCGGAGAACTGTTTTTCAATGATGACCTTGAGTGAACAATTATTACTCAGTTACTAACCATGGAAATGATCCTCCAAAAATCCTATCACTAAAATATTTACAATATTATCATTGCTTTGCACCTTAGGGAATAATAATAAAGGAAAAAAATGACTGAAACTATAAGAACAACTAGTTCATAAAGGAGATACAGCTCAGTAACTTTACAATAACCTTGAATTTAAAAAGTGTGTTTATTTCTTTCTCTAGATATACAAACAAATACGCAGTACTTAAGTACGTGCAGAAAAAAGCCTGACACAGAGAAGCAATCTAAGAAAGAACAACAACAGCAAAAAAAAATGCAGCAAAATCAAAACTGTGCCTTTTGTATATTAGGATATTGATGTTATTATTAGAAAACATATATCATTTTTCACCCAAGCCTTTGTTGTATTTTCTGACTTTTTATACATGAAATGCATAATTGTTCATAGTTATTTGATCATTTAAATATTGCATGCTATTCATACAACACATTGAAGTTTGAAAATCAACAAAAAAGGTACAAACTCCTCAGCTGTCACTTTGGGTTCACATACATATATCCACATAAATAGTTCATTTAATTTTTGTGAGCAGGGCAGAAGCTAGAACAATATCAGACTAGTCAGGACTTTATCTCCAATACACAAAGTAAACAGAAGTCACGATGTCAAAGAGTAACTTGCTGGTATTGAATCTAAACTTAGGTAGTTTATTATGTAGTTTGTAAGCACGATGACATTGGGCTTTGATAACTAACCCTCTTTGTTCATCTTCAGAAAAGGGAAATCACAATCAACACAACTGGAACTCACTGGCCTGGCAAGGCTGCTTTTCCCATTTTCAACACCCAAACAAAAATAGAATCTTTGCATTTGAATTTCAAAAGTCTAGGCTTATCTCCCTTCTCTATACCTACACTTTCTCAAACAATTTGGCATACTTGATTAAACTTGTGGCTCCTAATTTCAAATGCATTCTAGTTCATCTTTCTCATTTTATTCCCAGATCAATTTAATTGAATTTCTTGATGTTAGTGTTAGTGAGAAAGAATTTTCTCTGCCCTTCAAGGTCCTTCTGGCTGAGCTAAGAATCAAATTGACATGAGATAGATTAACAGGAGAAAATTAAATTTAATAGTGGATGTATGGGGAATGCACATAGACGTAATATTCTGAAAGCAGCGGGGCAATGTGACACACTCAGGCTAAGGAGAGCATCAGGGGCCTGAAGATACAGAAGAAGAAAAGGCTGTTAGCCAGAAGAGGAAAGGAAATGTTTGGAAGACAAACATTGCCCTATTTAGGTTGATAAGATTTTTTAGGTAAAGATGAGTATCTGTTAATAGCTATCTTCCTTGTAGAATCGGATTGTTGACGGAGAGATAAAGAGCTTTTCCTGAAACTATTCAGTTTTGATTTCTTTGAACTCAAAATAATATTCAGGCAAAAATGCCCTGTCTTGGGACTACCTTCCCTTGGCCTCTACACTAGCACTCACGATGTTCCAAAATAGCTCTTGGATTACCTGATAGTGCATATAATATCGATGTGACAAATGTTTAGCAAATGTTTATCTTGGTCTCTTTACTTTCGTCCCTTGGGGAGCCACCTTTGCTCACATCCCATGAACTCACTGTGTTTTACTTGCAGTGAAGCAGGTAAAGAGGACAGAGCACAGTGACTTCCGTATGTGTTTAAATACCTTATTTGCCAACTCTATTGCTACTGTTTCATAGTCTCTACCAGTTTCTGCAGGTCAACAGGCTAGAATATTGGGATTCCATATAACTAGGAGGACATAGGAATGCATAGCAGGATCAAAAAGAGAAATGCATAATAATTGTTTTTTTTTTTTTTTTTAAGTTTAGCTCATGTGGTAAACTGAAAAATGTCTTCCAAACAAGTCCAAGTTCCAAAGCCTGGAGCCTGTAAGTGTAAACTATGGCAAAAAAGAACTTTGCAGATGTTAATACATTAGGGATCTTTGAGTGAGGAGATTATACTGCATTATCCCCTAGAGACAAAACCACAAGTGTCTTCATAGCACGGAGAAAGTACAATTGCCAGAGAAGTAGGAGGTATGAGGACAAACTAAGAGGTTGGAGAGATGCAGAGAAAGGATATAAACCAAGGAATATGGGCAGCCGCCAGACCATCTCCTAGAGCTTCAAGAAGGAATGAAGCCTTGGCAACACCTTGCATTTAGTCTGATAAAACTGAGCTCAGACTTTTGGCCTCCTAAGCTAATTAAAAGAATTAATTTGTGTTGTTTTCAGCCACCCAGTTTGTGCTAATTTGTTAAAGTAGTCACAGAAACCTAGGACAACCGACTTTGGGTCAAAAAATTAACACAGAAGAGGAATATACTACAAACTATAAAACGTAAATGTCATGATAAACAGAGGTGGTTGATGTATATATCACACCTATATGGTACTTTATATATCCTGGGGCTGCCGTGATGTATTGCCACAAACTTAGTGGCTTAAAAACATCAGAAATTTACTCTTGCACAGTTTCAGAGGCTAGAAGTCGGCAATCAAGGTATCAGCAGGGTCATGCTCTCCCTAAAGGCTGTAGGGAAGAAATCTTGCCTCTTGCAGCTCCTGCTGGCTCCAGGACATTCTTGGTTTGTAGTAAATTATTCTAACCTCTATCTCCTCTTCACATTCCTTCTTCCCTGTGTATCGCTCCATCTTCCCCTCTTCTCATAAGGATGCCACTCATTAGAGTTAGGTCATGTCACCTGAAGATCCTTAACTAATTACATCTGCAAAGTTCTTTCCAAATGAAGTCACATTTCAAGGTTCCATGTGTACATGAATTTGGGGGGATCCTCATCAGAGTGTATTTATTTTGTTTTATGTTGTTCAAAAATCCCCTATGATATTGAATATAAGAAGGACAAGCAATGTTGAAGTTGGGAGAATATATTAAACATTTTGCATATCATATACAGTTTTGTCCTCACTTCAGAATTCAAAGAGGTCGTTAATGCCCCTCTTTGTTCCAGATTAAAAACGGAAGCTAAAGATCTTATAGATATAGGACCAAGGAAAGCTTAAAATAATGAAGAGGTGCCAAATTGTAAATCCTGTTTTCCTAACAGTTGGTTGAGTCTGAAATATCAGTAAAGTTCTTTAAAAAATTGTGTTGTTATTGTGTCACCTAAGTGGCTAAATAACAGTTTGTTAAACATCTTTCATGATCCCAGGATCCTGGGATGGAGCCCCACATCAGGCTCCCTGCTCAGTGGAGGGAAAGGGAGAAGATCAGCTTTCCCCTGTCTCCAATTATACTCTTTCTCTCTCTCTTTTTCTGTCTCTCTCAAATACATAAATACAATCTTTTTAAAAATATATATTAAGTTGTCAATAAAAAATCTTACAGAGATGAGCCCTCAATAGGAAGACTTACCTAATTGAAAAAGATTCTTTTAAAATACTCACTTCCCTCCAATTAGTCAAAGCAAATGTGTGCTTCATCTTGTCCTCTTCCTCTTCTTTTCCTTCTTGTTTTTATTCCTCCATTTTCCTCTTCCGTTCATCTTCTTTCTGTCTATATTTCAGACAGTATGTGAATATATTCATTTTTAACTCCCCCTCTTGTATTAATAATTAGGAGAACAACAGAAGCAGGTAAAGCTAGAATAATGGTCAACCATGATCTCCGGATCCAAAGTCACCACTATCTTTGAATATCCACTCCAATAATAACAACAAAACAAATGATGCTTCTCTGACTAAAATTCCAGAGACATTTTTTATAATTTTAAAACAGTGCTCTAAAATGTGGTCTCCTGACCAGTGTTGTCAGCCTCACCTGGGGACTTGTTAGAAATGCAGTTATTGCGCCCTATTACGTGCCTCCTGAATCATGCCTCCAACAAGATATATAAAGCTCTGCAGGTGATCCCAATTCATGTAAAAGTTTGTGGACTACCAATTTAAAAATGTATTGTGATCTCTTGGGAACCTCAGACAATTTCCTGTAAAAGTTCTTTCACCATGCCTTAGAAGCAGGATTTAGTACCTCAAGAACGGGAATAAAAATATATCACATGGTTACAACAGATAAAACCTTAATAAAAGGAATGAAAATATGATTGTAAATGTAGCTTCTCTCCTTTGGAATGTTTTTTCTTGTTTAATCCCTTTGTTTCTTTTCATCATTAGAGTAGGAAGTGGGCTACGCAGCCTATTTTTACACCATATCTTATTCTATGCCTCTAATCTAGAATAAAAGAAACTTTATAGACACATCTCAGTAGGATATCCATATTGTGATATAAACCCAATTTCAAGTACTCATAAGAAAGATACATGTTCCTCCTCTCTTATCAGGAGATATGCTAATTGTTCACTCTGCTCCTATTCTTTCTTCCTACAAATTGCTTTTTTTTCCCCTAGGAACCAAAGTAATCTATTAATAAAGTCCTGTTCCAATCTGTTACAAAATTTATTTAGGAAAGCCTTTCCATCTTTCCTACTTTCCATAAGACCCTTCTGGATTTTGTCTTTTCTGCATTGACATCAAGACTCTTCTAGTTGGTAAGGATGCACCAGTCACAGTGGTTTCCTTTTCTTCTTCCTGCATAAATCAAGGTTACTTAGAAATTTAGAAACTTAGAAATTGATATGCTCTCTGCCAGAATGTTCTTGGCTTTACAATTTAAGGATATCATTTAGAATGCATATTATAATGAATATTCCCCCTGTTTTCATGGATTTCCGGTGCTAAAGGCAATATCTGTCACATAGAAAGCATCAGATGAATATCTGTTAAATGAATGAATCAATGCTTGAGCAAATACATCTCACTTAAGAATAAGTGATGGTATCAGGGGTCTGTGTACAATGTGAGGATGTTATGTTTCGGTCAAATATGAAATTCATGACATATCCTTCTCTTTTCATAAAAGAATATGTAGGAAAATGAATTAGTTCTTTAAGGAATCATAAGTGCTTTCATATGATTATATAAGAATGAACACATGAAGTTTATAAGTTTGAATTTATAAAACAGATTGGTTAACGTATCAGGATGAGACAGAGAACAGTGTCCATTATTTTAATGCCTTTCTCGCTAATGAAATATTCATTTAAGTGTGTATGAGAATAAAAGACTAATTGTCACTAAAGTAATATCCCAAATAGTATAAACTTAATACACAGAATACTTACATTTTACATTTTTCCTATAAAGTTATTTTTTGTGAGTTCTTGAGGTCATTTTAGATCATCAGCCTTTCTCCTAAACTTAAAATATCACTCTTACCATTTACAAAATGGCCATTATCTGATAGAGACATTTATATTTCTAATAAATCAGCAGAACTCATAAGAAAATTCCTCTAGGAAGCCTACAGACTATTACCATAGGCAACAATTTACCACTCTGTAAATGAACTACATGTGCCCTGTATAACAGGCTATAGCATTATATTAACTTCTGTCTCCTAAATAAAATGTCTGCAACATCCAAAAATATTAAAAATCACAGAACAGGATTTCTGGAGAGATTATATGGTTGGATAGATTGCTGTAGAAGTCATTCACATGAAAAACATAATTAAGCATAGGAATGAGTGGAATGAGTAAATCAGGAAATTTAGAGAAGAAACTAACAAGAAGGACAAGAAAATGGGAACCCCATGTTTTGAAGGAGGAGGATAGCCTCACTTCAGCTCTGAAATAGAACAAGAGATTTTTTGTTTTGTTTTTAAGACACAGTGTTTCAGGTGTACAATATAGTGATTCAGTAATTCCATACGTCACCATCAGGGCATAACGAGCAATACCCATCGCTTATAATGACGAGTGCCCTCCTTAATCCCCATCACCTACTTTGCCCATTACTGTACCCTCTCCCCTTTGGTAACCATCAGTTTGTTCTCTGTAATTGAGTCTATTTCGTATTTCCCTCTCTCTCCCGCCCTCTCTATTACCCCTTTGTTCATTTTTTTTTTTGTTTATTAAACTCCACATATAGTGAAGTCATATGATATCTGTCTTTCTATGGCTGACTTATTTTGCTTAGCATAATACTGTGTAACTCCATCCATGTCATTGAAAATGGCAAAATTTCCTTCTATTTTATGGCTGAATAATATTCCATCATATATATATATGTATGCATATATATGTATATAGATATACTCCACTATATATGTAATAGTATATCACATATATAAATATATATATAAATATCACATCAATCAATGGACATGACATATCTTCACTATTATAAACATAGGGGTGCATGTATCCCTTTGAATTAATGCTCTTGCATTCTTTGAGTGAATACTCAGTAATGTGATTGCAGGATCATAAAGCAGTTCTATTTTTAAGTTTTTGAGGAACCTCCATACCGTTTTCCACAGGGGATGAGCCAGTTTGCATTCCCACTAACAGTGTATGAGGGTTTCTTTTTCTCCACATCCTTACCAACATCCCTTGTTTCTTGTGTTCTTGATTTTAACCATTCTGACAAGTGTGAGGTGGTATCTCATGGTAGTTTTGATTTGCATTGCCCTGATGATGAGTGATGTTGGGCAACTTTCCGTGTGTCTTTAGAAAAATATGTTCATATCTTCTGCCTATTTTTAATTGGATTATTCATTTTCTGTGTTATTTATTACTAGATATCTTATTTTTGGTGCAATTGTAAATGGGACTCTTTTCTTTCCTTTTTGTTTTCTTTTTTTTTTTTTTAATTTTCCTTTTATGTTTTTTTTTTTTTTTTTCCAGAGAGAGAAAGAGAGAGAGAGAGCATTTGCATGAGAAGAGGGGGGTTAGGGCAGATGGAGAGACAGACAATCATAAACAGGCTCCATGCTAAGTGCAGAGCCCAGCACAGGGCTCAATCTCACAACCCTGAAGTCATGACCTGAGCTGAAATCAAGACTTGGAGGTTTAACTGCCTGAGCCACCCAAGTGCCCCAATGAGATTATTTTCTTAATTTATTTTTCTTCTGCTTTATCATTGGTGTATAGAAACGCAATAGATTTCTGCACATTGATTTTGTATCCTGAGGCTTTACTGAATTCCTTCATCAGTTTTAGCAGTTTTTGGTGGAGTCTTTTGTGTTTTCTATATATATCATGTTATCTGCAATAGTAAGAGTTTTACTCCTTCCTTATTAATTTGTATGCTTTTTATTTCTTTTTGTTTTCTGATTCCTGGGACCAGCACTTCCGATACCATGTTGAATAAAAGTGGTGAGAGTGGACATCCGTGTCTTGTTCCTGACCCTAGGGAAAAAGGTCTCAGTTTTTCCCCATTAAGCGTGATGTTAGTTATGAGTTTTTCATATATGGACTTTATCATGTTGAGGGTTTTGATCATGAAAGGGTGTTGTCCTTTGTCAGATGTTTTCTTCTGCATCTGTTGAGAGGATCATATTCTAAACCTTTTTCTTTTTGATGTGTTGCATCACGTTGATTGATTTAGGAATATTGAATCACCCTGGTAACCCAGGAATAAATCTCACTTGATCATGGTGAATGAATTTTTTTAATGTATTGTTGAATTCAGTTTACTCGTATTTTGTTGAGATTTGCATCTATGTTCATCAATGAAATTAGCTTGTACTTCTTTTTCTTAGGGGTGTCTTTATCTGTTTTTGGGATCAGGATAATGCTGGCCTCATTTTGAAGTTTTCCTTCCTTTTCTATTTTTTAGAATAGTTTGAGAAGAATGAGTGTTGACTCTTCTTTAAGTGTTTGGCAGAATTTGCCTGTGAAGCCATCTGTTCCTGGACTTGATTTTTGTGAGTTTTTGATTACTGATTCAATTTTTTTGCTGGCTAACAATCTGTGCAAATATTCTATTTCTTCTTACTTCAGTTTTGGTAACTTACATTTTCTTAGGAATGTATCCATTTCTTCTAGGTTGTACAATTGGTTGGCATATAGTTTTTCATAATATTCTCTTATAATTGTTTTGTAATACTCTGGTATTGGTAGTTATTTCTCCTCCTCTTTGTCATTTTATTTATTTTAGTCATTTTTTTTTCTTGATAAATCTGGTGAGACAATTTTCAATTATATTGAGTTTTTAAAGAACTAGTCCCTGGTTTCCTTGATCTGTCCTACTACTTTATTTTTTTAAATTATATACCATGCATTTCTGCTTTAATCTTTATTATTTCCTCTTTTTCTGCTGGTTTTCAGTTTTGTTTGTTACTCTTTTCCTAGCTTTTTGTTTATTTGAGATTTTACTTTCTTCTTGAGAAAGGCTGGTATTGCTATAAACTTTCCTCTTAGTACTGCTTTTGCTGCATCTCAGAGATTTTGGACTGTTGTGTCCTCATTTTCGTTTGTTTCTGTGCAATTTTTTATTTCTTCCTTTATTTCCCAGTCAACCCATTCACTGCTGAGTAGTGTGCTGTTTAACCTGTGTATATCTGTGGCCTTTCTAGGTATTTTCTTGTGGTTGACCTGTAGTTTCATAGCATTGTGATCAGAAAAAGATGATGCATAGTATGATTTCAATCTTCTTGAATTCACTGAAGCTTGTTTTGTGGCCTAATATATGATTTATTCTGAGAAATGTTCCCTGTGCACTTAAAAAGATGTATTCTGCTGTTTTAAGATGGAATGTTCTGAATATATCTGTTAAATCCATCTGTTCCAGCATGTCATTCAAAGCCATTGTACCTTGTTGATTTTTGGTTTAGATGATATGCCCATTGATATGGGAGTTTGGTTCTTGTCTCATGGAGCTGAAGAATGAATCTCACCAGCAAAGGAGAGTGAGTAACGTGATAGAAGTTTATTAAGTGAGGATACAGAAAAAACTCTCAAAAATGGCAGGGGTCCTGACAGGGCTGCCACTGGGAGCTTTTATTGAAAGCCGACCAGGGAACCTAAATCTTTTGAAGGCATCTATTGATATCAGCATTGAGTAAGGACTAGTGAAAACATCTTTAATGGCTTACTTCTTTAGGGTCAAGGTATTCTTTGTTGGTCATAGATAACTATCATAAAAAAGACACCCCCCCCCCCCTGCTCACACCTAGGGCAGGGTGGTCTGGCTTGTTTTAGCTGGTTTCCTTACACCTCAGCATTTTGGGGATTTTTGTGAGCCTGATTCTGTGGCCCCTTACCTATCTTTCCCTACCTAGCCCTGTTTGTCCCTAACTCACCATTGATATAAGTAGGGTGTTAAAATTCCCTTTTATATTTTCCTTTATGTTTATTACTGTTTTATCTATTTGAATGCTAAGTTGGGGATATACTTACAATTGTTATATCTTCTTGTTACATTGGCTCTTTCATTATTATATAGTGTCCTTCTTTGTCTCTCTTACTACAGTCTTTGTTTTAAAGCCTATTTTGTCTGATACAAGTATTGCTGCTCTGGCTTTCTTTTGGCATCCATTAGCATAATACATGTTTTGCTCCATTGCTTCAATTTCAATATGCAGGTGTCTTTAGGTCTAAAGTGAATGCCTTGTAGGTTGCATATAGATGAGTCTTTTTTTTTAACCCATTATATCACCTAGGTCTTTTGATTGGAATATCTAGTCAATTTATATTCAAAGTAATTATTGATAGATGTGTATTTATTGCCATTTTATTACTTTTTTGTGATTGTTTCTGAAGATTTTCTCAGATCCTTTGTCTTTTTCTCTTCAATGGTTTACCGATTTTCTTTAGTGATGTATTTGGATTTTTTCCTCTTTATTTTTTGCATGTTTAAGGAGTGGTTTTTGATATATAGTTACTGTTACACTTGTATATAACATCTTTGGCATATAGCACTCTATATTAAGTTGATAGTTGCTTACGTTTAAACTCATTCTTTAATCCTTTCCTCCCTGTGTTTTAGGTATATGTTGTCAAATTTTATATCCTTCTATTATGTGAGTTCTTTTATTTTTTTTTACAGAAATAATCATTGTCACTGCTTTTGTGTTTCCTACCTTTATACTGTAATTTCTGCTCTCTCTTTTCCATTCAGAATTTCCTTTAATATTTCCTGCAGACATAGTTTAGTGGTCATGAGCCCTGTTAGATTTTGTTTGCCTAGGAAACTATCTCTCCTTATATTTTGAATGATTGCCTTGCTGGATAGAGTATTCTTGGCTGCGAATTTTTCCCTTTCATCACTTTGAATATACCATGTCACTTCCTTCTGGCTTGAAAAGTTTCTGCAAAAAAACAAACACAAACAAACAAACAGACAAAAACCCACCAGGACTTATGGGGCTTCCCTAGTATGTTACTGTCTTCTTTTGTCCTGCTGCTTTTGATTTTTGTATTATTATATTTTGCCAGCTTAGTTATTAATATGTTTTGGTATGGATCTGCTTTTGTTGATTTTGTTAGAAGTTCTCTATGACTCCTGAATTTGGATTCTGATTCCTTTTCCCAGATTAGAGAAGTTTTTAGCTATTATTTCTTCAAATAAATTGTCTGCCACCCTTTTTCTCTTCTTCTTTTGAGACTGCTATAATATGAACGTTATTATATTTGATGGAGTCACTGACTTCTCTAAGCCTATTCTCATTTTGCATAATTCTTTTTTATCTCTTTTGTTCAGCTTGATTACTTTCCATTACTCTACCTTCTAGGTTATTAATTTGTTCCTCTGCTTCTTCTAGCTTGCTGTGCTTTCCATCAGGTATGTTCCTCATCTCATTTATTGAGTCCTTTATCTCTGTAATGTCACTCCTTCTCTCTGTGTTAAAGGCCTTATTCATGTTTTCCACTCTTTTCTCAAGTCCAATGAATATCCTTATGATCATTGCCTTAAATACTCCATCGAGCATGTTAGTTATATATGTTTCACTTATATTTCTGGTCATGGCCTTGTCCTCTTCTTTCATTTGGGACAAATTTCTCTGTCTTCTCATTTTGTCTGAGCCTTTGTGCCTGTTTCTCTGTGTTAGGAAATTCAGCTATGTCCCTGTTCTTGAGGGAATGAACTTATAAAGAAGAGTTCTTATAGTGCCCTGAAGTGCAGTGTCGCCTGTTCCTTAGGGCCTGGTGCTTTTGGAGGTGTCTCCAATGGGCACTGTGTGTGCTCTGCTGTATTTTTCCTGGCCACTTTATCCTTCAGGGAAATCATGTGCAGAGGCTTTCTTTGTATGTTGTGGGCCATGTTTGTTCCCTTGCCTAAGTGTTCTGTGTTTTACTAGGTACACTCTGGTCTGCTTTATGCAATGAGACCTGTTACCTGCCACTGGAATTGAGGTCCTGCAAGATTCCTGAGTCAGGAGAGAGGGTGTGAGCAGAGGAGGGGAACAGATTTGGTGTGATACTGAGACAAATGTGACTGGGAAGGGTAGTTTCACCAGAGCGTATGAATGGGGTTTGGATTAAGCAAGCTGGTAGCAAGTGTTGGCTCTGTACTTGTTCTCATAGCTGCTGTGTGCTTCTGCAGAAGTGTGAGGGAGGGAAATGGCTTCTGCTAGTTTCTTCGTTCCCAGAAGGATCTCTCCATAAATGCTATTTCTCTAGGACATGCTATGAAATGAGAAAATGACCTCCCCACTGTGTGCACTCTTCAGATCACTGTTTCCACACTGTATGTCCATGGGCTGTTCTCCCTGCCTTCTCTCCAACAGCAGCTGCAATGACTCTGTGCTCTCCCTGAGCCAAGTGCCTTGTCCTTTAAAACTCCATTCATGGGGATCCCTGGGTGGCTCAGCAGTTTATCGCCTGCCTTCAGCCCAGGGTGTGATCCTGGAGCCCTGGGATCGAGTCCCACATCCAGATCCCTGCATGGAGCCTGCTTCTCCCTCTGTCTATGTCTCTGCCTCTCTATCTCTGTGTGTATCTCTCATGAATAAATAGATAAAATCTAAAAAATAATAAAAAAATAAATAATAAATAAATAAATAAATAAATAAATAAATAAATAAATAAATCTCCTGTCTTTAAGCCCCAGTGGTTGTAGAAACTCACACAACTTGACCCTTTTCGCTTTCCATGCCAACTGCTATGAGGATTTATCTTCCTTGTGAGGGTTCCCCTGTGTGCTATCCCATCTCTAGCCTTTCTACCTGAACTGTAGTTCTCTCCCCTGCTATGATTTGTTTCTCTCCCAAGCTGTATCTCCACACTTCCTACCTTCCTCAGTGTAGCCTCTTCTCTACCTTTAGATGTGGAGCTTCTTCTGTCAGTCTCAGGTTGGTTTCTGGATATTCAAGCTGATTTGACTGTTGTCTAGTTCTACTCATGAGCAAAAGTGAGCCTAGGGTCTTAATACCATCATCCCAATTCCATCCCCAAAGTTTGAATGAAGGCTTATGCAAAAGATGGGGAGTAAATTACTACCTCCACAGAAGTAACAATGCTAACTCATAACAAGACAAGATAGATGAATGGTCTATACAGAAATAGGATGGTTAAGACTTTACACAAGGTTGGAAAAATTTACAACCAAACAGAGAACAGAATATTTAGCTATAAATTCATGTCACACAAAAAATAATCAAATATGTGGGGAAAGGATGTGAAAAAGGCACTTCATAAAATAATAGATTTGTAGTGTACTTTAACTTCAAAATTCCACAATGGTTCCTTTCTTGTCCATGTATCTGTGTGGTTGCTCAAAGGTTTGCATTGTTCAGAACTCTCGCTGATAATATACTCTTTATCCATTCTTTAAAATTAGAAGAACCAAATTCCAACAAGGAGAATGTACACTTTCCATACTCTTCCACTCTTCTCTTCTGTCAGGTGGATAAAAATAAATGAAGGGAAGAAGAATAAAATCTTATTGGTGCAAAACCATTGGCTTTTATTTTTCATGTTTATGTAGACTACAGACAAAATTTTGTTCACAAAGAAAAATAAACATACTTTAATTGATATTTTAAAATTGAAATGAAGGACAGTGTTCCAAGATGTGATCTACTTATTCAAGTTCTGCTGAAATTTCAAGTCATAAGTTGATAGAGAAAATAGGGATGGATATAGAAATCCGAAACATTAAGAATATTTTCAAGAGAATGGTGTATAGTAGGAAAGTCAAATTGCACAGGTAATTGAAGGAATGGCTAGTGAGTCCGAAAATGTAAGTACTGTCAGTCACTGCTCTCAAAAAATAGAGGAATTCATATGTAGAGGTCTGTAGGCATGAGAAGAAATTTTAGTATATATTTTTTCAGAGAATCACCTCTTTTTAGAGTAAGGTAAGTTAGAAGTAATAAACATTGAAGATATTGTTTGTTGGATTATGAAGATGAGTCTCAAGAAAGTGAAAAAAATTAATTGAGATTACAGACTTGGAGTTTCAAGTCTAGATATATTATCAGGTGAGAAGAGAAAATAATAGACATTTAGAAGGGATAGAATTAAGCATTAATGTACTTAAATAATATACCATTAATACCTATTTAGTGTATAGATCTTATCAAGGAACATTAAGTTACATAAACTTAAGCTTCCCACAGATCATAGATTTATCAGAATTTATCTAGAAGGGTCATAATATATCAAAAGATTAAATAATAACACATCAGCAAGACGGTCATACCAAACAACTGTATTAGTCATAATAGGCTAAGCTCTGTTGATATAACATGTCAGTTAAGACTTTCAAGTGTTTAATATGAAAAACAAATAAAGCCTGGGAAATTCCCCTGTGTCACAATAATTAAGAAATTGCTACATTAAAGGAAAAGAGGGAGGGAGTAGATACACAGTCTTTCAGTGGCCTTGGCTGAAAAAAACTACACACTACACAGCTACTCAAAGTTCTGCAAGGGAGAATGGGAAATAAGAAAGTAAAAGACTGTTTGGTGGACCCTGATTGTCCCTGCTACATAACAATACACAATTTTTTTTTCCAAAAGTAAAATCTGCATATGTAAATGTATATGTTTATTAAATACAAAAGTAATTGGGTATGTATGTGTGTGCACATACATTTATATGTATCAGGTACATAAAAACACTGTGTACATGTCAGTTAACTTAAATACTAAGAATGTTAGGAATTTAGAGAAAAGATAACATGTTCTCAGTTTTAATTAAGAATCTTCTATTGAAGGCACATTTGTTGGTTCTGGAGGTACAGCAGTTAATAAAACAAAATAAAACCCTTCCTTCCTTAATAAAGCTTATGTTACTGCAAATAAGCTGTTCATTGCATAGGACCTTTAAAAAGGCATGGAATCGGCCCCAAATTACTAGAATTATATTCTAGTAATAATCAAAGCTGATGATAAAGATTCAGTAAACTGTGGCTGGGTTTTAATTTTGTTTTCTTTGGTTTTGTTTAATTGCTTTGTTTTTTTTTCTTTCTCACTTATTTATTTTGTTAAACATGACTCTTGATTTTTTTCTAAAATAGATACAATAAAACTTTTAATTAGGTTATTAAACTCAACATGCTGTTGGCATATGAATAGATTCATTTTTATACACTCTGTAGAGCGAATGCAATGTTTATTCTTTTTTTTTTTCTTAATTTTTTTTTTATTTACTTATGATGGTCACAGAGAGAGGGAGAGAGAGAGGGAGAGACACAGGCAGAGGGAGAAGCAGGCTCCATGCACCGGGAGCCCGACGTGGGATTCGATCCCGGGTCTCCAGGATCGCGCCCTGGGCCAAAGGCAGGCGCTAAACCATTGCACTACCCAGGGATCCCCTGCAATGTTTATTCTATTGCTCTGGACATACTAATACTTTTTTTTAAAAAAAATTAAGAAAATATTGGATATTATTCTGTATGCCTTTACATGTTTATGACCCATTGTGTAACTCTGATTATTGCAGCCCACAACTGCTTCCACAGCTTCACAATGTACTTTTCTCAAAACTATTGACTATGGGAAAAAGCAAAACTCATAATGATGAATACTTTGCACAGCTCCAAATGTGATGTTTGCTAAATAAATAAGTTGTATATCAGCCAAATAATTATCCATGATAAAGATATAGTGAGGATGTTGAAGAAAGAATAAAGATATGTGGAATCTTTATAACAGAAAGATATAAAGAATGCAGTATTGCTAAGAAACCTGATTTCTCAGTTATATGTGTGTACATGATCACTATTTCTATCACTTCTACATCTTTACTTTTTAACATTTTCTTTGATGTAGTCATTTTTTCTAAGACTTTGTGTGCTGATAATCTGAAAATTAATGTTTGATGACTAGTAAAACAAATCAAGCTGTCTTGATATGAAACAAATATTAACAAGTAATTTAAGAACTTCAGCTAATACCTGAGGGAAAAATACAAAAGAGGTTTTAATCACTCATTCACAAATGGTTCTCAGAAAATCTCCAGTAAAGTGCACTAAACTATCCCTTGCATGAAGACAGCATAAAAAATAATTAAAAAAAAAAAAACTGCCACAGCTGTAAATTTTGGAGAAAATTTTTACATTTTAGGGACAAGTGAGCTGTCTTTAAGTAGAATTTAACCTACTGTCATATTTGAAAAACACTATCCTCCTTTATACAAACCATGTATCGATAGGAACCCACTTCTTTTTTTTTTAATTTTTATTTATTTATGATAGTCACAGAGAAAGAGAGAGAGGCAGAGACATAGGCAGAGGGAGAAGCAGGCTCCATGCACTTGGAGCCCGATGTGGGATTCGATCCTGGGTCTCCAGGATCGCGCCCTGGGCCAAAGGCAGGCGCCAAACCGCTGCGCCACCCAGGGATCCCAGGAACCCACTTCTTACATTGAAATATGCTCTGCTTTCAAAATGCAATATAAAGGTATATTACTTAGAATCCTAATAGGAATGGCCAGCAAATTATAGTGCTCAAAAAAGTACAAATCTACATTAATGGTTTGTAAATAATTGCGTGTGTGCTTATTCCCTACTATATCACATAAATAATTTTATATGTGGTATTATAAATAAAGAGGCATTTTTACATGATTAGAAGTTTGCATTAATATAAAGTACAATATGAATACAAAGACCATTTCTACATTTATACCATCTTCCAATGATGACATTGTGTTCATTGATCCTGTGCCAACCTCTATAGTAGTGTTTCTTTTCTTTTCTTTTTTTTTTTTTTTTTAATTAATTTATTTGAGAGAAAGAGAGCAAGAGAGCACAAGCAAGGAGAGCAGTGGAGGGAGAGGGAGAAGCAGACTTCCCATAGGGAAGCCCTCAGTTACTGACTATTTGCAAGGCACCTGGGAAAACTAGAAACTACAGTAAATACCAAAATGAAGAGACTACATTTACAGATCATACCCTTTAGAAAAGAGAAATAAGACAAATAAAATGGAGGGTGGGTAGTCCAAGATGGTGGAGGAGTAGGAGTTTCATCTGGTCCCAGGAACTCAGCTAAATAGCTATCATATCATTCTGAACATTTGAGAACTCAAGTGGAGGTCTAAGAAAAGAAAAGCTGCAAATCTACAAATAGAAAAGTGTCAGCCAGCCCCGGAGAGCGATATAGTAGTAGGGTGCAAAATCAGAACTTTTAAAAATCTGCTCCAGTGATGGATGCCCCTGCCTGAAAGATGCCCAAGTAGTGAAATGAGGTGAAATCCTAGGTGGGACAGTGTGGTCTGGGGAAGGCTGAAGGTGCCTCATGTGGCAGAGTTCCCAGGCATCAGGGGAACCCAGGGCCAATCAGTGAGCTCAGGAGTGGGCTCTCAGCTCAGGGCTGCCATATACTGCAAACTGTGGCATAGTCAGGTGACTGATCTCCAAGCGGGGGACCAACAAGTAGGAGAACCACCTCAAGAACCCCCTTCCTACCCCCAGGAGGAGTGGTGTGGGTGCATGCCACAAGAATTTGCAGGGTTTGTAGACACGAAAAGGGGGCACATGCCAGAAATAGAAATGCTGGATCACAGGCTGGGTGAGCACAGACTGTGGCCAGAGACCAGGCAATCAAGAATGATAGATTCCTTTTTCCTGAGGGTACACTGATGGGGCCCTGAGCTTTCAGATGTGGCGCTGGAGATTGGAAGGCGGCCATTCTCATTCTCACTCTTTTGTCCTGAAGGTGAGGAAAGCCTTCAGGGATCGAAAGCCACATAGAGTACTCTGGAGCATCTTACTTAGCCTGGCCTCCTGGTAAGTGTGGTACTATTCCACCTGGGGCAAAGACACCTGAGAATCAGCACAACAGGCCCCTCTCTCAGAAGATCAACAAGAACATCCAACCAAGACCAAGTTTACTGATCACACATAACTGCAAACTCCAGCACAAGGAGAAAATAGTGATCTAGAATTCATATTTTTCCCCCACGATTCTTCAGTCTTACAGTTCTCATTTTTTTCTCATTCTTTTTTCAACCAATTTTTAATTTTGTCAACTGTTTTTAAAAGATCTTCTATAATTTTCTTTTTTGTACACTTACATTCTATTCTTTCATTGTATTTAATTCTATTTTTGTAAACATGTTTTTTTCTTTTTGACAATTTTAAGATGCAGTTTCTTCTAACAAACAACCAAAATACATCCAGAAACTAATGCATTGCTCTATTTTCTTCACATGTCTGATAATCTCTCTCTTTTTTGTCTTTTTCTATTATTTTGTTAAAAACTTTTTTTACATTTTCATTTCTACAGTTATATTCTATCTTTTCAATGTATTTAATTTTATTTTGTATATATACATATAAGATATATATATAAGATTTATATATCTTATATAAGATTTATATATATTATATATATCATATATACATATATGATATATATATATGATATTTTCTTTCTTTATGATTTTGGGATGTAGGTTCTTCTAAAGACCAAAATACAGTCAGGATGTAGTATATTGCTCTATTCCCATTTGTTTATATTCCTTCTTCTTCTTCTTCTTCTTCTTCTTCTTCTTCTTCTTCTTCTTCTTTTTTAATTTGGTCTGCTCCTTTTCATTTTATAGTTACAACCTGTCCTATCAATGTGCATATTTTTTTGCACATATATATGTTTTCCTTTTTTATGATTTTAGATCTAGCTTTTTAATAAACAGCAAAATACACACAGGGTCCAGTGTATTGTTCTGTCCTATTCATCTGTTGGACTATATTATCTTTATTCTTGGTATTTATTATTTTTTTTTCCTTTATTGGGTCTCTTCTGATAGGTTTAGTGTATATTTCTCTGAGGTCATTATTGTTATTTTAGTATTTTGTTTTCTTTTTCATCTATTCTTTCCTGGACAAGATGACAAAGTGGAAAAACTCACCTAAAAAAAGAGAGAACAAGAGGCACTAATGACTGCAGGGACCTAAGCAGTATGGGTATAAGTAAGATGTAGAACTAGAGTTCAAACTAATGATTATAAAGATAATATGTGAACTTAAAAAAAAAAAGTATAGGAGACACTAGAGAATCCCTTTCTGGATAAATAAGAGAACTAGCATCTAATCAAGTAGAAATAGTAGAAATCAAAAAGCCTGTTAATGAGATACAATAAGAAATGGAGGCTCTAACTGCTGGGAAAAATGAGGCAAAAGAGAGAAGTAGTAATATGGAAGACAAAATGATGGAGAATAAAGAAGCTTAGGAAAATGAGAGATAAAAAACTACTGGATCATGAAAGGAGAATTTGAGAGATAACTGATACCATAAAGAAAAACAACATTAGAATAATTGGGATCCCCAAAGAAGAGGAAAGAGAGAGGGGGAGAGAGACAGAAGGTATATTGGAGCAAATGATAGCAGTGAACTTCCCTAATCTGGAGAAGAAAACAGGGATTCGAGTCCAGGAGGCACAGGGAACCCCCTTCAAAATCAATATAGGTCAACACCTTGGCATATAATACTGGAGCTTGCAAATCTCAGAGACAAAGAGAAAATCCTGAAAGCAGCATGAGACAAGACAAGGGGTCTTTAACCTACAAAGGTAGAAACATTAGACTGACAGTAGACCTATCAGCAGAGACCTGGCAGGCCAGAAAGGGTACTGAATGAGAAAAATACACAGCTAAGAATACTTTAATCAGCAAAAATGTCATTCAAAATAGGACGAGAAATAAAAAGCTTACAAGACAAACAGAAGCTAAAAGAATTTGTAATCACTAAACTAGCCCTGCAAGAAATATTAAAGGAAATTTTTTTTAAAACAAAGAGAGAGCCCAAAGGTAACCAGAAACCAGAAAGGAACAGAGACAATCTACAGAAACAATGACTTCACAGGTAATACATTGGCACTAAATTCAGATTTTTCAATAGTTACTCTGAATGAAAATGAACTAAAGGCCCCAATCAAAAGACACAGGGTATCAGATCAGATTAAAAAGCATGACCCATCCATATGCTTCCTCCAAGAGACTCACTGGAGACCCAGACACCTCCAGATGGAAACTGAGGGGGGCAGAAACCACTTATCATACTAATGGACATCAAAACAAAGCTGGGGTAGCAATCTTTATATCAGACAATCTAGATTTTAAACCAAACACTATAATAAAAGATGAAGGACATTATATCATAATTAAAGGGTCTATCCAACAAGATCTAACAACTGTAAATATTTATACCCATAACATGGGGCAGCAAGTATATAAACCAATTAAAAACAAGATTAAAGAAACACATTGATAATAATACAATAATAGTAGGGGACTTTAACACCCCCCTCACAACAATGGACAGACATCTAAGCAGAAGATCAACAAGGAAACAAGGACATTTGATGACACACTGGACCAGATGGACTTTACAGATATATTCAGAGCATTTCATCCTAAAGCAATGGACTACACATTCTTCTTGAGGTCACATGAAAGATTCTCCAGAATAGATCACATATGAGGTCATAAATCAGGTTTGAACTGGTATCAAAGGACTAGGGTCGTTCCCTGCATATTTTCAGACCACAGTGCTTTGAAACGAACTAAATCACAATGAGGAGATTTGGAAGGAACTCAAATACTTGGAGGTTAAAGTACATTCTACTAAGTAATGAGTGGGTCAAACAGGAAATTAAAGAAGAATTTTAAAAATTCATGGAAATAAGTGAAAACGAGTATACAACTGTTCAAAACCCTTGTGATACAGCAAAGGCAGTCCTAAAAGGGAAGTACAAGCCTCTCTCAAGAATAAGAAAAGTCTCAAATACACAACCTAAACATCCACCTAAAGGAGCTGGGAAAAGAATAGCAAATAAAACCTAAACCAAGCAGGAGATTAAAATTAATAAATATTAGAGCAGAACTCAATGAAATAGAATGAAAAGAACAGTAGAACACATCAACAAAACTAGAACCTGGTTCTTTGGAAGAATTAATAAGATGATAAAACCATAGCCAGACTTTTCAAAAAGAAGAGAAATGACTCAAATCAATAAAATCATTAATGAAAGAGGAGAGATTACAACCAACATCAAAGAAATACAATTATGAGAACATATTATGAACAACTATAAGCCAACAGATAAGGCAATCTGGAAAAAATAGATGCATTTCTAGAGGTGTATAAACTACCAAAAATGAAACAGGAAGAAATATCAAACCTGAACAGACCCAAAACCAGCAAAGAAATTAAATTAGTAATCAAAAATCTCCCAACAAATAAGAAACTAAGGCTGATGGCTTCCCAGGGGAATTCTACTAAACATTTAAAGAAATAATACAGGGACACTTGGGTGGCTCAGTGGTTGAGTGTCTGCCTTTGGTTCAGGCCATGATCCCAGGATCCAGGATGGAGTTCCACACTGGGCTCCCTGTGAGGAGCCTGATTCTCCCTCTGCCTATATCTCTGCCTCTCTCTCTTTGTGTCTCAAATAAATAAATAAATAAATAAATAAATAAATAAATAAATATTTAAAAAAATAAAATAAAGGAATAACACTTATTCATTTGAAGTGGTTTCAAAAAATAGAAATGAAAGAAAAACTTACCAACTCTTTCTTTGAGGCCAGCATTACCTTAATCCTAAAACCAGACAAAGACCCCCTCAAAAAGAAGAATTACAGACCAATAACCCGGATGAATATGGACGCCAAAATTTTCCCCAAATTCCAGCCAATACTATTCAACAGTACATTAAAAGGGTTATTCATCACGATCAAGAGGGATTTATTCCTGGGCTGCAAAGTTGGTTTAACATCCACTAATCAATGTGATAGAGGACATTACTATAAGAAAGAATAAGAACCATATGATCCTCTCAATGTATGCAGAAAAAGCATTTGACAAATTATAGCATCATTTCTAGATCAAAACTCTTCATAGTGTAAGGATAGAGGAACCATGCCTCAATATCATAGAAGCCATAAACAAAAAGGCCACAGCAAATATCATTTTCTTAGAGATTTTCCCCTAATGTAAGGAACATAGCAGGGATGTCCACTACCACCACTGTTGTTCAATATGGTAGTAGAGGGGGGCCTGGGTTGCTCAGTAGTTGAGCATCTGCCTCTGGCTCTGGCAGTGATCCCAGAGTCCTGGGATTGAGTGTCACATCGAGCTTCCTGCACAGAGTCTGCTTCTCCCTCTGCCTGTGTCTTTGTGTCTGTCTCTCTCTTTCTCATAAATAAATAAAATCTTAAAAAAAAAAAAAACATGGTAGTAGAGGTCCTAGTCTCAGTGGTCATACAACAAAAATAAATAAAAGATATCCGAATAGGCAAAAAATAAGTCAAACTTTCACTCTTCACAGATGACATGATACTGTATGTGGAAAATCCAAAAGACTTTACCCCAAAATTACTAGAGTTCATACAGGAATTCATCAAAGTGGCAGGTTATAAAATCAATACACAGAAATCATTTGCATCCCTGTATACTACCAATGAGATAGAAGAAAGAGAAATTAAGGAGTCAATCTCATTTACAATTGCACAAAAACTATAAGATACATAGGAATAAACCTAATAAAATAGGCAAAGGATCTGTACTCAGAAAAATATAGAACAATCATGAAATAGATTGAGGCAAACACAAAGAAATGGAAAAATTCCCATGCTCGTGCATTGAAAGAACAAATATTGCTAAAATGTCTATGTTACCTAGAGTAATATATATACTCAGTGCAATCCCTATCAAAATATCACCAACATTTTTTGGCTGAGCTGCAACAAATAATCCTAAAATTTGTATGGAACCAGAAAAGACCCCAAATAGCCAAAGGAATGTTGAAAAAGAAAACCAAAGCTAGGGGCATCACGATTCTGGACTTCAAGCTCTATTACAAAGCTCTGATAATCAAGACAGTATGACCCCACAGATCAATGGAACAGAAGAGAGAACCCTGAAATAGATCCTCGACTCTATGGTCAACTAATCTTCAACAAAGGAGGAAAGAAGATCCGATGGAAAAAAGGCAGTGTTCTAAACAAATGGTGTTGGGAAAATTGGACAGTCACATGCAGAAGCATTAAGCTGGATCATTCTCTTACATCATACACAAAAATGGACTCAAAATGGATGAAAGACTTAAATGTGAGACAGAAATTTATTAAACCCTAGAAGAGAACTGAGGCAGTAACCTCTGTGACTTTGGCCACAGCAACTTCTTGATAGACACATCTCCAAAGACAAGGGAAACAAAAGCAAAAATGAACTACTGAGACATCAAGATAAAAAGCTTTTGCACGGCAAAGGAAACAGTCAACAAAACCAAAAAACAACTGACAGAATGGGAGAAGATATTTGCAGATGTTATATCATATAAAAGGCTAGTATCCAATTCTATAAGGAACTTACCAAATTCAACATCCAACAAACAAATTTTCCAATGAAGAAATTGGCAGGAGACATGAAGAAATATTTATCCAAAGAAAACATACAAATGGTCAACAGACACCTGAAAAAATGCTCAACATCACTTGACATCAGGAAAATACAAGTCAAAACAACATTGATATAATACCTCACACCAGTCAGAATAGCTAAAATTAACAAGTCAGGAAATGATAGATGTTGATCAGGATGCAGAGAAAGGAAAAACCTGTAACTGTTGGTGGGAATGCAAGATGCTGTAGTCACTCTGGAAAACAGTATGGAGGTTCCTCAAAAAGTTAAAAATAGAGACACTCTATGAACCAGCAATTGCACTACTAGGTATTTACCCTAAAGATACAAATACAGTGATCTCAAGGGGCACCTGCACCCCAATATTTTTTAGCAGCAATGTCCACAATAGCCAAAATATAGAAAGAGCCCAGATATCCATTGACAGGTGAATGGATAAAGAAATGTGGTATAAATATACAATGGAATACTGCTCAGCCATCAAAAAAATGAAACCTTCCCATTTGCAAAGACTTGGATGTAACTAGAGAATACTATCCTAACTGAAATAAGTCAGTCAGAGAAAGACAATTATCATATGATCTGACTCACATGGGGAATTCAAGAAATAAAAAAGAGGATCATGGGGGAAGGGGGGGAATAAAACAAGATGAAATAAGAGAAAGACAAACCATAAGAGACTCTTAATCATAGAAAGCAAAGTGAGGATTGCTGGAGGGGAATGGGGTAGGGAATGGGGTAACTGGGTGATGGAAATTAAGGAGGACGTATCATGTAATTGAACAGTGGGTGTTATATAAGACTGGTGAATCACTGACCTGTACTTCTGAAACTTATAATACACTGTATGTTAACTAATTGAATTTAATTTAAAAATACTTTTTTAAAAGAAATAAAATGAAGTAGTAAAATAAAAGATACAACAAAGTTCATAAAATAGACATATTTTAGTAACCACTGGTAAGAAGATGAGAGGAAAAAAAGACTAATTTCTCTCCAGAGATATAAGAAAAGGCACTGGGAATTGAGATATTACCTGAGACGAGCATGCTAAAAAGTATAATTTTGGTCAATGAGACAGAGTTAGAATGTCCTTGCAGAGGAAATTGTGGGTGAAAGGCAAAAATGTGATTAACTACAATTATTGCAAAATACGGACAGTAGAGTTCTGAAATAATGGGTCAGTGCTTTAGTGAACAATAGAGGTTGGCAAACTTTTTCAGTTAAGACAGAATATTTTGGATAAACTCTCTCTATTCCAATAAAATAAACTTTCTCTATTCCAATGATGCAACTCTGTAGTTATATCATGAATATTACAGTTGAGAGCATGAAATTAATGAGAATTCTGTGCTCTAATAAAACATTATTTACAAAAACTGCAATATGAATTTGACTTATGGGTCATAATTTGATAAATCTTGATGTATAGCACCAACCAAAAAAAGAAAACTGATTCATTAGGCATTAAGGATCTTTTGAACATTTGTCATCAGGGACATAATACACATTAAAGATGCATGTAGTCAGTAATCCTTAAGATTAGGAATACAGACACGTAGTTCTATGCTATTTTACCTTGTTTCACACAGAAGTGTGTGCATAAATTAGTTTAATCACACTAAGACAGGATGTAATTTGGTGTAATTAACAATTGATGACAATACAATGAGTGTTACAGGTGTTCAGAAACAAGAAAAACTGCTGTGATGATTAATATTATTTGTCTACTTGGCCAGACTATGGTGCCCAGTTGATCAAACACTAGTCTGGATGTTGCTGTGAAGTTATTTTTTAGATGTTATTAACATTTAAACCAGCAGATTCTGAGTTAAAGCAAATTATCCTCCATAATACGGGGAAGCCTCACCCAATCAGTTGAAGGTCTTAAAAGAAAGACAGAGATTTTCCAAAGGACAAGAAATTTAGCCTCAAGACTAGAGCATTGAAATCCTATGAGATTCAAATCCTTTCAAATCTGGATTCAATAACTCCTTTGACATCTCAGTCTGCCAGCTTGCCCTGAATTTCAGATTTGCCAGATGCTATATAAATTCCATGATCCATTTCTTTAAAAATAAATCTCTCGAGGGGCACCTGAGTGCTCAGGCAATTAAGTCTCTGACTACTGATTTTGTTTCAGGTCATGATCTCAGGGTCGTGGGATCAAGCTCTATATCAGGCTCTGTGCTCAGCATGGAGTCTGCTTGTCACTACCCTCTCTTTCTCTATCTCACGCTCTCTGAAATAAATAAATAAATAAATAAATAAATAAATAAATAAATAATAAATCTCTTGTTGGATAGATAAATAGATGATAGATATGAATGGATGGATAGATGTAGGTATACAAATAAGTAAAGGTAGAAAGAGTATCAAAGACATGGATGTAGGTATCAATGTACCCTATTGTTTCTGTTTCTCTGGAGAATGCTAACTGATACCATCACCATGCATTCAATTAAGACCCAAAGATGGAAGGAAGCTAAGGCATGTAAGGTAGGTATTAAACTTGAAAACTTATTGATAGAAATACAGCTGACAATGTAATGGATTTCATTTTTAGATTTTTCTCAAAAATGTCCTTGGCTTAAAAACCACCAAAAGTACTTATGTTACACACCTAAAAGGTCAGTATTAATCATATATAAAAACCAAATACATCATAAGATAATAATACTACAGACTAACTTCTTATGAATTTGAATGCAAAAATGTTTAGCAAAGTATTTGCAAACCAAATTAGTCAAGATGTAAAAATAATTATACGCCTTGGTTAGGTATGATTTATCCCAGGATGCAAGGTTGGCTTAACATCCAAATATAAATTAATTCAACATACCATGTCATTAGAATAAAAAATAAAAATAAAATAATTATCTAACTTATGCAGAAAGAGCATTTGAAATGTCATTATATCCTTTTATGATAAAAGCATGCAATTTACATACCTACTACAAATAGGAGAAAGAAATTTAACCTAATGGAGTATCTATGACAAACCTAACATCATATGTAATGGTGAAAGGTTGTTTGCTTTCAAACAAAGAAGAACAAGACAAAAAGTGTTGTTCTTGCTATATTTATTCACCTGTACTGGAAGTTCTAGACAAAGTTATAGGGAAGAAAAATAAATAAAAAGGCTTCAGTTTGGAAAAGAAAGTCAAAGAATCTCAATTTACAGATGACATGGCCTTATATATAGAAATCTTAAGAAACCAACTAAAAAGCTGTTACAACTAAGCAACATGTCCATCAAGGTTGCAGCATACAATGTCAATAGAAAAAAAATCTATGCAATCTCTATATAATAATAATGAACAATATGAAACGGAAGTAAGAAAACCATCTTATTTGCAATTACTTTGAAAAAGAATAAAATACTTAGGAATAAATGAAACAAAGCATAGGGGAAACTAAAATGTTGTTGAAAGTAAAGATGATCTAAATAAATGGAAAAAAAAATCCCATGCATCAGAAGAATTGATATTAAGACAGCAATACTCTCAAGCTGATCTATAGACTTAACTCAAACTCTACTAGAATTCTGACTTTTTGTAAAAAATTGCTCAATATTATAAAAGTCCATATGGAATTGCAAGGGAGTCGGGAGAGTTAAAACAGTCCTGAGAAAGAAGAACATAAAGGAGGACTCAAATTTCTTGATTTCCAAACCAATAATGGGAATCAAGACAGAGTGGTACAGATACTAGGATAGACCTATATATTAATGTAATTGAATTGAAGGTCTGGAATTAAAACTGTGCATCTATGATTAACTTATTTTTTAATAGTGGTGCCAGGATCTTTGAACAGACAAAAAATAGTCTTTTCAACATATTGTACTGGGTCAAGTGGATTAACACATGCAAAAGAAAAAGGTGGATCCCTTTCTAATAGCATACAAAAAAATTAACTTGAAATTTATCAAAAACTTAAATGTGAGAGGTAAAACAATAAAACTATTTAAAAAATAAATAGATAAATCCTTATGACTTTGGACTTTAGCAACTGATTAGGTATGGCAACAATCCAAGACCAACAAAAGAAAAAAAAATTGCTGAATTTGACTCATCAAAATTAAAAAAAAAAAACTTTCTGCTTTAAAGGGCACTACTAAAAAAGTAAAAGTTCACAGAATCAGAGAAAATAATTGCTAAACATATACCTGATAAAGGACTTACCTACAATTTAAAAAGAGCTCACACAACTCAAATAAAAAGACACCTGATTCAAATATGGGCAACGAATCTGAGCGCTCGTGTCTCCAAAAAGGGAAAACAAATGACTGAAAAACATGAAAAGATGCCCCAAATCATTAATCATTAAGAATCTGCACATCAAAAGCACAATATAATACTATTTTGGAACTGCAAGGATGACTAGACTAGAAAATCCAGTAAATCACAGTGAATAGGAAGAGGCTTATAGGTGGCAACTGCTTATATTCCAATTCCCCTCAAATTTAAACACAGGGGGAACAGAATTATTGTCACTTTCTGCTGCAAGAACTAGAAACCAACATATCCAGCTATTACCTGAGTTAGAATCTGAGGGAAAAAATAATCACACAATTAGAATCTGTGCCAAGTTATTCAGTGACTTAGGAGTAGAACTATTTGTACCCCCATCATCTGGGTCTTATGCTTCAGGGTAGGCCGGGATAGAATTAGGAATGTTGGCATAGAGAAGGTCAGGGAAGTCTGAGCCTAGATAGAGAAAGTGTGAAAAATCCATCACACACACACACACACACACACAGAGGAAGATCCTAAGCAAGAGGAAATTGTAAACTAAGGGACACCTGAGTGACTCAGTGGTTGAGCGTCTGCCTTTGGCTCAGGTTGTGATTGATCCTGGGGTCCTGGGATCCAGTCCCACATCATGCTGCCCGCAAGGCACCTGCTTCTCCCCCTTCTCCTGCCTCTGCCTCTCCCTGTGTCTCTCATGAAAAAATAAACTATTTAAAAAAAATTGTAAACTAAAATTTCAAAATGTTAGGGAAGTTACACTGTGAAAAGTAAGTAAATTCAACAAAGAATACATGTTATGCTGAAGGACTTTAAGAAAAATACTTTAAAGCACATATATTTGAAATGCTCAGATATGTCCGCCAACCTTTTTTTCCCTCTGTCCAGTGGCCAAGTGGCAGATGCAACCTTTCAAGCTCACAGACCTTCCTGAGGATTCTAGAAGGATTCTAGAGTGGAATGATATAATCCACATTCCATAGTGTGGACGCAGTTATCCAACACAATGAAGAGACCTCTACGGACCAGACATGGGCTTTTGCCAGCCAACGGTTTTGTCACTGACTTCTCCCCTTGGTGAGTTACAAGTAGAGACTGCACCAGGTGATGTCCTCACACAAAGGAAACCTTATTTGCCATAAATAAGGAGATCACAGGATCACTTCCAAAGCCCTGACTTCCTGGAGCAGGAATGAATGACTTACTTTTTTTTAGGATTATGATAAATATTCAGAAAGAGAAGCTTTGTCATCACAGGTAAACAGAGGCATAAAGTTGCACAGATACTTAGAAAATATGTCTGTACGTGCATCGTGTTATGGTAATGATACTTGTGTTCCTCCCAGGGCAAGACTTTAATATTATATTGGACGAGAGGTAACTGTCCAACCAGGAGAGGATATGGGCCTGCTCCAGTGCGAACTGGAGGCGTCCTGGCCTCCTCATCTCAGCTAAGGGCCCTCCTCACTTTTGAAACAGCACCCGGAGTTCTGCAACAGGAGTTTTATCACTGATTTTTTGTCTCTGATATTCTTAGGCTAAAGACTTGTTAGCTGCTGCATTCCCTTTGTTCTCTTAAAATCCTTAACTCCTGAGGTTTTTGCATTTCTTTGTCATTCTGACACCTCCTAGGGAGTTCAGCTAGAAGTGTGCTCTGAAAGTCGAGCAAAGATCACAGAAAATAGCTGGGGACCTGAAAGGACTTCTCTTGTGCCAGAGAGCTACATCCTATCTTTCTCTTTTCCACGGAGCCCTAACTCTTGCTACAGGTGGAGGCTTGGCACCACTCTTACAGTCTACAACTTCCAGAGAAAGTCGGCCCTGTATTTAGTGTCACATCAAACGATCCTTTTCAGAAAGCCCTCTCTCCTGCCATTTTGCCTAGACACATGTTGGTGACAGGAGATTTGCCCCAACGTCACACAGCTCTGTACTCCTACCCACCCCCAAATGCTATAAAAAGATGGGTCTTCAAACTAACATTCCCATACCCTCCAAAAAAAAAAAAACACTCATGAAATAAGGACCCTCTTCATATCTGCTTTATTTGCATATCAAGAAGTGACCTCATTCCTGTGCCCAAGCAACCTCAAGGGTTTTCCATGACTTGGCTGGGAAGAGTCCTCAAGGACACAGAGCAATGGCAAAAAAAAAAAAAGAAAGAAAAAGAAAGAAAGAAAAGAAAAGAAAAAAATAAAAGAAAGAAAAGAAAAGAAAAGAAAAGAAAAGAAAAGAAAAGAAAAAAAGAAAAGAAAAGAAAGAAAAGAAAAGAAAAGAAAAGAAAAGAAAAGAAAAGAAAAGAAAAGAAAAGAAAAGAAAAGAAAAGAAAAGAAAAAATCATGGGATCCCTGGGTGGCGCAGTGGTTTGGCGCCTGCCTTTGGCCCGGGGCGCGATCCTGGAGATCCGGGATCGAATCCCACATCGGGCTCCCGGTGCATAGAGCCTGCTTCTCCCTCCGCCTGTGTCTCTGCCTCTCTCTCTCTCTCTGTGACTATCATAAATAAATAAAAAATTTAAAAAAAAAAAAAAAAAAAAAAAGAAAAAATCATAAAACCAAATACAGGGGGATATAAATGAAGAACTGAATAATTTAAACAGAAAAGCAAAAAGGCATATAGGAAATTGAAAGTGTTTTCATTTATTATGTTTTCAAAGATTTTATTTATTTGAGAGAAAGAGAGAGACAGAGAGAGAGAGAGACAGAGAGGGCATGAGTAGGAGGAAGAAACATGCTCCTTGCTGAGCAGGGGGAATAACGTGGGGCTTGATCCCAGGCCCCTGGGGTCATGACCTGAGCAGATGCTTAATTGACAGCCAGCCAGGTGGCCCCAAAATGTTGTCATTTAAATTAAAAGCTCATTAAATTGATAAATCAGAGGATGCTTAGAAAAGTCCATGTGCGAACCTAAAACTCGATCCGCTGCCAACCATACAAGGCCATGCAGTGGCAAAGAGTTTGTTCTAGTTCTCTTACAGAATTTACATGGTGCCTACAAAAAGGAATACATGAAAGTATGAGATACTTCAAAGATCTTATACTTCGTGCTTTCCTCGTGAAAATACCACGTGTGTTCTCTCTCGTACTATCTTTTTTTAAAGGACAGGGGAAGCATGCTTTTCACTATTCTCAATGCTAAAATACAAAGTACACTACATGCCCCTCCTGCCTATCGTCCCAGCAGTTTGTGGCAAAAACAATGAAGGTTGTCCTCACAGAGCTGGATTGGAGACAACGTGTTTACACATGCAATAAAAAAGCAGGATGATGGCACGGTGCCTGGGATAAGAGGATGGGGTAAAATGAATTTCCTAGTTCTGCTCAAATGTTTCAGGCACTTGAAAGAGAAAGATCTCAGATCTCAGTACTAGAAATCCAGTTAGGGGCAGTATATCATTAAATAGAGCTTGAATATAAGATAAAGGGTTTGTCATAGAAAACCCTTCGACAAATGTTTGTCTCATAGAATTCTGAAATGTTTGCTCACTTGTTTTAAATAAAATGAATCTATTGTTTTTAAATTATTAAGATTAATATATTAATCTATTCTGTATTAGCTTATGGGCTTCACAAATATCAAATTTTTGATATTTAGCCAAAGATGTACAAAAGATTCAAGTATTCTGGTCCATTCCCCTACATGGTATGCGTGCCCTCACCTACTCCTTTGATCTCCATCCCTGGGTGTTTATGCTTTTATATTCTTCCCTCCTCTTGAGTGTTCGAGGGATCTCTAACTTGCTTCTAACGAATAAAATATGGCAAAGAAATGAGATTTCACGTCCATGATCATGTTACATCATAGGCCTGTCAGAAAGCTGACGCACTCTGCGGAACCTTTCTCTCACTGATTTTGGAAAACTATGACTACACTGGAAGACCTACATGACAAGCAGCTGAGGCAGGCAACTAAGAACTGGAGGCCATCTCCAGCTGACATTGTAACCAAACTAATGTGAGTTTGCCCCTGGGTGAGTCACAGATAGAAACTACACCAGGTGGAGTTGTTCCATAAAGGGAATTTTTTTTTTTTTTTTGTAGCAAATAGGAGATCATGGGGAATAATATCCAAAGCCGTGCATGACACCTCAAGCAAGGGTGAATGGGTTCCTTTTGGAGCCTTATCATTGTATATAGAGGTGAGAATAAAGTTGTGCAGGTGCTTTAGGAAAACGTGCTTATACATACATTGCATTTTATGTAAATGAGCTAGTGCTCCTCCTTGGGTGCAGATTTTAGCAATACAGTGAGGTAAAGTTAATTGTCGGCCATTTGAGAGATCACTTCACCGTCTATCTGCAAGCCAGAGCCGGAGTTAATCTCTAATTGGTCTGGGTGGTCTGGGCGGCCAGAGCTCTTTGTCCAGGCAGTTATTGCTTGAGGGATAGTTTCTGTTTCCATCATGGGATGCTATGCCCTTCATATCTTGTGCCTGAGTTAAGAGAAAAGCCAGAAAGAGGAGCTTAAAGAAAAATGTGGGACAAAGGTCAGTGAGTGCAAGCAGGTAAGCAGTAAAGTTCAGGTCTGGGGGTCCAGCCAGTGACAACCAGCAGGAAACTGTGCTTTCGGTGAACTACCACCGTCAGGAAGCAAATTCCACCCACAGGCTAGAGAATGTGGAATGGGGTTTTTCCCAGTGGAGCCTTGAGATAAGATGCAGCCTGGCTGACACCTTGGTTGCTGCTTTCTGATGCCCTACAAAGAAGATCCAGCCAACCTATGACTGGACTTCTGACACAGTGCTGTGAGATAAAAAATATGTGTTGTTTTTAAACGACCAAATTTGGGGAAATTTGTTCTGCAGCAATGATAATTAATACAATAGGATAGTGAGAGAATCCAGGATCCTAATAGGCTTTTGAAAAAATGTGAAATTTGCCTTCTTATGAATAAAAAGTGTTTCTTTCGAAGGTAACTCATAATAACTTAGTTCTCACTTTTTTTTTCTCCTTTTCTCTGTGTGTTGTTTTATTGTTTTTAAAATGTACTGTGTTCCAAAAGTTCTTTTGGATTCCAAAAATCCAAAGAAATTGTTCAATTTTCCCTTATAGAAGAAAACTTCAAAGAGAAATATTTAAATAAAATGCACTTAACTTTCTATTAGTCAACTATGGAGTCACACTCAGAACTTTTAAAAATGTTGTAAATAAAAAGCTCAATATTTCACATGCTGGGGCTTGTGGTTGGGATCACAACATACACATGCAGCATCACACAGGTTCCAAGAGAGCTGAGCTACGTGAAGGAACTTGCCAACACTTGAAAAGATCTGTAAAATGTGGGTGGCCATGAAAAAAACTGTCTAACTGCCTTGTCATTAGGGAACCAGTCATATTTAAAGATAAAAAGAGAGTTGAGAATGTAAAATAATATGTAAGCAATATTTGCATCTTTGAAGGGAAGAAGATAGAAAATCTAGGATATGCTTTTATCATGTGAGTGAATCCCAACAGATGATGGATGATGTACGTGAGAACTGGAACACATATTTAGAGGTCTTTCCTCCCTGGAAATTAGAGTTGATGTCTGGTAAGACAGAGAGGTCAGGGTCTGCTCCTTCTTTCCTTTTAGGTCTTTGGACAGATGTATTTAAACTTTCTTTAAGAATCACATAAAAAAGAATCACATTATACTGTCCAAATATGTATGCCATGATGGATGAGAAACTTAGAAGAAAGGCTACCACAGATAACTCATAAATAACAGGAAAAAAAATTGAACCTTATTGAAGAATCCCCATTCTGGTTTCAAAGTAAAATTAAATATGATTGAAAAACATGATTGTACAAAGAGACACGACTGAAAGGAAGAAGACAACTTAGATTGAAGTGGTAGCAAGAAAACTTAATGAGAACATTGCCCAAGAGATTAATTAACACTATTTTTATGAGTAAGAAGCATGGAAGTTGGTTCCAAATTGAGTAAGGAAGAAAACTCTCATCATGGAAAACCATAAAGATGAGATTAGGGAAGTTAGAACAAAGGATTTCCATGAACTTATCTACTTATTTCCAGGTCACAACAGTGCTCCAACTTTACGCTGAAATTATTTCTTGATACTTCTCCCTTAAATTAACTTATTTTCTAAAAGAGAATGCTATTTTAATGGCTAATAGGAAAATAAAGACTTAAAAACCACTCTCTGTGTTCAGCAAATGTGCAGGATAGTGATGCTATTTGAATGAGTAGAGTCACATATTGTGAAGCACTTAAGGAATGGACTTTGCCAAATGGCAAACAGTAGGGCTCTTCTACTGTATCACACAAGAATGTGAAACATTGTTAGATTCCAGAAATCCACAAAATCATAGAAGGGTATTGAGTAGGAGTGAATGAGGGTGCTCTGTTTCATATTTTATGAACTATCTTTTCCCAGTCATATTGGCCAGTCTATAAGGTAGATAAGACATGGATGCACTTCAACCTGTCTAACATAGTTTTATAAATTCTGCAATGCAAATAAATAAATAAAATAATAAATAAAATAATAAATTCTGCAATGTATAGATGTGTGGTAGTCGCGGATCGTTTTTCCTGTTGGGACCCAAAATTTTCCCTTCACTCTTCTGCTAAAGACATGATATCAATTGTATCGTGTCCCCCTGAAAAGATATGTTGAAATCCTCCCCCACTTATCTCAGAATGCGACTCTGTTTATAGATAAGATTGTTGCATAGGTAATTAGTTAAATTAAGATGAAGTGATGAGGCCGTATGAAGACACAGACATGTGTGTGGAAGTTGGCATGTGAAGAGGAAGCTGATATGGGAGTTAAGCAGCTGCTAGTCAAAGAACATCAAATGCTACTGGTAACATCAGACGCTGAGGGAAAACATGAAACAGATTCCGTCCTTAAAGCCTTTGAGAAATCATAGACCTGTCAGCACCTGGAATTTGAATTTCTAGCCTCCAGCAATATGAGACAATAAGTTTCAATTGTTCTAACCCCTTAGTTTATGGTCCTTTGCTACAGAACCCTAAGAAATTAATACAAATTGTTGTGCAGGGAGCACGGTGATGCTGTAACAAGTAGTTGAAAATATGGAAGTAGTTTGGAATTGGGTAATGAGTAGAGGCTGGAAGAATTTTGAAGTGCGTGATAGAGTCTACACTGCATTGAAAAGTATATTGGTAGAAATATGGATATTACAGTCAATCCTGGAGAAGAGTCAAGAAAAAAAGAAGAGAGCTGCACAGAATGCTTCTCTTATCATAGAAAGTGGATATATCATCATGAACAGAATGTTGCTAGAAATGAATGTTAAAGCTGCTTCTGTTGAGGTCTCAAGGAGAAATAAGGACTATGTTATTGGAACCTGAATTAAAGATGATACTTATTATAAAGTGACAAAGAACTTGGCTAGATTATGTTCTGCTATTCAGTGGTGGAAAGTGGGACTCTTAAATGATCAACATGGATATTTAGCTGAGGAAATTCTCAAGAAAAATGTGGAAAGTGTTGCCTGGTTTCTCCTTTCTGCTTATAGTAAACTGTGAGAAGAAAGAGGGAAATTGAAGACGGAATTACAGAGGAAGAGGAAACTAGCACTTAATGATTTGGAAAATTCTCAGCCGTCCAGAATACTTCCTCTGGAAATAGGCTCAGGGTGTGGCTGGAGAAGCTAGAAATGTTGCTAGCCTGCATAAAGAACTGAGATAAGTCTTACTGAAGAAGGAAGACTCTCTGGGCAGAGAGCCACAGATGCCAAGGTCCAGACTGACAGGAAATCCTTGGCTCCAGAGGTTGTGGTGACGTGCTTTATTCCAGAGCCTACCCACTGCCCAGAGCTGAGGAGGCAGGGCTGCCCCTTCAGGCCAGAGATAGACTATCAAGCTACAGAGAACCATTCTCAGGTTTTGAAACATATGGGATTTGCTCTGCTGAGTTGTGAACTTGCATTGGACAAGTGACCCTTTTTTGTCATTTCAAATTCTCCTTTTTTTGGAATAGGAGCATGCCCATTCCATGCCTCCCCTACCATTTTATCTTGGAAGCAGATAACTTGTTTTTTAAGTCTCACAGATTTATGGATAGAAAGGAATTGTTCCTCAGGATAAGCCAGACAAGTCTGATTTAGATGACTTAGAAAACAAAATGTGGTATTTTTCAAAGTGATTATATTTAGATAAGATCTTGGATGTAGAGTTGAGCCAGGGATGGTTACATGAATCTTGGAATAAGAGAATGAGGTGGATGCATTATGCACATGGGAAAGGACAAAGAGAAGACTATAATGGGTTGAATTGTGTCCTCTAAAAAAGACGTGTTTTAATCCTAATCCTTACACCTCAAAATGTAATTTTACTGAGAATGAGGACCATTGTGTGTGTGATTAATAACTAGAATAGTGTTGGCCACTGATCCACCATGACTGGGATCCTTCTAGAAAGGCATTCTGAGGGACACCAGGGTGGCTCAGTTGTTGAGCATCTGCCTTTGGCTCAGGGTGTGGCTCAGTTGTTGAGCATCTGCCTTTGGCTCAGGCTATTGGAACATAGTTTTATAAGTTCTGTAAATTCTATATAAACATAGAAAATTTTATAAACACATAAAATTCTATAAAACATAGCTTCATAAATACAGTCTGGGGTTGAGTCCCGCATTGCTCTCCTTGCAGGGAGCCTGCTTCTCCCTCTGCCTATGTCTCTGCCCCTCTCTCTGTGTGTCTCTCATGAAAAAATAAATAAATAAAAATCTTAAAAAAAAAGGCATTCTGTAATGACATAGCAACAATGGGGAATGCTATGTGATGACAGAGATAGGGAGAGGATCATGCAGCTGCAAGTGAAGAAATAGAAAGATTAAACACCAGAAACCAAGAGAAAGTCATGAATCCAGTTCTTGCCCAGAGATTCAAGAGAGTCTGAACCTGTTTAAACCTTGACTTCTTATTTTTGCTGCTGTTTTAAGCCACTCATACTTTGCTGTGGTAAATCCAAGGAAACCTAAAAGGAACGTTAATATTTTTTTTCCTAATTATTGTAATTTAGTTTCAACAATATTCATAAAGGACCTTGACAGTGTATGTTAGAAGCCAGACAGGCTCAGAAAAGACTGGCTGTGAAAAGAATAAGACCACTCAGTTGCTCGAATTTAAGAAATTTTACTTAGTTTTATTTTCTAATATGGTCCTCTAATCCTATCCTTTCTGATGGTGGCTACTAATGCTTCTAGTGGCATCCAATTTAATTTTTTTCCTGACTGACTCTAACCAATGAATGTGTGTGATTTTAAATTCATAAGTTATGGTAAAAACACAACTTGCTGGGTATCAAATAAAGTTATATCTGTCTGGAACAATGGGTGTCTCTCATGATGGGAAAAACTTGATTAGGAGACAGCTCATGGGGATCCCTGGGTGGCGCAGCGGTTTGGCGCCTGCCTTTGGCCCAGGGCGCGATCCTGGAGACCCGGGATCGAATCCCACGTCGGGCTCCCGGTGCATGGAGCCTGCTTCTCCCTCCGCCTGTGTCTCTGCCTCTCTCTCTCTCTGTGACTATCATAAATAAATAAAAAAAAAAATTAAAAAAAAAAAAAAAAAAGGAGACAGCTCATGTTCACTTTTATTCCTCCAAATAATTAAGTTAGTAATAATAATATTGAAGAAATAATTATATATAACATATAATGGGTTCCTAAGAGCCAGTCACTTTTAGAATGCTTTATGTGACTTGCTTGAATACACTTACAACTTATGATGGTATTATGAGGCATGGTCGATTATACCATTTTTGAAATTAAGAAACTGAGACACAGGAAGTTTTGATAAGTTGTCCAACCTCATTGATAAAGCAGCAGACCTGGGAATTGTTCCAAGTACGATAACACCAGACCCAGATTTTCAACCATTAAATTTTACTCTGTAATGACGCTGCTCTGTGTGTCAGTACATAAAATATAGTGGGTTCACTTTCATTGCTTAACCCAGGAGCCTTAGACTTCTGTACGTAGCAGGTCCTACAAAATTATCTGGCTTTGCCTTAAGAAATAATGAGTGTCATATTGGCTCCCTACACTGATGTGAGTAAATAATGAACAATTCTAACACTGGGTCAAATGTGTTTTGTCATTTTAATTAAACCCACTATACTTACTATTAATTTTTCTGAAAGGACTGTGGTCTACAAAGTTATAGAAATTCTATAACCATCTTTATTTATTTGTTTAATAAAATAGTCTTTCATAAAGGTGAGAGTGTGGACCTGTGGCGGAATGAGAATGATGAGTTTAGTTTCCAGATCACATTAATCTGAAACCACCTGACATGGCATCTCTTATTTTGTGTTTTAGGATATGCAAATATAAGGGGAGACCATAGAATTGGATATTATATGAACCTACCAACAAAGTAAATACCAATAGTAAAAAAATTAATACTGTGAATATCAGGCTCTGAGTTGTAAACAAAAAACACCCATTCCCAGAAACATAGTCCTTCATACTCAGAATCAGTGTCAGTATTTTCCTGAAATATGTGGTTGCTGAACCTGGAGGAAACATCTACTTTCATTTTATCTTTTATAATGGAATGACAGAATGGTTTCTATAACTTAAAGAAAATCTCAGGGGTGCCTGGGTGGCTCAGTCAGTTAAGCTTCTACCTTCAGCTCAGGTCATGATTCCTGGGTCCTGGAACTGAGCCCCACATTGGGCTTCCTGCTCACTGAGAGCCTCCTTTTCCTGCTCCCTCTACTGTTCCCCTCACTTGTGCTCTCTGATACTCTCTGTCAAATAAACAAAATCTGAAAAAGAAAAAGAAAAAGAAAATCTCTATAACCCCTAAAGAGAAGTGTTTCCATAACATCTGTTCCCAATTGGGAGGAAAAAATTAAAGAGTGAAATTTTTCACCTGTGAACAACTCTCCATAGAAGAACAAATCCTCATCTATTTGACACATGGAAATGGTAACAGACAGTGGGACTTGCTTAAGTCCTAATCACATGAGATAATTTATGCACATTTAAGAAAGGAAGGAAGCTAAAATATGAGTTCTTCTATAGCCTGTCTTTAAGAAATCTTTTGTCTTGTGTGTCATGTTCTAATATCTCACTTAGACCTGCCTCACCTTGCACTGAATGAAAACTAAGAGTTTCTACTGAATATTATACTTCCAAGGAATCTCTGTTATCTTCTGCTGCATTCCATAACATTTCAAAACTTAGTGGCACATGATAGCAATGATCTATCATTTCTTGAAATCTAGTGGTGTTGACTGTGATCAGGTGAACAGTGCTTCCACTCCATGTGGAATGGCCAAATGCCTTCACATTCAGCTAGGTGCCCAGTGGAGGGTAGAACTTTTAAAAATATTTAAAATCCAAGATTTGTCTATACATAGTCTCATTATGTACTAACTGAGTTCAAGTTTCTTTACAAGAAACAGGAAGGAATCTCCTAAGAGAACAAACCTCAGTTCACAAACACCCATCAATTTTGTGCTTACTTACATCATTCTTGCTAATATCAAATTTGCCAAAATAAGACTCATACCCAAGCCCATAGTCAAGGTGCCAGGGGCACATATATAGGAAAGTATGGTTCATTGGGGGTCACCAATGTAGTGGTCTACCCCAAGGAGGGAAGCAAAGACCTGATCATATACAGACTGACAAGTAACCAACTTTTCTTGACTTCTCTTCTCTTGGAGGAGGTGGATCTCTCAGTTCTACTTGGCTTTGAAAATAGTTGAGGAAGAACTTAGCAGTAAGTAGTCACAAAATAGTATGAGTTTATCTAATTATGTTTTAATGTAATTTTAAATGAAAATAAATGAACTTTGTCAAAAATGTGTCAACTGCTTTGTGACACTTGGTGTTTTAAGTCTTTCCTTAAAAGGCATACAAGAAAGAAAAAGAAAAGAAAGAAAGAAAGAAAGAAAGAAGAAGAAAGAAAGAAAGAAAGAAAGAAAGAAAGAAAGAAAGAGAAAGAAAGAAAGAAAGAAAGAAAGAAAGAAAGAAAGAAAGAAAGAAAGAGTTATTTGTAGTCTTCCAAAAAGGCATGATTCTTACCTGATAATGTTCAATAATCCCTCTGACAGTAAGAATAATGTTTCCCCCAAAGGGGGAATCCAGTTAATCAATTCCCTTAGCTGGCAAAAGGTAAAGTTCACAGATGTGATTAAATTAAAGATCTTGACATTGGAAGATGATCAGGCTGGTTCTTATGTAATCACATAAGGGAATGAGGGAAGAGAAGGCAGGGAAATAAGAGACAGAAATGTGACGATGGAAACAGAGGGCTGGGTGATACAATTTCTACCTTTGAATATTGAAGAAAAGTCATGAACCAAAAGAAATTCAAGTGATTTCTGGAGGCAAGGAGAAGAAAGGGAACAGAATCTTCCCTGGAATCTCCAGAAGAACCAGCTTTGCATATACTTTGACTTTAACTCTCTGAAACTCCATTTGGACTTCTGTCCCCCAGAGTTTTATTTTATTTTATTATTTAGAAGATTTATATATTTATTCTAGAGATAGGGCAGGGAAGAGATAGAGGGAGAGAGAGAAAATCTCAAGCAGACTCCCTGCTGGGTTTGGATTCTCATAGCTTTGTGAATTATCATTCCACGGAAATAGTCCTTGGGAAAAAAAAAATCACATTAAAATAATCAGACTCGTATATATCACCACACGCTAAACCAAGATTTTTTAAAAATTGCCATATCCAATCCTCTTATTTCCATTAAAAATAATTAAAATAATATCTTGGTGTCAAAGTGTTTATACCATTATTAAATTTTAAAAAAATAAATTAAAAAATCAAATAAATTGAAATACACTTTTGTTTGAAATAGATTTTGCATGTTTTAGAATAATTTATTAAATGAGAACAGTGTGATATTTCCATGGAACATGGAAAAATGAGGTCAATAGATTTTACATTATTTATGTTATCATGCTTACAGATATACTCCGAGAAACCGAACCCACTAAACTATGGCAGGGATATTCTCTTTGGGAGAATTGAAAATGAATCTGCTTTGCCTTTCAGTTTCAGAGATATTGGGAAGTGTTCCTCTTCTGTGGGCTGTAACTCTCATGGCCATGCTGGAGGTTCTGATGTGTTTCACTTCACCTGGCTCTCTGCAGGAGCACTGCCAAGGACTCTATTTGCCCCCCAGCCATATGTTTCAGTATGTCTCTATTGCTGTTGAAGCCAAACTCTGATGTGGTTCATAAATTTTTGGATGAACTTGCAGAATGTGAATTCAAAAATTAATGAGCATGGATTAACACTCTCCCTGGGCAGTCTTTGTTTATGTGCTTAACACATTAGACCTATGACCCATTCAAATCATTTTCATTGCATTATTGCAAACCTATGATCCAGACAGGTGCAGTGCAATTGGATAACGTACCATAATAAATAACACCATTGTCCTAGAGATTTCATTTCACCCCTTTAAAATATGTGAAACTCTGAAGCTATATATAATAGAAGCTGACCAAATTTTATCAGGGAAAAACTAAGTAAGTCAGTGCAAATTTTGTTGTAACATCAGCTGCAGCATTATATTTAAATTGATTACAAAATATAGGAAATGTGTACTTTAACATTTTCAATTAATGCATCAAAATGACACTGGATGGAAAGTAGGCAAACTTTTTAAGTGGGATGTTGATATGATTTTTTTTTTCTCCCTTGGTGTTTAGGGATTAGGAGGAGAAGGAAAAAATATATAAAGCTGCAGAATAAGAAAACTTGGAAAAGGACACATAGCTGGATTTAGACAATTTTGCAGAAGTGATTATATGAAGGCAGTGGCCTTCATATGCAAGCCATGGAATTGGATGACTGCACAGGTCTTATCTAAATCTTGCAAAAGAAAGCTGCAGCCTGAACCCTGTGGTTAGTTTTGTATCTCTATTCCAAGAAATGTGCAATAAGTCCACAATTTCATCCACAAACTATTGTGATATGCAGTTTATTTGAATTTTAACGAGATAAATTTTCAAGATCCCTAGGGATTTATTGTGGTCATACTGATACTGATGATAATAAAGAATGGGTTGAGCAATCACAGCGATGAGCAGGGAACAAGAAAACATCCAACTAATGGAATTCTCTAAGGAATGATTTATGTTATTGTCTTTAGTTTTATTCTGTTCACCATGTTTATCAAATTACAGATGGCAGAAATGACATGCTTATCCAATTATAGGAGGCCCTACTGGAAGGTACAGCTTAACATACCTACACACTGTGCAGTGGTGTGCTTTAAATGAGCAAGCTCTTAATTTTTAGCAGAATATTCCTTCCTCCCCCCAAAAATAACTATACAACTCTAAATGTCATCCAAGTCTTACAGACAGAAAATAGAGATATTGATAGATCTGAGTGGAAGAAAATCATAAATCTTTGATGTTACATGGCATTAATTGCACTGTAGATTTTTTTAAAAAAAATATTATTTATTACAACACTTGTAAGTGAAAAGGTAGAAGACAATTCGTGCTGTTAAATCATATATTTAAGACCACAATCAGACAAACACGTGTGAGTTCAATCACTGAAACCTTTTCATTGATTATTATTCCTCAAACTCCTCACTCTTAGTAAATATTTGTTTCTATGTTTGCATTGTTTATATTATTGAGATGATGAGTCTTCTAATTGGGTGCCCTGAGAGCATGATTTTTAAGTAAATGGCAACTGTTCTCTTGTTAAGTTTGGTTGTTTTGTAGATAAGCATTTCTAACAGTAGACCCTTGAAATAAAGTCTGCCTCTAGGGCTCCTTATTTTCCTATATATTCCTCTCTGTATTTAAATTTCTCCCTACATGAGTGTTCAGTTTTGAGCCACTTATTTTAAGATGTCACAGTGAAAATAACATTTTTAATTTTCCTAAGAAGTTACCTAACTTTTCCAATGCTTGGCTGAATATCAAAATACAGAACTCCCTTTAACTGGTAACATAAAATAATTGCTTTCTAATCTTTTTTATAAAAGGGAATATCAAAGTTGCTAACACTTGTGTTTTTCTTTCAGGATAAATGGAAGAGGAGAAGCATGCTAGTTTTCTCTTGTTGTGTAACAAATTACTACAAAGTCGATTGGTAAAACACCCATTTATTATCTAATAGTTTCTGTAGGTCCGAAGCCAGGCATAGTGTGGTTAGGATTTCAAAAGTTTGAAAGCAAGGCGTCTGCCAGCCTGTGTTCTCACTGGGAGCATGATGGCCCTTTCTTGGTTCAGTCAAGTTGTGGGAAAAACTCAGTTCCTTGAAGTTGTAGAAATGAGATTTTTGTTTTCTTGCTGCCTAAACTACCTCCTAGAGGCTCCCCTCAGGCCAGCTTACTTCTTGAAAGTCATCAGGAATGTCCCACTCTATTCTGCTAAATGGAGTCTTATGCTATATAATGGGAGTAACTATCCCATCACCTTTTCTAATCAAAGGAGCTATCTTGTCCTACATGCAGTCTCACCACACTCAAAGTGGATGTCACATACACTAGTGGACTGAAATCTTGGTGACCACCTTAGAAATCTGCCTACCACAAGAAACAAAAATAATATATTTAATATATGTATGCTAAAATAAAAGTAAAATGAATAAAATTACATAAAATATAAGTGCATATTAAAATTAAATACATATAAAATAAAATAATTTAAAGGTTTTATTTATTTATTTGTGAGAAAGAGAGAGGGGAGGGGCAGCAGGAGAAGGAGAGAGAATTTCAAACAGAATTGGCACTAAGCATGGAGCCTGACACAGGGGTTGATCTCATGACCCTGATTTCATGACCTGACCCAAACTCAAGAGTCAGATGCTAAACTGACTGAACCATTAGAAATGACAAATACCCACCATTTGCTTCAACGTGGATGGAACTGGAGGGTATTATGCTGAGTGAAGTAAGTCAATCGGAGAAGGACAAACATGTGGTCTCATTCATTTGGGGAACATAAAAAATAGTGAAAGGGAATAAAGGGGAAAAGAGAGTAAATGAGTGGGAAATATCAGTGAGGGTGACAGCACATGAAACACCCCCTAACTCTGGGATGGTGGAAAAGGAGGTGGGTGGGGGGTTGGGGTGACTGGGTGATGGGCACTGAGGGGAACACTTGCTGGGATGAGCACTGGGTGATATGCTATATGCTGGCAAATTGAACTCCCATACAAAATAATTAAAAATATATTCCCCAAATCAAATTAAATACATATAAAGAGGGAGGGAGTTTCTTTAAAGATTTTCATTCGCCATAGAGGCTCTGTTTTTCAATCCATTCATTTCTTCAGCAACAACTTTAAAGTGTCTCTGCGATACTACAGTGCAATTCTGACATTAACTACCTAGAATCAGCACAGGCTCCACAGATTAACGGCACAGTCACCAACAAGGCTGCACTCACTATAAACACTAGCCACATTTTGGGGATCTCTAGGCCACCTTCTTTCCTGACAGCAGGCTATAAATTCTGGGAGTTCATGACTACATTAGGTTTGAAAAATTGTTAGAATGACAGAACATGGGAAAACGCTATATTTATTATCACAATTTTATTATAAAGGGTACAAATCAGGACCAAACAATGAGATACATAGGGCAAGGTCTGGGAAGATCTCACCCTGGAGTTCTTAAGTCCTCTTTCCATTGGGATCAAGGCACATCATTCTAGCACATGGATGTGCACCAACCAGGAAGTTCACATAAGCCTTGACGTTTTAAATTTGAGTTTCAGTTTGTAGGCATGATAGGTTGAATCATTAGCCCCATGAGTGAACTCAATCTTAGACCCTTCTCTTTTCAGGAGGTTGGGCCAATATGGTGTGATTCAGAGTTTCAGACCTATAAGCACACAATTAGCCTTTCTGGCATGATCAGCCCCCATCTTGAGTCATTGCCTAAGCATAAATTCAGGTGTATTTCACCTACCATTAACAACAAAGACACTCCTACAACTTTGGCAATGTAAAATCTTAATCTCTCTCCAAAAAACTCAGGATGAATATCAGTTTTTAAATTATTAATTATTATACAATAGCCTCTTGGTATTAACTGACCTAGGTTTGATGGCGACTATGGTGAACATGGTGGATAAAGATTTGCCCTTACCAGGCTAACATCTGATGGGAGAATAACAGCAAAAATTAAACAAGTCCTTAAAAAGAGAAGTAATAGAAGTAGATGGAATGAATATAAAGGGAAACTATGAAAAGATACATTAGGGGAGGCTGAGCTCTTTAAGAGGACAGCAATAGCTCTCCTTAAGAAGTCATATGTAAGCCAGGTTAAGGAGTAATGAACAGTGGGAAAGAATAAGGTAAAATAGGAATGTTCCAGTAAATGAATCACCATATATAAAGTTTCACACAAAGTAAAGCATGGAGAGAAAGAGGAACTGAAAACCAACGCCTAATTAAAAATATGCTTTGAAGGTCAGAGTTGTTAGATGTAGCTTAGATAGTTAAGAAAGCAAAACACCATGGAGAACCTCATGGAGACATTAGAGGAGTTAGGAATGCAACCAGAAAATAAGATATCACTGAAGGGTTTTCAGCTGCAGTCTGCCCTTGATCACCAGTGTGATTTTTGGAAACTCTTCTAGTTTTCAAAGTGAAACTGGAATGGAGCAGAGAAAGACTTTGAGGCTCATTAGTCTGTTATAATTCCAGTGAGAGTGGATGTGGACCTTGCTGTCTGTGGTTCCAAAAGAGGAGACTGTATCAGAAAGCTATGTAAAAATAAAATTAGCAGCTATCTTGAATAAAATTAAAGATATGGAAGGAAAAGGAAGAAACAAGTCCCACTTTTCTGATCTAAGTACTAGAAAGAAAGGGGGCCACTAAGTACTAGAAAGAAAGCAGGAGAAAAATGCTGTTCTCCGTCACCTTCACAGGTAGAAAATGAACCATAGTGGAGCTTCTTCTCTGTATAACCTTCCTCTCCATCTAACACTACACTGAATGTATTAAAGGTTTATTAATTTCTCAAAATGAAGAATGCTTGGATTTCAATTCCTGTCTTTGTTTAAATATTGGCATGTCGCTGCTACATAACCCCCTTCGACTTTTAAATGATTGTATGCACCTGATTAATAATCCATAATAACTAGCTTGCCTAATAGTGTTTTAACTAAAAGAACGTGAAATAAAGAGATATATTGTCTCCAAAAGATACGGCAACTTATATTCTGTAAGCTCCCCTCATGTTAGTTTATCTCAAGGAGAAAGGACATTTTATAGGACAGTGAATGCTCTAGCATGATTGTTACCACTGGAAGAAAATCAGTAAATGGGATGTAGGCACCTATACTGAATGCCACAAGCCCATCAACCTTTTCTTGTCATGATTTATTTCTTAAGAATTTGTAAAAACTATTTTCTTTGTCCTTCTGTGCTCTTCTTATAAACATGTCATGCGTAAGTGACTTGGCTATGTAAACTTTCTTCAGAATATATATTAACCTCAATCACAAACTTTACTGGGCATCATGGTAATGTGTCTGGCAACTCATTCTTATTGCTTCCCATCTATTTTAATGAAAAAGCAGAAATGACAAATGATAATACACCAGGAATTGAAGTTAAGTGTGTCAAAACTTGTCACCAGCATGGAGATTGGCTTCATAATTTGGGGAAAGCAGTAATAACAAATACTATATACGGAGATCTTTTTGCTCAATATCCTTTCTTTAAAATGTATTAATTTAAAAAAAAATCTTTATATATACACATAAAATATTCGGCCTAAAAAATGTCATTGATCTAATATGTCTACATGCCCTTTATAAATGATTCAACACAGTGCTGATTATCCTAAAGGCAGCTAGGAAGATGAGGGGCTTCTCTTATCTCCATGGGATAGAATTTATAGCTATGATATCCTGAAACTGTCAGAGTGGTTCTGGTGAGAGATGCAACAAATAAGATAGATAGCATCGCTGGCATTTTTCCATAATATGTATAAAATTATAAATTTATCTCTCAAAATCCAAAATTTAGATTTATATGACTGATAACAAAGAAATCGACAGTTGAAGGAATAAACTGTATAGATAAACATCTCATTTATTCTAGGCAACTCTTGGTTTTGTAATTAATCTGATCAGAGATACTCAATAACTTAGTATTTTCATAAGCTTCCTTTTTACATGGAAAACATCTGGGTAGTTCCACTGACTTGTGTTTATCCAAAGCTCTTCTTTGGACACTGTTTTGACCATCTGTGCACAATGCTCTAACATTATTATTTTATTTTCATGATATTTGATGCTGCTTAACAGCTTATAGCTAACATCTGGAAAACAACTGCATTTAACTTCAGCCAATTTGAAGCATCGACAGAGGGAGGAATTGAAAGTTTCTGGAACATGTTTCACGCCATACAAGAAAGTATTTACCTTGGCTTAGTCAGACTTAGCTTTCATTTCAAGGAACTCCATCTAAGAATTACTAATGCCAAACAGTAAAGCAAATTGGTAAACTGTCCATCTCCAAAGACATTTGAACAGAAGCATAATGGCTGCACAAACTATAAGAGATGCTGTAGGGGCAACTCCCTTCCCTTGAGCAATTGTTCAAATAAGTGTTCTTCTAGTGTCAATTTCAGGTATAGCTTGAAATAATTGTGATTTTAAACTGTGGTGAGATAAATAAAAAGCATGAGTTGATTATCAAAGCAATATACTAGAATGGAAGGTAATGCTATTTCTTATTTTGTTTATTTTAAATTAGCTATGTTAGATAAGAAAAATAATTTTTAACTTACTCTTAGCAAATGGAATACAGAGTCATTAAATGACACTAATAATTAAAAACAATCTTATAATGGAAAATTTGGGAGATACACACATTTTTAGCAATTATGAAAAAACTATGTTTCTATAAATAATGAATTCAAACACACTTATATGGAAATATTAGTGCCCTGATAATTTCAACTGTGCATATTTCAAAATTTGCTTGTGCTACTACAAAAAGAATGTTTATATGATACGTAATACAAGTAAGAGTCTGGCCCATGAACCATCCAATTCTTATTCAGAGATTTCTTCCTGAACTTTACTTTTGAGTTAACTCATCACACAGACCCTGAGTTAGTTTCTTGGGTTAAGGACTTCACTATTACCTTAAAATGTAATCTCTATCAGTATAAGGTGTCCTATCAGTAGACTGTGAAATAAAGGTGAACTGCAAAAAGATTATTTAGGAAGTGCAAATAGCACCATTTGGAAAATAAAAGGAGAAGCAATAATACAGTATTCTTTTTTTACTTAAGATTTTATTTATTTATTCATGAGAGACACAGAAAGAGGCAGAGACACAGGCAGAGGGAGAGGCAGGCTCCACACAGGGAGCCTGATGTGGGACTTGATCCCTGGTCTCCAGCATCAGGCCCTGGCCTGAAGGCGGCGCTAAGCCGCTGAGCCACCTGGGCTGCTCAAGTATTCCAGATAAAACACAAAAAGGATTTTGGGGGAAAAAAAAAATCCATTTTATCTATATTTTCTCTCTATCTATCTATCTATCTATCTATCTATCTATCTATCTAGAGATATATATATAGATATATACTGCCTGCTATGGGAGTGAAGGAAATCATTCTCACTTCACATTTTAGTTGCTTAAAATTGACCTTTTGTAACTTTTTATTTTATGTACTTCTTTAACTTATAGTTTATAATTCATGCCATACACACAAAGACACACATGCACACACGTATATACGACTTTCAAACATAATTGAATATGATTTAAAACATAAGATTTCAAAACATTTTCTGAAAGGAAAAAAAATGCATTTCAACTTTAATTACCAGAAAATAGTGAGCAATAGAAGTAGTTTGTTAACTACTGAAATAACTTTTTTTACTTGATCTTTTAAGATGATAAAATAAACATTCCTAAGACAAAAAATTTCTTTTTTTATTTTTTGTCAAAATTTCGTCCTGAAAAAAATCAATTTCCCAGAGACTAAACATGTTTCTGGAACTAAATAATGGATATGAATCTTTCCAATTTAAAAGTGAATGCTGACAAATGAATCATCTTGGACATAATTCAATTATTAAAATTACATACTATTATGATAATTTATCTAAAACTATCCTCTACTGTATTTTCACTAAAAGAATATTGATTATGATATTTCTATATTTCCAAACCTAACCACTATTTATCATAAAATCTGAACTTAAGAAATGATTATAAAATAATCATTTATTATAGAAATCAGATGCATAATTTGGGTTAATGCTAAGCATTTATTCAAGAAAATCTGCAATGTTTTCAGTGTATTTGCACTTACTTCTTTCCCTTCCTTATTTTTCTTATTTTTCACTTCTTCAATTTCTTTCATCACTGTTTTATAGTTTTCAGTGCACTGCATTTCAGGGCAGATGTTTCAACTCCTTGGCTAACTTTAGTCCTAATTATCTTATTTTACCTGATACTATTTTAAATGGGATCATTTTCTTGATTTCCTTTTCAGATAGATTATTACTTGTGTAAAGAAATGCTACTGATTTTTGTATCTTGAATTTTGACTTTGTATCCTACAGCTTCACTAATTTATTAGTTCTAATAGATTTTTAGTGGACTATTTAAGTTTTTCTACATGTAGAATAATGTCTCCTGCAAACAGAGATTTTATTTTTTCCTTTCCTAATTGGATGGCTCTTGTTTCTTTTTGTTGACTGATCACTTCTGCTGGTATTTTTAACACTAAGTGAATAGAATTAGTCAGAGTGGGCATCCTTGACTTGCTCTAGATGTTAAAGGAAACTTCTCAATTTTTCTTCACTGATTATGATGTTATCTGTGGACTCTTCATACATGGTCTTTATTATGTTGAAGTAAGTTCCTTCTATACCTATATTTTTTAGGAAATTTTTTTAAAAAGTTGCCTTATATATGTACAGACAAGAAACACTTATCTTGTAAGGAGTCTTAATTTAACAATTGTAATGGATAGATTTTGTGTAAATAAGCAAGAAGACCTGACACCTGGAATCTAACAATAAAGGCAAAGAGGAGATTTAGATTAATCAAAATACAAGTGTAGTAATGGTGAATTTATTCAGAATTGGAAGCAAGGAAGTAAGTCTGAGTTTATATCTACCCAAACTTTGTTTGACTGTAAAGATATTTTTTATTCTCATTTTAAAATAAGACATATTTTGCCTTTCTTACATCTCTTATATATTTATTATAGGATCTAGGAAGCTACCAAAAATATGAGTTTATATTTGTTTTACTTTGGCAACCAAAAATTACTTTCTATTCTTACTCTCCTGATAAAGATAGAAGTGTATGTTACATGTTGCCTAACATATTTTATATATGAGTATTTGCTATTGTTTTAAAGAGTAGAAATTACTTGTTTATGCTTATTCTTCTGGTAAGAATAGAAATATATTATATCACATAAAAATTTAAATTAATTCTGCAGGATTAGAGATCACTTTCCAATGGACATATGGTAAAAGGTTTATCAAGACCCTATTTCCTGTTGAGTGACCATGCTGATAGCATTATGGTTAAATAGGCAGGAGAAATGGTCTCAGCCTCACAGGGTGGCAAGCCTTATGGATTATTAACAGGCACATCCTGAAACCAATAAAAAGACCCTCCATCTGTTCATTGCAATAATAACTAGTATAGCAAATTCCTTAAAATGCTCAAATGTCCAACAGAAAAAGAATGGTTTAATATTGCAGTCTGTGTATTAGATGAGATAATATTCTAACTTTAAGCAGACTGAGCAAGAAATAATTTAAAAATGTGGAAAACATATTTTATCACATTATGTGAAGAAGTAGAGTTATATGAACATCATTAAAACTATAAAAATAGGCGGATATAGAAAGAATAGTAGTAAATGATTCCTCTTAATTATATTAGGGACAGTGAGTCCATGGCAATTCTTCTTCTTATTATTATTAAAAATAAGTGGTTATAAGCTTTATCAGAGTAGATGAGATTTGGATAGTTGTTAGGCTTGCAGCCACTCTACCTAGGCCATGGCTGGGCCAAGTCAATTAAAATTACATTTATTTGCACACACTCTCATTAGTAAACACCTCCACAGTGAGACCCTCAACTAAAACAGACTTCAGATGTCTCTTCTAGATGGCATAGATGGACTTGCAGACACCAGAGGCAGGTGTGGGGTGTTGAATGTGGGTTACAATAGGTTAAAGATTATGTCAGATTAATGGTGATATCTTAGAAAAAAGGTACATTATCTCTTCCTACTAAGACTCCTGGAGAGATTTATTTATTCATTTGTTTGTTTTCCTTTAGTTGAATTGACCATCTCTATATATTCCCTAGTTTTCTTGATCTACAACAATATTCCCAGATATCCTACAAACTATATTAGCTTGCTAAGGCTGGCATAAGAGAGCAGCACTATGAGTGACCTAAACCACAGAAATTTATTTTCTCACAGTAAGATGTAGGCAAATTTCAACTGTTCTGAAGCTCCTCTCAGGCTGTCTTTTTTTCCCCCAGGTCTTCATGTGGTCTTCCTTCTGTGATATAATCTCTTCTTATAGGGCCACCAGTCAGACTGGGGATCACTCTAGTATCTTCATCTTAATTTAATTACCTCTGTAAAGACCATATCTTGAAATACTGTCACATTCTAAGATCCTGAGGTTAAGATTTCAACATATGAATGTGATAGAGGGAGGCACAGTTCAATCCATAACACAAAACAGTCTTTTAATTTAAAAATTAATAAGATGTAATAGCCAAAAGGAAAATAAAGTTTTGTTTTAAGAAAAATCTCAGTATCAAGGGAGTATTCTAGATAAGCAACAGAACAATAAATAGCATCTAACATGATCTTTACATCCAATAGGAGCAATGTAAGAAGCAGGAAGATGTGAGGGCTATATTCGAATATGTTTTCAAAACATGTGCACACACACATACACACAGCACTCTTAATTAAATTGGATCAGTACACAAAGTGGCACAGACAAAGGCGTCTGCAAAAGTTAATATACATACATTGGAGACTGGAGAAGTTTTTTTTTCTTTTCTCTAAGGCATTATCTTAATAACCTTACTCCAATGTATTTTCATATTACAATCCTTGATTTTCAAAGAAAATCAATTTATGGATTTCAGACTATATGCCTGGAAAATAGAGAAAACTCATTATAGATAAAATCATATACTGTATCTACTTCTCCTTTTTTCATAAGATTAATGCATATCACTGATATTCAAAGTTCCCGGAGTCCTCTGGGTGATGCTTTAAAAATTTGATAATCTCAATTTTCTATTGCATTGGTTATAAGCATGTTATATCAGCTGGATATTCCCATCGCAATTATGTAATGTAAATACATAAGAATAGAGAAAATAATATCAATTAAATGTATGCACTCCCCTATTTAATCCTCTTCTTGAGAGAAATACAATTTTCCAACAAGCACATGAGGATATTAATGGTATACAATCTTTTTTTTAAAGATGTATTTATTTATTCTGAGAGAGAGAGAGAGAGAGAGAGCAAAAGTAGGAGTAACAGATGGAGAGGGAGATAGAATTTCAAGCAGATGGAGCCTAGCACAGAACCCTACTTGGAGCTCCATCTCATGACCCCAACCTGAGCTGAAACCAAGAGTCTGAAACTCAAAAGACTGTGCCATCTAGGCACCCTCTGAGATATCTTTTACAAATGCTATAGCACATAGGTATAATGTAGCTGTACATAGACGCAGGCGCAGATATAGATGCAGATACAGATGCAGATACAGACGTAGACAGATCTGTACTCATATTATCTCTAATGTCTGTAATCTATTTATATGATAAACAATTGAAGTAAGCATTTATGATAGTTATTACTTGCTCATAATATAAAATTCACAAGCAACTCCTATCTAATATAAAACAGATACTTTATATTTACGGTTTGAACATAGTGTCTTAGATTCAGCATTTCCCCTTCCAAGTCCTGATAGTTCTTTCAGAACAAAGCAGAAAAGAAACAGCTCTATTTCTAGAAAATGTGAGAAATTAAAACTCCTTACATATCAGAGAAGGCATAGCTGTGTACAGGTGAGGCCCTGTGCCTGGGGAGGTGAGAGGATGCATGTCAGAAATAGGTGGTGAGAATACCAAGAAACAGCACCAGCAGAAACACATTCTCTGATGCTACAAGACCCAATAAGATGAAATGTCTGCTTACAAAATGATTTGTCAAAGTGCATGGATGAAAATAGAAGTAAATAATAATAAAAGTCCATGGCTTGATAGAACACTAGCACCAGGATTCATTTTATTCCAACTGAAGGGAGTCAAGTGACATTTTCACAAAACAAAATAAAGAATGGGAGAGTTTGCTTTGTGAAAAATGGACAACCTGCAGGACTAGTCTGACCTTGTCCTCATCCTCATAGATATCCTCCAAAAAGCGGGACCAGGAAAAATCCATGTGCCTTAAAAATAGGTTATTATTTAAAGAAATTTCTTTAAAAGCATGCATATAGCAATACCACAAAAAAAAAAAGAGACAGGAAAGAGATATAGGAAAACCTACTAAGAATATAATCAAGAAAGATTGTTACAATGGATGAAAATTTAAAACAATGAGTCTCAAGTATCATAATGGTGAACCAATCTTATCTATAAATAAGAAACAGAGCAGATAAGCCATTAGGAAATCAATTGTAAAAATACAGGTATATATACAATATAAGGTGGAGGAACTAAGAAAAGAATAGGGAAATTGATCACTTAACGAACTCAGAAAAAATATATATGAAAATAATCATTATGAAATAATAAAGATAGTAAGGAATGGGCATGAGAAAAACATTTTTTTTTTAAATTAGGAATCTAAAATGTCCATGGAGAAAGGGAAGACAAGTAAATTAGACAACATAGGGGGCGTTTTGGAATATGTAATGAAAAATTAAAAATGGAACAAATATTTAGATAATTCATGATTTTTTTAAAAATTAAAGATTCAAATGTATATATTGAAAGACACAGCATATGTGGTGAAAACTGCCCTAGATTAGGGCATGCTGAGATTCTTACCTGAGAAAAGTACAACAGATATAGAAAATTTCCAGACATGAATATACAGATTAATGAATTATCAAAGAGTTTTCACTTACAAAATCATCCCCTGACTGCGAAACAAAATACAGCCAGTATCTTCAATCTCTTTCCAATCCTGAACTCCTTTCTGTCTCTCCAATAAAACATTTACTTTAATTGTAATACCAATTGTATTACCGATTGTAATTGTAATACTAAACAATTAGTATTCTGCCTATTTAAGAGACAGTTCTGCCTATTTAAAAAATAGTTCTGCCTATTTAAAAAAAATTGTATAAATGGATGCACATGGCATATATGTATTATAGTGAGTCTGGCATCCTCATCTGAATAATATGACAGTGAGACTCATACTAATTGTTATAAGGTGTTCAAATTAATTTTTATTGCTGTACATTACTCCTATCAATAAATCTATAGTAATTTATTTATCCACTCCTTAACATTGGCAGTATTTGGTTAGTTTTCATTACATGCTACTATAAGTGAACATAATAGGTCTGAACATTCCTGTACATATCTCCCGTTGAAAAAATACCATTTATTTAAAGATTTAATTAAAAATGCAATTGCTGAGTAATGATGTGTGTCTATTTAAAGATACATCCAGCACTTTATATTCACCTATTTTTCCAAAGTGTTTTGAATCAATCACACTTTATGAGAGTTCCATTTATTCCAGGAGTGTACAAATGTGTGGTATCATCAATAGTGCAATAAAATTTTAACCATTCTACTAGTTTTATGTTGTTTTGACTTGTATTTTCCTGATCATTGAGATTAGGTGAATTTTCATATATTTTTTGGCCATGTGGATGTGCTCTTTCCTGAAGTGTCAGATCAAGTGTCTAGCTTAATTTTTTCCATTGAGTTGTCTTTTACTTTAGCACTACTATTTGTAAATACAAGAAATCATCCCCTGCATCAAATTAATAATTGTAATTATTATTATTTTTTAAAGATTTTATGTATTTATTCATGAGAGACACACACAGAGAGAGGCAGAGGCAGAGGCGTAGGCAAAGGGAGAAGCAGGCTCCATGCAGGGACCCCGATGTGGACCCTGGGATCACACCCTGAGCCAAAAGCAGATGCTCAACTGCTGAGCTACCCAGCATCCCTAATTATTTGTTATTTTAACATGATAAAATATAATACTCAGCCAAAAATCCATTATTAGGTATAATGACATAATAGCTGTCCTTTTGTGTGATAGTTAAAAACACTAAATCATTTTCATTATCCTTATTATCAAACATTGTTCTAGAGGTATTACTCAAACAAGTGGACACAACAATAAAATTAATATATACAAAGGAAAGAAGTTAATGTGTGATTATTTACACATGATATGATGGCTTATTGGAAGAACTAAGAGAAAGAAACCTGAAGAATTTTTTTAAGGAATGAATAAATGAGAAAACAATTTCAAAACTTAATAATAATCAATACCATTTATATATACCGCTAATATGTGAAATCTTTAACAAAGAAATATTTATATAAGAAAAGTTATACAATAATATAAATACAATAATTATGAAATGTCAACATATAAACTTAATGAGCTGTGAAAAGTTTAACATGCTCAGGAAGACACTAAAGAAGGTCATTATAGTACTTGCATATGGGCAAAGATAAAAGATCATAAGTAAACAAAAATAAATATAAACAGAATTCAATAAAGGTAACATCTGAATCAATGCAAAAAATAATGAATTTTAATACAAATATGTTTGAATAATTGAGGATCATTGAGGACAAGGCATAATTGAGGACAAGAAACCTTGATGAAACTCAGCTATATTTGTTTTAAAAAATTAAAAAATGAATATTTTAAAATAAAACTAAAACCATAAAAAGACTAATTTATAACTTCGGATTGATCAATAGTTTTACAATTATATCTAATAACCTATAGTTGAAAGATTGAATAACTTGCATTATAATATTAAATATGTATGAAGAAAAGTATCATGAAGCAAGCAGGAAAATAAAAAGCTAATCCAGAAAAAATAGGCAATTCCTATTACAGAGAATGAATGACCTTCTCTAGTTCACAATGTGTTTCAGCAAATTAAATTTTTTCTTCAAATTAATTTTAAAAATGGCCATCTGAAAAATGGATATTTAGGAAAATAAGTTATCCTGATATAGTATTTTTTTTTTCAGTTAGGTAGACAGAGACCCTAAAGCTTAGCAATAGACTATATTGAGATGCACAGGAAAAAGGATGTGGAGTAAACATTATCTGTTCCTGGTAGGAATATACTTTGGTACAATTTCTGTGGAGAACTATTTGTTAAAAGGCACAAAAATAGCAGTAATTATATTTTTAAAATTTATTTCATGCACACATATACACATTTGTAAAATGATTTATTGTAAAAGTAATTCATTATAGTATTGTTTATAATAACAAAATTATGGTCTCAAATGTCTTTGAACAGGAGTTCAGTAATATTAGTATATATGATATTTTATGTTTAAGTCAAAATAAGGAATCTCATTATTGAAAAAAATACAGCCAAAATGTTAATCATTGAGAAAAAAAAGCAAACTGCAAAGCATTGTGTATAGCATGCTATCACTTGTAAGAAAGAGAAAAAAAATGCTATCTCTGTGAATTTGCTATTACTTGCAGGATATAGATCTGCAAAAATAAATACATAAATTGTAACTGCTTATTTGTGCAAAAGGAAAATGATGAATGACAGATGTGTTGTCTTTATACTTTTTATACTTTTGAATCATGTGATATTAAAAATTAATTAAAAACCTAAAAGAACTACGTATACCAGATTATAATTCTTATAGATAAGTAGCCTGAAAAATGATTTTTCTTAGGATCAGTAGTTTACTCATTAGGATACATAAGGCTATCCATTCAGCTATAGAATTCTATGATTTAATCTATGATTCCATGAATCTATTCTATTAAAAAACTCTATATTAATAAATATTTAAATATATATTTTATATATTAATTACACACTCTATTAAAATATATCCACACAGAATTATTTCAATAATAATAATAATAATAATAATAGTAATGGAGTTATGACATCACATATGAATCATTCCAGAATAGAAGAAAGCAGGAAACATTGAATAAAATCAATTTAACTTCATAAAAGCACTTGGATGATTCAGAACTGAAAGGTCATTCTGCTAAAATTATGATGGCCTTTAGTTTACCACCTGCTCCCACATACATTCTCTCACCATCTTATTTGATCATGTATAAAAGTGGGAAGACAGATAGCAAACCCAAAAGAACTCTAAAATGTGCATAAGACTAGCAGAAAAGAAAAAAAAAAAAAAAAGACTGACAAGACTGACAATTCTGAATTGAGATAAAACTCAGAAAGATAAAATTATAAAGGACACTGTTCTAGTAAGAAAAAAAATACATGGATTAATTACAAATAATTCAAGAAACATAGAAATATAAAGAAGAAAAATAGCATTCCTGAATTTATCATCAATGAATAATAAGTAAATAGTATATATAAGAACCATAAGTTGATCAATCATGGTAATATATGTTACTTTTTTATTTTTTAAAAGATTTTATTTGTTTATTCATGAGAGACACAGAGAGAGGCAGAGACCCAGGCAGATGGAGAAGCAGGTTCCCTGCGGGGAGCCCAATGTGGAACTCAATCCCAGGATCCTGGGATCATGACCTGAGCCAAAGGCAGATGTTCAACCACTGAGGCACCTAGGCATCCTGATATATTATATAACAAATATTTTCTAGTTTAACTGTTTTTAAATTATAATGTCAATATTATTTTGCTCTATGTGTATAATTGTAATTGAAATAACCAATGCTCTATTTAAAGCACTCACATACTTTTTAGTTTTCCCTATCAAAAATAAAGATATGATGATCACTCTTCACAATTGCATTCATAGGAATCAAATTGTTATGCTAATAATATAAATCTTTCTGCAAATTTTTATATAATCAGCACTGTAGTTTTTAAATAATTATTTTAATATAAACTTTAATATGAAGAACAGTTTTTTTAAATTAATTTTTATTGGTGTTCAATTTGCCAACATACAGAAAAACACCCAGTGCTCATCCCGTCAAGTGCCCCCCTCAGTGCCCATCACCCAGTCACCCCCACCCCCTGCCCTCCTCCCCTTCCACCACCCCTAGTTCGTTTCTCAGAGTTAGGAGTCTTTATGTTCTGTCTCCCTTCCTGATATTTCCCACACATTTCTTCTCCCTTCCCTTATATTCCCTTTCACTATTATTTATATTCCCCAAATGAATGAGAACATACACTGCTTGTCCTTCTCCGATTGACTTACTTCACTCAGCATCATACCCTCCAGGTCCATCCACGTTGAAGCAAATGGTGGGTATTTGTCGTTTCTAATGGCTGAGGAATATTCCATTGTATACATAGACCACATCTTCTCTATCCATCATCCGACGATGGACACCGAGGCTCCTTCCTCAGTTTGGCTATTGTGGACATTGCTGCTAGAAACATCGGGGTGCAGGTGTCCCGGCATTTCACTGCATTTGTATTTTGGTGGTAAATCCCCAGCAGTGCAATTGCTGGGTCGTAGGGCAGGTCTACTTTTAACTCTTTGAGGAACCTCCACACAGTTTTCCAGAGTGGCTGCACCAGTTCACATTCCCACCAACAGTGCAGGAGGGTTCCCTTTTCTCCACATCCTCTCCAACATTTGTGGTTTCCTGCCTTGTTAATTTTCCCCATTCTCACTGGTGTGAGGTGGGATCTCATTGTGGTTTTGATTTGTATTTCCCTGATGGCAAGTGATGCAGAGCATTTTCTCATGTGCATGTTGGCCATGTCCATGTCTTCTTCTGTGAGATTTCTCTTCATGTCTTTTGCCCATTTCATGATTTGATTGTTTCTTTGGTGTTGAAGAACAGTTTTATGTTCACAGCAAAATTCAGCCAGACACTACAGAGTTATAATATGTTCCTGCCTCCATACATGTTCCTGACACTCTCCTCACTGTCAGCATCCTGCACTATTGGGGCACTTTTGTTAAAATTAAAGAGCCATAATTGACACTTAAATATCACCCAAAGTTCAAAATGTACACTAGGGTTTATTCTTGGTGCTGTATATTCATTCTGTGGGTCATGACAAATGTATAGTCTCATGTATCCATCATTAAATATTATTCAAAATAGTCTGATTTCTCTAAAATTTCTCTGTGCTCTTGAAAATATCTTTTTCAGGAGTTATTAATTTTAATGAACTGAAACATCAATTATTTATTTTTGTGAATTGTATTTTTGATATCATACCTAAAAAATTATCACCAAATCTAACATTATTTAGATGTTCTCTTATGTGATATTATTGGATTTTTATAGTTTGCTTTTACATTTATGACTGTATTTTGAGTTAAATTTGAATAATTTTGGTGAAGGGTGTAAAGTCTGTATCTGGATTCATTTACTTCCATGTGGATATCCAGTTGTTCCACCACCATTTGTTGAAAAGGCTATCACTTGTCCACCAAATTACTTTTGATCTTTAGTCAGTGATCAGTTGGCTATTTGTATGGGACTATCCTAGACACTACACTATTCTGTCCCATTGATCTATTTGTCATTTTTTCACCAATACCACACTATTTTGATTTCCAAAGCTTTAAAATAAATCTTGAAATAATATAGTACCAGTTTTTCAACTATTGTGTTGGAATACGTGCTCCTTTGGTTGGTTTTTTTGTTTTTTTTGTTTTTTTGTTTTTTTTTTTTTTTTTTTTTTTTTTTTTTTTTTTTTGCCTATCCATATAAACTTGAGAACAAGTTTGTGTATATTCACCCAATAATGGACTTTGGTTGGGATTGCATTAAATATAGACATCTATTTGGGAAAAACTGACATCTTGACAATATTTAATCTTCTTTTTTATGTTTTTATTTATTTTTAAAATTATTTACTTATTTAAGAGTGATAACAAGCAAAGGGAGAGACAGAAAAGGTGGGAGAGGGAGAGGGAAGAGAGAGAACATTAAGCAGACTCCATGTTGAGCATGGAGCCCAACATGGAGCTCAGTCTCACAACTCTGAGATCATGACCTGAGCCAAAACCAAGAATCAGAAGCTGAATCTCTGAGCCACATAGGTGCCCCTATATTTTTATTTAAATTCTAGTTAGTTAGCCTACAGTGTAATATTAGTTTCAGGTGTATAATATAGTGATTCAACACTTCCATGCAACATACAGTGCTCATCACAAGACATGCACCTCTTAATCCACATTACCTATTTAATCCGTTCTCTTATTCACCTCCTTTCTACAAACCATCAGCTTATTATCTATAGTTAAGTCTTTTTGATTTGATATTTCTCTCTTTCTCTTTTTTCTCTTTGCTCATTTGCTTTCTTTCTTAAATTCCACATATGAGTGAAATCATATATTTATCTTCTTCTGATTGACTTATGTTGCTTACCAGAATACTCTCTAGCTCCATTATGTTGTTACAAATGGCAAGATTTCGTTCTTTTTTTTTATGGTTGGTAATATTCCATTGTATTGAGTCTTCTTATTCAAGAACATGGAATAATTCTTCATTTTAGTTTTAATTTGGTTCTTTCATTAGCGTTTTAAAGTTTTACCCAAAAGTATCTTGTACATACTTTGCTAGATTTATAACTGTCTTTCATTTAGGGGATGCTAGTGTAAATGATATTGGTATATCAATATCAAATTCCATTTGCTATAGGATATATACATATAGTGTATAGGATTTTCTATGTAAATTATAGTATGGGAAAGTGAGTGTTTTAATATTAACTTCATATCCTGCAACCTTGCTATAATTGCTTATTAGTTCTGGAAATTGTCAATTCTTTTGAATTTTTTGTATAGACTCTCACATCATCTATAAAGAAAGTTTTATTTTTATCCTACCCCATCTGTGTACCTCATACTTCCTTTTCTTGTCTCATTGCATTAACTAGGAATTCCAGTATGATATTGAAAATAATTAATGAGTCTCATTGCCGTGTTCCTAAGCCAAAAGGAATGCTGCTTTTAATTTCTCCAAATGCTTGCTTACATTTGATATTATTTTAATATCTAGTTAGAAACACGAAACTACATTTTAATCCATTTTTGTTTCCTGAGTTAACAATGAAGTTAGATATTACCATATATTTATATTTATAATTTATATTATACTGTTTATAGTAGCTACAGCCATTGGACTTTTTAGAGAGCAAAAAAAAAAATTGTGAAAACAAATATAAACTCAAATATATAAAGCATAATCTTAGAAATATAGGCATTTTTAAGTAAGTAAACCACAATTTTACTCCTCATTGTAACCACCATTTCTAGTAGGCTTTGAATTAATACACACACACACATATACATCCGCATATATAACATTACACAATATTTATATCATATTATACATATTTAATATAACTAATTTATATACAAATATGTAACACTTAAACAACCTCACATATCTCTATGTCATTTAAATTTTAAATCAAGCAGAGAGAATCCAGTAATATGACAAATAATAATAACACAAGGATATTTCAACATTTAATGTTAATTTGGTATAAATAATTACATAATTAAGTTGAAGGAAATAATCCATCATGAATCATCCTTATTGATGCCCAAACATAATATTCACTATTTTTTAATAAAAAAATCCATGATAGATAAGAAATAGAAGCACCCTTCATCAATCTCATAAAAAAATAACAATTTCTAGGAAAGATCCAATTAAGGATTCTAAGAATCTGATATAATGTTTGACACAAAGCAGACATTTGACAAATTCACAAGCATTTGGCTAAGCAATATATTAATTGACAGAAATCTGATATATTCTCATTAAAATACAGGCATGACTGCTCTTTATCACTATACTAATTAACTTTATTCTGTTATTCTTCAAATAGAATAAGTTGAGAAAAAAGGTGAGATATAAAAATCAGATATTATGAGGTAGTATCAATTTCTCACATTGAAATTCTTACTGAAAAAAACAAAAGAACTGATAAAGTATCATATTAATTATGTATGTATAAACATAATATATTAATTATATATATAATTATAATCACAGATTTATTTATATTTTAGTGTTATGGAATTCAGTATATTGTCTGTTTATGTAAATGAATCAATAAATAAGAAATTAACCAAATGTAAATTTTAATTAACAAGAAAACAAATAATTAAAATTATTTATAAAAATATAAATTACTTTAGAAATATGACAAAGAACAGTTACAGGCAAGATGAGTCTTAAGAGATAACTTACAGAAACACAGACTCGTATGAAGTCCTGCCTAAATATATAGAGAAAAATATTTTGCTGTGTCTATGGATTAGGATCCATTGTGTGCTCTGATCATCTACTAATTCTGTGCTGTTACTTCCCCCTTATTTCCTAAGATATAATCAACATAGATAACAAGGTCACAAAAATACTCTATATTTTGAGACTTTTACTCAGAAAACAAACTGGGCTTCTTTGAAGCCTGAACAAAACACTTTTTGTATATAAGAAGTGGACATAAATTTTAGATCTTAATAAATGAAATCAGGGAAACATTTCTACCCATCCTTTGCTACCAAACTCATAGCTCACACCTACCATGGTATTCCATTGGCCAGAAAAAAAAAAAAAAAAAGTGTATTTTTACAGATGCAGGCCTTTTTTGGGAGAGAGGGAAGGATGAGATTAGCTTTGCTGAAACCTTAGAACATTAGCAATATACATAAAGAACATTTCATGCTTCATATACCATTTATTTAAAAATATATTTTGTCCTCTTCATTCCCCTAATTATAACATTTGAGCTATTACACCAGTCTTTAATTGTTTTTCTGTGCCACCACTTGGAATGATCACAAAGGGCTGCTTCTAAACTGGAATCACAGAAATAAAAAAAGGGTAGTAGTAATATTTTCACTTTCCTTGCACCTACAGAAAGAAAGTATTATTCTTTGTGATAAAATTAATTCAGAGCATCTTAGATCACATGTTAACTCCATAAGAGTACAACAGTACAGGTTCACTATATGTATAATGACATAAAATGGCACACTGGGAACATTCACAAGAAACATTCATATTTGCTTCTCAGGAGTAGACAACTGTGTAAAAACAGAACACCTAGCAATGTCATTTTGAAAATTAGGACACTAACAGTACCTGCCTTCTATCATTGTTATAAAGATTAAAGCAGTTAACAGTATCATTATCAAGGGGAGGGATTGATCTACTCCTCCACAAGACACTTGCTTCTTTTTATTCCCTGTAAAGGAAGAGCAACATCAAAAAGAAAAGGACATTCAACTGTCAGTATAAAGAAAGATAAAAGCATTGCTAACGAAGTAAAACAAAGACCTTCAAACATATTTGAATTAAGACTCTGCTCAGGGGTTGAGCGTCTGCCTTTGGTGATCCCGGGATCCTGGGATGGAGTCCCACATCATGTTCCCTGCAGTGAGCCTGCTTATCCCTCTGCCTGTGTCTCTGCCTCTCTCTCCTGTGTCTCTCATGAATAAATAAATAAATATATATATATTTTTTTTTGCTTAAAAAAGGGCTCCAACAAAGAGATGTTTTTTATACCTCCATGCATAGAGACAGTAGAGAAAAAAAAAAAAGAAAAAGCAATTTTACACTTATATATATATATATATATATATGTATATAATTTTAAAGATAAAGATTTGTCAAATAGTCTTGCATTATCAGAATAGCATTATCAAGCAAAACAACCAATCTGTAAATATTTTATTTATTTATTCATGAGACACACAGAGACATAGGCAGAGCCTGATGTGAGATGCCATCCCAGGACCCTGGAATCACCACCTGAACCAAAGGCAGATGCTCAACCACTGAGCCACCAGATGCCCCCCTAAATTTATATATAGAAGCCTTTCACATTTCTTATTACATTTCTTTCTGATAATTTTCCACTCTATAATAAAAAGTATTTTTTATTTTATTTTCTTACTATTTCTACTTAATCTTGCCAGTTACAGATAAGCTATTAGCTTTTGTATATTAACTTTTCCATTTGGCCCTAAACTATAAAAGCTTTTTACATGTTTTATTGCTACTTAAAATAATCACTTAGTGATTATAAAAGGAAAACAGTAGACAAATCCACAGAATAAAAATGGGTATTCCTTTGATAGGAACCCTGATTCAATTAAGGCTTGTTATTTTTTAAAATGGGTATCTTTGAAAAAGGATCACTGCATTATTTGTTTTTGTTTTAATATATTATATTCTAGTTTAAGAATCAGAGCAAGCTTGTTTCACTAAATCAGTTACAATATATTTTATTTTTTCAGCTCTTAAATGTGTTTCATAACAAATTATCTGTATCCTTCAATTCTAATGAAATCATAAGATAAATTTTTAGAAATTTTAAAAATGTCTCATGACTATTGATTATTTATAATTTCCTAACATCATTGATACAGGCTGAATTATGTACCAATAAAATTCATATGTTGAAATTTGCAAATTTGTTACATCACAATGTGACTATATTTAGATGTAAAGCCTTTAATGAGGTTATTAAGTTAAAATGGTTTGAGTGGAACACAAATTCAGAGTAACTGGTGTCCTTATATGAGGAAGAAGAGACACCAGTGATGTGCCCACACAGAAGAAAAGCCGTGCGAGAAAATAGCATGAAGGTGGCCATCTGCAAGCCAAGGAGAAAGGTCTCAGCAGAGAATTATCTTGGGCTTCTAGCCTCCTGAGAAAATATATTTCCCTGGTTTAAGTCACTGAGTCACTGGTAGCAAAATAATATAATCATTATGTGTTCTCTTAGAGATACATATCTTACTACTTTTTTTTTAAATTTTTATTTCTTAGAGACCACAAGCACATGAGTGGGAACAGGAAGGGGCAGAAAGAAAGGGAGAGAGAATCTTAAAACGCTCCATATCCACCATGGCACCCTATGCAGAGCTTGATGTCTCAGCTTGACCCTGAGACCCTGAGATCATGACCCTGAGATCATGACCTGAGCTGAAATAGTTGGACACTTAGCCAACTGAACTGCTCAAGCACCCCTTACATTACCTGTTAGTTATTCCCGTATTTGTTGTTAATCCCATATCTTTGTATCAAGACTTGAATAAAAGGTAAATTCTGAGAATGAGGAGCCTGACAGGATTCATATTCACTGAATGACTTCATAATGATCACATTAGAAACTTCCCCTGTTCACTTATTTTGGTAATGTGAATTACTAAATTCACATTCAAAAGAATTATAACTCTATTAGTAATGGGTTCTCTGAGTTGATTGTCTCGGGTTTGCCTTAGAGGCCTCTCCATGATCACTAATCATCTGCTTCCTAGGATAGACTCTGTATCATGAACACACTCCAAAGTTTCTTCTTACCATAGAGAGTTCCATAAGCTACAGATTTATGATTCTAAGACAGACCCCACTTGATGGGCCTCCACCCAGATCCTAAGTCATTACATCCAGTTGCTAAAATCTCAATTACTGTATTTTAGTGGGGGCATCAGACAACTCTTCTCTGGTTATCTCCTGGGCTAGCATTTATTTTCCAGACAGATTATTATTGACTTTCACTATTGATATATTTTTTCTTCTATCCATAAAATTTATTTTCCCTTTATTTTTTTTTAAAGATTTTTGCTTATTTATTCCTGAGAGATGGAGAGAGGCAGAGACATGGGAGAGGGAAAAGTAGGCTTCCTGTAAGGAGCTTGATGCAGGACTGGATCTCTAGACTCTCGGATCATGATCTGAGCCAATGGAAGACACTCAACCACTGAGCCACCCCGGTGTCCTTATTTTTCCCTATAAATGAAAAGTTAGAAAACAATGAACCAGAGCCTAGGATTAAATTATAACATGTAAACATGTAAGGTCATTATTTCAGATTATTTTTTTCGAAACAAAATGCTAATAGTCTCTAATGCTGTTAAGAACTATGACAGAAAAAAAAAAGGAAAATGAAAAGAAAAAAAAAAGGACTATGACTTTAAAGTCTATACCAGAGTTTTATTTTTATTATATGTATTCTAATATTATAAAATCTTTGTCCATACCATTTTGCTACTACATTTGCTTCATGGTCTGGTTTATTTCTAAAATTATTTATTTCGATTTTTCTTTTTTTTTTTAATTTTTTTTTATTTTTTTTTATTTCGATTTTTCTATAGCAGTTCTCCAAAAGAAATAATAATTATAAATTTTCATCTGATACAATTTAATGATAAAATTTGTCATTAGTCATACATAACAAAATAAGATTCAAGTTATATATTTTGGCAAAACAAAATATATTTTATGCTAAGTTTTAGAATGATCTTTTATCATCATCCTCTTCTATTTCATTTAAGTGATAGTGTGTTATGTCACATGTAAGATTTTATTTTTAATATGATTACTTCTTTACTAAAAAGGATAAAAGCAATGATTTGGAACTATACAAGGAGAGAGACGGAGGTGATGGTCTTGTTCTCTAAGGGAAACTCTGTGGATATTAGCTTTGAACATCCAAACATGACCTCTTGCTTATGCTAGATTATCAGAGTCAGAGTCCTCAAAGCTATTAACATGACTCTTTAACATGCATCTGAAGCTGGGATTGACATCAGTATGACAGACTTGTTGATTTATAACAATCAAAATCTGACTTAGGAATCTATATATGTGAAGTCAGTGTTATGTTTGTATTATTTTCTGTAAGAACTGGTTATAAAATCACTCCCATCAGAAAAATGTGTTTTGAAAATCGTTTCAAAGCCAAGATACTTGGATGTCCCAAATATTTAATGGCTTTTCATTGTATCCATCTCATAGTACAGATGGCCTGGATAATAGTCCATTCACCTTTTCTCTATAGGAAAATTTTTCATTGAAGCTGGAATTATGTCTTATCTCTGATTGTGTGTGTGTGTGTGTGTGCATGTCTGTATAATATATGTTGACTTGTAGCTCATTACAGTTAATTTCAAAGAGATTATTTATGCTGAGTTAGTTTTATTTGAATAACAGTCCAAAATACTAAATTATAGTAAATTATTAAGGTAATTCAAAATTATACTATTTTTAGTTGAATACATAGTGTTCAGCCTTGTGGATGTCCTTCCTTTTGTTATTTTCCATCAGGTAGATGTTCCAGTTAATCAAACAAACAAACAAAAATGTCTTTGTTAAGAGGACCTAGATGTTAGAACAGTTTGCCTATAGGTGTACATAACCAGGGCTATGGGGCTAATAATGAAGGTTCCATGTGAAATTGTCTTCAAATCAGAGGCTCACATAGACTCAGTTGTTGTTATGACAATTACCTGTTTTAGCATAACAAAACCTACTTGAAGATTCTAATTTGGTTCTTTTAAATCTCTGATTGTATCAAGTGCCTTTCTCCCAATATAAATTTAGTGGATCTGATTACAAAGCTTCAGCTTATAATGGTGCAGCTTTCTAAAATGTAATACAATATGTGGGTTGCAAACATACCTACATCTATTCTAGTGTTCATTTCATTCCTCCGTGGTTCTTATATCCTAATCCTATGTATTCTAAGTAGCATTATTAATTTAAATATTATATTCTCTATTAAATAATAACAACGCTAAATGTAAATGGGAGTATATATTAATTTTATAGGTGAGTGTATATTTTGTTATATTAAGTATACGATAATCATGTGCATAAACACATATGTGTATGTATATTATATTCTTGTTTAAAAATATATGAAAAACTTATGACTTAAATTCTAGTACTAACATTGACATCTATTTACATATATTAATATCTAAGTTTTAATTTCTCAGTTTTTGAGATGAACATAGTTGCATCTGCCTTATATTTTTTTCTGTGCTTATGAGGTTATTATTGAAAATGTGTTTAAGAAGTATAAAGTATTATCCAAATGCAAGTAGCATAATAAAATATTGCAATATTATTAGTTGAATACCACAGATGATATTGATGAGATTGAAGGGCATGCTGTGAATTACATAGCTAGTTCATAGTGTAGTAGATTTTCTCTTCCCTTTCTCAGTAAATATGCACAGGAAAGATGGTAGTATGATGTATATATTTGTGATTCAAACTATATGTTATAAACATTTTGAATAAATAAGATAAACCATTTTTTTAAACCTAATGGAGAAAACATATTTCAAACTATGCTTTAAGTGTAATGCCAAGATTGTCATCTGTAATATGTTTACTGAATTGAAGTATAAAATGATATATTTATACTTGGGTTTACTGAAAATTTTTGAATTCGGCAATCACTGAATTTCACAATACAGTCATATACAGATGGAGAAAGAGACAGAGATAGATGCATATTATAACTCCTGGGATTTGTAGGACACCAACAGAGTTAAGAAATCTTTAAAATGCTTCATGTGGAGTCTAACCCTTAATTAGCCAGTAATGTTATTGTAGCTTATCTAAAATTAATCAGCAAAATCCTCACTGATGCCTGCTGATTCCTTTATAAGTTCCACCCAGTAATATGGTTCTTCGGATAAAAAGAAAATTAAAAAAAAAAAAGAAGAACTTGTAAACACCTGGAAATGTGGCAGTTCTGGATAATTTGACCATTGATTTTTACTGATATATATTCAGGAGAAAATTATTTTTCTGACTTAACTAAAATTGCATTTTGTTTTAATTATTCCATTGTTCATCTCACTCCTATCATTCAACGTTGATATGAAATTGAACTAGAGGTTTCCCTATTCTTCAAATTTCTTTACATGGTGTCATGCTCACACACAAGTACAGATTTAAGTAAATTAAATCAAAAGAGCAAAAATCAATATTCTTTCATGTCACAAGCTTTTCTTTTTTGGAAAGTAGAAGTCATTAACACTGGAGGTATGGGGTACTATTAAAACATAAACTTTGAAGAGTAAATCCTAACTTCCACACTTGCTATCTGCACTAAATCACAAAAATTTGTAATATCTTGTCAGCCTTCATTGTCTCATGTCCTCTAGGAGGACCCTTATTTCTATTGAACACAGTAAGGACTAATGTCTATCAATAAATAACAACACAATGTCTAGTTTTGTAAAGTAAGAACTCAGTAAATGATAACTAGTATTATTTCTATAACATTTCATAATATTTAGGTTGTCAATGCTAAAAACAAAATCAGTTATACACTAGACTACTAATTATCAGCTGAATTCATTAAAGTGAATTAAATTGTTAACCAATAGTTTTAGTCTTATACAAGTGGCTTTTTCTATGAATGATTACAAAAAAATTGAGGTATACATAGATGCAGAGCCTACAATATAATTGATTAGAGGATAATAAAAGAAAATCTTAAATTGGTTAACATAAAGTAAGAGAATCTATAGATAATATTTTATTATTAGAACTGAATATTTAACAAAACATTGCATAATATAAAATTTATGTACAATGTACTACATAAAAAAGATGTTATCTTAAGCAGAATATATATTCTTAGATGAATATAGGTATATATAATTTCTCAAAGATATTAAAAATAATATATATATCACACCTAGAAATTAAATAAAAAGAATGCCAACAAAGCAAAAATTAATATGTAGCTTATATAGCATAAAATAATGGAATGAATCAAATCATACTTTACCAATTTGATATCAGACAAAATATATTTTAATATATTTAAGAAATAGAAAATTCAATTGACAGAAGCAAAGGGACTACAAAAAATATCCTCACAGGAGCCATTTCTAGAGCCATTTAATAAGGACATTAAGAATCCATTCCTCCATAAAGGCAATGAAAACACTGGCAAGCACTGTCAGAATCAAAATTTTAAAACTCTTGAAATTAACCAAAAGCTTGTATCGGTCCAAGAAGTGTGCATTCAAGAAAAAAAAAAAATGGCTCTCTTGGCAAGAAAGATGAGTTTTGTGATGTTATCTTATTGCCTCCTATCTTTCCCAGTTATGAGGTAGCTTTGAGAACCAATCACGGTAGTAAAAAAGCCAACCACTTAGCAACCATTGGATGGATGGAATGGATTTGGAGGCACTAAAAAGCCTATTTGCAAATAATTTTCACCATTTCACCTGACAGTTGCCCAAAAACTCTTTTCTCAGACATTACCTTTACTCAACTTGACTCTGAGGTCCTTGAAAGTGAACTACCTTTATCTTGGGGTATTTGTTCAAAAACTCAGTTGCAATTGTCCAACATGACAGCTATCTCAGGAGATGATAGAAGTTGGGGTAAACATGATGCTGATTTAAACAAACAAAAATAAATAAAAGCTAAAGCTAGAGTCTTTGATTCAAAGAACATAGAAAGAACAAAGAACAAGAATGATTAGATTTTGAGAACCTCTGAAATATTGTGGGACTATAGAAGACTTCTAAAACATACAAGGATATGTGCATGAACAGAGAAGACCTGGCCTGGACCATTCACATTTGACTGACACTGGAGCTCAGTACAAACAGGAAGTAAAAGTTCAGGTAGAGTAAGAAATGTCTACAGAAGCATTAAAGATGTGCCTCAGACATGCCCAGCTCCTTGGCACACACTGGGAGACTTCCTGGTTTCAGACATTTAGGAAAACTCTATCCAATCATTAACTGACCAGTATGCTAAGCAAGAAGAGGAGGTGGTGACAGTATATTTAAAAAGAGTAAAAAATTTATAGAATTATATCAGCAAACTCACTATAAAACAACAACTACTACAACATAAAACTCCAAAGCATTAAGAGAAAGAACAGCGACAACAATGAATGCTGTGGGGATGGCAGGAATCTTGTTCCAAAATTGCCATTTTGTACTGTTTCATAGTCCAGTTTTCAGTGTATGAACAACAAAAATATGAGAATTTGTGAAAAAAAGGAAAATTATGACCAATAAAAAGAGGGAAAAACAGTTAATAAAAACTGTTCATGAAGAAGCCCAAAGATCAGTATCGCCAACCAAAGGTTTTTAATCATATATTAATCATATATTAGAATAAATATGCTCAAAACTAAAGGAAACCATGTCTAAAGAACTAAAGGAAAGTTTGAAAATGAAATATATCTAAATAAAGTATGGATAATGATTCAAAAATTATAAAAATCATCAAAGAATATTCTTGAGTTGGGAAGTACAATATTTTTTTTAGATCACTATATGAGATCAATAGCAGATTTGAGATAATAGAAGAATCGACAAACTTGAAGATGGGTGAGTTGACATTATGTAGTCTGAAAATGAGGGAAAAAAAGAAATGAAGAAATATTAATAGACCCTTAAAAACTCATGAGAAATGATAAGGCATAATAACTTGCTTAAAATTGGTGTCCCAAAGAGAATAAAGAAAGAGGACAGAAATAATATTTAAATAAATATTTTTCTAAGTTAATGAAAAATAGCAATCTATCCTTGAAACTCAACATACTCTAAATAGGGGAATCTCAGAGGTTCATGCCTAGAGACATAATAAAACTGCTTAGAGCCAAAGACTAAGAATATTTAAGCAAAAAGAGTGAAGGATATTCCATTGAGGAATATTAGCTGAGTTATGTAATCAGTAATTATTCCCAAAATTTGTGGGAAGATATAGTTAAATGGCTAAAATTAAAGACTGTCAAGGAATTGTATATCCAGTAAAATATCCTCAAAAATGAAGGTGAATTAAGATGTTAACTAAAAAAAAAATCAATTGCTAGTAGACATACCTTATAAGAAATATGGAAAAGTCCTTCAGTTTTCAATGAAAGTACACTGTATTTAATCCATTCTGTACAAAAACTCAAATCCACATGGACAAAATAAAAATCATTGGTAATCAACATAGTGTGTACTTATTTGTGATTGTTTTCTTCTATCTAAATTTTAAAAGCTGTATAATACAATAATGGCTTTGTTTTTGTGAGCTTATGATATATAAAGAAGTGAGATGTGTGAGAATATTGTCAGAAAGAAAAGGGGTAGGAAGAAAGCTATTATATTGAAGAAAGATTCTCATATACTTTTGAAATTAACTTGGTGTTCATCTGAATTATACTGGTTTAGTTTAAGATGTGGATTATAATCCCAATGGTCACACTAAAAAAATATGTTAAAAATATAGAAAAAGACGCAAAAAAGGAATTAAAATGTACAGTAGAAAATACCTATTTAACACAAAAACAGGGAGTAGTAGAAGTACGAAGTATATAGAAAGACATGACATAATAAAAATAAATTGCAAGTGGCAGATATAAGTCCTCCCTTGTCAGTAATTAAATTAAATGAAAATAAATTCAACCACAATGAGATACCACTTTATATCTACCACTATGGCTATAATTGAAAAAGAACAAAAAAAAAAAAAAAAGGAAAATAATATGTGTTGGTAAGGATGCAGGGAAATTAGAATCCACATTCATTATTGATGGGAATGTAAAGTAATATAGCCACTGTGGGAAACAATTTATAGGTTCCTCAAAAACTTAAATAGAATTTCCACATGATCAACCAATTATACTTCCAATTAAACTCAGGAGAATTAAAATCATATATCCTAACATAAACTAATGTGTGAGTGTTCACAGTAGCACTATTAACAATAGTTTAAAGTGGAAATAACCAAATGTCCATCACCAGATGAATGAATAAATAAAATGTGGTACATCCATACAATGGATGTACAATGTATTCAACCCCAAAATAGAATGATCCATTGATATGTGCTTGCTTTTAAAAATTAGCATAGATGAAAATTGAAAACATCTGTTAAGTGAAAAAAAAATCATGTATTGTAAGACTCCATTTACATGAAATACTAAGAATAGTCAAATCAAGGAAGATAGAGGGCAAATAATGGTTGGCAGCACCTATGGAGGAATGAATGGTGAGTAACTACTTAATGGGCATGAATTTCCTTTCTTTGGTGATAACATTATGGAACTAAATAGCTATGAATCTTATAAATACCCTTGAGATGTATACTTCAAAACAATCAAAATGGTGAATTTTATATGTATTTTATAACAATAAAAATAATGTATATGGATTAAACACTCCAACCAAAAGAGATTATCAGAGTGGATTAAACAATATAATACAATAGTATGCTGTTAAATTCAAAGAAAAATTGGTTGAAATTTTTAAAAAAGGAGAAATGTATACTATCCTAACAGTAACTAAAAGTAGCCACATGTCTATACTAAATATTGAACAAAATAAAGTTTAAGACAAATGTTATTAGCAAGAAAAAAAATTTATAATAATGAAAAATAACCCATCAAGGAAAAATAGTAAGTGTAAACAAAAGGTACCTAACAGAGCCTTAAAATACATGTAGCAAAAATTGACAAGTTAAGGGAGAAATATACAGTAAAACAATAATATTGAATAAATAAATAGCTAACTTTCAATAATGGATAGAAAAACTAGGTAAGGGCCACCTGATTGGCTCAGTCAGTTAAGCATCTGCCTTCAGCTCAGGATATGATCCAGAGGTCAAGGGATTAAGCCCCATGTTGGGGTCCCTCCTCAAGGGGTCTCTGCTTCTGCCCTGCCCCTGCTTGTGCTCACTGTCTCTCAAATAAATAAAATCTTAAAAAAAAAAAACTAGGTAAAATAATCAGTTAGGTAATAGAAGACTTGACTAATAACACCAGACCAACTAGACCTGAGATTTCCAGGAAACACTTACTCAAGGACACCAGGATATATATTCTTCATAAGCACACATAGACCACGGCTGGACAAACCATATATTAGGCCATAAAATATGTTTCTATAAATTGAACAGGATTGTAATTTTGCAAAGTATGTATCTTGCCACAATAGAATGAGATAGCATAAAAGGTCAACAAAATAAAATTTGGGAAATTAAAAAATAGTAGAAACTAACACACACATTACTAAATATCCATTGGTTCAAGCTGAAAATCACAAGAGCTTATTTAAAATATTTAGGTATAATTTAAAACAAAAGCATGACATATAAAAATTTAGGGGATGTAACAAAAGAAGAGCTTGTTCCAACCTTTCCCATAAGGTTGGAATAAGTTAATGATGCCCCCTCTTGTGTCTATTAAATATCCTAAGTGCAGGAATCCCTGGGTGGCTCAGTGGTTTAGCATCTGCCTTTGGCCCAGGGAGTGATCCTGGAGTCCTGGGATCGAGTCCCACATCAGGCTCCTTGCATGGAGCCTGCTTCTCCCTCTGCCTGTGTCTCTGCCTCTCTCTCTCTCTGTCTTTCATGAATAAATAAATAAAATCTTTAAAAAAAAATATCCTAAGTGCATTAAGACAAGAAAAGGAAATCAAAGCTATATATATATTGGGGAGGAAAGACTAAATCAACTTTTTTTTGCAGTTGCCATGAAAGTGAGAAAATCCCAAATAATTATCCAAAAAAATTCATAAAACTAATGAGCAATTTCATCAGGGTTTAATGACATAAGATTAGTGCACACACACATACATGCACAGACACACAAAATTGCTGTCATATATACTAACAATTAACAACTGAAATTTCAAATTAAAATACAGTTATCAATCACACTATCACCAAATTAGAAATTATATAAGTGGATATAAATGTAACATTTTGTTTATAGCATCTAGATGCAGAAAATTACAAATTCGGATGATGACATCAAAAGAGATCTAAATAAACGGGGATGTAATATATGATCATGAATTCAAAGATTCAGTATTAAGATGCTATTTCTCGCCAACTTGATCTATAAATTCAAGGAAATTTAAAACAAAAGCTATTTGTGGATAGCTATTTTATGCATATTAACAAACTAATTCTAAAATGTTATGGAGCAGCAAATGTCCTAGATTAGCCAACACCATAGTGAAAAAAAAAAAAGCTGGATTTCTTCCCTATTTTAAGACTTGCTATAAAGCTATATTACTAAACACAGAATGGTCTTAGTGACAAAACCGACAAATAGATCTATGGAACAAAATAGAGAGCCTGGAAATAGAACTACACAAATTGAGTCAGATGATTTGTGACAAATGTGCAGTATCGACTAGAAAAAGAATTTTCAGGAAGGGTACTAGGACAATTGCACACTCAGAAAAATTAACTAAAACTAGATCACCAAAACAAATTAAAAAAAATAAAAAAAATATACAACTTAAAGAAAACATAGGAAGCATATGTGAGACTTTGCATTTAGTAATGAGTTTCATGAAAAACATTCATAAAAGATGTTTTATTTTAAGTTGTATTGGTTACAATTAAAAACTTTTGCAGTGCAAAAGATAGTAAGAGATATGCCACAGACTGAGAGAAAGTTTTTGCAAAACACATCGGTGATCAAGGAATTAAATCTAAAATATACGTAGAACTATTCAAAGTCAACAATAGGGCAGCAAGGACATTTAGAAATAGGGACAAATACTGAACAGATCTCACTGAAGATATATATCACACTTAAGCATATGGAATAATATTAAACTTGTCATTAGGGTATTATAAAAATAAATCATGAAATATCATTAGGTTTCAAAATTCACAAACAAAAATGCAGAGTGATAGAAACTCCTTCATTACTGTTGAAATGCAATATGCACAGCCACTTTGAGAAGACAGGAGTTTTCTTGCAAAGCTGGATATAAGCAACATGTGATCGATTGATAATTTTCCTATTTATACAACTGCCCCTTCAAGTCAATGCAATGACTGATTTGGATTTTAAAGACCTGACCATCTTGACCCAACTCGGGACAACTCTGATAAGTCATTGAGCTCCTGAACTTGCCATTGTCCCTAGATTGACCAGCACTGCTTCAGGCCTGTGTCACAGAGCAACATCCTGCCTTCATCCTGGCTAATTGGCTCCTTTCATTCTTTCTGAAGTACTAATTCCAAAGGCACCGCAGCGTAAACATCTTGTACACGAAACTGCCATGGCGTGTGCTTCCCAGAAAAGCCAACCTGTGACAAGGGCTATGATTAGCAGAAAAAGTACAGTATTTTGGTTTTTTGAGATGTTTATCGAGAAGGTGATAATGACCTGAAGCTATGAAGAGAAATTTCATCTGTAAAAACTTCCTCATTGTATGAGGAAAGTGAAGTCATGAGAATAAATGACATAAGATATTACAAATAATTGAAGAAAAAAATGGGTTAAGACCTAAGTCTTAGAAATATAAACATGTAACTTGGAGGAAGTAAAGGAGCTCTCCAAGAAGAACAAAGGTGAGCAGTGGAGGGAAACCTTGGAACAGAGGTTCTAAAAATGCAAGAAAAGAGGAAGTTTATTTATTTTTTATTTTTTTTATAATAAATTGATTTTTTATTGGTGTTCAATTTGCCAATATACAGAATAATACTCAGTGCTCATGCCGTCAAGTGCCCCCCTCAGTGCCCGTCACCCATTCACCCCCACCCCCCGCCCTCCTCCTCTTCCACCACCCCTAGATCATTTCCCAGAGTTAGGAGTCTTTATGTCCTGTCTCCCTTTCTGATATTTCCCCTTCCCAGAAAAGAGGAGGTTTAAAGTAAAATAGCAGCACTCGTTCACTCAACATTTATTCAACCTGTGATACTTGACATGCCCTACACATTTCAAGGAGATAGAAGGTCAAATCATACATGGTGACTATTTCAATATGTTTTCAATATTATTATGGTCAAGTTACACCATCTCGTAGAGGGATATACTGGGGCCTGAGACAAGAAAAGCTAGCATTCCACAAGTAAAATGAAGTATTCATGGGAAGATTTCCTAGCTTTTTTTGAAAAGTAAGTTTAATTTTGAGGTAAGAAATATCTAGATATGATTAAGAGAAATGGAAGTGTCAGGAACTACCCATGAATGATATTCATATACAAGTATAATAATATTGAGGAGGGGAAAAGTGCAAAAGGCAGGTTATTGCCTAACATGGGAAGGAGTCAACAAGCTAATTTAAGGAAGTAATAGACTAGGAGAAGAGGACGTTGATTCCAGGGTTCCAGTGGCTGTCCCGACGATTACCTTAATGGAACCTCAGGTTACTTGGAGTCATTCAGGACTCATATTCTTTCTTTCGCAAGAGGATTTTTAAAAATAACCTGACCTCCGAGAGAGTGGAAGTTAAAATTAAAAGCATTAAAGTTGAAGCAGATTTGATCACAATGATTATCTGAATTTTTAAATCTATGATATTTTCCTGGAATGACAATAGCTTCAATGGTAAAATTAGAACTTTCATTTTTCCAGAACCACTGCCTGTATTTTATAAACGAAAATGTCACTCGCTCATCCATTTAGGAGGTGCCCTAATATCTTTCATTGGTATTAGGAGATATGAAATATAAATTCTGATTAATGACTATTCATTACATTCTACCTAAAAATGAATACAAAGTGCATTTATTTTCTAGGGCCATCCTAATTTTAGTATCACTAAGACATTGTATTCTACAATGTTAGGAATAGATTTGAAGGGTTCCCCATAGCATTCTAAAAGTATCTGTTGTAAGTGAAAGTATGAAATATTTGCCAAAAAGAGTCTCCTAATGGCATTTTTAACCTTCTTGTTCATTGTGCCATGATGAACAAAAATGTGGCTTTTCTACACTATCAACTGATGGTCATAATTCTGTCATTTCATTTTAAACATATAAATTAACATTAAAAGAAATGCTGTTGAAATAAATTATTTTCACATGTATTTCTTAAAGTAGGATTCATTGAATTAGAATACCAGGTTTGGAAATAACCTAATTTTCATATAACTGAGGACTCAATGTTCTTAACAGCTCCAAAAGTTGTTATTCAAATTATAATTAAGTGGCATTAATTACAAATACTTTACTACTTCCTGATTATTATAATTAATATATTGGCTTTAGAGAATAAAAATATGTCTGCCATATCAAATAAATAATACTATTTAAATATATTTTGTGGTTTTCTTATGCTAATTATTTCAACATATATGGACTTCATAAACCACATTTTTTTTCTTTCTTTTTCCTTTCAAATTTTTTATTTAAATTCTAGTTAATTAACATAGTATAATATTGGTTTCAGGAGTAGAATTTGTTGATTCATCTCTTAACATATAACACCCAGTGTTCATCACAAGTGCTCTCCTTAATATCCATCACTTATCTAGCCCATCCCCCACACACCTCCCCTCTATCACTCCTCAGTTTTCTCTCTAATGTTAAGAGTGTTTTATGCTTTGCTTCCCTCTCTCCACCTCCTTCCATCTGTTCATGTGTTTTGTTGACTCTACATATGAGTGTAATTATATGGTATTTATCTTTCTCTGACTAATGTATTCACTTGGCATAATACACTCTAGCTTCATCTAGGTCATTGTAAATGGCAAGATTTCATTCTTTTTGATGGCTGAGTAATATTCATGTGTGTTTGTGTATATGTTTGTGGGTATGTGCATATAAAACATCTTTTTGAAGTTTTTTTTTTATAAATATTTTATTTATTTATTCATAAAGACAGACAGAGAGGCAGAGACATAGGCAAGGGGAGAAGCAGGCTCCTTGCGGGAAGCCCAATGTGGGTCTTGATCCGAGGACTCCAGGATCACAACCTGAGCAAAGGCAGATGCCCAACTACTGAGCTACCCACCTTCCTCTAAAATATCTTCTTTATCCATTCATCAGACAATGGACATTGGGCTCTTTCCATTGTTAGGCTATTGTTGAACCACATTTTTACTTTTTGATTATTTCTGTATGTAATGACAAATACTTTTGCAAAATTGACCTTTTCAACCCTCTGCAATTAGCTTTTTAAAAAACTTCTTTTAAAAGGCTTTATTTATTTATTTGAGGGAGAGAGAGAGAGAGTTCACAGAAGGGGGAGGGGCAGAGGAAGAAGGAGAAGTAGACTCAATCTCAGGACCCTGGGAAAATGACCTGAGGTGAAGGCAGACACTTAACTGATTACGTCATCCAGGCACCCCTCTGTAATTAGCTTTTAATATTGATAAGAATATTCCATTTTTCCTTGATCTTTTAAGAGTAATTTCCAAAGGGCACCTTGGTGGTTTAGCTGGTTACATCTTCAACTCTTAATTTTGGTGCAGGTCATGATCTCAGGGTTGTGGGATCGAGTTCTGTGTTCAGGGGGAGTCTGCTTCTCTCCTTCCTCTGTCTTTCCCCAACACACATGCTCTCTTTCTAAAATAAATAATAAATAAATAAATAAATAAATAATCTTTTAAAAAATGTCCAAGTTGTGGTTTCTTTCATTTTTTACAGTTTTTATTTATTTAGATACAGAGAGAGAGAGAGAGTTCATGCACAAATGAGGGAGAGAGGCTGACAGAGAGGGAGAGAGAATCTGAAGCAGACTCTGTGTTGAGCTTGATCCCATTACCTAAGCCAAATCAAGAATTGGATGCTCAACTGACTAACCTCCCAGGCGCTCCAAGCATATTGTGATTTCTGAATGCTTTCCTAGCTCATATGAATTCTCAGTGTAAACCACCCCTCTTTGTTTATACCATTGCTACACTTAATTATTAAAATTGTTCCATTCTACCATATGTAATAAGGGTCTCACTTTAAACCAAATCTGTCTTCACTTGAGTATTTAAGAACTGTCCATGCTGGATCAGTTGGGAGTATGGTTTGGGGTATTTTCACTCTATGAGTGGTCAAGAGACAATGGGGAATGCTAACACCAAGAGCAAGAGATAGGGTTCAGTTGAACTCATTTATTTAAAGGTCAAAGGGAAAAGAGAGTATTTCTGACCACAGTATCAAGTGTTTAATTGAGATTTCCTTGTAGCATAATCAAGGAGATTCATGCTTGAGTCAGTGAGATGTCAAAAATAAAATACAGGTGAAAATTAAAAGAACATTTATTACCACATTCTTAAAATTAAAAGTTAAATTTAACTCTATTAAATTAAAAGGTAAGTCTAAGTCTGATTTTCATAGTCTTTGATACCACAAGAATTTGTCATCAAAAACTCTATCTCATTTAGCTCACTATTTTTGCCTAGAGTCTAAAACAGGGCCAGTGAATGCTTAATAAATGTGTGTTAAATAAATTAATAAACAGTCGAATTAACTCATTAGTTGAATGCTTACTTAGCATATCTGGAAAAGACCAAGGCACTTGCCATGGATATTTAATAGCATGACATGGACATTGGTTGCAAACAGCAGCAGAATGTCTTTTTGGCCATCACCATGGTAGATGCCTTCACTGGACTTCCAGTATCTCACTAACCCTTCTGGCACTGCAGTAAGAAGAAAAGGCACTACAGTTATTGAATCAGAAACAAGGCAAAATGACAGATGCAATGAGTGAGCAGTGAGCAGAAAGTTTCAAGAAACTTCTCAGAATTCACAGAATTATAGCACTGTTTCTAGCAAGAGTCCCATGATTCTACTCCAAGTCACTAAGACTCTTCAGAAAAACTTCATAAATATTCAAATTTCTCTTGTAGAGTCCCAAGCTCTGTAGGTGGCAGGTCTTTCTGGGAAGTTTCATTGGAACCTTGTGAGTGTCCTAATTGGCTATCAGGAAATGCAGATGAGTTACTCAGATCAAATGTGTTAATAAAATCGGATTGTAATAAAAAAAAACAAATCCTCTATTGTTTTATGTTTTTTAATATGTTATTTTAAAATTCAGTTAATAGTTTAATACAAAATTTTATATATACATATATCTTATAAATATGTGTATATTTACATATATGTCTATATATATACATAAACTATATGTGTGTGTGTGTGTGTGTGTGTGTGTGTGTGTGTGTGTGTGTGTATGCAGTGGTGGTTCTCAGTCATTGAATTTAAAAAAGATCGGAGCTAGGTTTTTTAGGGGTTTTGCTTTTGACTCCCTAGCATAATAGTAAATATTATGAACTATGATAGTAGAATGTTTCCTTCTGACCTAGCTGCCTTTTTGATTGAATTTTATTACAGTGAACAGTTCTAGTAGATATGATATTGGTAATTGGAAAAAATGAGGCTTAAAATAAGTTTATGATCTGTATTTTCTTCAACTTTTTGGGAACTAAATGATTACTTTTCTCCTAATAGGGAGAGGGGTTGAGGCTAAAGGTCAAGTGAAAGAAAGCTCGATTTTATCTGTGGTTATCCCATTTTATTGCCAAAAGGAGTTTTTTTTTTTTTTTTAAGATTTTATTTATTTATGAGAGAGAGAGAGAAACAGGGTCGATGCAGGGAGCCCTATGCAGACTCGATTCTGGGTCTCCAGGATCACACCTTGGGCTGAAATTGGTACTCAACCACTAGGCCACCGGGGCTACCCCAAAATGAGGTTTTAACAGAGGACCCCACTAGTTGTATCTTTATGTTCTATATTTTTTAATTTAATTTCAAGTTTTAATTTAAATTTTACTAGTTAACATGCAGTGTAATACTAGTTTCAGGTGACAATGTAGTGATTCATCACTTACCTATAACACCTAGTGCCCATCACAAGTGCCCTCCTTAATCTCCATCACCCATTTAATACCCCCCATATCCCATATGGTAACCCTCAGTTTGTTCTGTATATTTGAATCTGTTCTAATATTTGTTCACTCTAAATACTTATTATGTTAGATATTTATAATCCCTCTCCAATGTCCCTTAGTATCTCACTCTCATTGTGTCCATATTTTATTCCTGTGTCCTGCTTTCTCAGTATATTCTAGAAGTTTATCTTCTATCTCAAGTTTTGTTGATTTTCTACATTATTATTTTATTTATTTATTATATATTTATTTATTTATTTATTTAGCTGCATTAATTTGTATTAACTAATCCTGTATGATCTGTTTCTATTTTGGTGAAATACAGCAAATAACGAGCAGATTAAATTTAATCTACAGAATTTTCAAAAAGTATTCTTGTTTCATCATTAAAATTTTGTCATTGAATTTTATTTTAATTCATATTGTTTTATGTAATGAAAACTGAATAATATTTGCTTTATTTTTTATTCTAACATTTTATGGTAGCTTTTCTCTGTTTTCTCAAAAAGTATGAATTGCTCAGAGAGTAATTTTGTATACAATCAACTCACATAATTGTAATTACTTATTTTAAAATGATTCTTAAAAATTCCAGACTACTCTAATTCCCCTCTTATCTTTTCTTGCTGTCCAGTTACCATGTCTCGTTATTTTCAACTTTCCTGATACGTTTTTCTATTCTCATTTTTAAAATAAATTTTATTAAGGAATAATTATATATATAACAGAAAGCATTCATTTTAATTAAAGGGTATTGATGAATGTCTATAACCATATACACACCAGCTCACTCAATAAACAGAACATTTTCATGACTGCAAAAAGTATCCTCATGCTCTTTTGTACCCAATATACTTCTCAACCCTATATTGCACACAACCACATTTCTACGTTCCCTTTTGTGTCCATCTCATTCCTGTCAATATACATTGATATTTATCCATGCAGTTAAATGAATACACAATGCATCATTTACACGGCTGAGCAGTATTTCATTATATGGATATACCACAATTTATTTACCCATCCAAGTGTTGATAGGCTTTGAAGCTGTTGCCAGTTTGCAGATATTAAGAATAAAGAATGTAATGTAATAAAGAATGTAATGAACATTCATGTAAAATCTTTGTATGGACATAATTTCAGTTTTCTTCAATAAACACACAATGTGGAATTGCAGGAACTAATTGTAAGAAAGTGAAGAACAGTTTGTCCAAAATGATTGTTCCGTTTTATACTCAAGAGGAAAATATATGAGAAATTTTTAATCTTTTCAATTATAGCTGCCTTGGAAACTGTGTATCTGAATGTGGGTTTAATTTGCATTTTCATAGTGACTAATGATATCTAACATATTTTCAAGTGTTTATCAGCAATTCTTGTGCATCTTTTGTGAAGTATCTGCTTAAATCTGCTTTTTTAAGGTGGGTTAATTTCCTCCTTCTTAGTGAGTTGTGATTTTTTTAATATAGTTTCAGTACAAATTATTTGCGTGAAATAAGTATTACTAACAGTTTCTTTAAGATTGTGTCTTTCAGGGCAGCCCCAGTGGCTCAGCGCTTTAGCACGGCCTTCCGCCCAGGGCCTGATCCTAGAGACCCAGGATTGAGTCCCACGTCAGTCCCCTGCGTGGAGCCTGCTTCTCCCTCAGCCTGTGTCTCTGCCCCTCTCTCTCTCTGTCTCTCTCTTTCTGTGTCTCTCATGAATAAATAAATAAAATCTTAAAAAAAAAAAAGTTTGTGTCTTTCAGGGACTCCTGGGTGGCTCAGTGGTTGAGTGTCTGCTTCAGGTTCAGGATGTGATCCCGGGGTCCTAGGAGCAAGTCCCACATTGGGGTCACTGCAGTGATCCTGTTTCTCCCTCTTTCTGTGTCTCTGCCTCTCTCTCTGTGTCTCTCAGGAATAAACAAATAAAACCATAAAAAATATATATAGCTTAAAAAGATAAAAGCAATGAGACCCAGGTATTCATTTATAAGTTTGAAGAGAGAGGAGAAACCTTAAAGACTTTGGTTTGGATTACTACATAAATGGTGCTGCCATTTTTCATTATTTTTTTCTATTATGTTATTTCTACCTATTCTTGAAATTCAAATAAATGAAAGAATTAAGCAATATAGTATGTAACTTTTCATATCAAAATTATTTAATTCAACACATTGATTTTAAGATACATTTTTATAGTTTTCTTGCCTTTTATATCATTTTGGTTTAATTTGCTCTTCTTTAATTTGGTAAAGTGAAAACATTATTTTTTCTCCTTTTATAATACTGGTGCTTAAATCTGGCCATTTTACTTTTAGCAGTGCTTTAACATTCATAATTTATTATGATTTTTTAAAAATTTTCACTGTAATTTTTGCCATGACTCATGAGTGAATTATCATATAGCTTAATTTTCTATTATTTAAGTTTCTAGTTATTTTTTATTTATTTCTATTTTAACTCCATTTATACAAAAACATTATAATAGTTTAACCCTCTGAAATTACTGACACTTGCTTTTTATGACTTAGGTTACTGTCATTTTACTGAATGTTTCATGTGGTCTTGATAAATATGTATATTCTTTAGATACTGGGTGCATTCTAGAAGTGTCAGTTTTGTTTGATTCATTTATTGTCATATTTAGATATTGTGTATCTTTCTAAAAATTGTTTTTCCTTGTCTTATCAACTATTGAGAGAGGAACATTACACTTGAAGATTTGTCTACTTCCTCATTTACTCTCTCAGATTTTGCTTCATCTTAAATCATTTCATTAAATACACGGTAGCTTTATTATACAGATGAATTTACCTGTTTATCATTTTGAAATGTCCCTCATCACTATGACTTCCTTATCTTAAAGTCTAACATTTTCCATATTAATATAGTCATCCGAAGTTCCTATTCTTAAAATTTGTGTGATATCACTTTTTCTTTTTTTTTAAGATTTTATTTATTTATTCCTGAGAGACACAGAAATAGAGAGACAGAGACATAGGCAGAGGGAGAAGCAGGCTCTATACAGGGAACCCGATGTGGGACTCGATCCCAATACTCCAGGACCACACCCTGAACCGAAGGCTGATGCACCCAACTGCTGAACCTTCCAGGTATCCCAATATATCACTTTTTCTAATTTTTATTATAAACTCTATCCATATCTGCATTTGAAGTTTATATTTTAAATGTAGCGTATAGTTGGGTCATATTTTTCTATCCATTCTGGTAATCTTTGCCTTGTAATTCAGTATTTAGTTCATTTAGATTTAATGCAAACACTGATATAGTTGAGTTTTAGTATACCACTCTGCTGTAGTATATTTATTCAATTTTCCCCTTTAGTCCCTGCTTTATTGTTGTGGCAGGTTAATTAACCCCCAAATATGTTCAGTTCCTAACCTCCAGGACCTACGAATTTTACCTTCTATGGCAAAAAGAATTTTGCAGATGTGAAGGAGTCAAAGATTTTGATATGGAAAATTATTACAGATTATCAAGATAAACCTGATGTTATTACAGGGTTCTGATAAAGTGGTTGCAGGAAGAATCAGAAGGAGAAAGTTGTGTGGTGACAGAAGCAGATAGAAGTGATATGACCAAGAGCCAAGGGATGCTGCAGCTTCTAAAAGCTTGAGGCAATGAGAAATTGATTCTTCCCCAGAGGCTCTGGAAGGAACCAGCCCTACCAATACCGTGATTTTAAAAGCTTCTTAAAACTTATTTTGGACTAATGACCTGCAGAAGCATACATTTGTATTATTCGAAGCCACTAAGTCTGTGATAATTTATTGTGGCACCAATAGGAAGTCAACACACTGGCTTTCATTTTTTATTATTTTTAACATTACAGGTATATTAATTCTTCCTTTTTTAGTTATAAGTTGTTTGACTTTCAAGCAATTGCTTTACATATTAGAATGGTTTTATTTAACTTATCATAGTTTACTTAGACCTAATATTGTATCATTTCACATAAAACATAAGAAACTTAAAACAGTGTGATTCCTTTTATTTCCCATTTTGGTGTTATTATCATGTGTTTTATATTTACATATGCTGTATATCTCACAGTGTTTATATTTTTTGTTTTAAACTGTTAGTTGTGAATTTTTAAAGCTGAGGATATACATATATACATATATATATACAAATATATATATATATATATATATATATATATATAACCTGTTATATTTGCATCGTGTTTTCCATTTCATGTTGTCTTCATTTCTTCAGATCCAAATCCTATCAGAGGTCATTTTCCTTCTGTCAAAAAAAAATGCCTTTATAGATTTTAATACAGCTAATGATTTCTGTCAGTTTGGCTTCATATAAAATATCTATTTTGCCTTATTTTTTAAAGACAGGATAAAGAATTATAGATTGCTATTTTCTTTTTCTCTCTTTCAGTTGCTTAAACATTTCACTACAGTGTCTTCTGGCTTCTGCTGTTCCTGAATAGAACACACATGAATTCTATTCAAACCAGTGTTTCTTTAAATGCAATATGCATTTCTTTTCTGTGGTGGATTTTTCAGATATTTTCCTGCAGCGTTGACTTACAGAAGTTTAAATATGGTGTAGCTGCTGGATTCCTCTTTTTCCTATTTGGAGTTCACAGAGTTTTGGGGACTTATTTGTTGGTTTTTTTTTCTTCAAATTTGTACTTTTAAATATTCATCTATTATTCCTTCAGGAATATTTTTTTCTTTCCTATTCTCTCACCCTCTGCCTTCTGACACTAAAATTATAGTCATGGAAACTTTTTAAAAACACAATTAAAAGCACATCAAAGCAGAAAAAGTTAAGAAAATGCCTATACAAGGCAGGCTAAATATTCACATAAGTTCTCTATGTAACTAGATATACATTTTACAGTAGTACCTTTCAACAAAGGTAAGGACTATTCAATAATTAAGAATAAGTTTGAACATTTCAGATTTTTTTTTGGAGGGGTTAACATTTTTGATGATGGCACTTACTATATGAAGTTTCGTTTTTTTTTGCCTCTCTTTTTTGACCTTAGTTGTCCTTAGTAAAAAATTAGATTGAAAGTCTTATGAGCATGTGTTCAAACACAATAACCATATTAGGTAATATACATATAAAACATTTTCTAATTAGCGGTGAAATAAGGATCATAAACTATTGTAATGGATGTAAACCATTGAATTCTTGAGAGCTTTTCTACAATGTTGAATTTTGCCTAATGCTCTTTCTAATTTAAAAATAGTTGTTAAAATATTTTATTTTTATTTTGACTAGCCCCATAGCATGCAATTTAACCGGTATATTATTGATCTTTGTGATATTGTTCTCATGGTGCCCAACATGTTAAAACCAAACCCATCACTACCTCATTGTGAGAACAGTCCCATTTATTTAATCTTTTCCACAAATCTTTTGAAAACTAGTTTGCACCAGACAGTGTGATCCGGAAACAAGGCCAAGAGATAAACATCTTATTGCTTTCAGAGTTTGCAATGAAAAGACTCAGAAGCATTAAAAAACTGTAAATAAATCAAGATATAGCTTTCAAATGTAAATTACAATATTCTAATCTCAGTTTTACTCATCATTCAGTGACTTCTCATTGTTGACATGAAAAAATAGTGAAATATACATACCATTTTCTATAGTCCTAACAAAATCTATAGTCTTTCCAATCTCATCAACTGTCTCACTATTGTGGTCATGCTACATGAAGTCCTGGAAGTTTCCAAATGTATTAAATTCTCTCCTCAATTTTGAAGCTTTCCCCAAGTGACAGGAACATGTTTCTTCCTTAGGTTCCACTTGACTGAATAACTCTATCATGAAGTAGTTAATGCCAAGCTGTGCCCCCCAGATATTCTTAATGGAATGAAAGATGAATCCCACCCAATTACTGTAAATACTTCTATCAGAAAGTCCTCCACTATCAGCTCCCTGAAGGATTGTCCCAGTTAAGGGGTAAGGCCTCACCCAAAGCTGTGTCTTCTTACAGGATGGCCCACATCTAATGACTAAACTACATGAGAAACAACATCCTGACCTCTTTGTCCAACCTAGGAATATTGTTTACAATTGCTTGCTTACTAAGGGCAGAGTCATAGCTCAATTTTATCCATAATTCCTTTTCACAGGTGTTAATTCTAAAAATATTCCTGAATAAACTTCTTGATGCTAATCATCTCAAAATCATCTCATGAGAGAGTACAAATTGCAAACCATAGCATTATCAAGGTGCACTGCTATTTTTTCTTTACTTAATTTTCTTAACTCTATATTCTTGAATCTATGTGTTTGGGAACCTCAAAACACTTGATGTATCTAGTGGCTTTTTTTCAATAATTCATGCTTTACTTTGTTTCCACTTCTAGCATAAACAGACTGTAATTTATGAGATCAGATGAAACTGAAGGAATGTAGTATTTTTAAGAAAAACAAGAGTCTGAAACTCCCTACGTTGTGTTTGACATTGTGTGACATGGAGAGAACAAACTTAAGGGAAATCTCTAGCATACATATAGAGATGTGTGATTATTTTGCTTTTAAAATGTTGGTTATTAGATGGGGTATACAGAAAGGTAGGCTTTGTGATTCTCCAGATATGTCATGATTGGAGACTGAAATAAGATGTTAACATGGGAATAAGTAAAATCAAGAAATTCCCATTAAAAAGCAAAATAATCAGAAAACATCACTAAAAGGAAGCAATGATTATCGCAGCCTCCTTATTTGTGAAGTGAGGAAATACCATAATTAATTATAATTCACGTGCAGCTGGTTTATTCTCTAAATCTGAAGCAAAAAAATGCATTTTATTTTAGATGAAAATATAAAATTATTAACGTGATAAATATAAAACTAGTTGGTGCCTCACCAGGACTTATCTGATAGGCCTCCAGCTATTTCTCATCTGATAGGCCCCCAGCTATTTCTGAGAGTTTCCTAGTCTGTTGTCCTTTGTACCCTTTGTAGAAAGGTCTGCTTTCTTTTTTCATACTGCCTGCTTCTTGCTTAGGCTACTCTCAAGAGTCTCCCTCTCCTGACTTCAAGGGCTATCTGCACAATGCAATCAGTGCACGTGGTGGCCTACAGTAAGTCCCTCTTCCGGTATCACTTGTCTTTATAGTTCACTAGTGGAGCAGAAAATCAGACCACCCTCCAAACTCATCCTTGTTGAGCTTGAAATGATTCATTCTCAGTGCCCCAAAAGACTGGTGATTTACTTCATTTCATGCTACACATATGGTTTTGCATGCCAACAAGCCTCTATGTAACCATGGGCAAGCTACTAACAGAGTCTTCCTAAGACAAACTATACCAATCACCACAGATGGGATATTCTCCAACCCTGGATTAGATTTCATTTTCCCTCCAACACAGCGAAGTTCAGCCAAAGGTCTAAATAGCAATCATGCATTAAAATATTGTCCTTTTCCATGCTAGTATGTGACTTTGGTGTGGATTCAGGTATGGAGAAGTAGAGAAGGAACAATGGGCTTAATGATCTCAATCCTACTTTTCATATTATATAAATATATATTATTGAGGTGTCAATGGCTCTGGGAGTGTACTTGAGCAGGACATTATTCTTGTCTAAGAATAAAGTTTCTTATACAATGTGTGGTACATAGTAATCAATTAAGTATGTAGAATTAATAAAGAAGTGAAATTTAAGGGCATTTACATGCGCTAAAAACAATGACTTTTTGATTGATACATTATTGAACAAATAATAAGTTAATACATATATAAATTATAAAATTTAGCTATTAACATTTGATTGTAGAGGTCTTGAGCCATGAAACCAATGTACCACAAGTAAACTTGGGCATGGTCCACTCCTGTGAGAAAGGAGTAAGGGAGGAAATTGTCAGCTAACAGACAGTTTAATTTTCATGGTAACTTAGTATTGGTATTTCTGAATGATTTCAGTGATAAACTATTCTTCCCTCAAAAAATCATATCATGGTTTAAATTTTAAACAAATCTGCTGTTATTGTTGAGCTTTAACAATATGTACAAGAACTTCAAAATGGCACATTTTTATTGTCCACTAAAGATTATGTTCTATAGAGAAGTTAATATGGAGATCTTCTTTTACTCTCAACCTATAGTGCCTCTAGTGAGAAATGAGAAACCAAGGAGACAGCTAGTATTTTCCCCAAACTGCGAACACTTTGTGAGATCCCTCTAATCTTGTCCCACAAGTATCGCAGGGGGATCTGTGGGGCTCATCCACTGAGCATCTGACTATGCTGGTGGAGTGAGGAGAGGCCTAAAATGACCAACAAACAGATTTTAGCAGATCAAATTCATACCTGATATTCCCAAGTAATAATCCCAACCAGCAGCTTTGCTCATCTGCAAAACCAAGTTGGTGGTGCACTCTGACCAGGGAAGTTGGCAGATGCAGATTTGCCTCAACTGGATCCTCAAAACAAGGAGTTTTGCCTTCCTCAGTGCCCAGTTTGCTCACACTCAGGCGAAGAGGTGACTCATAAACCCACCTATTGTGGAGAGTGTCTCCCAACCCATATCTGATGACAGGGCCTGATGAGAATGCCTGAATACTATCAGGGATACCAGGTTACCCCTAGAGCAAAACCAGGACTTTTGCATAGAAAGTTCCACAGCTACTTATATACGGAGAAATTAATTCATAACCAAAGCTGAGGGGTGCTCTTGACTTCCTCCAGTAGGAAATCCTATGTGGGAAATAGTTGCCTTGAGCCACTCTTCCCCCTTTCTGCTCAAGTAAGGGACTAACAGCTCCAACCACTGTGGCTCCTGGAGCCACCTGATCAGAAAAGACAGCAAGAGTGTCTAGAAGCTGTGCAGCCTGGTTGCACTCAAGCCAAAGGACAGGCAAAGCCAACAGTTTTCAGAGCAAAGCCAGTGGATCTATTTAATCAGGGCACTTGGGGTGCAAATCAGCTTGAGTTAAAACAAAGAACATTACCAGCTTTAGAGCTATTTCTCCTGCTGCATCTGGGCAGGGAAACTATTTCATAGTTCACTCATTGCCAGACACAGACTCCAGCCCACTTGACCAGGAACCTAACCAGAGTACACATGGAGCTTCATAGCCCATCCAACAGCCCTGCTTCCAGTGGCACTTAAGCAGAGTAAATAGCCAACAGCTTTCCCCATCTGCAGAGTAAAACCACTAGAATGACCAGGGAATTGAATGTGCACTCTTGCCAGATTTAGGTCACCAAACAGTGACGTTTACAGGGTCCTGTCCTGCTGTCCTACCAGAGCAGGGAAGCTAATTCATAACTCCATCTTCTACCAAATAGATATAAACAGGAATCACACATCTCCCAACAAAGAAAAGCTGATGACCAGATGGCCTCACTGATAAATTTTAGAACATTCAAACATTTAAAAAATCAACACCAATCTTTGCAAACTCTTTCAAAAAACTGAAGAGGAGGGAATATTCTCAAACTCATTTTATGAGATCGACATTGTACTAATATTAAAACCAGGAGAAAAAATACTAGAAATGAAAACTACAGGCTAATATCCCTGATTATTATACATGCAAAAATTATCTATAAAAAGCCAGCAAACTGAATTCAACAGCACAGTAATAGGATCATTCACCACATCAACTGAGATTTATCCTAGGATGCAAGGATGGTTCAACGCATGGAAGTCAATCAGTGTGATACATTATGATAGAATGAAAGAAAAGAATCATATAATCAGTTCAATATATGCAGAAAAAGCATTTGACAAAATTCAATACCTATTCATTGTAAAAATTCAACAAATTAGATATAGATTAAGCAAATCTCTACATAGCAAAGGCATATATGACAAGCTTACAGCTAACATTACTCTCCATGATAAAAGGTTGAAAGCTTTTCCTCTAAGCTCAGAAAGAGTGCATGGTGACCATTCTCACCATTCTTATGTTGAATAGGAGAAATCAGCTGAAGGTGAAGAAAAGATAGCAGTACTGAAATGAAGAAACAAAATTGTCTCTATTTGTAAGTGACATGATTTTATATATAGAAAATTCTAGGGATCCCTGGGTGGAGCTGCGGTTTGGTGCCTGCCTTTGGCCCAGGGCGCGATCCTGGAGACCTGGGATCGAGTCCCACGTCAGGCTCCCGGTGCATGGAGCCTGCTTCTCCCTCTGCCTGTGTCTCTGCCTCTTTCTCTCTCTGCGTGACTATCATAAATAAATAAAAATTTAAAAAAATCTAAAAATTCAACCAAAAACTTAGAGGTAATTAATTGAGTAAAGATATAAGATACAAAATTAATGTACAAAAATCTGGAGCATTTCCATATGCTAATAATGAATTTTCTGAAAAAGAAACAAAGGAATCAATCCCAATCAATCAATCAAAGGATGTATCCCAATCAAAATACAATATATAGGAATAAATTTAACCAGAGGTGAAAGATCTCTACTCTGAATATTGCAAGATACTGACATAAGAAATCAAAGAAGACAAAAGAATGGAAAGGTATTCCACTGTGTGTGGATTGAAAAAAAAATTAATTGTTAAAATGTCAATATCACAGAGATGCCTAGGTGGCTCAGGGTGTGATCCTGGGGTCTGGGATTGAGTCCCACATTGGGTTTCCTGTGAGAAGCCTGCTTCTCCCTCTGTCTGTGTCTCTGCCTCTCTTTCTCTCTCATGAATAAATAAAATCTTAAAAACATAGAAAATGAGTGGGAAAAATCAGAGAGGGTGACAAAACATAAGAGACTCCTAACTCTGGGAAACTAACAAGGGGTAGTGGAAGAGGAGGTGGGTGGGGGGATGGGGTGACTGGGTGACAGGTACTAAGGGAGGCACTTGATGGGATGAGCACTGGGTGTTATACTATATGTTAGCAAATCGAACTCCAATAAAAAAATATATATGAAGAAGGAAGAAGAAAGAAAGAAGAAAGAAGAAAGAAGAAAGAAAGAAAGAAAGAAAGAAAGAAAGAAAGAAAGAAAGAAGAAAGAAAAAAAGAACACTGTTATTTAAAAAATAATGTCAGTACCACCAAAAGCCGTTTATAGATTTAGTGCAATCCGTATTAAGAGTTCTATGGCAAAAAAAATTTAAATAAAAAGGAGTTCTATGGCATTTTTAAAATAGAAATAGGGAAAAACACTTCTAAAATTTATTTGAAGCCACAAAATACTCTAAATAGCCAAAGGATACTACAAAAAGACAACAAAGCAGGAGACATCACACATTCTGATTTCAATCTATACTATAAAACTATAGTGATTAAAACAGCATAGTATTGGCATAAAAACAGACAAATAGACCAATGGAATAAAATTGAAAGTACAAAATAATCCCAAACATATAGGGCCAACTAATATTTGACAACAAAACCAAGAATACTCAATGGGAAGAGTCTTTTCAATAAAAGGTGTTGGGATAATTGGACATTCACAAAGAATGTAAAAGAATGAAACTGGATCCCTCTCTTATAACAAAATTAACTGAAAATGGATTAGAGGCTAACTATAAAATCTGAAACCATAAAACTCCTAAAAGGAAATATAGCAATAAATCTCCTTGATATGAGTCTTGGCAATGATTTCTTGGATATGACACCTAAAGCACCGAAAATAAAATAAAAAATAAATAACTGGGACTACATCAAACCATAAAGCTGCTGAACATCAAAAGAAATCATTAACAAAGTCAAAAGACCATCTACAAAATGCGAAAATCATTTTTTATCTCATAAGGATTAATATTCAAAATATATAAATAACTCATTTAATGCAATAGCAACAAATAAATAACCCAATTTAAAACTGGCCAAAGAACCCGAATAGACATTTTTCCAAAGAAGGTACAGGAAAGGACAACATTAAAACATTTTCAACATCACTAGTCATTAGGGAAATGCAAATTAAAACCACAATGAGATATCAGCTCATGACTAGTAGAATGACCGTCAACCAAAAGACAAGAGATAACAAGTGCCGATGGGGATGTGGAGAAAAGGGAGCCCTTGTGCACTGTTGGTGAGATTGTCAACTAGTATGGCCATTATAGAAAACAGTATGATCCTCAACAAATTCAAAATACCCTTCCATGTGATCCATCAATTCCACTTGTGGTAATATATTCAGAGCAGATGAAAAGGCTAACTCAAAAAGATATCTGTATCCTCATGTTCCTTAGCAGCATTATTTATAGTAGCCAAAAAATGGAAATAACCTAAGTGTCCATTAATGGATGAATAGATAAAAGAGTTGAATATTATTCAAACGTGAAAAAACGAGAGAGTCCTACCGTTCAGGACAACATGCATGAAACTTGAAGGTATGACGTTAAGTGAAATAAGTCAGAGAAAGACAAATGCTGTACGAATTAGAGAAAAAGAGTCAAAACATACAAAAAAAGCACTAGTAACGACATAAAATTACAGTTAACCCTGCTACGCAATATGTAGGAAAGTTGTTAGGGAGTAAATCCTAAGAGTTCGCATCACAAGAATTTTTTTTTCATTTTTATCTGTATGAGATGATGTATATTAGCTGGACCTATTGTGGTCTTGTGGTCACTGTTTCACAATATATAAAAATCAACTAGTGACATTATATGTCTTAAGTTTATAGTGAGATATGCCAATTGTTTCTCAAAACAAAAGAGAGAGAGAGAGAGAGAGAGAGAGAGACCTCCTTATTATTCTGCCAACCCCCCCAAAACAGAGCCTGAATGGCAATTACTGCTCAAGATACTTTCTTAAGGCTTCCAAATCATTAAAGTTCACTTAATTCATGGCTTCAGCACATGTGGGTAATTTATACATATTATATGAAATACAATAATACATATAATATATAATAATAAGCCTTTTACAAATGTATCTGTTTCATATTTTGTTAATGCTTGTGTATGTGTTACTACACAGGAAATAAAATATTTTAATCAATATTGAATCACTAGGAAGCAAGAAATATTGATAACTTTGTCTATATTGTATATAGAATGAGAAAATAAGGGGCTCTGGGTGGCTCAGTCCATTAAGTATCTGCCTTCAGCTCAGGTCATGGTCCCAGGGTCCTCGGATTGAGCCCTGTGTCAGGCTCACTGCTCAGCAAGGAGCCTCCTTCTCCCCCTACCTCTGCTTTTACCCCTGTTCATTCTCTCTGATAAATTCTTTAAATAAAAAAGAATGAGAAACTAAAAGATCAACTTTGACAGTCATCAATACATTTGCAGAAGTTAAAACTTGACTTCGTTACGATAACAGACTAAAATAAGAAGTATTGTTGTTTTCCCATCTAAAAATACACTTAAGTAACAAATATATCATTATTTTTTAATTATTGTACTACGATGTTTCCTTGCATTTTTCTACATTGTTTATTTTAAATGCCATTATTATACATAATAAATAAGTTCAATAAAATGAAATCTTCACCATCTGCGTTTTTCCTTTAGTATCGTTCATTTCATGATTACTGCTGTTAATTCAGCTAACTGAACTAAATGAGTGGTAAACATTACCTGCATGAGATCTCAAATACATAGATATGTCACTTCACTCAACAGAGTATTATTGGATGAATTGATGAGCTGAAACCAAGGGGAAAAATCCAAGTTTGATACATTGCTTGTAGAAATGCAAAGTAGAACAGGTCTTTTTCTTAGAGGGGGAGGTGTTGTGCAAATTTTCAGTGTAACTACGTATATATTTGTCCTGACCATACTTTCTCTAGAAATCGATCCTAAACTTGATATGTAATAACATAAACCTGAGTAGTCTAGCTTTCAATTCTGTAATAAACTTCCCAGCTCCAAGAGATATCCATACAATACATTTTTGTTTATTCCTTAAGTGCTATATATAACATAACATACTGTAACATAACATAATTTTTTGTGTGTTTGATGTCGGGTATGAATCTAATTTTATTTTGTTTACTTGTTAAGTTTGGTTCTAAATATATTTCTTACTACTTTAGTTTTTTTGTTTGTTTGTTTGTTTGTTTCTCCTGTGTCTTTGCTGTTTCTTCTCTTTCTAAACAGGCATGCTGCTGGAGCTTCTGTTCTTTTGATCTTGCATTGTCATTCAATTCATTAATAAAGTCTTCCATCTCAGTCTATTCAATCTCTAAATTAATATGACCAATGTTTCCAGCCCTTTCCCCCGTTATGGATTCACTTCTATAATCTATGAATTGATGGTACCTTTTTTAGGTGAGATTCTTAGTTTGCCTATTACGAATTGCCCTCTACAATGGTCATTTCTTGGTCTATGAGGTCCATGTTCTTCCGGTATCACAACGGCTAACTAGCAGTGATCTTTGATTCTTTCCAATCCCAACCTTCAAGGGAACTAACATTTGTTTACTATTGCTACTATGGCATTAAATGCATACCTCTCAGTTTGATTTTCAACATCTGTAAAGGTTTCCTTATAATAAGTATTTAGTTATTTTTCTATCATTATTTATTATAAAAACTTTTCTGACTTCAAATTATCTCCTGCATTCTACATATTTTTTTTCACCCTCTTTAGCTTTCTCTCTGTGCTTTGCATTTTCTTTCAAAGACAATATTTTATTTTTGGTGCCTTTCCTAAATTATTACAGTCCAAATACATCCTTTTGTAAATATATTAACCCAAATAACAAATGCTTCTCTCTTCTCCCTTTATATGCAAAATTACAACATTCATTTTGTGCCTTCTTGTTTTTGTTTTGTTTTGTTTTGTTTTCCCATAGCTTTGCTCAGCTTAAGGTGGTTAAACAAAGTGTGTTAGATTTGCTTCATCTAAGTGATTAAAGGCCAGGCTATTGCTTTTCTCTAGCAACTAACACAATTATGGGATGAGAAAAGTAGTTTAATAGATAAGTTTAATTGTATTCCTTCATCCTAATTATGTCAAGACCAACAGCTGAGAAAGTAGAATATTTAGTTTCAAGCAGGCAGTAAGTTTAAGTGTTTTGTTGCATTTTATCAGTAACAACTTCTCCAGAACTGTTGGTATTCTGGAATTGTATCATTATCTACAGAAAATTTTTCATTCTATGAATGTTTTAAAATATTTCTTTTTTCCCCCCAAATTTCTTGCCTGTCTTATTTTTTAACTGGGGCATATAATGCTTCATTTTACCAGTAATTTGAATATTTAACCATAAATATTATTTAAACATACTATTTTAGATTTTAGTAAGGATTTTCAGCAAGTTGAATTTGCTTTACTTTTGTCAGAGTTGTTTTAAAGTGTAGGGCACCTGAACTGAATTTGACGTCAAGAAAATTGCATTGCCTGACAATTTAATAGAAAAAAGGATAAATGATCTATGCCCCTAACCTCAAAGAATTTACAATTGGGAAGGAGAAACAGATACATACATATCTATGTATGCTTTAAAACAAATATGTTCTAGGACCAACATAATTTTTTATTTTTTAATTTATTTATTTTAAATTATGTGTTATGTAACATATCATTTCAAAAAAAAAAAAAAAGCATTTGGGGGATCCCTGGGAGGCTCAGCGGTTTAGCACCTGCCTTCGGTCCAGGGCGTGATCCTGGAGTCCCAGGATGGAGTCCCATGTCAGGCTCCCTGCATGGAGCCTGCTTCTCCCTCTGCCTGTGTCTCTCTCTCTCTGTGTCTCTCATAAATAAATAAATAAATAAATAAATAAATAAATAAATAAATAAAATATTTTAAAAAACAAACAGAAAAAAACAAAACAAAAAAGCATTTGATATTTCTTACAATGAAAGGAAAGTGGCAGGCAGGAATATATTAAGATTGAAACTGGATATTAAGCACATTTTTAAAAACAGTATTATTTTCATAGATATGGGACAATTCATTAAAAATAAAAACAAGCATCATTTCCATAATGCATCCTGTTAAAAATAAATTAAAGCCAACTATTTTGAGTAGTAACTAATATTGTCTGAAACCTGAACCTTAGAAATGAACTTGGAAGCAACTGGGTTATTTGAGAAGTCATCCCAGGAAGTAAGAGAATGAGGCAGAAGAAAGAACAATCTAAGGCAAAGATACATTATTGAGACCATTGCAGTAGGCCATGGAGTCATTACTCCACCATGACCTACAGAATATTTCTCACTCTTCCTTACCTGGAGATGGGGAACTGAGACATTTACCCATTGACTGTCCTCTCCTTTCTTTGGGGGTTGCCTTTGAGAGATATTACTTCTCCATTCTTCTTGGCTTTGCTTTTGCATAGGTCATGTGGGTTACCGTGTCTTCAGAGAAAACCCGAAGGCAGAAAACGAGAAAAACGCTCCTGAAGCAGAGGACTATCAGCACAAATCCAATCCCACAGGAACTGCACTAGGACTGATTGTGGAATCAGAGGTAGACCAAGTACCAGAAAGAAACCCAAAAGTCCTACAGTCCAATTCACCCCTCACACTGTTCATTTCTGTTTGCTCTGCATTCTTTACACTGATACTTACTGTTTGAAGTGGTTGTGCATTATCGTTGCTGTTGTTGTTGTTTGCAATGTCAGAGATTTATTGAAATTATCTATCATCTCTGCGGCAGCAAAGAGTCCCAAGGCACAATTGATATCTATCACCTCACTTCAAATTTATTCAGTACTTCAACTGCTCTAGGTTCTCTGGTGAGCAGAAACGGGCCTTTATCCGTGAGGAGTAAGATCCTTGGTTGCCTTGCTCACATCAAGCCATTGGTTGAGCAATTTTATTTTTATGATGATTGTCAGCCTTGGAATCACCGTGAGATGCCCAAGTCTCACAAATATTCTTCTCTCAGACTCCCTTATGCAGCAGCAACTCTGGGCCCTGATGATAATTACAGTTAATTTTCCCCATTAGTATACCGTCTTATTAATTATTTAATTAATTAATTGTCATTATCATTTTTTTTCCTGCTCTTCCATTATCATGATAAGATTAAATTAACCAGATAATTGTAACTTCAGACTCAATGGAAAATTTTCTAATCACCCTTATGCACATTCCCTCCCCTGGAGAATTTCCAACAAAGATCAAACTGTGAAAAAAGAAAGCAAAAACTTTTCCTACAGAGCACTCACAAGAAGGGGGTTGAGAGTGGCCACTCTAACTTCTACTTCTTTATTCCCAGTGCCATGTATTCCTTTTTTAAAAAGATTTTATTTATTTATTCATGAGACAGGTAGAGACACAGACAGAGGGAGAAGCAGACTTCTCACGAGGACCCCGATGTGGGACTTGATCCCAGGACCCTAGGATCATGCCCTGAGCTGGAGGCAGATGCTCAACCACTGAGTGACCCAGGTGTCCCCTCGGTGTCATGTATTCTTACTTTTGAGACCCACAGCAGCATATATAAAACATTAGTTCAGTGGGAAGCATTACCTCAGCCTTAAGTGTGTGTTTGGACCCTAGCTGAGCTTTTTATAGGCCTTTCCAATGTTCTCTTTGGTTAACTTCCAGGGGATGCCATGGTCAGGTGCACAGCACTGTACCTCCCTTAGCATAGGGAGGCAATGTTATGCATCCTAAGGGTAAAATCAGAGAAAAATCACGTAGGAAAATAAATTCACATTTATGATGTATAGATGAAGTCCATTGTGTACAAATTCCATATTTGAAGGATTCCAGAATGATCAAATTGCTACTCAGTGCCTATTTGGTTTCATCAAGGAATAGTTGTGATAATAAACAAATTAGCTTTGATAAGTTAGCTTTTGCTGCAGGGCTCATATATCATCTCATGGCTACTTCATTTCTTAACCCATCTGTAAGGACTAGGGTGGCCAAAGAATTTGGCTGACATTTTCTGGACAGGATGACAACTTAACAGTCGAGTTCCTATTCCTCAGTGCTCTCCAATAGGCATTGATTTGAGACCTAATAATTACTCTCTATATACCTATATTTCAAGTCCAGCCACATGCCTCTTCCCTTTATCTTAGGCCTTCATTAATCTTGCTCTTTCCGAGCTCCTGACCAAAGAGCCAAGTTATTTGTCACATCGCAGAAGTCCATACACATATTTCTCTCGAATCATATGTTGATCCATATAAAAGAAAGAACCACTACAAACTGTTACCCATTTTAGCCATCAGGAATATTTTCCCTCACCACTGATGTTTAAATGTTCTCTTTTCCTGTTGGAGATTAGAATGGCATCAATCCATAAACAGGTCATTCAAGACATATTGAGCTGACCCATCTAGGAACCTAGACTGGGTTTATTTCTCCTCTGTCTCTCAGCAATCAACAGAAGCAAAAAGTATGACCTTACTGCACCTATTGGTGCAATAAAAGTAGGTGATATGAGTTTAAGGGTCACATGTTAACAAACTCAATTGCACCTAGACATAATGCCTTTTAGAAATATCTATATGAAGAAAGGGATACAGAAGCATTTATTGACAAATAATTGTCTTCTCATTTTCAGACTGTGTCTACAATGTGCTGATCATGGAAGGTTGGAGATGGTTCTTAGACAGAAGTGAATAGCCGTTAATTAGGATTCCCTTATCCTGAGTCTGCATCTTGGCAACTACCACAACTGCAACTGAACTCAGAGCAAGCCTGAGGGGATTTGACCCAAAGAATCAAAGGTGTATGATTTAACTAAACTACTCTTCGTTCTAAAAAATCTATTCAAATTACAGTGCTTACTAGATTCATCTGAGTGAATGAAGGGTGGGATGTAGAGAATCAACAAATTAAAGGTTTGATGTGAATTTCAAGAAAGATAAGTCTTGAAAAATATACAGAAATTTAACCAGTGCAGAGGAAGATGCACACTGGACATTGAACAGGAGTGTAAACTCCACCAATTTTAAAAGAAAAGCCATAGAGAAGTCTTAAACTTACAGAGTGAAAAAATCACCAGAAATTGAAATTATCAAACCCTTATCTGAAGGTTGTCTGTGAAAATCCTGTCCTATACCAGAACAAAGCAGCTGAATTTGTTTAAGAACTTAAAGCAAAGAACTACTATTAGGAAAATCTAGGTATCTACATGGAAGAGAAAAGGCCTCTAAGTTATAAGCTGAAATTAAGGTATTATATAATTTTGGCATTTGTTTACTCTTACGGATACTTAAGTGCCCTTTCACTATTTTTAAATGTGTTTATATATTAGAATATATCCCTAAGGTATATCTTAATCACTCGGAAATAAAAAGATAATTTATTTTCGTACAAAATGTTCTGAGAGTCTTGGCCAACCTGTTTGCTCTCTCATTTCACATCTCCATAGCTGCCGATAATATCTTTGGAAAGTATCACCATTGTAAAATTATGAACGGCAATAACTACATAAACTAAACTGCTCCAAACCTAGTGAACCTGACCCTGATTTTGACAAAATCCTTATAGTTTTTGGGTTGTTAGGAAGACCACTGTTTATAATAGAAAGCACTCATGACAGCAAGTATTTCCTAGGGAAATGTCAGCACATGCTTCTCTACTGGGAAAATCTATTATCTTAGAGGATATGTTGTCCAACCCCACAGAGCTTGGAAGTTGGACTCAGACTGATGAAGTGTAAGAGGTTTATTTCAAGCAGAATGGCAAATTTGAGCAAAAACTCCTGCCTGGGGTGGCACATTTGACTTTGACCTATAAGTTAATGTATCATTTAATTTCCATGAATTAGTCCCGAGGGGTAATGGACCAAAAAAGTAGTTGGGCACTTGAAATTTAATCAGTTAGTATTTCACAGGAAGCTACTGGAATGCATCCTATTCAGACAAATTCTGGTTTATTTGCATTCATAGGAGACATCCAAGGGCTTTTAAACCTTACAGATGAGGGTGGGAGCAGAAGAGAGAAAGTATTATTGGGTCCCTAGAAGCAAAAAGAATCTATAGCAATGTGAACTAAAGGTTAAATTTTCTTATTAATTTTTTGAAACAGATTCAAGAAGCTAGAGTTTATCATATTAGTCCCACCACCTGGGAGACAACTATTCATACTATGTACCAGAATAACCTTCTAGAAACTTGAAATAGCGAAAGCTATCAGTGCAATTAACCTGATACTGTCTTACTGTGGAATAACATTATTGAGGAACATGAAGTACGGAAACAGCCTAGGATCGCAGTATGAAAGTCCCACAAAATATTTGAGGGTGTTTGGTTAACAGACTGATTAAAATATACATTTATTCATTTGCTATTATGTCAAACTCAAGCATGAATTTGTTACACATTTCTGGTGCTTAACTACTTCTTTCCTTACAGAATCTATTGTTGTTTTAATATATTCAACTTCTCATTTGCAAAATAAACATAAAATAAAAAATAAAGCTTCTCATCGCTTTTCCAAACTTATCCATATAAAAATATAATTTAATTTCATTAAATCCAAACATTCATGCATATCTATAGCATTTATATATATAATCACACTTATACATGTCATTAACTTACTGCCATTGACTTAGAAACTATTTTTTAAGTGAATATGCTTCCGGAATATGCTTGGCTTCTAGAGTGCTAGTTATATAATTTGCCAGCCCAGTGCAAAATGACAATCCAGCACCCCAGGTAGAGGAAAAGAAATTAACACTCCTGTCCTAAGACCCTATTCCCCCATATATGATGGATAGGTGACCTCAAGTTATCATAACCTTCCTGCCTAATGCTGTCCATACTTAGATTGTGGGTTGGTGGGAGGTCAGAGTAAAGTTGTCCATCAAAATCATCATCCTATCAGCCTAGGATAATTTGTCCACTGCTTCAACCTGCCGAGAGATACCACGGGCCACACGTGTGACATCAAACATTCCTGGAGGCCAGCTACCTCCTGCAAACCCAGAAGATGATGGGAAAATGTGTCCATTCCCATCTCATGCCCCCAAACTTCCTGGTCATTATTCCAGGAGGAGGAATCTGGAAGGGGGAGGCAGATGAGAAACCTAGGCAGGGAGGCAATGATGTTTGAGACTGCACATGAACTGAAGCTCCTAGTCTCTAGCATATGCTCCAATTTTATACCATATTTAAGTCAAAAAACACACATTCAAAAATGAAAGTATTAAGAATTTCAGAAAATTGTGACAGAGCATTAGACTCATAAGCATGGGGCAAGGTTCGCATCCCAGGTCCCCATGTAACTGCATTGGTAGCAACATACGAAGCTTATCCTTCCTCTGGATTATATCCTCAATTGTCTCAGAAAAGTTAAAACACTCTCCTGAAAGATAATTTCCAGAGCATGGAAATCACAATTCAACTATAAATGTCTTAGAGATGTCTTACTACAAATTTAATCACACGACTGCTCCTATTCTCACTAACGCTGTCATATATTGGAGGCCTAATATCAATGTAAGCCATCAAGGGGTACTGGCACTATTCCCCCATATGTGTAGATTAAGATCACACTGTCACCTTTGCCAAAACCAAATATAGATTTTGAATACTATTATATAAGTGATCCTTGACCATTTTCGATGCCTCCAAACCATTTGCAATGCAGCACAATTTTGTGAAATGCTGATGAGGCTGACAATATAACTGAATTGCCTCACATTATTTCTCCATTGTCATAGTCCAGCCTCTGATTTGGGGGCTACTCTCCCATGAGCTAAGACATCCTATTTGTAGAGTACTCCTGACCATTAGGAAGTACTTCAATGTTTTCAAATGAAATGTTCTTATTTATAACTTCTGCTTTCTAATCTTGATTCTGCATGTAAAACCATACAATAAATTTATTTTCTTATGAAAGCTATTTAGATATTTAAGTAAAGTGAAAATATCTTCTTTAGATTAATGTGTTTTATACTTACTAGCTGGGAAAAAAAATCAGTTAATTCTGTGAATAATTATTGTCTCCTCTTTGTCAGTGTGTAATGATAAACATGATACACAAAAGAAGCATTGTTCCTGCTCTCACAGAGGTTGCGATATTGTCAGTTAGACACAATTCTTCAAATAGAACAGATATGATAAATGGGGTGAGGGGGATGTTGCATGCTAGGGGAGCACAGAATGAGACAATCTAATCACACATACCTGAGTATCACCTAGGTAAACACGTCCAGCTGTGAACAGGGATTGCTGAAAAGGGGTGGGAGAATGAGTAGGCGTAGTCTAGGCAGATATAAAGTATATAATAAATTCCAAAAACAAATGACAACATGACATACTGGAGAATTACACCAAGAGTTTGTTTTAGCTGAGGATAGTGTGCAGGAAATGCAAGGATGAGCAAGGTTTGAAATAAAAAGAAGCAGGGTATGTAGATAATTGTAAGCCATGTCAACAAGTTTTAATTTGGGTTGAAGTTTCAAGAGATCACCACTGTGTTTTAAAAGTAACTTTATGATATTTTGGTTAAAGATAAATTACTTTGGATGCCTTTTGAATCAGGAGCAGAATGAGGGAAAGACTTGAGGCCAGGAGCAGGGTCTTGAGTGTGGCATAGAGATATCAGTAAGAGATGATGCTGTCTGTTCGAAGGCAGGGTTAGTACGGAGTGAATATAGTGGATGGATATGAGCATTTTAGTCATGAGAGACACAGAGAAAGAGAGAGGCAGAGACACAGGCAGGGGAGAAGCAGGCTCCCTGCACCGAGCCCAGTGTGGGACTCGATCCTCAGACTCTGGGATCACACCCTGAGCTGAAGGCAGACACTCAACCACTGAGCCACCTGGGCATCCCGATAGGAGCATTTTAGGATGTAGAAACTGCAACCTGTGGTTTGGATATGAAAAGAGGGAAGTGTTAAAAATAATGCCTTTGCTGCTATCTGAGTAAATTTCGAGATGGCAGTGGCTTTTATTACAATAGGAAACAGAAGAGCTGATTTTAGATAGAGTACAGTTTCAGATTGGTTGAGGTGGACACAACTCGTTCAAGTATGGGAACGGTAGTAAAAACGTAGATCAGAAGCTCTGTGGAGAGAGCGGCTAAAGACACATATCCCAAAGGTATTATCTATAGATGGTAACTGAAAGTAGGGACATGGGTGAAACTGCTCAAGGAGAAAGCCAATGAGAAAAGAAGAGAGGATGAGGCAGGAAGGGGAGGGACCACAGATGTTTATGGGACAAGCTGAGAATGTGGTGGTGCAAGGAAGCTGAGAAATGGCAGCACAAGGAGAATGAGTTAGCACCAAAAATGTGGTGCCACAAGGGCAGGGTTCTGGCAAGAACTAAAAGAAACGATTAGCTCTGCATAGGAGACACTTTCATCTGTAATGGGGAGAAGGAGGTATTTAAAAGGGAACTTGCAGGTAATGGGGTATTTTGGAGCTTTTACCTAAAGATTCTGTTTTCACTGCAAAGAAATTAGCATAACTTGTTGAGAGTGAGGAAAGAATGTTTGAATGTAAGGAATAAAGATGATGTGCAAGATAGATGCTACAGACAATGAGGAGGAGAACTGACTTGCAAAGTAAAAGTTTGACAGGAGGGCCCAGAGGAAATTGTTATCATAAATTTACAGTAGCATAAATGTCAGCTTTTGGGTGACATTCTCCAGAAGAACTTGGTAGCCTAGCTTGAGGAATAAAGTCAGTCAAATCAGCAAGGAGGGAGGTTTTGTCAGTACACTGCAGGGATATGAGCAAAAAACCTAAAGATAGAAGGAAAAGTGAACTCAGGCCTTTGGAATCTCCATGGTTGTACAGGACTGGAAAATAGAAATAAGCAAGTAATAAGTACAGATAGTGTGTGTGTGTGTTTTATACCAATACACACATATAAAGAATGTTGTGCTAAGGTCAGAGAATTTGACTTTTATTTTTATTTCAGAAGTAGAAAAGATTTGGAGGATAGGATGCAGGTGTATCCATCGTAGTGACCAATTGAAATGGATCATTACAAGGTCACTGATAATGAGGAAGCTAGATTTCAAAACAAAACAGATTAATGATAAATAAACTAGAATTTCTTCTATATTCACTTATCAATAATGTGGTGGAGCAACATGATCTGATTCCCTTCTTAACAGACACCACTGGGTCCTGTGCTGAGAATAGATTAAAAGGGACAAGCATATAGCAATACAAAACTTCTGTTGAGGGTCCGGTCTTGACTGCAACAAGGCATGCTCCAATAATAACAATAACCATAATAACCAGAGAGAAGCTAGTGTATATGGACGCATATTCAGGAAGGTAGCAGGTACCTCAGTTTTCACGGTGAAGTTTAGAGGATCAACTGAAAAACGTGTGTAGGGGAAACCAGTGCTGTAGGCTAGGAGAAAACAGGTAAGATAGTACATGTTGGCGACGCAGCAAAGTAAAGAAATAGAGTACAGTCGTTGTGAAGAATTGTGACTCCATTCAGTATGGTGATTGCGAATTTGAAAGGCTTTCTTGCAGCATAGGTGCACATTATTTACAGTCCCTGTAGCTACCAGGGTGTAGGGGATGGGATTATCAAACATGAATTTAACCAGAGTTTGTACTGCCCTATTGAAGGCTAAAGATCTCATCTTGACTGTGGGCGCAGGAAGTGGTTAAGGAATGATGATGATGACTGAACTTAAAATAGATAAATGGAGACCTGCAGAATTGAGGAGGTGGGGATTACAAATGCAGGATTAATGCATGCAAGTTATTTGGGGTTAACCTTTCATTGGAGCTGCAGTGCATAAGGAAGTGATATGAAAAGAGAGTAGTCAGTAGGAAGAGATATTTTTGAAGTGATATTCTGAGAGACTTGAAGAGTCAATGATAAAGTCCTATGGTTTAACCATTGGAATGATTGGCTAATGTAAGGAGGAGGGCAAGGACATTGGAGAAGATGAGCTCAAGCACCTGGGGTGCTAGATCACAAAAGCCCCTCTACCCGCATTTTAGGAATTATAACTGGGACTGGAATGTTGGGAAAGGTGAGTAAAGTGGGAGAGTAAACTATTCTCTATATTCATTTGAATATCCTGGGACATGCAGTAAAATGTCTGGATGTTAGAAAATACCTATTTGTTAAACTGAGAATTTTGTTTCGACTAAGGTACTTTGGTTAATACAGGCTCATTTCTCACACTTGCCAAATCTGTGTAAGACTTTCATTTGCTGAGAACACGGAGATTGAGATAGCAGTGCACTAAGTCCAGGATGCTAATCAGATGTGACTACCTATTGATTGTGAGTTACTGCAGTGCAATGCAAGTGCACGATTACAAAAGGAGACTGGCTTCTTCTATCGCTCTGAATTTCTTTCTGCACCAAAGACTGTAAATTAATTTTGTCTGATTAACTGGACAATCCATTAAATGAATTATTACCAACTCGGGCTATGTTTCTAGAGGTCAACTTTGAATTAGCATCAAATGCTACATATGTTTTCTTTCATCAGTGAAACATAAACACCATAGAATGGAAGAACTTCTGGCTCAAACTTAAAAAAATAAATAAAACTTTACAAAAGTTCCACTTACTAGGGGATGTGTTTCCATGTTTCTAACTTAAGCGAGATAAGTAGTCAACAAATCAAGTTAAATGTGATAGTTTCTCTGTACTGGAGGTCACAAGAAAGTTTAAAATGCAGCATTTTCAAAAAATGGTATCCTATCAAATGTAATGTAAAAACTTAAAAGTTAAGGGATATAAAATTAGCATAGGAATTTGTATTCAATTTTATTGACTTCTACTTATTCTTTTAATAATGCTTTGTTTACCTGAATTTGATATTAATATATATTCAGTATAGAAAATTTAGAAAATTAGATATGATTTTTAAAACTGTATATGATCATCCTAAAATTACTACAATGACATGGGAATAAAAGTAAAATGTTAACATTGCTAAAAAAAGAACAAAATATTTAAATATTTTGGAGACTGTCCAAACATGATACAGAGCCTAAGACTTAAAGAGAAAAGGTTTATGAGTATATTACATAATTTTAAGAATTCTTCATGTCCAAAATGTTTATTTTTTTTTTCAAAAATGTTTAAAATGATATCTAAAACTAGGAAATAGCTGAGAAAATATTTTCCACAGTTTTGGGCCACTTTCCATTTTATTAAAATTGTCTTTATCAAACAATGACTTTAAAAGATAATTGAAGAAATATAAAAACACTAGATATCCAATGTTAAAATACTGATTATAATTGAATATATACAGATTTAATAGTGGAATATACTTATCATTTTAGCCACAAAATTGAGAAAAAGGATCTTATGCATAATTGAGCCAGATTGTATGGAATTGGCAGTCTTATTAATTATGCATTAGTGTAAATTAATATAATCTCCTTTAGAAAGAAAGCTAATATTCTATACCATAATATTTACTACAGGTAAATTTTATCTAGTAACTCCACTTCTAATAGTGTGTCCTCCAGATAGAAATGATCATGTCTGGGATGCCTGGGTAGTTCAGTGGCTTAGCGCCTGCCTTTGGCCAAGAGCTTGATCCTGGAATCCTGGATTCAGTCCCATATCGGGCTCCCTGCATGGAACCTGCTTCTCCCTCTGCCTGTGTCTCTGTCTCTCTCTGTGTGTCTCTCATGAATAAATAAATAAAAATCTTTTTTAAAAAATCATAAAAAAGAAATGATCATTTCTGTATAAACAAGGATATTATGGCATGAGTTTTTAATAAAATAATGTGTATCAAATAATTAAAGTTACAGAGAAAATGTTATCTATATATATAAATGCATCCATAACAGAATCCTAAGTAGATTTTTTAAATAGTGAAGAAATATGAGATATTGACAAAAATACATCAAAAAGAAAAATATTCTGAATAATATGCATTATATTTATAATAAAAAATAAAAACCAGAATGTTCAACTAAGACCACTATGAGAAGCCTGCTGTCATTGAAGAAAACTAGAAAAAAATCCCTCACAACTTTGAAAATAAATGGAATCTATAGAGAAAGGCAAAAAAATAAAATAAAATAAAATTACATAAGCACCGTAGTTACATTGATAAAGTCATTCCAAGATGTATGAATAACAATTTTGATATTCCAGTAGGTACATTTTGGAATTTAACAGCTAAGTAAAGAGCTGGTATATGGTAGAACAAGGTTTCTTACTGTTGGGTTGGGAGTTTATGGACAAGAAAGATGAGGAAGCTGGAATTGTCCATATGGCAATGAATCAGAGTTGGAGACATTAATATGGATTCACATTTAGCTAAATATTGATACAGATGGCTACATGTAGAAATATTTATAACTATGTGTACATACATGGGTTAGTATACACACATATATTTCCTTGCTGTCATATGAGAGTGCCTAGAAAAAAATGAAACCTCACTAGCATATGCTCATCTAGTACCTAAATCATGGTGTCAATTACTATTCTCCAATAAATGGAAGTAGGTCTCCCTGGAAAAATGGAGGATTCTAGAGCCTGAGCATGAAATATACATAATGAGCCTGGAAGATTTTGCAATCTCAGTAAGTAAGGAAGCACTGCTCACGCTGCACACGCACACACACACACACAGAATACAATGGAGCACGATGAAAAGACCTAAGAACTTACTAAAGAAGTACCAATGGTCAAAGCTGAAACAATCTGAATAACAACATAAATAAAGTAGCAATGGATTATTAATAAAAGTATGAAAAAATCATGAGTTCATGCAGATATAAATAAATAATTGAATAAACAAAAAAAAAAAAAAGAGGAAAAAGCCAAAAAAATCTCCCCTGAAGAATACATCTCAATAATTTATGTAGGTCCTTTGCTCTCAGGAGGTGATTCATAACTGACCACTCCTTAAATATGAGCTGTGTATATGGAAAAGGGGGGTGTTTACTTGAAAAAATATAATAAACACTACCTGAACCACCTGATCTAAGCCAACATCAACTGTGGTAAGTTGTGTTGATGATTTATACCCTTGATATGATAGGATGAATATAGCACTTTATGTCTGTGTTCTTTCTTTCAAAAACACATGACTAATAATAATAATAATAATAAATGTCAAATCTGAAAAATTCCAACTGAGACTCATTCTACAAAAAGCCTAACTAACCAATATTGGTCAGAAGTGTCAAGGTTATCAAAAGCAATGAAATCTGAGAAAATGTCAGATCCTAGAGTGGCCTAAGGAGACCAATTGGCCAAATGTAACATGTTGTCCTAAAACAGAAAAAAAAAAAGACACTGGGGAAAAACTAAGGAAATCTGAATAAGGTATGGACTTTAGTTATTAGTGTACTAATACATACTTTGTTTAATTTTATAAATGTACCACATTAATGTAGATTGTTAATAATAGGGACAGTGGGTGCACTGTATAGGGGGATTTTCTTTACTTTCTTTGCAAATATTCTATAAATATAAAATTGTTCTGAAAATAAAGTTTATTAAAACCTTGATTACCTGCATATCCATCTCAATAAGCCAAAAACGATTAAATAGAAAATCTTAAATAATAAATATAAGAGCAAAAGAGTAAAATTATACAAGTATAAAAAGAGAAAGCCAATGTTGTTTGTCTTTGAAACAAGTATAGTGCAAGATAAATAATTACGGTGAAGTTAACACAAAACAACCAAGCAAACAATAAGAAAATAAAAAGAAAAAAATCGGAGTAACAATAACTAGAATGATGATATCTGGGCTCCTTCATTGCTTGAATAAATACCTAGTAGTGTAATTTATGGGCTATAGGGTAGCTCTTTTTTTTTTTTTTTTTTTTTTTTTTTTTTTTTTTTTAACTTCTTGGAGCCTCCATACTGTTTTACAGGGTGGCTAGACCAGCTTGTATTCCCACCAGCAGTATGAAAGGGTTCCCCTTTCTCCACATCCTCCCCAACGTTTGTTGTTTCCTGATTTGTTAATTTTAGCCATTCTGACTGGTGTGAGGTGTTATCTCATTCTGATCTGTATTTCCCTGTTGCCAAGAAATGCTGAGAATTTTTTCGTGTGTCTGTGTTCTTTCATATGGAAAGAGACCAGATGTCCATTGATAGATAAATGGATAAAGAAGAGGTGAGATTATAATCTCATTAGATATATAGATAAATAATTATAATTCAAAATATAAAAAGAAGTTATAAAACTTAACAGATGACCATAGGGGACAGAGAAAAAGAAAATAAAAACAAAAGAGGGAAGCAAACCATAAGAGGCTCATAACTATAAAGAACAAACTGAAGGTTTCTAGAGGGAGGTGGATGGAGAATGGGCTACATGGGTGATGGTATTAAGGAAGAATGTGTTGGAATGAGAACTGGGTGTTACATGTAAGTGTTGAATCACTAAATTCTACTCCTGAGACCAATATTACACTATGTGTTAACTAATTAAAATTTAAATAAAAACTTGAAAGAACTTCTAAAAATCAACACCCCCAAAAAACAAAAAATCCAGTTAAAAAATGGGCAGAAGACACAAATAGACAGTTTTCAAAGAAGACATCCAGATGGCTAACAGACACATGAGAAGATGCTCAATATCATTATCATTAGGGAAATGCAAATCAAAACTATGGTGAGATATCACCTCATACCTGTCAGAATGGCTAAAATTAACAATACAGGAAACAATAGATACCGACAAAGATGTAGAGAAAAGGGAATCCTCTTACATTGTTGTTGGGAATACAAACTAGCACAACCACTCTGGAAAAAAGACTAATAACTTTATAAAGTCTGAAAGGAAATAAACAAAACAATACCATCAACCTACATTCAATGTCCAATAAAAAAAAAAAAAAACTATCTCCCACTGGAACTATCTGAAAACACAGAGAAAAGATATAAAAATTGTATTTAGACATCAGACATTAGCCAACTCTGGACATTGATCCTTAGGAGGAGAGTAACAAAGCGGGCTGTGTGATTTTTCCAATGAACTTTTGAGAGAGAATTTCCAGGCCTTAGGCCCTAACCCTAACCCTAACCCTAACCCTAACCCCTAACCCTAACCCTAACCCTAACCCTAACCCTAACCCTAAAAAAATTTTTTTTTTAATTCATCAAGAATTTATAGACCAATAAAAACAGCACACTCTCCAAGAAAATAGTTAAAACATGAATAAGCAACGCTCAAAAGAATGAACATTAAGTGATCAATAAACATGAAAAAACATCATTAAGCAATCAAAGAAATATAAATTTAAAAAATAATCCTTTCTTGTAACTGATTTGCAAACACTTTGAATAGCAATTTTCAGTTCTGGGAGTTCAATATTGCTAGGAGGAACATAAAGGGACTCCATCTTTGTGGTGGGTGAGGTCTATCGAGAATCTAAAAAACTTACCTATACTTCCAACTAGCGATTTCACTTCTAGAAGGCTATCTTCCAGAAATAATTTTTTGGACAAATGTGACTTTGAGATTAACATCTTAATAGGTAATAGGTAATAGGACACCCAGTAGAGACCAATAGTCGCTCTGAACTCAAATGGTAGAGTGAGAGTCTAGGAGAGCCAAGACAACTAGAGATGCCTGAGTAGAAGGCAAAGGATAAAGAGCTGCAGTGGCAAGGCTTCAGCATCCTGGAAGGTCCCTGGTGAGACTTAAGCATGTTTGTGATCAATTCATGAGATGAAGAAAGGAGACTCTAATGTGGGCAGAGGAAACACATCTGAAAGTTCACACAGAAATTATCAATATTCCCTCACCACCGTGGAAAGCCTTGTAAGTCTAGCAGAAACACATGAGATACTCGAAAGTGTATTGCTTTGACACTATTGTAAAATTACTCCTAGAGTAAAGCTGTCTTGCCTTTCAGGCTTCCAACTGGGTATAATTCATGAGATTTGGTAACTGGTCAAAAAATAAAGTCATTCAATGACATAAACCATGATGTGCAATGAGGAGAAAAAAATGATAAGTAAAAGAAAATACAGAAAGACACAAATGATGGAATGACCAGAAAATGGCTTTAAAAATATTATTACATTATTCTGCATGCTTTTCAAGAAGATGAAGACTAAGCATATTAGAGTCATGAAAGATAAAAAAAAATGGAATCCTTAGGAGTTAAAACATATAATGGATGAGTGGAAAATAGATTGCAGAAGAAAAGATGTGTGAATATGATTACATCACATCATAATCCCTGGGACAACTTTGAGCAACAGGATAGTGTGATTGGAGTCCCCAAAGAAGATTTAGGCATGAAAAATATTTGACGGACATTGTCTATTTTAAGAAAATGTTAAAAACTATGAATTCCACATATCTGGAATTTTAATGGACCCCAAACAAAAGAAACAAACTAGATCCAGGGACATCATACTCAGATTTTTAAAAATTACTGAAAAAGAAAAAAATATTAGAAAAAGAGAGAATCTCAAAAGCATAAAGTGTGGGAAGGGGAAGACATTATGTATAGAGAAACATATTTCTCATCAGACACAATGCAAACCAGAAATATAGGGAAGCAAAGCCTTTAACAAAGTTAAAAAATAGAAAAGAAAATAGAATTTAATACAACCAAATATCTTTCCAAAAAGAAAAACATGAACTATTTTAGTGGCACAGAGTCTAGAAATCTTAACTATCAGCAGACTTGTAATAAGAAACGTTAAAGGAAAATCTTCAGGAAGAAAGCAAGTCTACCAGACAAAAACCTGAATCCACGCTAAGGAAATGAGTAGCAGAAATGATTCGTATGTGGGTAGTATTATTTGGAGGTGGACTTATATAAGTTAAGATTCATATTAAAGATAAGATAATCACTAAATAAAACATAGAATGTAGCGAATATGTTTTAAAGTGGATAAAATAAAATTTAAAATTATTCAGTTGAACAAGTGAATACACCTCTTTTCTCATTAGTGTAGCACTATTTGTAATAGATGAATTTGGAAATGATTAAAATGTCGATCAATAGATTGGAATAAGCTCACAAAATGGATAGTATACAGTTTAAAAAGCCAAAAAGTCATACAGCTTTATGTTTTCTGTATACTGTCCTAAATTGTTTTCCAAGGAAACAAGTAAATTGGATGAAAATATGTAGACTATGTTACTGTTCATGTATATATACTCATATTTAAAAATGGAAGAATAAAGAATTTTGAATAATTGCACAAAGAATAAGGAAATAGTCATGAGCAGTAAGAGATAAAAACTAATATTTTTAAAGCACACCTTGTTCCATAGATTTATTTTGAAAAAAAAAAACTTTACATACATAAAAAACATATTTTAAAATCAAACTCTCAAAATAAAAAATAAATAAATAAACTGGAAGTGTATCAGTTTGGTTGCACAACCTTACAGAATAGAATTACTCCAAATGCCTTTAAAATGCAATCCCTTCAAGAGCAATCTGTATGGAAAGCAACTGAAAACAAAAGAATTACAAAAATATCTGAAACTCTCTCCTTTCAATAAGGAGAGATTGGATTGTGGCAATAGGTGATAAATGCTAGATAGATGATAGATGAGAGAGAGAGAGAATGAGAGAGAGAGAGTCTAACATTCTTAAATATCGAATAGAGCATTATCTGGGGAACCAGAACTGTCACCATGGGAGTGGAATAGATCAACCTAAGTTCCATACTGAGAAAGTAAATGTATGCTGGTTGTCATTGATGATATATTTGAATATATTTATCTCATCTTATCTTGTGTTTTTTAAATTTTATTGTTTTAGCTTTTTTTCTTGCCCTGACATATTTTCCTTTATTGGTGACTTCTAAAATTTTATTCTAATTCTCAAAAGACTTTTTATGCCTATAGTTTAGAAACTATATACAACTTATTCTTAGTCGATGAATGATTGTTTCAGAATTTTTTGTACCTTTTTAACTTAGCAATTTCTAAAACCATAATTTTCTCTCTCCCTGATATAATAAAGACTCTCTTTTTTAAACTTATGAGTTATTATTATTCAAAAAATTTTATCTTGTTTTATACTAGCCAAATTAGGCATTATTAACATTATTTTTTACAGAGAGGGTTTTTTTTAACCTTATTATTTCTGAATTGTATAGATTACAGCACAGCTGTAGATTTAATATATCTGGAGTTGAGTGATCATGATACAATTAGAAGTACATTAGATGCAGTTTCCAAACGATCAGACTTTGGCTGTAAACGGCTGCAAGTGATGGAGCGTGAGCCATGTCAGTTTACCCCTACATGGGCGGAGTGGCCACTGGAGCCACAGATTATCACATGTAAGTGATAACAGACAGGCAAAGTGTGAGAACCAAAACTATGGAACATGAAGGGTGGAAAAAAAAATGAGTGTGAGTAATAACTTGCTTAGTCATAGTCTGGCCCTGAAACTGATAATTTCACTACTCCCCATTTTTCAGGAGATACTTGGGCCAGTGCATGCTGGGCCTGTCTTAGCAAAGTGCCACATATTGGTCACCTGAACAATAGACAACATGTAAGGGTCCTGGGGCTACCAGTCTGGGATCATGTGTCAGCAGGGCTGGCTTCTTTGCAGTCCCTCTCTCAGCTGTCACTGCTGCCTTCCCTCTGCATCCTTGCAGGGTCTCACTCTGCATGCATCTGGACTCAAATTTCTGGCTAGGGCCACCCCATTGACCTCATTTTAACCAATTCACCTCCGTCAAGTTTCTATCCGAAAATACGGACACATTGGGGGTTAGGACTTCAACATATGAATTTGGTGGAGGGAGGGGAGAACAATTCAGCTTATAATAATGTCTGGAGGCTTATTGAATTACAAAGATCATCAAAGGCCAGACACTCCTCTATAAATTAACGCAGCCAGGGCTCAAACTAAGCCCTCTTGTCACCAGATCCGTTGTTTTTTGCAATAGAAGCTGCTAACCAGATAAGATTCTACTACCTTAGAAAGCTAGTCCTAGTATGCCATGAACAGCATAGCATTTAATAATTACGATTTCATCTAAATGGTTAACCATTGATTTACATTTATTTCCACTTTGAACCAAAAAAGTGCCCTAGTACTTCTTGTGGGAGGACATGGCATACTAAAGTATAAATATAAACATAAAGGCAGAACAAACTTTTCCCAATATTCATTTTATGGAAAAAACTATTGTATAGCTACTTCATTTTCAAATATGAAGTGCAAGTTTATACATATTTATGCAACAAGACAGAGATAAATTTGTTTTGAGAAACTAAATTTATCTGAAATCAAAATGCTTTACATTTATGGGCATAGTTTATGGCTACTAAGCATCACTTTGATGTTTACTGATCTTTGTCGATCAAAGATATATATATATTTACTTTCCTCATTCAGTAATTTTTATATATCCATTTTTCATATGTCAACTTGCTTATGGGTAAGCCTACCTACAAGTCAAATCTGAGCACAGTGGGCTTACCTACTGATACCTGACATGCTTTCTATGACAGGTAAGGATTTGGATTTAGTGATTCTCCTTTGCTTTAATCCCAAGGCTGCAGATTTGCTCAGTACGCGGTCTCCCACAAAGACAGCAGTATTTCCTTTCAATGGGCATCTATATATGACTAGGTGATGGTTTCACTGTGTAGAACTACATTAGCATTATTTTCAGTTATCTCCCCAAATGAAGAACTCACATCAGACTTCATTAACGCCAATGTATCCAAGTCCCAGAAAATATCATTATTAACAGTATGGATTTTTCAGGACACTGAAATTAAGGACTATTGATGAAAATAACAATACTTAAATAAAAATATAATGCCATTATTTTCTCAGGAATTCACACTCAAAATAGGCATTTATGTAACAGGGATATTCTTGAATAAAATTATTGGTCTACCAATAAATAAATAAATAAATAAATAAATAAATAAATAAATAAATAAATAAACAAACTTCCCTAAAAGGCATGGATGGTGGTGATAAGATTATTTAAGAAGGTAGGAAAATAGACTTTGTAGCTATGGTTGGAAGATAGGATGCCTTCCCAAGTGCTGTTATAATTGTTGCCAGTATCTTCATTCCTTTATCCCGAAGGGAATAGGGTCCAAATTGTTGCCCTCTGAGTCTCTAAGGAGGAGTTAAGGGGATGTGAACATGTGTTCTCAACTTGTTGAGTCAATATATTGAAGTTCAAAGTTGCAGTGGGTGAAATCTGTTGTTGTACTGCATAGGTGCCAGACCAGTCTGAGACAGGAGCTCTTAAATTCAGATAACATTTGAATTTATGAATGATTAAGTCTTCATATAATAATAATAGGCTTTTGTACACTTTAAAGCTTGCACCATTTCAATTCAGTTCTTGTTTAAGACTTTATTTATTTATTTATGATAGAAAGAGAGAGAGAGAGAGAGGCAGAGACATAGGCAGGAGGAGAAGCAGGCTCCCTGATATGGGACTCGATCCCAGAACCCTGGGATCATGACCTGAGCCAAACAACCACTGAGCCACTCAGATGTCCCACAATTCAATTCCTTTTAATAAAAAAATGTATCGTTCTACTTTGTAGAATATTATATATAGAATAAATTGAAGAGAGTATAAATATTACTTCCAACGGTTTATTGTAGGACTGAATCTAATATATCTACACCTATAATTTCCTTTATTTTATTTTTTTTATTTATGATAGTCACACACAGAGAGAGAGAGGCAGAGACATAGGCAGAGGGAGAAGCAGGCTCCATGCACTGGGAGCCCAACGTGGGATTCGATCCCGGGTCTCCAGGATCACACCCTGGGCCAAAGGCAGGCGCCAAACGGCTGCGCCACCCAGGGATCCCTGTAATTACCTTTCAATGTATAGGGATTTTAACCACAACTCTTCTCCTTTCTAAGCCATCCTCACGTATCTATCACAATACTCAGTGTGCTGGTGGTCTATTTCCATTTCACATATAAAGTATTTTAAGCATCACTCTATTACACAGTGGCAGACTTCTATTTCTTGGATGTTTTTAAATTACTTTTCTCAATTAGTTTTACCATTTAGTACATTACTTAATGAAAAGTGAAATGCTTTTATAGCACAGCATTTCTTTTGTTAGCTATTTTTTAATGTTTTTAGCGAATGGCTTATGAGATCCCTCACAAATAAAATGTTGCTGGGAGAGTGTGGAAATCCAGTTACTAAGTACTATCTATCCCAAGAGGATGGGATGTAGGATGGATCTTTGGATGTAGGAACAACTGTGGGAGAGAACCTTAGGTACGACAACCATGCACAGGACCTGGGGTGTTGTCTGGAGCGCAGAGTAGCACATGATCTTGACCTCCTTATTGGGATAAAGGGTTGCTGTAGTGTCACTTTGGTATGAAACATGATGATGAACTGGTGAGATGAATGAGGTTCAGAAACAAACAACCGCTGTAATTATGGCAAACTTCAGGAGTTTCTGTAGTCGAGACATAGAGCTGGTATACGTATTAGTGAAAATGCCAATGTCCTTCAGAAAAGAAAAAAAAAAAAACATTTACAAAAACTGTAAGACTGAATTGGGCACAACTTGACCTGGATGACTGTGTAGGTCTGATTTAAATCCAAATGTTAGAGAGGCTGAAAAGTGGGGGTGTCCGGTTACCTATCAGCTCTCAAGCATCCACATCATGGGCAGGTGAAGAGCATGTTACAGTACAGAGTCCACCTTAAAAATTCACCTTTTAAAAATTCTGTGTATTTTATTCATTTTGCTAAACACTTGTCAAGGGACAACTTTAAAAGATAGTAAGTTTCTTTTTCATGATCAGGGATTAAGAGTTCAGGCTGGTTACATAAACTGCCAATTCCATTCAGACATTTATTTAAAGTCTTCCCTTATAATGAATTTATTATTTATTTAGTCAACATTGATTTTTCTTTATAAATTATATTTTAGCATATCATATTGTATATTTTGTTAAAATGTTTTATTCATCCCCTTCAGGCTTAAATTACACTTTATAGGGTCTTTTAGTTGCTGCTATTACAATTCTACATCCTTAGACACAATATGCTATATGTTCTTATCAGTTTAGCCATTCTTTAAGGAATTAGGTCAACCTATAATTTTTAAAAGCACCCAATAAAATAAGGCATAAATTGAAATTTAAAAAAAATGTATTCCAGATATATTCATAATCCTTCCAGGAACAGTAAAAAGAAATATATTAACTAGTTTGACACTTATGCCTTAATATACTTATTTCCATAACAGAACTAGGTTTCAATCAAAGCTGCCCATTAAGTAAGTCTGCAGAGTGCATCAACTTTCTTGAGAACTGCAGAATCAGGACAATCCCATGTGTCTCCATATTAGAGGTATGTGTTATCACGTTTAGTTTTGTGGGAGGAGGATGGGGACCTTAAGGAAAGGAAATAAGGATGGGACCTTATTTCAGGTCATTAAGGGATAGTGCTTTAATATTAAAGTCAAAATAATAAATAGGAAAATAAGTCTGTTGTATACTTTGATTTTTAAAATCCTGGATCATCATGTCAAATAATTGCTGCCATAAATTGTGGTTTCTACTAAAGTAATAGAGAGTTGGAAAAAGGTATTTTTTTCTATCAAAATGACATAAATAATAAAAGAATGACATGCAACTCCATGACTTTGTGAATCTATCAGAGGCTGAGGCATAAAGCAGTGAAATACTTTAAAATCTCAAAAAAGACAAGTTCCTCCTAACAGTAATAAGATGCAAACCCTGGCTCACCAGTGGAAAAGTATAGAAAGAAGACATGGATGACATCCATAAGCAGGTAAGAATCTAGGTTTTTGTTTTGTTTTGTTTTGTTTTTTTAGTAAATTGCTAAAGACCAAGTGTAGTTTAGTATGAAAATGCAGTAATCTTGGTAACAACAGATATAAGGAAAATTTGCTTCTTTTTGCAGGATCTTTTCCATGAACCAGTTCTAAGATGTGGACTTGATTTAAATAATAAGATTATGGGGTCTTCAGGAGGGAGTGATGCATTTTGCTTTTAGCAGAGGAGGGAACCAGGATCCCCTGGGTAATTTAAGGATCTGCCTCCTCATTTTGGCTCAGGTCATGGAGCCTGCTTCTCCCTCTGCCTATGTCTCTGTCTCTCTCTCTCTTTGTGTGTGACTATCATAAATAAATAAAAGAAAAAAATTTAAAAAAAAAAGATTCTCTCACTCACTCTCTCTTTCTCTCTCTCTCTTCTCTCACACTCTGCCCCCCGCCCCCCAACTAGTGTGATCTTTCTTTCTCAAAAAAAACAATGGGTATGGAATCACTGTGAGGATAACAAGTTGACTATGGCAACTTCGCTTCTGAAATGGGTTCCAGTGATCCCCACCTTCTGGTAGTTATTCCCTTATGTAATCTCTTTTTTGTGGTCTGACCTAGTGATCTGTTTTCAGTACTTAAATACAGATAAAGTGATGGGATGTTATTCTGGACTGAAGGTCTGTATTTCCCCAAAGTTCATATATTAAAGACTTAAACCTCAATGAGATTGTATTTGGAGGCCTTTTGGAGTAAATTAGGATTTGATGAGGTCATAAATATGGAGCTTCCATGATTAGATTAATACCCTTTCTCTCTTTCTCTCTCTCTTTCTTCCATGTGAGGACACATTGAGAAGGGAACTGTCTGCAAGCCAGGAAGAGAGCTTTCACCGAAACCTAACCAGGCTGGCATCCAGATCTTGGACTACCAGCCTCTATAACTGTGAGGAAATAAGTTTCTGCACTTTAAGCCACCCAGTCTCTGGTGTTTTGTCGTGGTAGACCTAGTCGACTAAGACAGATTTTACTCTAAGATTAGGTTATAAAGGACTATTACTTCTGTCTTGCTTACTTGCACACCCTCTTTCTGGATCTCTTCTTATGCCCTTGCTCTACAGAAGCAATTGGAGATCCTCACATGGTGACTAGAGCAGTTACTGATCAATAGCCAGCAGGAAACTGAGCCCCTCAGTTCAATGGTCCATCTGATTTAATCCTGCAAAAGCCTTGTAAGGGAGCTCAGAAGTGGATTTACCCTAGTTGAGTCTTCAGGTAAAAGTGCAGCCTCTGGAAATGTTGACTGCTCTAAGATATGTGGAAGCACAGGTCAACCTGGCCATGCTTGTGTTCCTTACCCATAGAATCTGGGAGATAGTATGTATGCTCCTTTCACCTAAACTTCAGGTTATTTTTGATGCAGTAATAATTAAGTAATACAAATGGAAGCAGGGGGCAAAGTGAGACACCTGAGAAAATCACCCTCAGTGGTACAGACCTTAAGAGTATGTGGTCACTACTGCACGATCAGAATGAAGCCCTGTCTGAGGACCATCTCCCCTAAAGGGTAAAGGCTTTAGGTCACTGGGGCAAGGGCTAAAACATTGCATCCCTCAGTTACCATGTGAACACCAATGAACTGGAGAAGTGAACAGAAAAACATATATCCCAGAAGACAGTGGAAAGTTAAAAGAAAAATAAAACTGTCAATATGCTTAAAAATAAATGAGAAATACTTTACCAAATGAACAAAATACTGAAAAAAAATATTACCAAAATGTTGGTACTACAGGAAATATTAAAGAGAGTTCTTTAAGCAGAAACTGGTACCAGACAAGAACTGGGATCTACACAAAGATATGAAAACTTTGGAGAACTATTAAAATAAAGGTAAATATAAACTTTTTTTAAATTTTAAATTACTCAATAATAATTGTCCATGGCAAAAACAGTAGCAAAATTTTATAGCAAAAATAAAAATAAAATATGTGAAGAAATAGTATAAACAGAGTAATTAGGTCTATACTGTGTTAAGATTTTTATACTGTACATGAAGTAGCATAATATGTTTAAAAGTTGACTATGACTAATTAAAGCATGTATTGTAAATCATAAGGTAACAATTCCAAACTTAAAATTAAAAAAATATATAAATGAGCTAGTAATGTAGAAACAGAATTATAAGAAAATTACTCAATCTAAAAGTAAACAAAAAGGGAAATATGAATAAGGAAAAGATAAAAAATACATCATAGTAGCTGTGTTATCTAATAAATAAAAAAAATATATTAAATAAAATGAACTAAGCTTTACCAATTTAAGAACAGAAGTTGCTAAATTGTTTGAAAAAATGAAAGGCTCAACTGTATGTTGCTTATGGGATCTATTTTAAACATAAGGACATAAATAAGTTAAAAGAATGAAGAAAGATATACCCTGCAAATGTTAACACCAAGACAGCTAAGCAGGTATATTTATTTCAGACAGAGTAGACTTCAGAACAAGAAACATTATCAGACATAAAGAAGGAGACTATTTAACAATAAAAAGATCAATTTATCACGAGGATATTAGAGTCCTAAATGTGTATTCACCTAATGACAGAGCTTCATGATAAATGAGTCAGAACCAGATCATACTGAAAGGCAAGGTGGACGATGTACCAATTTTAGGTAATATAACATCATGCTTATATAAGATGTATTTTGGAGAATATAAGCCAGTATTGATAAAATAATATTTGTATCAATCAATGGCAAATAATAAAGTCCAGACATAGATGCACTCATATATAGCTAATTGTTTTTTACCAAAGATACAGAGGCTGTTTAATAGAGAAAAGATAGTCTTGTCAGCAAATATATTGGAACATTTGGCCATCCATATGCAAAGTAATAAACTTCAATTCATATCTCACACTCAATACAAAAATTAACTCAAATCCAGTCATTCACCTAAGTGTAAAATCTAAAATTATACAATTGCTAGAGAAATCATAGCAGAAAATATTTTTAGCTTTGGGTTGAGGAGGATTTCCTAGTTATAATACCAAAAGCATGATCCATGAAATAAAAAAATTGTTAAACTGTACCTCATCAAAATTAAAATATTCCACTTTTTGAAAGGCAATGTTACAAAATGACAACAAAGATCTAGAAGAGACAAAGAATTTTCTCAATCACAAAAGATCACTAGCAACTAAATATGGAACATGGGGTTGACTTCATGTATCTTGCATTGATGTATTCGGTCTATGTCACGATTACAGTAGTAGGTATGTGATTGTACACATTTATCAAAACACAGAGAACCATACACTAAAAAGTAGTATTTTCCTGCATATAAATTATACTCAATAAAAGTGATTAAAAAATCAGTGCCAAAATTTTGGTATACATATTAGAGCAAAAAGCACACACCGACATTGATAAATGTATACAAACTTGAATAATCATTGTTTATGACTCTCATATATTGTTTTCTGCTTTGAAAATAGAAAGTTTTCATGAACAACTTAGTGAAATTGAAATATATATTATTTAACTTTCACTGATAACATAGAACTTCTATCTTTGGGTTATGCTATTCTATGGCCTTAAAGTGCAGATTTCTAGAAAAGGTCCATAATATAATTAGTATTTCCCTTTACTATGTAACTATTTCTGATACAATCAAAATAAGACAGAACTTCGAAGTCCAGCCAGTATGATTTAAAATTCCCATCTTAATCCTTTCTTACTCTCAAATGTTGAACAAGTAATTTATATTCTATCTGCAAAAAAAAAGAACATTTACATTTATGCAACACATTATTTGTGGAAGTTAGTTGTGGTAACATATAAGGAGTAGGAGGCTGCCACCCTATCATATATTATCTTGTCAATAAATGACAGTCTTCCTTTACCTCCCAGGGGAACAGCTGGATAGTTTGCTTCTTTGCATGATGGTCGGCTCTTCTACTGTAGTTCCTATGCTATCTTGATATCTTTGGAAGGTGGGAAGATAAGATAAAAGGTGATTTATAGGGAACCTGGGTGGCCTACTGGGTTGACTGTAGGACTCTGTTTTGGCTCAGGTCTGATCACAGAGATGTGAGATCAAGCCCTGCCTCAGGCTCTACACTCAGTGGGGAGTCTTCTTAGGATTCCCTCTCCCTCTACCTCTAACCCTCTTCCCTGATCACTCTCTTTCTCTCAAATAAACAAACAAATCTTTTAAAACAAAGAGAAGATTTAAGCTCCTTATTATCTATGTACTTTAAAAAATGATAACACTCTGAGGCTTTTATTTTCTACATTTAAAACTAGCATAATATTTATGATATAAAATTTTGTAAAAATGAAATGAGATGATGGTTGAGACACTATAAAATATAAAGTGCTATTCAGATTATTTATTATTTGTACTTTAATCAAAGCAATATTGCAATATTAAAAATGTGACTAATGTATCATTAACAAAACTTGCCAAGTAAGCTATATTTATGTATTTATTTACTTAAAATTTAAACCACTTAGATCATTTAATTTTCAAAGAAAATAGAAATAAGTGGCATCCATCATGGTGATTATGCTAATAAATAATTATAAAATATTTATATTAGAACTAATACTTGAAGTTACTTACCTGTGTGTTCAATGTTTTCCAGTTAATAACAAATTCAGTGTTGGTAGGTGATAAGAGATCTATGTACGCCTACTAAAATATAGTTAAGGATGAGCAAATAAGTGTAAATTAAAATAGTCATCAGAGCCTCCTTTCCTAAAATCATGTCAAACTATTCAATGAATGAACCAACCAAGATGGTGAAAATTGATGGGTTGTTCTAATGACTAGGAAAGTATTATATTTGGTAATTGATGTAAAAGAATCAAGATAAATGGAAGATTTGAACCAATCATACATGCCAGTGAGGATTATTGCCCTAATAACAATCTCAGAAAAGATTTATATTTATTTTTCCCTTAAGTTGACCTCAAGAACTCAGGACTTGGGAAGAAGACTCAATGTAAAGATCAGAAGCAAAAGGCGGTAATGAAGGTGCTGGACAAAGGTAGACAAAAAGACAGAAATAAGGAGATCCTTTTATACTGTGGTTATTTAGATCATCGATAGAATAAAATGAACAGGGAAAGGGCAAATAACTCCAAACTCTCAAAGAGTTATAAATTCCCTGGTCTTTTAAGGATGCCAGTCAGATTGAATTTGGACCCACCCTAAGGGACTCATTACAGCTTAATAACCTCTTTAAAGCCTCTGTTTTCAAATACAGTCAAATTCTGTCATCCTGAGGGTTAGGGCTTAAAGATATAAATTTTGGGAGGACACAATTCAACCTGCGACAGGGAAAATGTGGACAAATGGAAACTCTCATATATTGCCGGTGGGAATGTAAAATAGTTCAGCCACTGTGGGAAACACTTTGGCAGGTTCCTCACAAAGGTAAATATCATTTCTACAGAATCCAATAATCCCACTCATAGGTATTAAGTAAAATTAAAAACATGTGTGCCCACTGGTGACTGTGTGAGGCAATGGATGTTAACTAACCTATTGTGCTAGTCATTTTGTACACCTTAAACTAATATGTTATATGTCAATTTTTGTCTCAATAAAACTGGGGGTGGGTAGAGGAAAGGGGGACAGGGAGAAGAAAAGAGTCAAAAATTGTCAAAAAAAAACTATACATGAGTGTTCATTGCAGAATTATTTATAACAGCCAAAAGTGGCAGCAATCCAAATGTCCATCAACTGATGAATTAATAAACAAAAGTGATAATTCCATACAATGGAATATTACTGAGCCAGGAAAATTAAGTTATGGTACTATGTGTTATACTATGGATAAACCGTGAAAATATTGTAAGTGAAAGAATTCAGAAACATAAGGTCACACATTATATAATTTCACGTATATAGAATGTCTACAATAGGAAGTCCATGGAGACAGAATGTAGACTAGCAGTTGTCAGGGTTTAGGAGGGCAGAGGTGAGCAGAGAGTGATTTCTAATAGATGTGGGGATTCTGTTTGGGCTGATAAAAATGTTCTGTATTAGACAATGGTGATAGTTATGAGATACCACCTCACACTAGTCAGAATGGTTAAAATTAACAACTCAGGAAACAAAAGATGTTGGTGAGGAAGTGGAGAAAGGGGAGACCTTCTTATACTGTTGGTGGGAATGCAAGCTGGTTCAGCCACTCTGGAAGGCACTAAGGAGGTTCCTCAAAAGATTAAAAATAGAACTCTCCTATGATCCAGCAATTGCACTACTCAGTATTTGTCCAAAAGATACAAACCTAGTAATTTGAAGGGGCACACGGACCTCAGTCTTTATAACAGCAATGTCTACAATAGCTGAACTATAGAAAGAGCCCAAATGTCCATCAACGGATGAATAAAGAACATGTGAGATGATAGATAGATGATAGATAGATGATAGATAGATAGATAGATGATAGATAGATAGATAATAGATGATAGATAGATAGATGATAGATAGATGATAGATAGATAGATAGATGATAGATAGATAGATAGATAGATAGATAATAGATGATAGATAGATATGGACTCACCTGTCAAAAAGAGTAAGACCTTTTATGTGCAACAACGTGGATAGTACTAGAGAGTATTATGTTAAGTGAAATAAGTCAGAGAAAGACAAATTCATATTTCACTCATATGTGGAATTTAAGAAATAAAACAGATTAATATAGGGGAAGAGAAGGGAAAATAAAATAATATGAAAACAGAAGGGGAGACAAACCATTAGAGATTCTTAACCATAGGAAACGTACTGAGAGTTGCTGAAGAGGAGGAGTGTAGGGTGATGTGATAACTGGGGGATGGATATTAAGGAGAGCATGTGATGTAATGAGCACTGGGTGTTATATCCAACTGATGAATCACTAAACTACCTCTGAAATTAATAAAACAGAATATGTTAATTAATTGATTTTTAAATAAAAAAAAAGATAGTACTGCTGGTTGCATAATCTTGTGAGTAAAATAAAAATAACAGTGACTGGTACACTTTAAAATGGTGAATTTAATGATGAGTGAATTATATCTCAATTAAAAATGAAATAAAACAAAATAGTCCAAACTCAGAAAATCTGGATGATTCTGAAGTTGATCTGCTTCATTTAGTTCAGAGATAGCTCAACTGCAAGAAGATCACAAACACAGTAAACACTGGCTTCTGAGGAGTGAAAGTCGTCAAGATTGCAGAGGCTAATCTATCATGATTTAAGGATTCCTCGTTATGTGTTGGAAGACGGGGAGTGAATGAAACCATTAGATGTGAAGAGAGAAACCAGAAGAAAAAAAAAAGGCACCAAAAGAAATGCTGTTTACACACCTTCTTTAGTGCCATTCGTCTAATTCATTCTTTGTCAAAAGTTTTGATTCATTCGGGTTAGCCAAATTTATGATTAACATTTAGTGATCTGATATCATCTCCCTCCCTCTCTCTCTCATGCACACTCAATCCACATCAATATACCCCACACAGGAACTAATTACTTGTCCCTTAACAGTGTTGAGTTTTGCATAAAACATTCTACCTTAAATAACAGGAGCCATAACAAGGCAAAGGCTTTCATTTTATTTGAGGTGCCATGTGGGATAATCATTGAGGTTTGCTCAAAACATTATTTTTTATTCAAGTGTTTTGGTTTGAGTGTCGATAGAAGCCAACTCCAAGACACGGACTAAGTATAAGTGCTTTCTTGGAAGGGGGACACAGAGAAGGGAGAAGTGGAAGAGAAGGGGGCTGATGAGAATGTGCTGTGTAGACACGACGATTCAACCATTTGACTCTGTTGTAGAGCCTGGGAAATAGGGCTTAGGGATATTCCAGCTGAAAGGTGAGGAGACAGGATTCCTTATTCTCCAACTCTCCTTCCCTCATTGGTCATAGGCCGCTTCCAGGGACTCTTACCTTCTGTCTTGTGTGCTTCTGCGGAAACAAAACCAAATCAGTAAGAATTGCAGGTGTTTGCTATATGCAGCCTATTACAGAAGGAGATCCAGGGGTATGCAGGTAGGGCATGAACAGTATCTACCATAGCGTGTATGTCTATAAATGTATTCACATACATGGGTCCCCACAAAAAAAGGAGATGACGTCAAGGAACAAATGCAACACTTAACCTGAAATACACAGGACAAACACAAATCCATGTAGAGATTCCTAGTTACACCAGTTATCCTCGTGGAATTTCATTAACTGCCCCCCCTTTGCTCTCAAAGGTGTCCCGTTTTGTAAAATAAATTATAAGATTCTGTATTATATACATAAAAATATTAATCACAAGCAAGAATAAGACATCCAAAACATGAATTGTATATGTACTATTTATATATATAATATATTATTATATATAATTATATATATTATATATAATTAAATGTTTATAATGATAGTAAATGTTTATTTTTGAGCACACAACATCTCATCTGGGGAATATAAATAATTGAAAAACAGAGTCAAGGATGTTGCAATGGGGAAAGAAAATAAGGTTTTGCTCCAAACAGGTATTCAATTTTTAAATGAATTATTTCAGGATTTTTATACATAATAACTAACTCCTGACAACCCCATCACAAAAGCACAAAGGCTTCCTACTTCAGATGTAGGGCTCCGTGAGATTGGGGTGTGTTCTCCAGCTCATCTAGCTAGAAAGGGGCACAGCCAGGACATGTACACGGGCAGTTTGGTTCCTGTGATCTTGCTTGTAAGTCCAGACTGTGCTGCCATCATAAAATTAACTGGAACATTATTTACCCAACAAAATATTTAATCCTCTATCTCACTGTCCAAAAATAAAGGTAATTCTACAAAATTTCATTTTTTAAATCTGTACAGTAGAAATTTGCCTGTATAAAGCATTGCATTCTAGCTTTCAGCATACTCATTTATGAATAAATGATCTTTTTTTTTTAAAGATTTTATTTATTCATTCATGAGAGAGAGAGAGAGGCAGAGACCCAGGCAGAGGGAGAAGCAGGCTCCATGCAGGGAGCCCGACGTGGGACTCGATCCCAGGTCTCCAGGATCACACCCTGGGCCAAAGGCAAGCGCTGAACCACTGAGCCACCCGGGCTGCCCTGAATAAATGATCTTATTAATAGCAATATTATTAATTTGCCAACATTATTATTACCCAAATATTAAAAATTAGTAATATTAATCTCATGAACTTAAGTTAAAGGAATCATTAAAATTTAAAAATTTAAAAAATCCTTTAAAACATTATTTTAAATGTATTTTTCTAAATATCTTAGAATTGTCTCTTTTGTTTTCTTATTTCCATTTGATGATTTCTCACAATGATCATGAGTCTGATGAAGCAAATAGATCAGAAGAAAGCCTAGACTTTTACTTTCTTACTGGTTACACATGGGCAAATCCATACTATCCATAAAAAATGTCCTTAGAATATCCCAGTTGTCAGAAGAGAAAGGAAAGAAAAGCTGATGGTGTCAGGAGCTCAGCTGAGCTGGGAAAGGTCTGAGCTGTCAGGTTTCAGAGTGGCCTGAAAATAACAACCAATATTAATTAAATATTAATTAATATTAATTAATCAAAGTAATTAACCAATAACAGAGTGGTTACCCTCTAACCACTCATTGATAAAGGAATATACAAGAGTATAAAACTGGGTAAGCACCTGCCTCCCGTGTGTTGTTCTCCCCCATGGCAGTGCCCCTAAGTAGATGTGGGGGTGTCTCACTACTGAAGGGACCCCAAACAAAAAAGCTCCTGCGGTTCAATGGACTCTGAGCACTGGTACTGAGTCAGAGTGAGGAAAAATACCTCCAGGTTTCTCCCTCCTGCCCCCTAAGTAGATCTCAGCAGAGGTGCCTGAAGACCTTTGACCTAGAACCTCAAATAAAGAGACCTGGAATTTAAGGGTCAACTAGCAAGACACATACGTAAAGACCACCCCTGAGGCCCTGACTGTAGCTCCTTCATGGGCTGGGTGTGGGCTGTGCACCAAGCCTCGTGTGCAGAGAGCAGCCTTCCCATGAGATCGGCCAGGTAAAGCATTTGAACTTCCTCTACAGGAAAGATAAAGCAACAACAACAAAAACTCACATACACAAAAAATTAAATTGCACTTAGTAATATTCCTAGACCAAAACAAAGAAAAAATGGATTTTTTGGGGGGAGGGGGATACTGTAATGTGAGCACGAGTCCTGGAGTCAGACATACAGCCTTGGAGTCAGGAGCCAGATTCTTCAGGGGGAGACTTCTATTCAAATAACTCTTAATGTCTACTTGACCACGCTCCGAGATCTTTTGAATAATACTGTACAAAATTGTTTTTATGTTTTAAGCTAATGTGTTATGATTTCATTGTCTCCAGGTGTGAATATTAAGCCAGTGAAACATGGAATAATAATGACTAGCTGTATCCATGTGGCTATTCAGAATATTTAGATGAACTTGAATGTTCTGCAGGTTTATTAACAGGAAGATGTGGAAATAAAATGTAGGGAATTTGGCCTCATGCAGCCACAAGAAAATCAATACTGCTGTAAATATTATTATCTTAAATTCAGAGAAGACAGAAACTGAGTTATCACTGGGTTTGTGCTGATGGCTTCGTATCAGCTATATAATCCTGATTCACATCCGTGTTATGAGAGTTAATGGTTCCCTTAGCACTAGAATTTATGCAATCAAATGATAGGACAGCAAAGGAACTGGTCTTGGGGGTGACAGGAATCCCGGAGTGAATGGAATTATGCCAGTTTCTCCATCAGTTGTCTACACCCCCACCACTAGGTATGTAGCTATTCACTCAGTAGGATCACAAATAAGCCAGGCAATTGGCCCTGATGTCTGTTACAAATCCAGGCCTTATCATGCCCCTTTTGGCTTGATTTAGACCTGGCTCTAAAAGAAAAAAAATATGCACCACATAATACAAAATAATTAATAAACTCTTTGTAATATCATTTTTATGTTTTTATATTTGCCCCCTGTAATACTGAATCCAATACTCTCAAAGTCCATTGGAGGCAAGTGCTCTTAGTCCTTTTATAGAGGAAGAAACTGGCTCAGAAAGATGAATTAGCTTGTCTAAGTTCACACAATTACAGGAGCAGGGAACGTGGCAAACTTCCAGAAACTCTGAGACAAACTTATTTGCACCGGGATTGAAATTTCTTTAATTGACATAAAGCCAAACAGAATGCGGTGGGCACACTAGGAACATCTCTATAAACAGAAAAAACTGGTCTGCATTTCGTTTCAACTTTAAGTACCGCAGGTAGAGTTAAACAATGCATTTTCCTTTATAGGAAAAAATGTGCGCAATAAAGCCTCGACTACTGCACTGTGTTTCATTTAAGAACTGCTAGAATGGTAAAAATAGACAATACTGTAACAGCTTCCCAAAAATTCAACCTCAGTAGTTCTCCTAGCAAATATTCACCATCGTATTTCATATGACAGCATTATCGCAAGATTTTTGACTTTTGGTTTTTAATTCATGGCTGACCTTTTGGTTTTTTCCTCGGCATTAATGAGTTTTCCATAGATGAAATTTATAACCCAGTCGACTTGGAAGAGTAATATTTATTCTACTCACTAGTGCTATTAGGAAAGTCCTTACAGTCCAGATGGAGTGCTTATGTTTACTTTCAACAAGTCTGTCTTGTTGTCTGCTTTTTCAGCAAATCCGTCCAGGTAGGTACTGGTACCACTAGGTTGGGGTATGTTACAGTATGTGATTTTCTCTATGTGTATTAAATTCAATAAAAAAATTTTTTTAAAGGGATCCCTGGGTGGCTCAGCAGTTTGGCACCTGCCTTGGGCCCAGGGCGTGATCCTGGAGACCCGTGATTGAGTCCCGCGTCGGGGTCTTTGTGTGGAACCTGCTTCTCCCTCTGCCTGTGTCCCTGCCCCCACCCCATGTCTCTCATGAATAAATTAATAAAATCTTTTTTAAAAAGTTTTTTAAAAAATAAATGTTGCAAAGTAAAAAAAAAGCATCCTTGAGAAAAGTTATTTTGTCAGTGATAATTTGATAGAGTTTTAAGAAAAGTATGGGACTCACTGAGAAGGAGTCTAGTAGCTTTTTAGACATTTAGCACTCAATATGTTACTCAATTTTTAGATATTTTTGGTATTTGAATCTAAATGTAGACAGTGAATGACTTGATTTAATTTTCCCAAACTGATTTATCTGAACATCTTGCTGACCTCAGATAACCCCAATGTAAAATATGAAATCAATAGACCTATCATTGAAATGGCTTTAAATCTTTAAAATCATGTTGAGATTTTTAATTGAAAGGGATTAATAGTGGCAATAAATTGGCCATACTAGTGACAGACAGTGTGGAGGAAGTTCAAGTCACTCCATCCGGGTGCCTGAGTTACTATTGTCATTTAGTACGTGTCCTGCCTGCAGATTGTCTCCTCATATAGACCCTTCTTCTGGGATCCCAAATTCCTGCATCTGACCTAACCTGCCTCTCCCTGATAACTACACTTGAAGATGGAGCAAGATTCATTCTTTATAACTCAGGAAGTATTTCCTCAGAGAAGGATATTTTAGCTCACCCAGATAAAAGCTAATCCCTCCTTATTTCTTCAACCCTGTTAATCTTTCTTATAATACCGTGTTATATTTTTCCTGGTAGTAAGTAGCATAATTAAATTATAAGTGTATTTGTATATATGCCAGTCCCTAAAATCACATGAACCAGTTCCTTAAAATAAATTGCTCATAGATCCAAGTGTGTACGCATAATTATATATTCTATTAGTTTTGTTTATCTAGAAACCCCTAATATAAGGACCATGCTTAGAAATTGGCTGATTTTGAGTTCTGAGTGTGGCATCAAGGATTTTACTCCTACTATGAAAACCGTGAAGAGAAGCCTCTGTTTCTTGAGAAGAGAGAGATCAGGGTAATATTTTGGCTGAAGGGAAGTGAGTCGCACTATGGAACGAAGCAGCTTTGGGGCTCAGAGGAGTTCGTGAACATATTGCTTATATGTTAGCAATCCAGTGGAAGGTCAACCTAGGGTTCCTGACTCTGTGTGAGGAGAAAACAAACACTTAGAGCTGCTGTGTAGGCATTTTATAGTAAATTTTACTTTTACAGACCCTGTTCACAGCCAGAGATAGACATTTAGACAAGGACCCAAGCCTAAAATTCCTGCCATCAGTTCCTGCCTTGCTTTCTCCAGGACATCTCTAAACATCTCTAAAATGACCATTCAGAGCGGAGCCTCTGAAAAATTAGGTACCACTGCCTCAGCCACCTTATAACTAGTAGGTGCTTGCTACCCTACCGTCTGCCCTCCTCGCTTGTGACCTGGCATGAAAGACTGCCCAGTTCTCCCATTCTGGGAATTATAAGTAATAATCCAGGGACTTTATTTCCTTCGTGTGAGTGCACTGAAATGATGCCTTCACTCACAATGGCTTGGGGGTCTTCATTTTCCCAAAGTGGGTGTTGGATGCTGGGAGAGCTACTTGTTGATCTCATGTGGGTGACATGTGCCTCCTCATTCAACAGATTATATTCTAGATATTTTCAACTTAATACATCAGCTCCGGGCTTTCCAATACACCCTAGACATCCAGGAGTTGAAACAGAGGTGTCGTAAAGAAAACAGAACAATAGTGAGGTAAACACTTGTGGGTCTTAGGCCTTAAGCACCTGCTGTATGCTTACATGAGCTTAAAAGACTGGCCCTAAATACTGGCTTCCTGATAAACATTAAAATTAATTTGTAAGTCTATACCACACACTAACATATCAAGGGAGCAGCAGTGGTACATCAAATTCAAATTTAATATTTTCTGTTATATGACTCTAAGAGTGCTGGGAATATTTAATCATTTTACTCATGAAATGGAATATAAAGGCACAGTAGTACGTATATATTGCATTATTTAAGGAGTTCTAATAATTTTATAGCCATTTTGAAGTGCTTAAAATTCATTTTTAGATGTAAGAAAAGGTGACAAAAATTGCTAGCAGGAACTTTATTCCCATGAGGAAAATATGAAAGTACCTATATTAAAATTTCATTTATCTGTCATACCTTGTAAAGCAAATGGCAAAGATGAATCTTTTCATCTCACAAATAAAGATATAAAGTACAAAGACGTTCCAGTTTCTTATCTAATGTGCACCAATACTTCGGTTCAGGAGCTGGGAGACAGAGGAAGCATTTCTCCCTGAAACTGCAGCCTGGCACTCCCCATGCTGAATTCCAGTTCTGAGAACGAGAACCAATGACTGCCACAGGCTGGTGGCAAATCAAACGCAAGGATATTGCAGAGTGTTGTTTTTTGTGAGACCCCATGTACTGAGGATCCTGCTTTCATGGATGTAATTGTACTGGGAAGTGGGCTGCTTCCCACAGACAACATCTGCTCTGTAATGATTTTACCTGTTCGGGTGAATTAAGCAAGTAGCTCATGACTGTTCATTCTGTCAAAGTCTAGGTTCCACATCAGTAATTATTTGGTGGGAAAGACAAAATGGTATCTCTGCATCATTCCTGTCCAGGCACTAATTCCATCTACATTATTGGAAAATAGATATGCATCTTGGAATGATTCATAGTGACAGTTAAAAGAGCCTACCCAAGTAAGAGCCTGCAGAAGTAAGTCAGGGTGTATAAAACATTTCCATTTTTTTTGTTTTTTACATCCGATTTGACTATTTGTGTAATTAATAGGCCACAGTAAGAACTCTAGAAGATCTTCTGCTGCAGGGGTAGCCTGTGTATTCACCGTGATGAAGATGCTTCAGACATCTAGCAGTTTGCGAAAATCACTGCTATACAGAGAATTGAGACTTTTGATCTGAGGACATTGCTTTGAAATGGCTGAAGATAATAGGATGAGTTTGGGGAGAGCCAAGTAGCTCGAGAGGTGGTCTATATGAGTACTTATATCTAGAGATGGGAAAACAGAGATCAGGTGTATGTCTCCCATTTCGCTTTTTCATCCCTGTGTTTAGTGCTTTTTTTTTTTTTTTTTTTTTCCAATTCTAGAAACACAGTCTTGGTTCTCTGTGTGGTTTTTCTATTGTATTATTTTTGAAACTGATGAAATTTCACAAATAATCTGTGTTCAGCCAACTGTTTAATATTTATACCTTGAATTAGCCTGAAAATTAGTGTTTCCTTGCTTTTTCCAACAGAAGGTAGCGTTCGGGAACAGAGAAAAGACCAGGTGCAAAGAGCTGGGATTATTCAGTCAAGCAGGCAGGATTCAGGAGAGTGGACAGATTGAATGAATAATCACCCACAGTCCCTGCACTCATGGAAGGGGATCCAGAGGACGGCTCTTAACAATCCACTAGGAAATCCCCCCTCAGTCCCATCTCTCTTTAGAGAAGCGAGGGACCAGGAATGTACAGCAGGACTCAGAGTCATGATCCACTGTAGAAAGAAGGCTCAGATCCTCATGGGGGCGAAGGCAGCTCCCTGAACTAGAGCTCAGAATGGCTCCGAGACACAAGCATGATGGAAGGAATGGAGGGTTGATGACAGGAGGAGAGGGAAAGGTCTGATACACGAGCTGAGATTCCGGAGCTCTGTCATCATGTGCGTCTCTTTAGAAAACACAGAGCCAGCCCAGGGACAACACATTCTGCCCTAAACGAATGTCAAGCATGACTCACATCAGAATTTGTGGCAGAGATGTCATGTTATCACAAACAATGCTGCAAGGGCCACGTCTTAGGGAGTGACACAGGAGTAACGCGGGAGTTCTGCAATCACCCTGGAGATGTTTTTACAAGGTCAGACTAATACAGAGGAAATTTAATTTCTTGATTTTTAAATCAGGATGGTTTGAGAACTGGTTTGGGATGCCAAGGAGATTTGGCGTCCAGATGTCATTGCAGGGATCAAAGGGGCCCACTTCTGCCCCTGTCTACCCTCCCTCTCATGTGCCCCTCCATACAGAGGATGGGAAACCAGAATGTGGGTACAGTATATTCATGAACCTTTTCAACTTGTTCATTCATTTTAGGAAGATCTTTTCTTTAGGAAGATCTTTTTTCACATATACAGAGATTGACTCAGGGGCTCTGACTGGTTGCAAAAGGACCCAGGTTTCCTTGTACGTGTTATTTCCCTTGGGTTAACGTGTTGTCTTTATCTTTAGAAAAGGTGTCATTTCCAGAGTAACTTTTCTTCGACTTCACTTGACCAGGGATATAAGTGCAGATAAAATAGAGAACAAATGTACATTTTACTAGTTTTAGTTTAATCGTTTTGGAGTCAGGGTAGTGTCTCTAGAGCACACTCTGAACCCTAGGAGAATCCCACTTATGCATGTGCAGTTAAAAGACTTCCCTTAGGAAGTCAGTATGATATTTACAGGCAAATAATAAAACCAAGAGGATATGAGAAATTTCTACCATAACATATTTAGGGGTATTTCTCCCTTGCTGGCTTGGTCCAAAGTGAATTTAGCCATTTGTGGTTTCTTAACAGCAAGGATCTATCTGTTTGTGGGGCCTATCTGGGCTGCTGATCAAGGCTGGGCCTAAACTGATTGCTGCTGGTTATGGCTAATATTATAAATGCTGGATTAACTTCATAAAAAATTTTAGGAAAATACTTGCTATCAAAATTACATTGAATATGAGGGAAAAAATATCCATCCCATTTCATTTCATTTCTAAGCACACATCAAGACTACATAGACCTAAAGTTAGTTTTTGCACCACTTCCAAAGCTACGCTGTAAACCTGTCTTATTTTGGCTTCTTTCTCTTTCCTGTCTGGGTGAGGATTGCTTCACAATCTCAGTAGCCATATGATACAAGTGGCAGAGCCACTAGATGTGTCTTTATTGTATCACTTAAAGAAGAGCTTTTCACTGCTCTCAAATTTTGGTTTTATAATTTCATAAGATAAAAAAAAAGGACTTCCATTGTAATAAGCATTCTGGGTTTTGTTGGTTAAACAGCTAACAAAGCCCTAACAAAAACACTGAAACACACTTTCCACCTCACCAAGAGAGCAATGGAACTCAGATTGTGCAGTGAACCTTTTTTGGTGATGCTTTGTTATACCCAATTTTTAAAAAGTCATATTACATCTGTGTTTTTTAAAAACTGGATATTAAGGAAAAAATCTTGTATATTACTTACTGAATATGTTTTGCTTTTACTAGTGTTCCCATAGCTGTTTGAATCTTCCAGTTGGAAGTGTATTCTGATTAGTGCACTCAGGTGTTATCCTCAAAGTAGATTTAACCTAAGTGTGCTCTGTGGCCATCGTGTTCACAATAATAATAATAATACGTGAACCTTATAATTTTAGCTCAAAGATAACTTGTTATAAGAGAAAGGAAATTAATAATCCCCCACTTTTGCTATGCCACCCTGATTGTTTTAATGAGGTGATCCATTCGTCTTTTGGCAGTGCCGCAGTGGCTAAGAAAATTCATGTAAACTGTCTTCAGAGTCACCCTGTCCTTCAGTTCTGCTAGTTCTGTTTTTGTTTGTTTGTTTGTACTTTTCCTTGAGTTAATTATGGTTGGCTCCAAATTTAAATCAGTAGGGAAAGAGTAGGAAGAAGTGAAAGTCAGTGTTTTCCTAATTTTCAAGAATTTTAATTGTTTTCCATTTCTCATTTTGGTTTTGAATCTTCTTTATTTTTTTCTTAGTTAATGTAGTTAAAGAATTGCCATTTTGTTTATTTAAAAAAAAACATTCATTACTCTTAATATTATGTGATTGTTTATTCTGGTCTCTACCTTATTTGTTTCTGATTTTTCTTTGTTATTTCCTTTCTCTACTAAATTTCAGATAAGTTTCTTTTTCTTCTAGTTTTTTGTGGTATAATGTTAAGCTGTTTATTTGAACTTTTTTTTCCTTCATACACGCATTTATAGCATAAAAAATTAAAACTAGAATTACCATATGATCTAGTAACTCCACTACCAGATATTTACCCAAAAGAAATGAAAATGCTAATTCAAAAAGATAAATGCACCTCTATTTTTATTGCAGCATTATATATAATAGCCAAGATATGGAAACAACCCAAATATTCATGAGTAGATGAATGGATAAAGAACATGTGGAGATATATATATATATATATATATATATATATATATACACATATATATATATTGCAGTTATATATGTATATTGCAGAATATTACTTGGTTAAAAAGAAAAATGAGATCTTGCCATTTACAACAACATGGAGGGAATCTAGAGGATATAATCCGAAGTGAATAAATCAGTCAAAGAAATACAAATACCATAGGACATCACTCATATGTGAAGTTTAAGAACCATCAAACAAACAAACTAAAAAAGATAAAATATAGGCTCAAATATGGAGGAAAAAAGTGGTAGTTACTAGAGAAGAGGTGGGTGGGAAGAAGAGTGAAATAGGTGAGGGTGATTTAGATTACACTTTATGAGCACTGAGTAATGTATAGATTTATTAAATTTTGTACTATTCTGTACACGTGAAACTAATGTAACACTATAAACTATTTATTCTCCTACATAGTGCTACTACACCATCACCTAGATTAGTTTCTAGGGGCACCTGGGTGGCTCAGCAGGTTAAGTGTCAGGCTTTTGGCTCAGGTCATGATCTGGTCATTCCAGGACCAAGCCCTGCATGGAGCTCCCACTTAGTGGGGAGTCTCTTTCACCCTCTGGCCCTCACTCCACTCCTGCTCTCTCTCTCTCTCTCTCTTTCTCTCAAATAAATAAATAATCTTCAAAAAAGTTAATTTCTTTTTTTTTTAAGATTTTATTTTTTTATTCATGAGAGACACAGAGGGAAGCAGAGACATAGAGGTCTTGGGTGCTGGCAGTCAAGTACTGCTGCCACCAGGCTTCAACTATTTTCCCCATGGATATTTGAGCCCTAAAATAGAACTGCCTTAACACTACCACCTCTGTCATGCAGAGGAAAGAGTGATCCTGAATTTCTTAATGATTCTGGTGTCCTCTATCTAGAGCACTTGTGATGACTTTGGTAAACAGTACACCCTCTGAGGCCTCTTTTAGAACATGAAATAGTGAATTTTCTGTTCTTACATGATAGATCCATTCCAAAATTTCCATTCTCAATCTCAAGTCTTTCCTCTAACATCTCCCAGGACAACTCAGGCATTTCCATGTGACTTTGTTTTGACCATTGTCTCTTCTAGTCTCCCAAAATTGACTTTAGCAGAAAGTTTTTCCTTTTGTGTACAGTCTCTCTTCCCCCATATCAGGGCCATGATGCTACTAGCCATCAGATGCTGGCTCTTAAACCTAGTCACAGTCCTGCCAGTCAGCAAAGAGATGAGGGGCCACTGATTGTCTTGCAGCATAGAAGCTTCCGCAATGACTTTTTTTCTTTTTAAGATTTTATTCATTCATTCATGAGAGACAAACACAGAGAGAGAGGCAGAGACATAGGCAGAATGAGAAGCAGGCTCCCTGCAGGGAGCCTGATGTGGGACTTGATCCCAGGACCCCAGGGTCATGCCCTGAGCCAGAGGCAGATGCCCAACCAAGACACCCAGGCATCCCAAAGTTTCTAATGTGAATTAAGTGTAATGCTGCATGGGCCTGATACAAATTGTTAAAAATCCCTCCTGCCATAATGGTATGTATAATAATGAGACATGCTGATTAATAAGAAGGGAATGTGATTTCAGAGTATAAATACATCAGTGCAGAAAAGAAACTAGAATTATTCTAATATAGGTCCTTTATTGTATAGTTCAAATCTTAAAGCTGGTTTTCAAATTCCTCAACAATGGGTCTTGGTCTTATCTATCTACAAATGTCATTGGTTACTACCATGTTTCTTTCATTCTAGTTCATTCTTCTCAGAAAGCATTCAAAACCATTTAAAAATTTTAATCTTATCCTATTTTCTTCCATGACCTTAAATTGCCCTTATTCCTGAATATACTCTATTATCTTAAGCTCAATTCCTATCTCAATCAATGTCTTCCTAGCAACTTTTATCTCCATCTCTCCTCACACAATAGGCATAGTTTCAACCACAGAATTAGAACAACATAAAGCACACAAACATTTATCTTAGCAAGATTTATATCTAACCATTTTTAGTATAAATTGTGAATCACACAGAAAAAGACAGCCCTTTTTTTTTTTTTAACCTGATCCTGTTGGCACTATGGATTAGGATTTATTGTGAAATTGATACTGCATGAAAATGGTCTAAGTCCTTAAAAATGTCACATGAGAAAGTGATCATCTATTCATTCATTCCTTAAAAATGAATATATATTTAACTTCTGAGTATCTTCTTGGTGATAGGTGATGAAATTCATTGAAACTGACAACTGGAGATGGATGATTAAATAATTTAAAATGATTATAATGATAGTTTTTTTTTACCCTTATCATAAGTTTCTGAAATTGTTTATTAAGGACATGTAATAAATTCAAAGTATTATAAAATCATATTGGGGACATAAATTGATAATATAAATGATTAGTAAAATCATAATCTGAAAATATAACACAAGTAAAATTTTTGTAGTATTAGGATTAGCATTATACTCTAAGTATTGCATTTTGGGGAGAATATCACCACAAATAACTAACAATGACACTTGATTGGATCACTCTATTCAGAGAGAACCAAAACATAAATTTAACAGATTTAAGGTGCTATTGTTATTTGAAAAATTATGTAATATTGAATAAACTTATGTTTTGTGTGTTCTTAATATATCATTAGCAAAATAAAAAAGTCTATTTATGTGAGAACAACAGGAAATCTCATTCATTGTTAGTGAGAACACAAAATGGTACACCCTGAAAGATCATTTGGCAATTTCTTTTTTTTTTTAAGATTTTATTTATTTATTTGAGAGGGAGAGCAAGTGAGACTACAAGTTTGGGGAGGGGCAGATGGAGTAAGAGAAGCAGACTCACCGTTGGGCAGGGAGTCCAAGGAGGGACTTGATTCCAGGACCCTGGGATCATGATCTGAGCTGAAAGCAGATGTTTAACCAAATGAACTATCCAGACACCCCTTGGCAATTTCTTATAAAATATGATATATACTTAGAATAAATTCCAACAGTGTTATTCCTAAGTATTTGCCCAAGTAAGTTGAAAGCTTACTTTTCTTCAAAAGCCTGCACATGAATGGTTATAGCAGCTTGATTCATAGTCACCAAAAACAAGGATCTCTTTCATAGATAAGTGAATTAACAAACAATCATATATCCATACAATGGAATACCACTCAAAAATAAAAAGGAATGAGCTATTAACTCACTCAACAACATGGATGAGCATTCAATGCATTTTGCTAAATGGAAAGCAAAATGGTTTAGCTAAGTGGTTTAGCATAGGCTGAACCACAAAGGCCATGAATGTGGTCTAATTCCATTTGTATCACATAAAGAAAAAGTCTATTTAATGAGTGAAAAACAGATCAGTGGTGAATGGACTAATTTAGAGAAGGAAATCCAAAATGGGTAAAAACTCCATTCTATATGGTACTATAGTGCTGGTTACACGACTTTATGCATTTGTCAAAACTTAGAGAAATGTATACCACAAATAGTGAATGCTAATACGTGCAATTTTTTTTAAATCAACAACAGGAGATCCTAGAGCAGAATGCACTCAGCAGTTAATAAACCTAAATTCATTAAAATGTCCCCAAAGGTGGTGGGAGAAGAAAGAATTGCTTACATACTTTTGGAAAACTGTGTTTTGACTAGATACTTTAAGGCTAAGAATAAAAGGAATGGTACATTAACTCTGTGCTGTAATAAATGGGTTTCTCACAGGGATGTGGGTTACCTATTCTGAATCTATTTTACATACTCGCCAGTGTTGAGCAAATACATAAATAAATTATAGATGAAAGGACCCAGATTCCTCACTGTCAGAGCAAGAAGTTACTAATAAACAAGCAAGGAAGAATCAAATGAATCCTGTAGTGCTGGGTTAGTTTTGGAAGTATCAGTATGAGCTCATTTATCGTAATATATATTCAGATAGATTCATACATAAATACATATAGATATAAATGTATGCATGGATTTTTATACATATAGATATCTTTTAACTCTGTCTGCTGAGAGGGCCTATAAGTAGTGAACCCCCAAGAGCAATGAGCACACCTAGTGTCTAGATCTTGGTTTCTAAATGCCTTGCTGCAATAAAAAGAATCAAAGAACTTTGGAGAAAGGGCTGAGACAGGGTAAATGCAAGATGAACCAGGAGTGTCTCATTATATCAAAAAGTAGGAAATGTTTCCAGCCACCACAAAAGAAGGATATAAGGGCATAGAAATATCTGAAAGACAAAAAAGCCAACCTGCAATTTCCCTCAATGGCCAAAGCTGTAATAAATTGAGCAAAGAAATAAATAAGCATTGTATTAGAACTTAAATAATAAAATAAATATCCTTTATATTAATATTATTATAAATAGATTATTGAAAGAATAAATAAATATGAAAAAGCATAAATCTTCACAGAAAAATTCTAGATAACATATGTAAATACACCCTTCTGCACAAAGTGGAGCTTAATTTTTCTACCTTTGAGTTTGAGTTTCATTTAGTAATTTTCTTCCAAAGAGGAGAGTTTAGGAAGTGAACAATAGTAACTTTATGTTGGTGATCCTTAGCACACGACAACTTGAGTGATTAGCATCACAGATGTCATGGATGTCAGATGTCATGGATTCCCAGATTTGATGTGATGAGAAGAACATCTCATCCCTGTGACATTCTTCCTAATAATCTGTAACTCTAGTCTACCCACAATAATATGTCAAAGAGATCCAAATAATGGGTATTCTATAACACGCCTGACTAATACTCTTGAAAATTCTGAAGGTCATGAAAACAAGGAAAGACTGAAGAAAAATGTTCTCATACCTAAAGAGACTAAGGAGATGTGATGACTGAATTTAATGTGTTATCCTGATTGGCTCCTGAAATAGAAAAAAAGGATATTAGTGGGGAAAACTGATAAAATTCAAATGCATCTATAGTTTAGAGAATAGTATTGTGTCAATGCTAATTTATTTATCTTGATAATTGTGTCATGGTTATGTAAAATGTTGATCTCAGGTTACGTGAGAACTTGTACAATGTTTGCAGTTCTCTGAATATAACATTATTCAAAAATAAAAGCTTTAAAAATATACAGTTCTTAGAACATAAATACCATACATTTGTAATTTGCAAAACTTTAGCTAAGCATTATGAAAATGACCAGAGTTGATTATCATCCTGCAAGTTCAGGGTTTTAACTTGAGGGTTTTTTTAATGCTTTAAAATTTAAAGAAAGCAACTATTAAATATTAATCAAAACTCAACTCTGACCTATGTCATAAATTAATATAACATTTTAAGTTTAGATGGAAACTTAAATGTAATCAATCGATATTTTAATTTCTTGTACAACATTATAAAGATTTTCTCCTTGAATACTCCCAGACATGCATGTTTTATTATCAGATACTTGGTTCATAAAATCTTTTTATTGAGCTAACACAAATATCAATTTCATTTTTTACCCACATAGCATTCTCAGCCTGTTATTTTGGCAGAAAATAAATCTGATTAAATAGCTATAGACTTTGTATCTTCACATTACCAGAGTTAGTAATCCCAAGTCTTTCTTCTTGTCTTAAGAAATCTAGTCATTCTCTTAATCTTTACAAATCTTTATACATTACTCTTAACATATTCAAAGCCAAATTGAATATATTGTATGCTATGCAGTCTGATCAGCAAAGTTTTAAGAGAAACCAAAAATCTCTTTTTTACATACTTTAACCTAAATTCTATGGGCTCATCACACTATTGAAATATATTAATTTAGCTTCATCTTACTTTGACACACTTATAAGTATTCTTGATCCCATACTTTTGAATTTGGTTTGCTGGAGAAGGCAAATTTATGATCCTTAAATACACAATGTCATCAATGTTCTGCACCGACTCACTAATATAAAGAAGGGTTGGTGAATGATAGAACGCCAAAATATGATTTGTGCCCTTCCCCTTGAGGTTAACATCTGCTAGGTACAAGTTTTAGAATGAACCAGTTGGGGATCCCTGGGTGGCGCCTGCCTTTGGCCCAGGGCACGATCCTGGAGACCCAGAATCGAATCCCATGTCGGGCTCCTGGTGCATGGAGCCTGCTTCTCCCTCTGCCTATGTCTCTGCCTCTCTCTCTCTCTCTTTCTCTCCCTGTGAGACTATCATAAATAAATTAAAAAATTTTTTTAAAAAAATTTAAAAAAAGGAATGAACCAGTTGTTCAATATATGTAGCATGGATGCCTCCATTTTGCTCATGATTTGAAGAGAAATTTTATCCAATTCCTTAGTGAAACTGAACTTAATTTGTATACCAAATATGTGTCTATCTGGCACAGATTACAAAATTATAAAAAATATAAAGTAATGTACTTTGTATAAGAATCCATATGTGTTCCTAGTGATAAAAAATGTCTCTTTACATTTAGTTACTGTAGATAGATAGATAGGTAGATAGATGATAGATAGATAGATAGATAGATAGATAGATGATAGATAGATTGATGATAAATTGATAGAGAGTTCTGAAAATATGATTTTAGTAATTCAAACTAGAATATAAACCATATATTACATCAAACTGATTGCTTTATAATTTGTGCAATCTGGCTTCTATCTTTTAAAATTACCTAATTTTATCTTCTTTAGGCTTGAATTATATCATCTATGATTTTTAAGATCATTGACACTATTTTAGAAATATAGTCCTATGACACTAGTGTCTTCTAAATCTTATAAAATCTTATAAATCTTATATTTCTAAATATAGTCCTATGACACTATTGCATTGTAAATCTTATAAAACACACTAAATCTTATAAATATTAATAAGAGTCTTATTTTTTTCAAGATGAATATATATACATCTTATAGACAGAGATATCAATATAGATTACAGAGATTAGATAGACTGTACATAAACAGATATATTATGTGTGTATGTGTGTGTGTGTGTGTGTGCACATATAAGTTATATAGAGATCAATTATTACTACAGGCTGAATTGCACCTTCATATGTTGAATATCCCAACACCCCAGTACCTCAGAGTGTGATTGTATTTGGATATGGGATCTTTAAAGAGGTAGCCAAGTTAAAATGACATCACTAGGGTGGGCCCTAATCTCAATACAGCTGGTGTCCTTCTAATAAGAAAAGGTCGGGATATACATATACACACACACATAGAGAAGACCACACGAAGACACAAGGAGAGACAGCTACCTACAGGCCAAGGAAAGAAGACTGAGAAGAAACCAACTCTACTGACATCTTGATCTTAGAGTTTGTAGCTTCCATAACTGTGAGACAATGAAATTCTGCTGTTTAAGCCACCCAGTCTGTTACCCTGTTATGGTATCCCTAGCATACCAATACAATCATATATAACTAAATTTATTTAGTTTCATTTTACAAAGAAAACTGTTTTTTTGAGAATTATCATGAAGATCTCTCATACAGTTTAGTATAAATACAACAACATATATACGAGACTATGGAGGACACTCCAGGAAGTCTTATAAATTTCTAGTTCCCTGTCAGTTAGGATTGAATCACAAACTTCACAGTGGTATCAGGAAGTGGCCCCCAAGCTGGACAGGCTGCATCATTACTTCAGCTCTAGTCTTGTCTCACAACACATACCCCTGCTGCAGGGACCCTATTACTAATCAAAGACTACAGGTAAGAGTTTTTAAGCATTATTTTAATCTTTTAAATTTTTAAAATCTTTTTTAAGCATTTTTTAAAATACAGACATTAACAATTTTTTGAATGGCTTTATTTTTAATATATTTTGCATAGTGTTGGCTCTAGGCTATTACTTAAGATAATAAGAGAATGGTTTTCTTGTTTTCTCTAACCTCTGTATTCAATTTTAACTTTAACTTGTCCTCTCTTTCATGTCTTCATTCTCTGCCATAATTAGTGTTTTGATGCTACAGTGGAACTTAGACATTTTAAACCTCCTTTGCAGTATAATTTTGTATTTGAAGTCTGAGCTGGAAATGAATATGCCATCACCTATATCAAGACATGTCCTTGTGACATCAAGGGTCAATCAAAGATTCTTAAGAATCTTTGACTACCTAATCTTGTGACAGTCCTTTAGACTATTTTTTTTTTCAAATATTGGCTTAATATTCACTTAGTGAAACTAAAGATTTTTGCTTATAAAAATTATATATTTTCACAGTAAGGAATTTAATGCATAGGTCAATCGCCATTTTCATAACCACAGAACATCTTTGAAAGATTATGAAACTGTTTAAAATTTTAATAATTTAAATGGTAAAATACATAGCCTTCCCTCTATTAAAAGGATCAGGGCTTGAAGTAGTCAGTTTTAAAACTTTACCTCTATGCTAGTACACACCTCAGACAACCACCATCTAATGAATCTTAATGGCAAGAATTATCAACAGTATCAACTACATTATATTGGTAGCAGTGAGAAGGCTGTGTGTGCATGTGTCTATGTTCCCTTCCTTTTTTAAAAAAAATCTTCAGATGAGGATATCTTCTATCTTGTATTTTTGTACATTCTATAATTGTTTTTCCTCAGCTATGTACTGAAATAAAAGTGGAAAATCTGAAATTAAAATTCCATTTACTCCAGAAGTACTGAACCATTGGAATTGGGCACTGTGTGCATCTACCAACTGACCAGTTCTCACTCCGAGTCCAATAACACATCACAAACATCTCAGTGTCAGTAGATTTTCATCCTAGATGTATGACCTTCTCTCATCCTTTCATAGAAGATGCTCAAAAGACCTAATAACCCAAAAGCCCTATATAGAGTTGTTTGAAAGCCATATGATCATATGTAAGTATATATATATTTTCCCATGGTTTCAAAGGAACCAAACAGTCATTTAATTGCACATAGGAAAGACACATCTCCAGTGGAGTAGTGTTACAGCCTATTGTTTTATCTAGAGAGGTTCCAAGTTTACAAGGATTTAATGCTTAGGTAACTTCCTCAGAATCCACTATTATCAGTTAGGGCTTTTAGTGGAAGGCGGTTCACTTAGTTTGCTCCCTATCCAGAAAGGATCACACAGGATTCAATGATTTAAACTTCAACCAGCTATCTTGGAGAACCCTTTATGAGAATGAGTTTGAAAAGACTTGTTTTCTTCTTGGATTTAAAAAGAATAATTCATGGAAAACTCAAATTCCTTATTTGAAATTTTGTGCAAAATTGTAAGTGCAGTTGAGAAGATTCAATTTGATGGAGTCCTTTACCTTTTTGATTTTAGCATGGCCAATTTTGATGCCTTAAGCCACAAGTGAACCTCTGCTTAGAATCCTACTGCGACTGTTGTTCACCTCATAAACTATTCTATAATGTTCAGTTTATTATTTACTGCTTTACTTCACAAACTTTATCTACCTCAAAGCATTGGCTGACTAGCTTACACTATCTAGCCTTCAGAAACAGAAGTATATTATTTCTGTCCCTAATAAATTCAATGACTTTTTTCTTTCTTTTTTTTAAGACTTTTAAAAACTTATTGATTTCAGAGAAAGAGAAAACGAGAGAGCATGAGCAGAGACAGAGGCAGAGGGAACAGCAGACCTCCCCCAACCACCACCACTGTGCAGGGAGAGCCACATGGGGCTCAATCCCAAGACCCTGGGATCATGACCTGAGCTGAAGGCATATGCTTAACCGACTGAGCCACCCAGACTCTCCAAGGACTTTTTTCTTAATTATTGAGTCTTAATATGTCTCTCTGGACTCACAATTCTGAGGAATTTGATGTTGACCAAGACAGTTGTAAGCATTTCAGTTTACCTATAGGCTGGGGTGAAAGCAACATATCTGTGAAAATTGTGCAACTATGTGTGTCTAAACACAGAGGGTAGTTCTGCTAAAAATCCACCTGATTCTTGGAACTGGATGAAAGGACACCAGCAGGACTGGCAATCATTTGCATTTGAACAGAACTCTGCTTGTTTACATGAAACCCTGAGACACTGATAGCACAAAATGTCTGTCAATAATCTTAATAGCCTTTATTGCATCTGTACAGTGCACCAGGTACTGTTTTTTACTTTACATTATGTAAATGTATGTGTCTTTACAATAATAACACAAGAAGATAAACTTCATTTTAGTCCATTTTCAAACAAGAAAACTCAGTTTCCAAAGCCAATCCATCTGCTTCATGCCTCACAGGTAGAAAGTATCAAACTTCAGACTTGAACCCTGAGTTTTCTGATTCAAAAAAATCATCTTCTGAACCAACGCACACTGGGTATCCATGAAAGTATGTCCCTCGAGTCTCCTACTGTGGAGAGGACAGTTGACTGATGACCTAGACTACTGCGCTCTGACTGTACCACCACATTCCTGCAGGCTGCTCCCCATTTGTGCATGGCAGGCAAGCTGATGCCGGCATGGTCCAGTCTTGACAAATTTTCTTGGAACTGACCTGCCATCTGAGACTCTTCCAATTCAAACTTCTTTTATTTTCCTTCCCTCCAGTCTGTAAGATCTATCTAATATCCAGGTAGGTGGTTCTCTCAGCCTTGTCTGGCCTTGTCTTCATATTTACTCATAGATTGTCTTAGTCATCTCATAGTCTGGGCGGCTCAAGCAAAAGACATTTATTTCCCACAGTTCTGGAGGCTGGGAAGTCCTCTACCCAGGTGCTGGAAGATCCAATGTCTGGCAAGGACACTCTTTTGGGTTGAAGAGGGCTGCGTTCTCACTGTGTGCACATGGGCTTTTTCTTGGATGTGTACATGGAAAGAGAAAGAGAGAGGGAGTGTGTGCATGTGTTTTAGAAAACTTTATAATTTAGAAAACTGAGTTTTCTAAGACAGATCTATCTTCCTCTTATAAGAACACTAATCTCATCTTGAAGATCTCACCTTCATGACCTGATCTAAACCCTACTACCTTCCCAATCCCATCTCCAAATATTATCCCCTGGAGATTACGGCTTCAACATATAAATTTTAGGAGACAAAAATATTTGGTCCATGGCATTTTGTGTCTGACTTTCCAAAATCCATGTCCTTCTCACATGAAAAATACATCCCTAAAAGTATTAACCTATTCCAGCATCAACTTTCAAGTCTAAAGTCCAAAGTTATATCTGAACTTCATCCAAATCAGATACGGGTGAGACACAAGGTATAATTCCTCCTGAGCCAAAATTTCTCACCATCTGTGGACCTGTGAAACCAAAAAATTTATCTGTTTCCAAAATACGATAGTGGGACGGGCATAGGGTAGACATTCCTATTCCAAAAGGAAGAAGTAGGAGGGAGTGACAAGATCCAAATTAAGTCCCAAACCTAGCACAATATATCCATGAGACCCTTAACACTTGAGCATAATCCTCTTTCCTTTGATGCATCACCCCACAGCTCATATTTATGATTTTCTTCCGAGATCTCATCAGAATAGCCTCTAGCATCCATATTTCTACCAAGATTCTGTACATGATTTATTCATGTTTTCTCTAAGAAGATGGATGCTTTCTTTATAGCTCTTCTGAGCTCCCCCAAGAATCACCTTAAATGTCCATTTTCATTCTGGCAGAACTTTCCCAGAAAGGAGGTGCTTTTTCTGAGTTGCACCTCAGAATTCCTCCTGTCTCCTTCTGCACCTATTATTCAGTTCCAAAGCTGCTTCCAGCCCACTTCACAGAACCAACTTCTAGCTTAGTACAAGCTGCTATAACAAAATAGTAGAGAGTTGTGGCTTAAAGAAAATAGACATTTATTTTTCACACTTCTGGAGGCTGGGAAGTCTAAGACCAAGGTGCCAGCTGATTTAGTTCCTGGTAAAGCCCTTTCCATAGCTGCAGATGGCCATCTTCTTGTGTCCTCAAGTGACTGGGAGGGAGAGAGGAGAGTGCAAGCTGCCTGGTCTCTTTTTCACATAAGGACACTAATCTCACCATGAGGACCCCACTCATGGCCTCATCTAAACCTAATTACTTCCCAAAGACCCTAACTACCATCATATAGGGAGCTAGGGCTACATCATAGGAAGGAGGAGGCACAGTTCAGCTACAATACAGCCACATTCCTCATTACATTTTTTGGATGTCTAATTACATCCTGGCTTTTTCTTCTCAGAAGGCACTAAACAGGACAATATATGTCTTTGGAAGGGAAAAGTGTGACATATATGATACAGAGTCTGTGGGGACGAGTTGATTATCCACACTAACACATGGGGTGGTGTGAAAGGTCAGTGTCATGAGGGCTCTAGGGACTCTGGGCTGTCTTGACAGACTTACTGTAGGTGCTTGCATATCCCAGGCCATTAATGACTTTATGCTTTGATAGAAAAAATTGTGCTGGAACTCACTGTGGGGGGGGGGGGGTCAGCTCAAAAATAGGAACCGTGATTAGTGAGTGAAAGGATACTTATGGCTTCTTCACTGAGGAATTAGGCAAAAGACAAAACTAGGATAGGCACCGAAGGATGAATAGGAGTGCTTCAGAGACAGACATCAGGCACCTCTTGAGGACGATTAGTCTAAGAGGGAACTTCTGTTGCAGAAAATACAGTTTAGGGTGACAATACAACACAACATAAACACATCATTTAGAAAGCTTTATAATTGGGATCCCTGGGTGGCACAGCGGTTTAGCACCTGCCTTTGGCCCAGGGCACGATCCTGGAGACCCGGGATCGAATCCCACATCGGGCTCCCGGTGTATGGAGCCTGCTTCTCCCTCTGCCTGTGTCTCTGTCTCTCTCTCTCTCTCTCTGTGACTATCATAAATAAATAAAAATTAAAAAAAATTAAAAAAATTTAGAAAGCTTTATTCCTGAAAATGTGTAGAAATGTGTGCCTTTTAAAGTCTAGTTAAAGCTTTTAATCAAGGAACTGAGGTACATCCTATCTAGCTTCTAAGATGTGCAACAGTTAGAGAGCTGGCAAAGGGACTTTAGAATCTGTGGCTTAGCAGCCTTATTGCTTGAGCCCTGATCTTGAGAGAATGCCCTTGAGGGAAAACCAGAAAAAAATAGATGAAGTTATGGAAGTTTATGGATATGGTGTGGGCTGGCTCCCCTTTCCTCTTTCAGGATTCTGTAGCTTTGGCTATCTGGAACTCTATGCTTAGAAAGTAATTGAATATGTACGTATATATCTATTTCCCTCCCTCCGTCTTTCTCTTTCTTAGTTTCTTCTTTCTTTCTTTCTTTCTTTCTTTCTTTCTTTCATTCTTTCTTTCTTTCTTTCTTTCTTTCTTCTTTCTTTCTTTCTTTCTTTCTTTCTTTCTTTTTTTCTTTCTTTCTTTTTCTTCTTTCTTTCTTTCTTTCTTTCTTTCTTTCTTTCTTTCTTTCTTTCTTTCTTTCTTTCTTCTTTCTTTCTTTCTTTCTTTCTTTCTTTCTTTCTTTTTTTCTTTCTTTCTTTTTCTTCTTTCTTTCTTTCATTCTTTCTTTCTTTCTTTCTTTCTTCTTTTTCTCTCTATCATCATCTTCTATCATCATTTATCTATCTATATTTTGAATAGTATTTCCAACAGTTTTAGCCCATCAATAGCTCCCAGGTTAATGACTATAGGAAGGACTCAAAAAGCAGAGACTACGAGACTGGAATACTAAAGAGCTAACCCTATATGCTGGAAAGTGATAGGTTAGAGTAATAAGTAATCGACACTACCATTGCTGAAGTTCAGACCTGCTGTTAAATATGAAATCGATGGAGAATGATCAAACATGGTTGTAGGAATCACGGTGTAAAAAGTGCTGAGGAAACATGGCTGGCGAGAAAAAGACTACAATCCTGGCTGGTAGCCAGGTGAAATTGTGGAAATGTCAATTTCAGTCGATTGAAGAAAATTAAAGAGACGCTCCAGTTGAGATAGAAAATCAGACATTGAAGCCACAGGACTTTGTTTCCTTTTTTTTAAGAATTTATACTTTATCCTAAGGGAGATGAGAAGTGTTAAAACAAGGTTTGTGGCAAAAACATTCAAATGTTCAGGACAAGACACCTGAATTTGAAGCCTGATTCCATCACTTATTGCCTGTAAACCCTTGGAGAGTTAGCTAAATTCTCGGTGCCTCAATTTCCTAATCTATAATAGGAAGATAGTAATAGTATTCCAGTAGATATAATTATTTTGAGGATTAAATGAGTTGGTACATCTTGGGTGTTTAGAACAGTGACAATGAGAGTAAATATTAAAAATAGTTAATTATTGTGAGAAAATATAGATAATTACTTATATATACTTATGTTATTATTGATGGGTAGTTTTGATAGATATGGAGTAAAGAACAGAGATTCAAATGATATTTAGGCAATATTCTCTTTAAATCTTTGTGTTAGATTGGACCGCAAGGGTCCAAAACTTGGTAACAAGAGCAATTCATGTTGCTGAACAGCACAACTGTCTGATACCATTGCATCAGCTGAAGTATGGAAAACTGATGGAGGTGCAGGATTGGACAGGTAGTATAAAAGTCACCTATTTAAGTTTAGAAACACTGAATTTGAGATGCAGCTGGGCATAAATGGCACACTCTTTAGAAATATGAAATAGAAACACCAAAAATACTCTCAAAGCAGTACATAGATTTCTCCATGAAAATTAAGGGCTTGAATTAGCAAAATAGTCATGGTTATTATTAAAGAAATTGCTTTGTCTGGGCAATGGGAACAACTTTATCTGCTAAGTGATACAAACGTGGACAACATTATGGTATTCCTAGAGTGAAAAAGAAGCATTTCCAGGATAATCACCTCGAGACCAATCTGAGGAAGATACCCAATATGTGTAAGCACACCAAACTGCAATGAAGAAACAAGAAAATAGGGCAGCCCAGGTGGCTCAGCAGCTTAGTGCTGTCTTCAGCCCAGGGCCTGATCCTGGAGACCCCAGATCGAGTCCCACGTCAGGCTCCCTGCATGGAGCCTGCTTCTCCCTCTGCCTGTGTCTCTGCCTCTTTCTCTCTGTGTCTCATGAATAAATAAATAAAATGTTTTAAAAAAAGAAACAAGAAAATAAGTTGTTCACATGGGCATACACTTTTTATTTACTTAGTGCACCTCACCATACCAGCATGACTATTTTTTTAAATTTATGGATTATTTCCTAGTAGATTAAAATAGCAGGTTGGTTCCTTGAGACTAGCATGATACTTCACTCCGTTCATCGAGAAGCATTAAACTCAGGCTGTTTATTACCCGAGTCACCATGGGACAGCATCTTGAATATAATGATAAGCTAAATGTTATCAAAATTAAAAGAGAAGTAAAAAAAAAAGCCTTTAGATAATGAAGTGTGGAATGTGTAACCATTTAAAGCACAGTAGTCAAGGACAGTCTTTTTATATCTGTTCACAGAGGTAAAATGTGAGTTGATGATGGTGCTCTGTCATCCCTGGAGACCAGTTAGTCCTTGGTACCAGAGACTCTCCATTAACATTTAACATAAAATATCTTTTTTAAAGTTATTTGAGAAATGAGGCAAGAAAATCAGAGTTAGTATTTTTTTTCCATTTGCTGATTAATTCAGTGTGTGTTTGTGTATGTGTGTGCAATTTCATTCAAATCATCACTATAACTTTTTTATTGAATTATCTTTGACACAATGTCACATTAGTTTCAGCTGTACAATAATGATTCCCCAAATTTATTTTGCTCACCCAATGGTCACAAGTGTAGCCATCTGCCACCAACAGTGCTATTACAATATAGTTGACTATATTCCCCAGGGAGTACATTGTATGCCCATAATTTATTAATTCCATAAAAGGAATCCTGTATTTCCCTTTCTGGTCCAACTATTTTGCCCATCTCCCCACTGTCATCCTCTCTGGTAACCATCAGTTTTTTTCTCTGTGTTTAGGAATCTGTTTACACTTTCTGTTTATTTTTTATTTACTTTTTATTCTTTAGATTCCATATATATATGTGAGATCACATAGTATTTGTCTTTCTCTACCTGACTTTTGTCGCTTAGCATATACCCATTAGGTCCACCCATGTTGCGCAAATGACAAGATCTCATTCTTTTATATGGTTGAATATATATATATATTTTTTATTTTTTTTCTGAATATATATATTTTTCTGAATATGTGATATATATATATATATCTCACTTTATTTTAATCTGTTGGTGGAACTTGAGTTCCAACTTGAGTTCCTTCCATATCTCAGCTATTTATAAATAATGCTTCAATAAACATAGGAGGGCATTTACCTTTTTGAGTTACTTGTGAGGGTTTTTTTTTTTTTTGATATTCTTTAGGTAAATAGTCAGTAATTATTGGATCATATGGTGCTTCTATGTTCAATTTTTTAGAAAGCACCATGGAGTTTTCACAGTGGTTATACCAATTTATATTCCCACTGACAGTGCACAAGGATTCCTTTTTCTCCATATATTTGCCAATACTTGTTATTTCTTGTATTTTGATTCTAGTCATTCTGACAGGTATAAGGTGATGTTTCATTGAGTTTTGTTTTGCATTTCCCTGATTGATGATGTTGAGCATCCCGTCAGGTGTCTATCAGCCATCCATATGTCTTCTTTGGAAAAAATATCTATTCTGGAATATTTGGAGTTTTTTGGTGTTGAGTTGTCAAAGTTCTTTATATACTTTGTATATTAACCCCTTATCAAATATATCATTTGCAACTATCTTCTCCCACTCAATAATTTGCATTTCATTTTTATTCTTTTGATGGTTTCCTTCAATGTGCAGATGCCTTGTTTTTTTGTGTTGGTGTTGCCCCAATAGTTTGTTTTTGCTTTTGTTGCCCTTGCTTGAGAACGTACATCTAGAAAAATACTGCTAATGTCAATGTCAAAGGAATTACTGTCTTTGTTTTTTCCAGAAGTTTAAAGGTTTCATGTTTCACATTTAAGTCTTTCATTTATTTTGAGTTTTTATATGTATAGCTTTCAAATATGGTCCAGTTTCATTGTTTTGCATGCAGCTGTTCAGTTTTCTCAGCACGATTTGTTGGAAAGAATGTTTTTTTCCCATTATATATTCTGGCTTCCTTTGTTGTAGATTAATTGACCATGTAAGTGTGGGTTTATTTCTGGGCTTTCTATTCTGTTCTATTTATATGTGTCTATTTTTGTGTCAGTGTCATAGTCTTTCAATTATTATAACTTTTGTAGTGTATCTTGAAATCTAGAATTGTGATACCTCCAGCTTTGTTTTTCTTTCTCAAGTTCGCTTTGGCTGTTCAGGGTCTTTTGTGGTTCCATACAAAGTTTAGGAACATTTTTTCAAGTTCTGTGAAAAACTCCTTGGTTTTTGATAAGGTTTGCATTGAACCTGTAGGTTACTTTGGGTAATATGCACATTTTAGTAATTTTCATTCTTTTAACCCATGAGCATGGAATATCTTTCCATTTGTGTTATCTTCAATTGATTCCATCAATGTTTTATAGATTTTAGAGTACGGGTCTTTCATCTCCTTGGTTAAATTGGTTCCTAGGTATTTTATTATTTCTGGTGCAATTGTACACGAAGTAGTTTTCTTAATTTCTCTTTCTCCTACCTTATTATAAGCGTTTAGAAGTGCAACTGATTTCACTATATTAATATTGCATCCTATATTACCGAATTCATTCATTACTTCTAATAGCTTTCTGGTTGAATCTGTAGAGTTTTCTATGTATAGTATTGTATCACCTCAAATAGTGATAGTTTAACTTCCCCCTTTCCAATATGAATTTTTTATTTATATTTCTTATCTGATTTCTGTGTCTAGGACTTCTAATACTATATTGAATAAAAGTGATGAGACTGGATTCCTTTTCATTTTGCTGATCTTAAAGGAAAAGTTCTCAGCTCTTCACCATTAAGTATGATATTAGCTGTAGGTTTTTCATATATGACTTTTATTATCTGAGTAATGTTCTAAGTCCTCTTTGTTGGGTTTTTATCATGAATGATGATTGATTATTTTCAAATGCTTTTTTTATCTATTGAGATGATCATATGATTTTTATCTTTTATTAATGTGGTGTATCACATTGATTGATTTGTGAGTATTAAACCATCCCACATCCCCTGAAAAAATCCCATGTTATCATGATGAATGATCCTTTTAATGTATCATGAAATGTGATTTGCTTTTATTTTGTTGAAGATTTTAGTGTATATGTTTCAGTAGGGATATTGGCCTATAGTATGTTTTTGTGTGGTGTCTTTCTTTGGTTTTGATATCAGGGTAATGCCAGCCTCATAGAATGTATTTGGAAGTTTTTCTTCCTCTTCTACATTTTGGAATAGTTTGAAGATACTATGTATTAATTCTTCTTTAAATATTTGGTAGAATTCACCTATGAATCCATCTGGTTTTGGACTTCTGTTTGTTGCTACTAACGTTGAAGCAAGACCCCCCCACCACCGACAAAAAGAGTATGACTCACAGAAAGGCCAGATGATGATTAGTAATTAGCATAAAAGTATTTTTTAACTAAGGTATGTACATTTTTTAGACATATGCTATTACATACTTAATAAAGTACAGTGCAAATGTAACTATTATATGCATTGGGAAAACAAAAAGAAATTACTTACTCTATTGCAATAGTCACTTTATTCCATGGTCTGGAACTGAATCCACAATACCTCGGAGGTATGCCTGTAGTTTGTATTAAAGCTCTACCGGTTCCTGCAATCATATTTTAATTTGTAAATTAATCTATGCTTAACCAAATTTGATCTGTAAACATGAAAGTGACTTGCAAATGCACATTTATCTAAGAGGTTGACAAAGTAAATATTGGTTTCTGAATTCATTTTTCTATTTAAATCTGATACATCACTTAATAACTAAAATAATGAACCCATGTCAAGTATTATTCTCTTAACTTTGTTCTTATAATTTGTATTCTTAATTTCAAACCTGTGAAGAATCTTTGAATAGTTTAGCTGAACTCATTCATGTGAACATAAATGAAAATTAAGCTTTTTGTTTCATGACAAAAGTTGCAATTTATTAAATGCATTTTCAAGTACATTAAATCTGATTAGACTTTTAAAAGCATTTCTCATGTAATTAAGTTGACAGCAGCTTATCCTGAGATGAATCAATTAGGACTTTCAGTGACATATACAAGGCACTTCATCTACTCCCGTATATAGAATATAGTCCATCTCCCTTCACTTGTTCCTGATTGAATGACTAGCAAAATAGCTTGGTATAATTATTTTTCTATTTGAGAGAATGCCCCTTAATTAGGGACTTAGTGTATAATAAATCTTTGTTCTTGGCAGATTTTGATTCAGGAGGCAGTGTGATAAAAAAATTTGGATCTCCATTTACTTTGCGGGAGTTTTTTTTCATGGACATGAGGTTACTCATAGCAATCTGTTTCTTCCTTTAAGCCACAGTAGCAGCTGAAATTTGTAGTTGAAACTCAAGTGTCTGTCAAGTACGCTTATAATTACATTTTACTCTATTTCTGAGGTTGTTATGTCACATTCTTATAACCACTTATTAATACTTTTGTTTCTTAATGCCACAAAAAATTATGTTGTCATAATTTTAGGTTGAATAACTAGACCTTAGTACTTTCTTTTAATCCTGCAACAACAGCAACAACCACAAAATTGGCCATCATGTATAATAAAATTGAATTAAATGATAGCTAAATCAATTATAAATCTTACCAGAGCATGTGGGATTTCCAATTTCATGGAAAGTGTCCTACTGCCATCACTTCCTTTTTAAGTGCAGTAGTAAATGAAACTTTGTTCAAGCCCCTGTAGCATTAGCCCTGGCTACTTTGGGCCATTTTATTTTGGAAGAATGCTCCTTTCTCCCCACTGATAGTGCTTATTATGGTTTTCTGGAAAAGAGTAACTTTGTTTATACTACCCAAATTTTTGCAAAGCACCACTCCTAATTCCCATGTATCCATCCCTGTCATAAAGTTCAGCATCCAGAGGGGCCATCGATTGGGCATCTCCTACACTGACTCTTTCTGACCACCACAAGAAGACCTGAACTCTCCCTCCATTCCCTTTACCAGGGTAAAGGCTACTTATAATCTCATTCTCTCCTAGATGTTCTCAATGATTACTAAGAACACAACTACAAATATCAATTAAATTTATGTATTTCAAGGCGTGAAGGAGAAAACCATTCAGTCTCCTGAGGTTTCCCCCATTTTAAGTATTATTATTTTACATGCAATTAGAGGTTATTGTTTTGCAAATGTGTTCAAACCAAAAGGAAAAGAGAAAATACATACATACATACATACATACATACATAAAATAGATATTTAAAAATGAGTTATTGAAAAAAAATTCACATTTAGAGACTAACACACTCACTGGATATTTGATTATACTAAGGAATTATTGCCAATTTTTTAGGTGTGATAAAGATATAACTGTATGTTTAGGAAAAGAGTCTATCTTTTAGATACACATACACAATAGGTCCAGAGAAATGAAAATGTGTATGTGCAGCATTTGATACAAAAGAATCTGGGGGAAGGAGATAAGAGGAGTATCTGGGGAAAAAATGAGACAATATATAGTTAAATATTTATAAGTGTAAATAGTTTTTAAAAAATCTATGCTTAAATATAAGCAGGCAAAGAAGGTATTAGAAGGAAAAAAAGTACAGGCTGATTTCATGCATGAACTTTAAAAATCTAATAATTAAATACAAAATAATAGCAAACATTATGAATCAATGTGCAAAAATCTTAGTGCATTACTTGTTATCTCTATTTTATGCTTCTACTTCTTTCTAAATCTAAAACCTTTCCCATTTCTATAAAATAATTTGGTGTGAAGTCAAATTTCTGACTGGGTTCCCCTGGTAAATTGACAAGATGGTTTATCAATTTAAACCGTTGATTTGTTTATCTGAATACTGCTGCTATTCAGATATGCTGCTAGGCCACATGACTTCAAACAACCAATCCCAGAATACTTTAAGTACACTTAAAATAGGATTCACAGGGGTACTTGGGTGGCTCAGTGGTCAAGCATCTGCCTTTGGCTCAGGTCATGATCCCTGAGTCCTGGGATCAAATCCCTCATCAGGCTCCCTGAAGGGATCCTGCTTCTCACTCTCCCTATGTCTCTGCCTCTCTTTGTGTGTCTTTCATGAATGAATGAATAAAATCTTAAAAAGAAAAAAAGTCATTGCAGAAGCTTCTACCCTGAAAGACAATCAGTGGCCCCGCATCTCTTTGCTGGCTGGCAGGACTGTGACTACGTTTAAGAGCCAGCATCTGATGGCTAGTAGCATCATGGCCCCGATATGGGGGAAGACAGACTGTACACAAAAGGAAAAACTTGCTGCTAAAGTCAATTTTGGGAGACTAGAAGAGACAATGGTCAAGACAAAGTGACATGGAAATGCCTGAGTTGTCCTGGGAGATGTTAGAGTAAAGACTTGAGATTGAGAATGGAAATTTTGGAATGGATCTATTATGTAAGAACAGAACATCCACAATTTCATGTTTTAAGAGAGGCCTCAGAGGGTGTACTGTTTACCAAAGCCATCACAAGTGCTCTAGACAGAGGACACCAGAATCACTAAGAAATTCAGGATCACTCTGTCTGTCCCCTGCATGATAGAGGTGGTAGTGTTAAGGCAGTTCTATTTTAGGGCTCAAATATCCATGGGGAAAATATGGCTTCAAATTAGTTGAAGCCTGGTGGCAGTACTTGACTGCCAGCACCCAAGAAACTCTAATTATCACAATAACTAGCAAGGTTGGAGAAGTAGCCTAGGGTGTATCATCTGTTGAGAATTGTGAAGATGATTAATAAAACATGGCATCCATAGGGAAAAAAGAGAATGGTGGCTAAAATGTGTACTGATTTTCATGTACAATCAGAAAAAAAAAGGTAAGCATGGAAGTACTGAACATTGAACATGATTAATCCAATAGAGAGCTGATTTCTTGCTCAGTGCCTGGACTAAGCTAATTTCTAGTTTCAGATACCACTGATGGAAGAGGTAGCCGTCTTTCTAGGAGAAAGGCCTCTACAACATTGACTTCCCAGTTCCTTCCCAAAGGAATGTCTGATGGCTGTGTTCTTGGCTGAGTCAGCATTACAGATAGGGAGAAATTCTGACATTTTAGAGAATACAAAATATTGGATCTGGGTGGATATTAATGTTTGGAGACCCAAAAGAGTCATCATGGGACCAGGAAATAATTGGATAAAGCCCATCTCACATTGGGTTAATGGGACCTGTAGACCCAATTGTCTCATCCCCAGTCCTGAATTGTGTAATTAATTATGCTATATTTGATAGTCAGAGTGATCCCCACATTAGGTATTTTACTCATATAGTAAGAACTGTCATAATAGAATAGGACAAATAGAAACCTCTTAAATTGAACCCAAGATACCACCAAGATAGAAAATAAAAAAATATATATATATATTGCATTCCAGCTGGGAAGGAGGGGCTGGATATTACCATTAAACATCTAACAGATGCGGGCACCCTGGGTGGCTCAGCAGTTTAGTGCTGCCTTTGGCCCAGGGCCTGATCCTGGAGACCCGGGATCGAGTCGCACATTGGGTTCCCTGTATGGAGCCTGCTTCTCCCTCTGCCTGTGTCTCTGCCTCTCTCTCTATGTCTCTCATAAATAAATAAAATCTTAAAAAAAAACACATCTAACAGATGCAAGGGTAATGATCTTATGATATTTCCATTTATTTCATAGAATGGCCTCTGTAAAAACTGGGATGGGTTCTGGACAAATGGTCGTAGACTATCACAGTTCAACCAAGTATCTCTGATCACATCTACTGTTCTAATAGAGTATCATTTTCTCAGGCGTGAGATAGGCAGTCGTTGATTTATTTGGTAAATGTATTCTTTCCACTCCTATCAGAGAAGATCAGACATAAAGAGTTTACATTTACATGGGATGAACAAGACAAATTCCACTACCTTGCTGTCTATGGCTGTCTACAAAAATAATTATAGTAAGAGATCTATGGGGTCTGTAGATTCTATAGAACATTACATTGATCCCTACATCAGGGGTTGGCAAACTACAGCTTGTGGGCCAAATCTGGCTGGCTGTTTCTATAAAACAGGGGGGGAAAAAGTGTATAGGGACACACCCATTACCATTTACTGATGATTTGTCTATAGCTGGTTTTGCAATACTAAGGCAGAATTGAGCAGTTGCAGCAGACACTTCACAGAATATTAAATCATTTATTTATTTTTTAAGACTTTATTCATGAGAGACACACACAGAGAGAGAGGCAGAGACAGAGGCAGAGGGAGGAGCAGGCTCCGTGCAGGGAGCCTGATGTGGGACTCGATCATGGGACCTTGGGATCATGCCCAAGCCGAAGGCAGACGCCCAACCGTTGAACCACCAAGGGGTCCCCAGAATATTAAATCATTTAGTAAGTTATTTACTGGCTTATCCTTTAAGAAGTTTGCCTACATCCACATATCTATGACATCATGCTGATGAGATAGGATGAGCATCAAATGGCTGGTAAGTTGAGGGCTTTTAGAAGGTATACGTACTCCAGGGAATAGGAGATAAACCTTATGAAAATTTAGTGATCCATTATTTTAATGAAGTGTTTAGGAGTCCAGTTGCCAAGAATGTGCCAGAATATGCTCTCCAGAGTAAAACAAATTGTTGAATCATAATCCTCTGGCACATAGAAGAGAGTGCAGTGCCTGAGAGGTTGGCCATCTTAGGTTCTAAAGGCAATACATTCCACATCTAGGAATTCTGTCCCGATCTATAAGACAGGTAACATGGGAGGCTACAGGCTATGAAACATGTCAAAATGAGAAAGGATTTCATAGCAAGTCCAGGGTGTAGTACATGGAGCCTTACCACATAGACACTGCTGCTATCCAATAGGCCCCGTGGTGTTGGAGGTTTCAGTGGTGGGAAGGCTTCAGTGTGACTCTTATGACAAGCATCAATAAAAATGTCTCCAAACAAGCCCATAAGATTCAGCCGAGAATTCTAAGCCTTCTGAAAAATAGCTCCTGGCATGTTACTAGAATCTGGTACAAATAAAGTGCTTGAAGCAGACATATAAATAGAGCACTGGCACTGCCTTATAAAGGGGCAGCTGAGATTCTAGCTCAAAAATTACACTCCAAAAGGATGTGAGGCCCTCCTTCAGACAAAGGCATATTCATTAAATGCAAGACCTCTACATGACACTATGTCAACAAATAGGAAAAATACATGGGTCTGGGAACCAAACGGTGGCATCATGAGTGGCTTCAATTGTCGTCACTCCCACTGATCCTCTGGAAGACTTTGTTTGTCATTTTTATAATCCCGAGCCCAGCAGAATTGGAGATCCTGGGTCATTCCCCAAAGAGGAAACATTCTTGTCCATGCAACAAGGTTGTCATTGACTGCAACCAAATACAGCTATTGGGGTATTTTGGACTTTTATGTCCGGAACCAAGCAAGAGAAGTCACCTTACCAGCAGAGGGATTAGAGAGGAATGTGCATAGAACTCAAATGATTCATTTAATGTCTCTTAGTACTCACTTGTCTTATTATGACTGCAACCAAAAGGTATGCACAAGACTATCCAGAGAAGATATGATTGCCAACTTCCAGGGGAATAACCACCATGCATGCTGAGAGTGTACTTCTGATGCAGGAATCTACACAATCTGGGACATGTTGTGGTCTCCACAGTGCAGTCACATAGCTCTAAGATTCCTGAACACCCACAGGCCAAAGAAGCTGAGTGCTACAGTTGGGCATTGTGGTTTCTAGAACAAGATAATGACATAGGAGGCTCCTGACTTTCCTTACTCCTACATATATAGCTATATACAAAACAATCTCTTTTAAGAGAAATCTGGAAACTAGGTGATTGATTCCTATGCATCAGACACATGAGAAAATACTACATCAAAATGAATAGGAATTTCACCATAAACTCCTTCCCCAGCACAGAATTATACAATCAAGAGGGAACTCTAAAGTCTCAGCTTCTCCTTGAGAAGAACAGGGTTTGGACTACACATATATGGTCAAATTTGAAGACTGCCACTCAAACGAAGCTATTCAATTTTACCTAGCACTATAATCCACAGACTTTGTGTTCATAAATCCCACAGGAATACAGAAATTAAAGAGGCAGCAGTTGGGATGCTTGGGTGGCTCAGTGGTTGATTGTTTGTCTTTGGCTCAGGCCATGATCCCATGATCTGGGATTGAGTCCCACATTGGGTTCCCTGTATGGAGCCTGCTTCTCCCTCTGCCTGTGTCTCTGCCTTTCTCTGTGTGTTTCTCACGAATAAATAAATAAAATCTTTAAAAATAAATAAATAACATATATATATATATATATATATATATATATATATATATATATATATTTTAAAAGGCAGCTGTTGATAGATGCATGGGCATTCACAGTGGCTATCCTTCAAAGACACAGCACAAAGAGGGCAGGCAAAACTCCTCTCCCAATGTTTTCCTGGAAGGGGTTTGACAGTATACCTCACTACTATGTGGGAGGTCTGGATTCTAATTAGCATGAATGTAGGTGCTGACTGTCATTCTCCCAGGAGTGCAAAAGAGCTAGTGGACACTTTTGCCTTCTTTTTCTGCTTCATTTTAAGAATAAAATCAAACCAATCAGTATTTCCCTGGAATGAAATATCCACACATCTAGTACCCCAACTTAAATGGCTTCCACTCAAGGGTCAGATACTCACATCATTTAGCTCTGATATCCAACAGGCTTGCATTCATGAGCCCTATAGGAATATAGAAAAGGAGGGAGAGAGAAGCAAAATTTAAACAGGTATAGCAGTACCATCTGAATGTATATACTTGGGTTCAGTGACAAAGACAGTGGCTTAGACAATCACAAAGGTTTGAGAGGTAATCAGGAACTCAAGACAATCTGATTAATGTTGTTATTCCCCTGGAAGTTGGCAATCATATCTTCTTTAAATAAGAATAGTATATCAAGATTGGGAGAGGTGACAGTTTTATAAACCAACACAGAAACTCAAAGGAAAAGAAGAAACAGGTATATGTTCCAATAAAATAAAACAACGGCAAAAAGATAAATCTCAAGAAACTCATTTTAATGAAATGGGAGATTGGTGATTTACTCATTAGAAAGTTCAAAATAATGGTCATGAAGATCCTCACTGAAACCAATAGAACAATAAAGGAACAAAGTGAGAATTTCAACAAAGATATAAAAAATATTAAAAAATGAAAAACAAAAACATTAGACCTGAAGAACACAATAATTGAACTGAAAAATGTCAGTGGGAGGCAGAGGAGTGGTTCAAGAGCAGATTACATCAAACAGAAGAAAATATCAGTGAATTTGAAGACAAAACAGTGAAATTCAACCAATAAGATGAGCAAAAGAGAAAAAAAAAGGACAATAGCTTAAAGCACTTATGTTACCCAATCAAGGAGATCAATTTATGCATTATAGAGGTCTCAGAAGAGGAGGCAAAAATGGCAGAAAGATTATTCAAAAGAATAAAGACTGAAAATTTCCTAATCTGGGGTGAGGGAGACATCCACAAACTGGTAGCCCAAAATGTACTAAATAAGATACTCTACAGAGCCATATCAACACATATTATAATTAAATTTTCAAAAGCTAAAGACATAGAAAGACAACGTCCGCAAGTGAGAATAGTTTCTCATGTACAAGGGAACTTCTATAAGATGTCAGTAAATTTTTTAGAAAATAAACTTGTAGACCAGAACAAAGTGCAATGACATATTCAAATTACTGAAAAACAAAAACAAACTCCTGCCAGCCAAGAAAACTGTACCAAGCAATGTTGTATTTCAGAATTGAAGTAGAAATAAAGAGTTTACTAGACGAACAAAAGCTGAAGGAATTCATCACTGACTAGTGAAATAAAAGATAAATAAATACAAATGTTAAAGGGAATCTATCAACTTGAAAAAAAGAATTCTAATTAGTAATATTAAAGCATATGAGAGTATAAAATTCAACGTTAAAGGTAAATATATAGCTAAATTCGAAATACTATAGCAATTCCAACTCATTTTATGAGAGTACATACCTGAGCATCACCCCAGATACCAAAGTCAGTCAAAGATACCACAAGTAAATGATATATCAATATCTTTGATAAACATAATTATAAGAATCTTCAATAAAATACTAGCAAACCAAATTCAGTAGTACATTAAAAGTATTATGAAACATGATCCTATTGAGATTCATTTCTGGGAATGCAAAGATGATTCAATATACAGAAATCACTTTAATCTATAATATTACAATATGAAACAAAACAACACATAATCGTCTCAATGGAAACAGGAAAATCATCCAACATAGTTTAACATCAGTTTAATGATTAAAGCTCTCAACAAAATAGGTATAGATGGAACATAAAACAATGAAAGCAATATACAAAAGCCCACAACTAACAACATAATCAACAGGGAAAATCTAAACATTTTCCTTCTAAGACATGATATAGAGCAAGGATGTCCATTCTGACCACTTCTATTCAAGATAATACCAGTAGTTCTAAATAGAGAAATTACACAAGAAATAGAAATGAGAAGCATCCAAATCAGAAATGAAGAAATATCTTTCTGTTTGCAGATAATATGTTGAAAATCCTATAGACTAAAAAAAATTATTAGAAATAATAAATGAACTCAGTAAAGTTGCAGGATACAAAAATCAATTAAAAACATCAGTCACAGGATGCCTGGGTGGCTCAGCAGTTGAGCGTCTGCCTTCGGCTCAGGGCATAATCCCAGAGTCCCGGGATTGGGTCTCACATTGGGCTCCTCGAGGGGAGTCTGCTTCTCCCTCTGCCTGTGTCTCTGCCTCTCTCTCTCTCTCTTATGAATAAATTAAAAAAAAAAAACTTTTAAAAAATAAAATAAAAAATAAAAACATCAGTCACATCTCTATACACAAACACCATATTACCTGAAACGGAAATCAAGAAAATAATCCCATTCACAATTGCAACAACAACAAAGAGTAAAGACATACTTATGTGTAAACTTAACCAAAGATATGAAACAGTTGTACACTGAAAACAATAAAGTGTTGAGGGAAAGAATGGTACAAGACATGGATAAATAAAAAGATAGCCCATGTTCAAGGATTGGAAGAATTAATATGGATAAAATGTTCATAGGATCCAAAGAGATCTACATATTCAGTGCAATTTCCATGAAAATTCCAGTGGTATTTTGGACACTGACAAAGCATGCCATGTTTGAAGGCACCAACGTTATCATTAAATTCACCAGCTCTAAGTGACCTAGGGCCTAGTATTAATAAAGGGTGAACCACTTTTTAAAAATCACAGAAGTAGGAAAAATATTCTTAAAATTTATGGTACCACAAGAAATCCTGACTAGCTACAGCAATATTGAGAAGAAAGAACAAAGTTGGAGGAATCATGCTTCCTGATCTCAAAATATACTGTGTAGTTTTAGTAATTATAAGAGTATAGAAAAGGCATAAAGACAGATATGTACACTGATAGGATAGAACAGAGAGCCAAGAGTACCATGCATTTGCAGTCTTTGACAATGGTGCCAAAAACACACAGTGGTAAAAAAAAAAAATAGTCTCTTCAATAAATAGTATTGGAGAAAACTGAATATTCACATGCAGAATGAAATTGGACCCTTAACTCATACAACATACAAAGATCAACTCAAAATATATTAAATCCTTAAAAATAACATCCGAGAGACTTTTGAGTGATACAGTCAGTTAAGCATCTGACTCTGTTTAGGCTTAGATTGCAATTTCAGGGTTGTGATATCAAGCCATGCATCAGGCTCCATGCTCAAGGAAAATTATGTTTAAGACTCTCTCCCACTCCCCCCTCCCCTAAATAAAATAAATAATTTGAGTGTAAATGCTCCAGTCAAAAGGCATAAGGTGTCAGAATGTATAAAAAGATAAGACCCATCTACATGTTGCCTACAAGAGACTCATTTAAGATCTAAAGTCACCTTCAGATTGAAAGTGAGGGGATGGGGAAATATTTGTCATGCAAATGGATGTCAAAAGAAACCTGGAGTAGCAATACCAGTATCAGACAAACTAGACTTTAAAACAAAAACTGTAAAAAGTGACAAAAAAGGGCATTGTATAATCATAAAGGGGACAATGCATCAAGAAAATCTAACAATTGTAAATTTACGTACCCAACCTATATAAGCACCCAAATACATAAAACAATTAATAACAAATATAAAGGAACAAATCATTAATTATATAATAGTTATATAATTATATATAAAATATACAATATATTATAATATATTAATTATTAATATATAATTATTAATATATAATAATTATATTATTAATATATAATAATTTCCACTTATACCAATGGACAGATCATCTAAACAGCAAACAAACAAGGAATGAATGGCTTTGAATGACACACTGGAATAAATGGATTTGATAGATATATTCAGAATATTCCATCCTAAAACAGCAGCATATACATTCTTTTCAAGTACACATGGGACATTCCAATGAATGGGTCAACCAGGAAATAAAATAAAAATAATAATAAAATACCAGCAACAAATTGAAATGAAAATACAACAGTCTAAAACCTTTGAGATGCAGCAAAAGCAGTCCTAAGAGGGACGTATATAGCAACACAGACCCATCTCAAGAAGCAAGAAATATCTCAGATAAACAACCTAATCTTACACCTAAAGAAGCTAGAAAAAGAACAAGGGAAGCCTAAAGCCAGAAGAAGGAAAGAGATAATAAACATTAGAACAGAAGTTAAAGATATAGGAATTTTATTTATTATATATTTTTAAAATATTTTATTTATTCATGAGAGATATACAGAGAGAGGCAGAGACACAGGAAGAGGGAGAAGCAGCCTCCCTACACGAAACCTCATGAGGGACTTGATCCCAGAGACCCGGGAGCCCTGAGCCAAAGGCAAATGATCAACTGCTGAGACACCCAGGCGTCCCAAAGATATAGGATTTTTTAAAAAAAGAAGATCAGTGAAATCAGGAGCTGATTCACTGAAAAAATTAATAAAATTGATAAATGTCTAGACAGCTTACCAAAAAAGAAAAAGAATACAAATGAATAAAATCACAAATGAGAGAAAAGAAATGACACCACAGAAACACAATTTTAAGAGAATATTATCAAAAACAAAATGGCAAAAAATTGTTCTATCTGAATAAAAGGGACAAATTCCTAGAAACATATAGTTTACCTAAACTGAAACAGGAAGAAATAGAAAACTTGAACAGACTAATAACCTTTCAATCAATGTTAAAAAAAAAAAAGACTCCCAAAAAACAGAAGTCCAGGACCAGATGTTTTCACAGGCAAATTCTACCAAACATTTATTTTTTTATTTTTATTTTTTTTTAAAGATTTTATTTATTTATTCATGAGAGACAGAGAGAGAGGCAGAGACACAGGCAGAGGGAGAAACAGGCTCCATGCAGGGAGCCTGATGTGGGACTTGATCCCGGGACTTCAGGATCACGCCCTGGGCCAAAGGCAGGCACTACATCACTGAGCCACCCAGGGATCCCCTCTACCAAACATTTAAAGAAAAGATAATACCTATTCTTCTCAAACTATTCCAAAAATAGAAAAAGAAAATGCCCAAATTCATTCCTTGAGGCCAGCAATACCCTGATACCAAAACCAGCTAAAGACACCACTAAAAAAGAGACCTAAAGGCCAATATCCCTCATGAATATGGATGCAAAAATCCTCAATAAAATAGTCTGCAAACCAAATCCAACAATACACTTAAAAAGAAACAGTCATCACGAACAAGAGTGGTTCAATATTTGCAAATCAATCACTATGATACATCACATTAATAAAAGAAAGGGTAAAAACCATATGAGCATTTCAATAGATGCAGAAAAAGCATTTGACAAAGTACAACATCCATTCATGATAAAAATCCTCAACAAAGTAGATTTAGAGGGAGCATACCTCAACATAATAAAGTTATCTATTAAAAACCCACAGCTAATATTATCCTCATTGGGGAAGAACTAAGAGCTTTTCCTCTATGATCAGGAACAAGACAGGATGTCCACTCTTAGCACTTTTAGGTAACATAGTAGGTGAAATCCTGGCCAATACAATCAGACAACAAAAAGAAATAAAAGGCATCAAAATCAAGGAAGAATTAACATTTTCAGTATTTGCAGACAACATGATACTCTATGTAGAAAATCTGCAAGACTCCACCCAAAAACTGCTAGAAATAATACACAAATTCAGCAAAGCCAGAAGATACAAAATCAATGTACAGAAATCTGCTACATCAGAAAGCAAAAAGAGAAATTTAAGGATCCCATTTTACAAATGCACCAAAAGCCATAAGATACCTTAGGAACAAACCTAATCAAAAAGGTGTAAGACCTGTACTCTGAAAATGATAAAACACTGATGAAAGAAATTGAAAATGAGGGACGCCTGGGTCGTTCAGTGGTTGAGCAGATGCTCGCCTGAGCCTTTGGCTCAGGGCATGATCCAGTCCCATGTCGGGCTCCTCTCAGGGAGCCTGCTTCTCCCTCTGCCTATGTCTCTGCCTCTCTCTCTATGTCTCTCATCAATAAATAAATAAAATCTAAAAACAAAAAGAGAAATTGAAAATTACACAAAGAAATGGAAAGACATTCCATGCTCAAGAACTGGAAGAAAAAAAATGTTAAAATATCTATACTACACAAAGCAATATTCAATTTAATGCAATCCCTAACAAAATGCCCCCAGCATTTTTCATAGAGCTAGAACAAACAAATTTAAAGTTTGTATTGAAACTGTATGGAAAGAAATATAATCAATTCATCTTTGAGTTATTTTTTAAAAATATTTATTTATTTATTTATTTATTTATTTATTTATTTACTTATTTATTTATTTTAGAGAAAGAGAAAGAGAAGAGAGGGAGCATAAGCAGGGAAGGGGGCAGAGGCAGAGCGAATGAATCTCAAGCAGACTCCCTACTGAGCCCAGCACCCAGGAGAGGGCATAATCTCACAACCCTGAGAGTATGACCTGAGCCAAAATCAGAATCAGTTGCTTAACTGACTGAGCCATCCAGATGCCTGACACCTATGAGCTCTTAAGAGAACATATAAGAAGTTATTCATTCCAGTTTTCTTTGTAGTATTAAGGAATTGAAGGCAAACTAAGAAAAAATATATATATATACATATATTTATAATATGTGTCTCCTAAGAGGTATACATATATACACATATGTAAGTATGTATACATATATATATACCTACATGTGTACATATGGACACACACACACATATAAATACATTTATTATAAGGAATTGGCTTTCATACTTATGAAGACTGAAAGGTCCCAAGATCTGCAGTTGGCAAGCTGGGGATCCAAGGAAGCCTGAGATTGTGTTCCAGTCTGAGTTCTAAATCCTGAGAACCAGAAGAGCTAATGGTGTAAGTCATAGTCTGAATTTGAGAGCCTGAGAAGCAGGAGAATCAAAGGTGTAAGTTCTCATCTAAGGGCCTGAGAAGATCAATGTCCCACCTCAACAGTCGAGGCGGCAAAATTCCCTCTTAATCAGCTACTTGTGTTTGTTTGCTTTAATCAGGTCTTCAGTGGATTGGATGAAGCCCACCCACATGAGAAGGCAATATGCATTAGCCAATTTACAATATGCATTAGCCAATTTACTGGTTAAAATATTCATATCACCCAGAAACATGCTCATAGATGGACTCAGAAAAATGTTTAGTCAAAAGTCTGAACATCTCACGGCCCAGTTAAGTTGATATGTAAAATTAACCATTATATGTACTATATTTGAAAATTCACACGTTCTATATTACAGGAAGCCCACTAGTAGACTTATAACTGAGAGAAACTCTTGTATGTATGAATCAAACAACTCAAACTCAAATATCTGTCAACACAGCAGATGAATGCACTGAAATATTGTCATACAATGGATTTGGAATCTTGTAGGCAGTGAAAATGAAACGTAGATTACCTCAATAAGGTGAATTTCCAGTATAAATATGGAGGAAGAGAAAAAAGCCACAAAATAAGGCATACACTATGTTTCTAATTTTAAAAAAAATTGACTGGCAAACTGACACATACAAAGATTAGAGAAAGAGAGGGAGAGAGATTGAAGAGAGAGAATAAAAATAAGAAATTGTTTAACAAAGTAAGTCCAGGAATGAGACTGCCTCTGTGAGAAATGGAAGGTGATGCAAATCAGGAGAGGCACAGAGCAATTTATGGAGTATAATAAGATGTTTCTTAACCTAAGTGTTAGGAACATGATGTTCTTTTTATTGGTTTTTAAAATATACATCTGTGTTTTCTAAGCCTTTATGAGCCTGTACAATGTTATAAATTATTTTTTACAAAATAGCATTTGGAAAACAGTGTTAGATTATTTGTAGCACTTTTTTTAGAATTAAAAAAAATATTAAAAGTCCCATGTATTATTTATCTGTGTAACTTTAAGGAATTTTATACCTAACTGCCACTATACACAGGTTATCACACTAACCAGAGAGAAACTAAGTTTCAATAGAAAACTTATGTTATTCATATTCACAACCTAAACCCTCAGGTAACTTTCTGATCATGGCCATCTGGTCTGCTGGAGGAAAAGAACCAGAGCAGTGGGATCTTCAGTACTGCTTCTCCAATTCAAACACCTACTGCTGAAATCACATTATTTTTCCCATCCTAAATACTGCAATGCACTGTTCTCTTCCATTTCTGCGATGCTAAGATATTAAATCTCATACAGAAGTGTAAATAGTGTTTGTATGCATTTACCCATAAGACTAGAGTAACTCAGAGTATAAAATGGTGAATGCACATTGTTTTGGGGGAGAATGAGAAAGAGGGGTCTTGTTATTTCATCAATATTCTGAATTCCACTTCAAATCATGTGTTTTTGCCTTTTGCAAATGGGATTTTTCTAGGTTATTTTAAACACATTTAGAATATAAGACAAATATACACATTATCTTTTCTTTAAAAATTTATTTGAGGCAGCGATAGGGATATTGATGGAAATATATGTTTAAAAATACAGATTTTTTTTCTTTTTAATCAGAAGTGACTTATAGAGACCTAGAAGTGCATTTTATTATACATGTATAGTTAGATATTATGCTATACACTCTATTATACATTTATGGAGGACTCTCTTTAATATATTCTATAATACCAGCTACATATTAGTAAACATTTCTTATGTCATATTTTCAAACTTCTAAATAAATAAAATATAAAGATTTATTATAAGTTTATCAGCTAAACATTTGCAATCATGAGGAAGAAATACTACTAATTTACTAATTGTAGACAATTTAAATCATATGCACTAATTCCTTGGCACTCAACTCTCTCTTTTTCAGTATACTTCCTTGGATCCCAGCCACCATGCTGGAGGACCCCAGGAGCCATAGAAAGAGCCATGGAGAAGCATGAAATCTCCCTATCCATCGCCTGGGCTGGGCTTGTGGAGGACAGCCAGCATCAACCATGGGTCAGCCTCCTTGAAAATGGAGGCTCCACTTTCCACTTGACTGCCTTAGAAAGTGTCATATGCAGCAAAGATAATCTATCCCTCCTAAATCCCGGCAGGATTACAGATTAGTGAGTGAAATAAGTGATATTTGCCATATTATGCCTCTAATCTTGGAGAGTGGTTTTTACTCAGTAATAGCGACTGAAACAGCTTTTGATGCTGGAATACCTTGTGCGATAGATGACATTTTGGTGGCCATTTTTAAAACTGAAAGTATGCTACAACTTTAACCATGATAGTATTCCTATTTCTTTTTTTTTTTAAAGGCTATTATCCCCATTTCACAGATTTTGAAATATCACAGTACCAAAAAGAGAAAACTAGGAAGTCACAGTTTTCAGATATGGGCCAAGGCAATCTGGACTAAAAGTTCATGTTTTTAGTCCTGATATATTATTCTCTTGTAAGTCTTCTGAGAGCTGATGGAATAGTTCATAAAACTCAAGAGCTATGAGGGATAAGTCCTTTAAAAACCTTCATAGAGATACTACTCTTACGAATTCAGAGTACTGTGTAAGTGAATGAAATGAAAGAAAAATGTTCTGGGAAGAGGAAGAAGTAGAACGCAAGAACTTTAAAACAAATAATAAAGAATGGAGTTAAACACAACATGAAGCATGGGGAGAGATTAGGAGCTTACCTCCTCCATAGAGAAAATGCAGGCCAGTAAGTAGAAACATATTCAGTAATAAAAAGGTACAATTAGTTACTGATAAGAACTATACTAAGTATATTAGACATGCTAAATAATTAAGTCTTATGCCAGCCCTTTGAAGTATACTATTATTATACTATTGTGTAATATAATACAACATAATAATGATTGTCTCATCTTATAAACAAGTAAATGTGGCACGGAGATATTAAATGAATAACCTAATGTCACAAAGTAGAGAAATAGTAAAGTCTTAAGCAGTCTGACATCAGGGTTCATGTTCTTAACCACTACCCTGTGTGTTATATTAAGAAGCACATTGAAAATAAAACAAACGCCAAAAAAGCAATCTAATGAACTAAAATAGTAAATAAGATGAACATAAAATATAACATTCAAATAAATAGAAGCGTATGCCTACATCCATTCTTTCTTCTCCATTTCCAATTCAGCAGTTTAGCCCTGAGACCCAGGTTTATCATTCTGCATGTACTGTTAGTCTCCTGCAACCTATCATTTCAGAAGTGATCTTCCCCCTTGTGGGCATACTTAGGACATTCCCACGTAAAACAAAGAAGAAACAAAACAAACCAAGCCAAACAATAAGAAGAAGGAGAAGAAGAAGAAAAAAAAAAAAAAACATAAGCAACAATAAATGATTCTAAAACAAAATGCCCTCCATTGGTTATAAGAGCCCCAGGTATAGTTACCGCTTGTTGTTTTACAGTTATCATCCCCACCATTCCCTTCAGAAGCAGGTTTTGTGAATGACTATTTTATGCTTATGGTTTCCATCAGTAAATTAATTTTGCTTATGAGCCATGCTAGCAGTCAACTGCTCAAAATTCATGACTTTATTGTAGCTAAATCCTTTTGAGCATCTTTAGTCCTTATTTTATACCATATATTAATACCAATTCCTTATTCCTTTTTTTAGTGGATTCTTCATTGCCAGAACTCATAACACTATGCTGGAAGACAGCAATTTGAAAATATGTATTGCTAATTCTCATAATAGTAGTTACAACAATTAATTTCTTTCAAACGCATCCAACTTTAAATTGGTATCATTATCTCAATTTTAAAAATTAAAAATTAAAACAAACAAACAACAACCTCTGTAGTTTGGAGGATGTGAGGAGTACAGTTCTTGTACTTGATTTAAACTCAAAAGGGCTAAAATAGGGGCTCATTGTCTTGATCCTCCTTGTTTTGTGACTATATTTTTTAATAGCGCATCTCCTTTCTACTGATTTTTAAAATGCAAAATGGGCTTTGTCTCATTATTTATGTTCTTCTATATTTTTCTCTTTTAGGATAACACACAAACACTTCTTGTTTAGAAGAGCAATATAGAATCAAAGACCAGAGTTCCATCCTAGATCATGGACAGCATTAGACATCGGCAACATTAACAGAATTGGAGGCTGATGACAGAGGAACAATCTTAGAACATAAGATTTCAAAAGAGGGGGAAAAATTAAACTATAACTGACAACACTATTCATGCCCTAAAAGTGGTGGCATAGTTTCAGATAGCCTTTTGTTCAGCAAAATACTTTGATAAATCAGTTTTTTTAATTCATTAATTCAGAATTATATACCATAGATCCTAATCAAATGGCTAATATAGTCAACTTTCTAGAAATAAGATTTCTAACAGCTGAAACTTACGGGTAACTAGTCATCAAGGAAAGGGAAGTTAAATGATAATGTAAATTCCAGGTATATTTCCCTTGATATGCCTTGTACAATTATCCTGCAGAAACTGGAAAACACAGCATGTGACTCTGCAGCAAATGGTATCTTTGGACAATTGGATTTGGCAATACAGTTTTTCCTACATATATTGGCCTAAGTCCTAAAAATGTAGTAATAATAATACCTCAGTAATAACTTCAAACATTTTATTTGTGTGTCTGAAAAATAATTAGAAAACAGCCAGAATGTGTACAACTTCAAGATGAAATCTTTGAAAAAAATTCCAAAACACTATGCATATATAGTTCACAATCTTGCAGACAAGGAATGCTCTATAATTTTTATCAAAACCAGAAATCTATAGTTTTTGTACTCTTTAACCATTCTTATAATCTGAAAATATAATTCCCAAATGGTCATGAAGTATATGTTACCTGGAAGAAAAATGAGCTTTGATCATTAAAACTCTATTTCATGAATAAATGATATACAAAAGTGATAAATATAATTTTCCATTTTTCTACATGTACTGTTTCATTAAGAAATGAAATAAATGGATTAATAACTGCCAAGATATTGTTTGAAATATACTTTTTTTTTACAGAGATATTTTGTTATCTATTTGGTTGATTTGGCAAGTCCTGGGATGTCAAAGAATGAATCATTTGGTTGAAAATACCTTTGCGAATTCATAAAAAACAACAAGCCTCTTTCTGGTGTGCCAGATTTTTCTAATGCTGAGTTTTAAGAGATTGTCAAGATTGCTATTAAATGAAGTTTACCCAAACTACCTAAAATTAATTACATTGCCTAAATTCAAATGAAAAATTTGAAATGCACAACAAAATTCACTGTGTTCACTGATATATTTTTCTAGATAAAGGATACCTGTCTTTGTTTTGCCAGAGACTTTTAGCATAGCCTCTAAAATAGTCTTAAAAAAAAAGAGAGAGAGAGAAAGAAAAAAACCACGTATTTTGTAGTGTCTTTGTCTTTTGCTTACTCATGGAGTTTTTCATTTTATAGTATCTTTGAAGTAGGGATAGGATATCCAATCAAAAGTACCTTACAATTATGTTTGGCAGAAGCACATTTTCCAGGTACACTTATACCTTCTGGGATTCATGACCCTGGATGTGAACTTCCATTTTCTACTAGTAGTTAGGAACACAGTGAACTACCCAAATGATGCATAGTTCTGGTCCACAGAGGATAGCTCTTTATCTTTAATGGGACCTAGTCCACAGGGAACACACTGCTCTGGCTGGAGTCTTGCTACACTCTACATCTCAGCTACAGAGAGGCGGCATATTCTCCACTGACCTGGGGGTCAGTGCTTGCTTCCACTCACTGTGAGGCGGTGATAGTGCTGCCATGCAGGTGGAACAAACACTAGCAGACCTAAGTGTGACTTTGCAGAAGAGGAATGATGAAATATCATACCAAAACTTATGATGATACACACACATCTCTTTAACATTGTTGAACAAAGACATCATAGGTGCTCCCTTTCAAAAAAACTAACTGCACAGTCCATGAAATTGGAAATTAGAAAAGGAGATAGGAAATTGAAAGTTAAAATGTCATACCTCTATAACAGCGGAAATAAAATATATGTTAAGGGGGCAAAATAGCTGGAAAAGATGTTTAGATAAAGGCCAAAGATGAAGCAAAAGTGATATTGTACAAAAGTGAATTCATGATGAAGCAAGGTTTCCAGAGATCAAAGAGAACATTATCTACTAAAAAATGGTGGGTTATCTCTCAAAAGAAAGTCCTCAGATGCAAGAGGGAAAAAATAAAGAACAAATAGGGTCTAAATAGCAGTTCACAGAATGTGACTCTCCTTTTTCCGTTAAGTCAATTTCCAGGAGAAATGTTTGGATACATTGCACATCTGTCTTTTGAAAGGAGAAAAAAATTATATAATTTAGTACTCATGGTTATTACCTCTTTTAATATTTTGAATGGAATATTTAGCTTTTATTTTGTAGATAAAAAAGCTAAAGTTTTGTTCATTCAGATTTCTTTTTTTAATAAATGGGAAAGGAGACTCAAAAAGAAGTTCCAAAAAGTCAGAATAGATGCCCTTGGGAGCACAATATAAAACAAGTTTAAAAGTAATTGCACCAGAATATATCTAAGAAATTTAGAAGGCATGTATTTCTAGGTGAACCAGTTCCTTCAATTTTGTTCTGAAAAAAGAGCAGAGACATTCATTACTAGTATATCTTTCCTTGGGCTGATTAATATGGCAGGAAGAAGAATGACAAGAGGCAAGGTAGCCTTGAGTCTTTCTATCTTTCTACCTTCTACATTTCTACCAGATTTCATGTAATCTGATTCTAAGGAAATATTTCTTCTGTGATTTCATCTTATAATCCATTATTCTGTTATTGACCTTCAGTGCAGCAGTAGATGAGTGCAAACTACAGACATAGATGGTTAACACTATGTAGGAAATATTTCAATTGGGTTTACTGCCAATGCATAGTTGAGGAACCATGACACTAAATGCAAATATGAATGCTTTTATTTACAGACAAATAGGAAGCAGACTTGATAGTCTGTTGTGAAAATAAAAGAACCCTTACTATGTTCTTGCCCATGTGGAGGGTCATTACATTACTGCATGAAAGGGAGTCATAAGAGTCAGAAAAAAAATTATCAATATGTCTATAACTAAACAAAGATTACTAACCTGAGCAAAGAAAATAACAAAGAAAAATTAATTAATTAATATATTTTATTTTGCACGCTGATTCTAATTAATGGTTTTAACTCTTACCAAATATTAAAATTACAACAAACATTCAATGAATATTGGTTGAATCCTATAATTCATTTGCTGAATAAATTCATTTTTTAAAAGCTTTTCTCTAAGTTCCAGTTAGTTAACACACAGTATAATATTAGTTTCAGGCATACAATATATTTAATATCATATTAAAGATTGCCCTGGCTACATTTTACTTAGCATCATTTAAGAGTTAGGCTACCTGTCAAAATTCCCATTCTAAATTGGAAATTTTCCCAAAAGTAATATGTATGTTTCCAAATAGGTTAAAATTATAAGAATATCATCAAATCTCTCAACTCCATCCATCCACTAATCATAATACAATTTTAAAAAATATTTTATTTGTAACAATATTTCACTAATTATTTTTTCACAACACTGGAATTAAAGAAAGTGATTTTACGTAATGTACTAGTCTGCTTATCTACCATAACAATAACCTGTCTACTGGGTGGTTTAAACACCAGACCTTTATTTTTCTCAAGGTTCTGAGGCTGGATGTCCAAGATCAGGGTGACAGCAATGATGGGTTCTAGAGAAAACTCTCTTGCCAACTTTAGCTGGCCACCTCTTCTTTCCATATCTACATAGCAGTGAGAGAGACAGAGAGAGAGAAAATATTCTCTTAGTCTATTCTTATCATTCCATCAGACAAGACCCTACCCTCATGACCTCATCTAATCATAATTAACTCTGCGAAAGAAAGCATCATCTCCAGAAACCATTACTTTGGTGTTTTGGTCTTTAACATATGAATTTTGGGAGAACATTAATATTTAGTCTGTAACAAGTAATACATAAAAATGTTTGTAATATTTAGCTTATAACTTAATTACAATATATTTAAAAACAAATGATTTAATGTTATTAATTAGGAAGAGTAATTGATTAATTTAAAGTGAATAATGAGTAAATAATAATAGTAAAGGTAGGTTATGTTATCAGTAGGAATAGTGAAACAGAGATCTAGAAGTTCACATTTAGAGATGCCTGGGTGGTGCAGTGGTTTGGCGCCTGCCTTTGGCCCAGGGCGCGAATCCCACATCGGGCTCCCAGCGCATGGAGCCTGCTTCTCCCTCTGCCTGTGTCTCTGCCTCTCTCTGTCTCTGTGACTATCATAAGTAAATAAAAATTAAAAAAAAAAAAAAACAGAAGTTCACATATATAGGGAAGGCTGTATATTTGTCTTGGAAAGAACTGAAAAGGACCTAAAATCTGACCTGTAGCTAAACGAGCATCTGAACAAGCATAAATTTTAGTGGCAATAAATGATAAAGGATAGAGACTTCACTGATTTATTGGGGGAATGTCACTAAGTAAACAACAAAGACAGGGATGCCTGGGTGGCTCAGCAGTTGAGTGTCTGCCTTCGGCCCAGGTCATGATCCCAGAGTCCCAGGATTGAGTCCCACATTGGGCTCCCTACATGGAGCCTCTCTGCCTGTGTCTCTGCCTCTCTCTCTCTATGTCTATCATGAATAAATAAATAAAATCTTAAAAAAAAACCAGCAAAGACAACATAAAGCAACAATAAACACTCCTGTGTGGGAGAAGGATTCTGATTTTCAGAGTTGCCATACTATATTATTTTAAAATGTCAAGTTATCATTTAAAAAAATCACAATGTATGCAAGGAAATAAAAATGTATGGCCCATACCTGGAGGCTGGTGGGGTGAAGAGAAATTGATGCCAACTATACTTGAGGAAATGAAAATGCTAGATATTAAAGACTTTAAATCAGTTCTTTCCAATATGTCCAATAAACATGTCAAAAGACTAAAAGAAGGTATGAAAATGATGCCTCACAAAATAAAGAATATCAATGAAACCATAAAAATTATAACAAAGAACCAAATAAAAATTTGGAAATTGAAGTAATAATAACAGAAGCAAAATTTAGGAGAGAGCAGTAGATGTAAGATTAAAGAAGGAACAACCAACTTATTTTATGGGAAGCTTGGGAGGCTCAGCGGTTGAGCATCTGTCTTCAGCTCAGGGTGTGATCCCGGGGTCCCACATTGTGTTCCCTGCATGGAGCCTGCTTCTATCTCTACCTATGTCTCTGCTTCTCTCTGTGTGCCTCTCATGAATAAATAAATAAAATCCTTAAAAAAATAATTTAAGAAAATAGGTCAAGTGATAGTATATTATTGAGTCTGATGAACAGAAAGAAAAATAATGAAAAAATGATTACAAATCATCAGAGTCATCAAGCACACCAACTATGCATAATGGGAACTACAAAATGAGAGCAGAGAGACAAAGAGAAAGGGAATATATGAAGACATATTGCCTAAAAACTCCCCAGATTTGATAAAAGACATGAACTTCCACACCCAAGAAGCTCAGTAAATTCCACATAAGATGAAGACAGAGATTCATGCCCATTCACAGCACAAACAAGCTGATGAAAGATGTATCATCAAGGAGAACCTTGAAAACCATTTTACCCACGTAAAAATGATGGTAATACAGTTATCACTTGATTTCTCATCAAAAACTATGGAGGATGGGGTGCCTGGGTGGCACAATTAGTTAAGCATCCAACTCTTGTTTTCACCTCAAGTTGTGATCTCAAGATTGAGATTGAGCCCTCAGCGGGCTCCATGCTCTGTGTGGAATCTGCCTAAGATTCTCTCTCCCTCTGCCCTCACCCTGCTCTCTCTTTCTCTCTCTAAAATAAATAAAAATAAATCTTAAAACAACAACAAAAAACATGGCAGGTATATTCAAAAATGTTATTAATCAACAACTATGTATTCCACAAAACTATTCTTTAGAAATAAGGTGTTTTAGATCATTTCATGTGATTATTGATACTATTACATCTAAATCTATCTTACCATTTATTTTCTATTCTCATTTTATTCCTATTTTTCCCATCTGCTGTGGGTGCCCATTTTTCTTCTTTCTGCCTTCTCGTAATTGACTCCTTTTTATAATTCAATTATAATTCAATTAATTTTTATTGGCTTGTTAGCCACAATTCTCTTTTGCTACTTTAATGTTTGCTCTAGGGTTGAGAGAAAGTATACAGTACATCAATTCCTAGAGTATAAGAACCTTATAATTGTATATTTCCAATTGCTGTTTTTATGCTATTGTCATGATCATTATACATTTACTCTTCATACATATAAGTACATAGTATATACTTATATGTTTGCATTTGCATACGTTGCAAACCCCATTCTACATTGTTATTAATTATACATAGCATTCAAATTTATCTCAAGACAATTTGGTAATAAGAAATATCTTATATTTTTATCTGTGTAGCCACCAGTTCCAATGTTCTTAATTCATGTTTCTAGATTTAGATTTCCTTCTGCCTAAAATATTTTGTTTCATATATCATATATTATAGGTGAGCTTGTTATTAATTCTTTCAATCATCCCATGGCTTCAAAAGTCCTTATTTTATCCTTAGTTCTGAAAGTATTTTTGCCAGGTATAAAATGATGGGTTAATAGGCTTGTTTGTTTTCAGTACTGAGATTTTGAAGATGTTGCTTCATTTCTTCTCAGGTGTATTTTCCCTAATGAGAAATTTAGCATTATCCTTTATATATTTTTTTTTCTGTGTGTAGAAATTGAAATGTTTCTCTTTTTCCTGATTACATTTAATACTCTTTCATTATTACTAATTTTGAGCACTTTTATTATGATGTAAACTATTGTAGTTTTTCTGAATGTTTTTTGTTCTTGGGATTTCCTCACCTTCTGGGTTCTGTACATTTATAATTTTCATCAAATTTAGAAAATTTTCAGTAATTTCCTCCAAATATTGATTGTGCTTCCTTCCCTCTCCTTTGGGGATTCTAATTACACAAACTGACCAAATAACGACATTGCTTGATGTTATCTGACAGCGTCCCTGAGCAAAGTTTCCTTTTTTTTTTTTTTTTTTTTTTTTTTTGTTATTTTAGGTTGAGATGTTTTATTCTCTGGCTTTTATTTTAGATGGTTTCTATTGCTATGTGTTCAGCTTAATTTTTTTTTTTTGTTATCCTTTTTGCAAGTCTTAATCTACTACATATATATGTGTGTGTGTTGATGTATGTGTACATACATTTCACAGTCAAGTTAATCCACACCTCTATGATTTCTAAGTGCATATTTTTTTTATCAACCACACACAAAAACGTCCAGTGGAGTATTATTAGCCATAAAATATAATGAGATCTTGTCATTTGTTTAACATGAATGGACCTAGAGGATATTATGCTAAATGAGATAAGTCAGACAAACACAAATACATGGTGATCCTACTTATTTGTGAAATCTAAAAAAACAAATAAACAAAACAGAACCATAACAACAAAAAATATAATCAAATACAGAGAACAAACTGGTGGTTCCCAGAGGGGTGGTGCAAGGGGGTGGGGGTCGGCAAAATAAATAAAAGATATTAAGAGATACAAATTATATTCCAGTTATAAAATAAGTCACAGAGATGAAAAGCACAGAATAGAGAATATAGTCAGTAACGTTGTAATAACATTGTACGGTGACATCCTTATTGTGGTGAGTATTGAGTAATGTATAGAACTGTCCAATTGTTGTACACCTGAAATTAATATAACAGTGTGTGTCAACTATACTTAAATTTAAAAAGAGGAGAGGGCATAGGTTCCCATCTGTATTGGTGAGTTATATGCATCATCTTGGCTAGTTGTTTGGTAAAAAACTAGTATGAATGTTCCCGTGAAGATATTTTGTAGATGTAATTAACATTTACACAAATTTGACCCTAAGTAATAGAGATTCATATTGGTGATGTAGGTGAATTTCCTCTAATCAATTGAAGGCCTTAAGAGCAAAAGAGGAGATTCCCAAAGGAAAAAGGAATTCTTCTTCAAGAATATAACATAGAGATCCTGCCTGGATTTCCAGCTGCCAGCCTGTCCTATAGATCTCAGATTTCCCAGCCCCTTCCACATACACATGAATTAATTCCCTCCCTCCCCTATCCTATTGGTTCTGTTTCTTAGAGAAACCTAACTGATGCACCATATTTATGCCTCACTCTAGAAACTCTTTTAATATGGCTAAGGGAGGCAATGCAAAATCATGCATTTCTCCTGTCCAGTATTCTTCTCCTTGTTGCCTAATGTCTAGTGTCTTTAAAACCATTGTTTCACAGATATTGTCACATTCTGTTTCTTTTAGGTGAGAGGGTAAACTTGTTCCTATTATTCCGTCTTGCCTTGAAGTGGAAGCTCTTTTTTTTAATAATAAATTTATTTTTATTAGTGTTCAATGTGCCAACATAAAGAATAACACCCAGTGCTCATCCCGTCAAGTGCTCCCCTCAGTGCCTACCACCCAGTCACCCCCACCCCCCCACCCTCCTCCCCTTCCACCACCCCTAGTTCATTTCCCAGAGTTAGGAGTCTTCCATGTTCTGTCGCCCTTTCTGATATTTCCTACCCTTTTCCTCTCCCTTCCCCTCTATCCCCCCCCCCTACTATTATCTATATTCCCCAAATGAATGAGACCATACAATGTTTGTCCTTCTCTGATTGACTTAATTCACTCAGCATAATACCCTCCAGTTCCATCAACGTTGAAACAAATGGTGGGTATTTGTCATTTCTAACGGTTGAGGAATATTCCATTGTATACGTAGACCACATCTTCTTTATCCATCATCTTTTGATGGACACTGAGGCTCCTTCCACAGTTTGGCTGTTGTGGACATTGCTGCTAGAAACATCGGGGTGCAGGTGTCCCGGCATTTCACTGTATCTGTATCTTTGGGGTAAATCCCAGCAGTGCAATTGCTGGGTGGTAGGGCAGGTCTATTTTTAACTCTTTGAGGAACCTCCACACAGTTTTCCAGAGTGGCCTCACCAGTTCACATTCCCACCAACAGTGTAAGAGGGTTCCCTTTTCTCCGCATCCTCTCCAACATTTGTGGTTTCCTGCCTTGTTAATTTTCCCCATTCTCACTAGTGTGAGGTGGGATCTCATTGTGGTTTTGATTTGTATTTCCCTGATGGCAAGTGATGCGGAGCATTTTCTCATGTGCTTGTTAGCCATGTCCATGTCTTCCTCTGTGAGATTTCTCTTCATGTCTTTTGCCCATTTCATGATTGGATTGTTTGTTTCTTTGCTGTTGAGTTTAATAAGTTCTTTATAGATCTTGGAAACTAGCCCTTTATCTGATACGTCATTTGCTAATACCTTCTCCCATCCTGTAGGTTGTCTTTTAGTTTTGTTGACTGTATCCTTTGCTGTGCAAAAGCCTCTTATCTGGATGAAGTCCCAATAGTTCATTTTTGCTTTTGTTTCTTTTGCTTTTGTGGATGTATCTTGCAAGACGTTGCTGTGGCCAAGTTCAAAAAGGGTGTTGCCTGTGTTCTCCTCTAGGATTTTGATGGAATCTTGTCTCACATTTAGATCTTTCATCCACTTTTAGTTTATCTTTGTGTATGGTGCAAGAGAGTGGTCTAGTTTCATTCTTCTGCAGGTGGACATCCAATTTTCCCAGCACCATTTATTGAAGAGACTGTCTTTCTTCCAGTGGATAGTCTTTCCTCCTTTGTCGAATATTAGTTGACCATAAAGTTGAGGGTCCACCCCTGGATTCTCTATTCTGTTCCATTGATCTATGTGTCTGCTTTTGTGCCAGTACCACACTGTCTTGATGACCACAGCTTTGTAGTACAACCTGAAATCTGGCATTGTGATGCCCCCAGATATGGTCTTCTTTTTTAAAATTCCCCTGGCTATTCAGGGTCTTTTCTGATTCCACACAAATCTTAAAATAATTTGTTCTAACTCTCTGAAGAAAGTCCATGGTATTTTGATAGGGATTGCATTAAACGTGTAAATTGCCCTGGGTAACATTGACATTTTCACAATATTAATTCTGCCAATCCATGAGCATGGAATATTTTTCCATCTCTTTGTGTCTTCCTCAATTTCTTTCAGAAGTGTTCTGTAGTTTTTAGGGTATAGATCCTTTCTGTCTTTGGTTAGGTGATGCTTTTGGGTGAAGTGGAAGTTCTTAGTAAAGTCCTTGAGTATCACTCTTTAATATAGTTTCACTCTGTTTGGGCCAAGCAGATATTTAAATCTGACAGATTTTATTCTCTTTTAAACCTTTTGTTAGTCCTTTGGGAACTCCCTGCTGAGTGCTATTGACTTTTGGTCCATTGAAGGGTACCAATTCCCCTGAGCTTCAGTTTACTTCCAAACACTTGTCTTCAACTTTCCTTTAACTTCAGCCACCAATAATTGATCCCGTAATTCTTAATCCTAATGTTACCCTTGTTCTCACATTTTCTCTTAGAAAGAATCTCTTTTTAAAAACTACAAAGTCACATCTCAAAATGATTTTCTTATCTGATTCCTAGGACTTGCATACTTGGATTACAGATACATCCTTTTTCATTCACCAGCACATCTCTCAGCAGGAAGTGGTATATACCTTAGAGAACATGTCAGGGTAGAAAAAGTGACTAGACACTGTTGTTTCTGGCATTAACTCACAATATAGCCTTAGGTAGTTCATCTCAGTCACCTATGTCTTCATGACCTAATTTCTTCTTTACCTTTATAAATTATTATAAAGAAATTATCTGCTACCTATCTACCTATCATCTATTTTTTCCTATTTACCTAGTAATTCCATATTTATCCATGTTGTCTACACTTATACAATGAAATGAAGAATTTTAGCTTTCACTTAAAAAATAATCCATGTTTATTGAAGTGGAGAGTTTGAGATGATATTTAAGCATATTTGAGCAAAAAGAAAGAGAAAAAGAGAGACCCATCTAACTAAGAGGTCAGAGAAAAACCTGTTTGTGTGAACAGCCTGATGCCATCTTGGACAAATCCACCATGATCACCACTCTGTGACCTGAAGCCTTCTTGAGTACAGCACTCTTAGACACATTCTTTTTGTTTTTATAACACCCTTAAGTACACCCTTGGGGCATAATATCCTTGGTCTTCTCTGGAGCTATGACTATGATTCTCAAACATTTCCTACAGGGTGGCCTCTAGAGCTATAAAAACAGGTCTTATGGAAGGTGGTATTGAAGAGATCTACTCATCTTGCTGCTGTCCAAGACACACTTCTATACATAAATCTCCCTTTCTTTTGATCTTATGGCTCCTTTGGCCTTTGGAGGTCGCTTTGCATATACTTCCCTTTCATGGAACAATGTTACAGCCAATTCTTCTTAAACCTGTTTTTGGAATTTTTAAAAAGGTTTTGATTTTTAAGTAAATGTGTTTTTGATTAACTTAGGCAGTCCTACTAGATTATATTAACCATTCTCCAACCTGTTACACAGTATCTTATAACTTAAACTATTCTCTGCCATGAAAAAGTTAATAGTAATTTTTATCATGTCTAACAAAGCTGAGTTACTTATCAACTCAGTGGTAGCCATCAGTTTCTCAGTAAATTTTCAAGGGTAAAATATTGAGGTCAGCTTTGAATAACTTGAGGAAATGAGAGCAAGTGAGGAGAGAAATGCTAGGTCAGGCCTTACATTTAAAAATATCTTTCACTGAGGAAAACATCATCATCATGAAGATGAAAGCAACCACAAGCATTTATGAAATGTCTAGAAAACTACTATGAGGTAACCCTAAGGTCAATGGAATGCATTAGAATGTGTCTGCTTCTAGAGGAAAAAAAAATGTTTAGCCGGAAAAAGAAGACATGAGATTAAGTTTCTACATGTAACATTTTAAAGAGATATAGTTCATTTAAATCATTTTCCTTGCTTCTCTCACTTCTATGGCAAACAACATATTTTCATTAAATTTTAATTTTATTTCTCATGTTTCTTTCATAATAAATATATAACAATCTTTAGGATATTCTATGTGCTGTGTATCCTCTTGCTTACAGTACATGGGGTCTTAAGTACAATGAACAAATTCACTGTGTAAGTGTCTTTTGGATGGTATTGATAGCATAATTTTATGTTCATTTTCAACATAATTATTTTCAGTATTTATTATAAGGATACATATGATGGTATATATCATAAGGAATTCATGGTCAACACTGAACCTCAAATATAACTTTATACTTCTGGGAAAATTTGATGTTTTATGATAATTCTTTCCACAAATTGCAATGGTAAGTAAAGACTCAATGCATATACAGCGACTTGAAAGTGTCCCCAGAAGATAATTGTCCACAAGGAATCTCAGAATGTGATCCTGGCAACAGAGTCTTTGAAAAAATAATTAGTAAAGATAGCATCATACCAGATTACGGGAGCTCTAAATCTAATGTCAGGTGTCACTTAAGAAAAGGAGAAGACACAGAGATGTAAACAGGAAAGGAAGTCATGTGACAATGGGGACAGAGCCTGGAGTGAGGAAGCCATGAGCCAAAAAATGTTGAAGACTACTAGCAACCACCAGAAGCTAGGACACAGACACAGAACAGATACTCCCCCAGAACCTCCAAATCAACAGATCCTGCTAACAGCTTGATTTCAGACTTCTGGCCTCCTAACTATGACAGAATAAATTTTTGTTGTTTTAAAGCCACCCAGTTCATGGTCATTTGTCATGGCAGCTCTAGGAAAATAATATAGCATATTCCAATCACATTTAATACTTCATTAATCTGGGGGGAATCCCTGGGTGGCTCAGCAGTTTAGTGCCTGCTTTTGGCCCAGGGCATGATTCTGGAGTCCCAGGATTGAGTTCCACATCAGGCTCCCTGCATGGAGCCTGCCTCCCTCTCTCTCTGTGTGTCTCTCATAAAGAAATAAAATAAAATCTTAAAAAAAAAATTTTACTCTACCTCTGTTTTTTTCCTACAAACTGTATAATCTAATTTTTCAATCAAGATTCTATAAAGGATATTTAAAACAAATAATCTAAGTTATATAATTGATTGTTTTTGAAAAGTGATTTCCAAATATCACTATTTAGCATAATATTTTCCTAATGGGAAAATATGTCATAGAGGATCATTTTAATGTCTTGAGTTCTTTCAGTGCCTCACACTTGACAAGATAGGATATCCTATATTCTAATTAAATGTACAATTTCAACACAGTGTAAGTGGTGGGGCACCTCTCAGACACTCCTTCAGGAAGGAAGCACTCATTCTGTAGCTACTGGAATTGTTCACCACTGGCAGCTTTCAACCAAATACCTCTCTGAGACTTTCCCTTCACTGAAGAGAGCCACTTTTTTTCAAGGTCATGCTTTCTTCCTGAGGGAAACTCACATAGAATGGCCCAATGTAGAGAGATAAAGGCTAATTCCATTGTCCCAGTTGGGACAGAACTGGAGAACCTTTCTAGCTTTAGAGATCCCCATGAAGAAGGATTGACAGGTCACTGTGAGAGTTCAACTTCTTTTTATTTGTTTGTTTTTTTATAGGTTTATTTATTTATTTTGAGAGAAAGAGAGAACAGGGGAAGAGGCAGAGGGAGAAAGGAAGAAAGAGTAGATTCCATACTGAGCATGGAGCCCAATGTGGAGCTTGCTCTCATGACCCTGAGAGCATGACCTGAACTGTTATCAAGAGTTGGATGCTCAGCAGACTGAGCCACCCAGCTTCCCTAGGAGTTCAGCTTCTCTGCTTCCTTTCTACCCCACAACAGGTTCATCCCACAGCACTCCTCAATACATTTCTTGCATATAAACATCAGTTTCACAGTTTGCCTTCCAGGAAACTCAACAATATCATCTGGAGAGGAGAAGTATCTTCAAGATCTATCTGGTCCACCAATTCTATCCATTTAGAAAAAATCAGTAAAATGTCCTACTGTTCCTTGCTTACAAAATGAGAAGTGTGTATTCACTGTCACTTGATCTGTGTCCCTTCTAACTCTAAACTGCTGAGAAATTCTGATAATATTCCATATATTTGGCCCCAAATAATATAGACTCTATATGATTGAGAAGTAAATTATTAACTTTGAATTTCAAAGCTATGATCAAACTTACATAATTTATGTAACTTACCTCAACAGCAGTGTGACCACATGACTAGAAAGTAACCTAAAACAAAACATATTCTTTCTTCCCTGCACCACACCACCACATGCTAATCTAAAGATAGTGGAAAAAATGGAGAAACATTTCAAACATAAACTTCTTGCTCACACATTCACTTTTAGACTAAATTTTTAGACTACAAACATCCAAACTGATATTAGATTTAATATATGGAAGAGATACTATATTTTGAAAAATGTCATGGCCTCAACTTTTCCTTTGAATTTATTGCAACTCCTCCAGATAAAGTCTTTCTGCCTTCAGAACCAATTGTTGAACAAGCAAGTGAAGTAATTTGGTGCAACCCTGGTGCTTAAAGAAATAGCCACTTCCGCCTGAGAGCCATGTAACTAGTCTTACACCCACAATTAGCTGTAGGATGCCATCTTAAAGGTGACCTTGATTTATTTAACTGATTAGTCAGTAGATACTTTATAAAGTTCAATATTCTGAAGATTGATCAGAAAAGGAAACTTTTAATGTCCTTAATGGGGTCATTAGTGATATTACTGAATGAAATTAAACTGAAGGACAATCTCAACAAACCCTTTTTTTTTTTTTTTAATTCTAATAGCATACCCCTGGGAAAGTTAATAGCTAGTGTAAATTGGCGCCTATTTCCTTTATCTCATTTACTTTATCTGGTTTAAATAGATAACAGATGATTACATTGAATATAAATTAGAAGCACTGCCTATTTTCTAAACTTGACTCATAAAAATAAATATAGAGACCTTTATAAACTCAAGGAGAATTTTTATGGACAGTCAATAGTACTTTTAAAAGTTGATATATTTTTTCATGCATAATAACATAACTGTAACTTTTTTCATAACTAATATTCTTTAGTGTGAAATGACACCAGTGAATTTATGATTTAGTTATTGATTCCAATTTCAATTTGTGAATAATTATTCCAGATGACGAGTTATAGCTTGAAACTTTCAAGTCATCAGGAAGAAAATATCATTGAAAGAGACAGCTTATCAGATAATGAGACAGCATATACATTCAAATGCTGTCCTCCAAATGAACAGACTCTATAAAGTGATGAAAAGAACTCTGAAGAAAGGTCATGCTGACTTTCACCCAAACTTTGCAAAGTACTAGAGAAGTTATGGGTTACTGTACTTTTTTCTTGATTGGGAAAAAATCATATATGACTTTCCTTCTATAAAATTCATGTAAGAAACTGGATAACATATGTGAAAGTAATACAAAAGCTATAGAACAATATATAAACAAAAATTATTTTGCGACACATTACTATTTTGTTTTCAAAGTTGACTTCATAGCGCTCTTCTAAGCAGCAGAAAGAATTATTTGGCTTTGAGGATCTCTTGCTTCTTGCTAAGGTAAATGAAGCAAGCTGAGAATGTACAAATTATTCCTATAGCTAGGGCCTATGAGGTAGGAAATCAACCTCAAATAATTTATAATAAATATGCAGGAAAAAATTGAAGACTAACATGTCAAATGATGTATCAAATATAAATTTCTCATGACATATACTAAAAAACAAACAAACAAAAAATAAAAGTGCCAAAAAATCCTTCGTAGGTATTCATAGATAAGAATAAATTTAACTTAAAAATGACAACATTTGTACACTGAAAAGCAAATACTTCTAAGGGAAATTAAAGATCTAAATAAACTGAGATATTCTATATCCATGATTGGAAGACTCACTATTGTTAAGACACTATATTCTATACAGGTGATCCACAAATTTGAAAGAATCCCTATCAAAACCTCTGTGTACACTTTTGTATAAATTGGAAAGTTGATCCATATATATGCAATGAATGATTTAGAAGACAAAAGAGTTTTAGAAAAGATGAACACATTTGGGGGACTTATATTACCAAATTTCAACTTACTCCAAAATTCTGGGAATCAAGATATTGTGTAGTGGGTAAAGTATAGGCTAGGTCAATGAGTCAGAATTCAGAGTCCAGAAATTTATCCTTATAATCACGGTCAATTGTTTTTTAACAAAAGTACCAATAAGTTCGAAGAGAGAAGGAATTGTCTTTTCAACAAATGATACCAGGACAAGTGGATATACACATGGAAGAAGGAAAATAAAAGAAAATGAAGAAGAGAATAGGAGGAAAAGACAGGGAAAGAAAAATCTTCACTCTTACCTCACACTATATACAAAAAAAAAAATTCAAAATGTATTACAGACTTAAATATAAGATACAATAACATAGATCTTCTTGAAAAAGTATGAGAAAATCTATATACATGTGACACCTAATGCAAAATGCTATAAAACATTAGGTTGAACTGTGATTAGCCTAGCGAGCATGAGACATGTAAATGTGTGGCCAGCTGTCAATCAAGAAATTTTAGATAAATCTGTGAGCATCAGAACCATCTAAAAATGAAATGGATTGACTCTAAAAGTAGTGAGTTTCCTTATACTGGAGGTGTGTAAATAGTTCAACCATTATTACAGTATTGTACTGAGCTAGAGAAACAGAGATAAATTCCATTCCCTGATTTGAAGGAGCTCCTGGTCTAATGCTGATGTAGGCAAATTGAAGGAAAATTATAAAAGATATGATGCAAGTTCAGAACAAAAGGTGACTGTGACAGCCCCTGATGGCATGTAGCAGACATAGAGGTCAGGGAAGGCTTCCTAAAATAGGTTACAACTGAGTTGAATTTTTAAGAATGAACACAGTTTACTGAAACAGAAAAAAAGGGTGAGATGATACAAACAAAGGGAGGTACAAAGTTACGGACACACTTAAATCTACAATATCTATCAAATGCCACATGCCAAGCACTATTGTAGATGCTGGAAATACAACACTAACCACAATATGTATGTAAGTTATATATGTAGAGTGTATCTGAAAACACATACCAAGTGGAATAAAGAGGGGAAAGGATGTAGGGAACATAATGAAAGGCAGGGTCACCATTTTAGTCGGGGTAAACCAGAAAGGTCCCACTGAGAAGGTGATCTAAAGGAAAAAGGGAGCATAGTGCTTTAAGGGAAATGAAGCTTAGGTAAAGCGTAAAGCAAATGCAAAAGTCCTGAGCAGGAATGAGCCTGGTATTTCCAAGAGTGAATCCAGTGGGGCTAGATGAGATTTAAGTAAAGTGTTGGAGAAGAGATCAAAGAACTAAAGATTTGATCTAAGAGGACAGATCATGTTTTATTATTATTATTATTATTATTATTATTATTATTATAGACAGAGAGAGAGAGAGGCAGAGGGAAAAGCAGGCTCCATGCAGGGAGCCTGATGTGGGACTCGATCCCAGGACTCCAGTTTCATGACCTGGGCCAAAGGAAGGCACTAAACCGCTGAGCCACCCAGGCATCCAATTATGTTGGTCTTATCTAAGCTTTAGGTAAGTGAAACAAGATAGTTCATCCAAGGCACTTTATCAATTTAGAGTATCCAGAACATATAGAAAGGGCACAAGAATTATAAGAGATAAAGTTTGGAAGCATGGAAGAGTCAAGGAAGCTTGATTGGTTCCTGAAAAACTGCACAGGGTGACCATGTGCCCTCATTTGCTCGTAACAGTCCCAGGAGACTCCTATTGTCCTGGTATAAGTTTTAAAGTTCTGTTTCATTTTCAAAACTCTTCATGGTTTGGAGACTAGATGTCATAGTCCCCAACACATTAAGGAACATGCTTTTTTCCTTATAAGATGAAGAGGAAAGAAGGGTGGTGAGTTTGAGAAAGACCTCATGAGTACAGCACTTGCCACACTTTGTTCAAGGCCAGGCAAGAGGCTGGGAGACCATTTCCATAATTAGAGAGGTTGGCAGGGGTTTTAGGTGGTGCAGGAAACATGGCCAATGACTTGATAGGAGAATCCAGCCATAACGTGGTACATTCAGATTTTATTATTACATTATCCATTGTAGGCTCCATTTCTCCAGAGAGCCTGGTAGAGGGTGACCATGCTGACATATACTAGTGAATCTAAATGGGCACTTTTATTTTCTTTTACAAGGGAACAGTCTTTTCTCTAAAGGAGTGTGCCTTCCTACTCACCTTCATAACTTGTGAGCAGTAATTCTGACCACAAAATTCACAATGTTCAGTAATTATTAGATGCTTTGACTGAAAACTTTGGAATGCTACACAAATACAAAGCTTCCTACTCAAAAGTGCTTAAATCTGCTGAACGCCACTGAAATGGAACATAATTCACTACTAACATTATAGATTTAGGCCACAGCGACTGTTATGTAAGTAACTTCAATCTCATAAAAAATTCACGAGCAATAATACTACTGTAATTCTAAGGAACTCCATCAGACAGCTGAATCAACTAAATAACCAAAGTGTCTGGCTTCTTAAGCATTTTTAAAATCAAATAAATCTTAATTTTGGTTTTTAATAAACTTTACATTTGAGAAGGCTATAAATCTTGTGCAGGGTGAGGGTAGGAGTTAGTATTAATTAAGCACCTAAAATATGTTAGACAGCAGCGTTGTTAAGTAATTTGCCCAAAGTCGCTTAAATAGTAAGTGGCACAAAAGAGTGCAAAACAGCTTTTGCCAGACTCCAAAGCCTCCATTCATTGCTCTGAAATCTTTCCTTTGTCACTGTTTACAACAAATATCCCACCGTGGGGCCAGCAGATAAATAATTAAAAGTAAACAAACAAAAACAGAAAATATATTTTAATTAAATGCATTGATATTTGCTATATGTTGGGGGCTGTTTGGACCATGTGCCAGAGATGATGATCATGTTTCATGGAATAAATTGGTAGTAACGCTGACACTACGTCTTCTTAACTGTATTTGAGATGCTTGTTTTATAAATTAACTCTTGTAACCTTCTTAGTGATTCTATAAGATACAAATATTACTCGCACTATTTGCAAGAGAAGTAAATGAGGCATTGTGAGGCAAAGAGAACTGTTTGGAAATGGTTCCGTTTAACACTCAGGTTGCCTGAAAACCTGTTTGCTGGAATCCTTTCTTCCAAAGGGGGAGTTGCACTGGACCTCAATTATTTCCCATAGGGGGATCCCTGGGTGGCGCAGCGGTTTGGCACCTGCCTTTGGCCCAGGGCGCGATCCTGGAGACCCGGGATCGAATCCCATGTCGGGCTCCCGGTGCATGGAGCCTGCTTCTCCCTCTGCCTGTGTCTCTGCCTCTCTCTCTCTCTCACTGTGTGACTATCATAAATAAGAAAAAAAAATTAAAAAAAAAAGAAATGGGAAGTCTGTTTGAATCAGGATGAACTATATGCATATTATTTCTAAGCTTTAAAAAAAAAAAATTATTTCCCATAGGCTGTGTTTATTTCTCCTCCCAACAGGCGGCAACCTAACATCCCAATATCTCCAAGGCCTTTAGGGGCCAAGCACATGATGTTCTCAGAAAACTACTTAGTTAAGGAGTGCCCCAAAACTACATTACTTGGCAATAAGCAGTTGACGAAGACCACTTCTTCATGCTTGTTCTATGACAAAGTGAGATCCATCCATGTGCAGATGCTTCATTAGAAGGTCAACCATAGTGTTTACCTGTGTGGGAAGAATGGAGATAGAAGACCCATCTTTTCCAGTCTCTGTTGATTCAACTTTAGAACTTTACTCTTCCTTCAAAACAGCTTGCTTTCATTCATTTATTCTTTCATTAAAAAAAAAAAAAAACAACCCCCATGTCATTGCACAATTTGTTCTGAACCCAGTGATGTGACCATTGGTGATAGCTTTACAACAGCCATGGTATCACCTGATTAGTGGTAGAACAGGGACACTCATATCCAGGCTTCTACCACAATTGAGCTGTATACATTAATTAAGTCCAAATTAAAATAAAGAATAAAAAAGTCAAATATAACTGTATTGGACTTACATTTTTTTGTTTTTTGATATGATATTGATAGATATTACAAAACCAAAGAGATGACAAACCAGAGCAAAAAGGATCTTAAAATATGACAAGTTGGAAAGGCACCAGAGGCTGAAGTTTTTATGGCCAGAACAGGTGACTACAATACCAAATCTTCTTAGAAGGGAGATGTTGACATCTCAAAGTTGACCGTTAAGCAGATGGTGGCTCAGGAGTTAGGCAGACCTGGTGAGAATAATTGTTTCAACTCTAGGAAATTGTATGAATTTGGTCAAGTTATTTTATTTAGATAAGCTTTATTTGTTTCTAAACCAATAAATAGAATAGATAATATTTATTTCATAGGGTGGTTAGATGGATTAAAGAAAAATTATATTTGTAAAATCCTTGAAACACATCACATACATGCAAATATATCTGGCTAGTAAATCTCTTCCATGTAAACATATATATTTTATCCAGGTAAAATCTAGGAATTATAGAATTCAGTATAAGAATTACTACTAATTAATGACTCAGGTCAAAAGAGATTAAATTAAATTTGCACTTAGACCTGTATTTAAATATTTTTTAGTATTTAATTGTAAATATTCCACAACAAATTAAAAAGTGTGAAAGTCAGCATTTGAGTGCACATGAAGATATAAATAATAGCACAACTTGGATGACATAATTAAAAGCAAAATAATAATTGATTTAGACAGTGTTCCATTTAATAAAATTCAGAAGAAAATAGACTTCGAAATATATACCATGAATGCTGCAAAATTTATCTGCCTCAAACTATAGATTGAATTTATCAGTTTTAGCAAAAGTCTATGGTGTTACTTACAGGAAAAGGCCATTTGGTTTCATTTCCTGAGCCATGATTTCACTAATAATGGTTTCAGTCAAATGAAAGTTTTGACTAAGTTGAGAAGCAAGGTGTTTCACCCCTGAAAATTAGAAAGCTTGTCTTGGTCTGTACTGTGATGTGAAAATTATTTCAAAGGGAAGAGCATATCTAAACATGAAGGACCTTGGAAATGATAATTGGGAATTTCACTTTCTACCATAGATGAGACAACACTACCGATATCCAAGGGATATAGAAAATAGATATGATATCAATGTATTATTTTAGGTTATTTTCCTACATTGCATAGTTATGTGCAAACAGTAAAAAAAAAGAATATTGAATTTTTATTTGGAACACAGTATAATTATTTGTAATTTCTATGTATTGGAGGTATTATTAGACTGGTCTCATATTTATTTCCATAATTGATTGTATTCAAAGAGCTCTATAAATTCCATGGAAATGAAAGTCAATAAAAACAAAACATTAAGCAAATTGTTTTATTTTGGTTATTACTGTTCGGGAAAACTGTCTTCTTAAACTCATAGATTTTTTAGATAGAAATATATGATTTACTGCATATAAAAATTTATATGAGTATGGATTTTCTTTGTTGTTAGTTCTCAAATGCAACTAATGCCTTGTTCCAAATGAAAAGTTTTATGTATAGAAAAGATTACACATTTAACAAACATAAAAGTTTTATAAGTTAGTTTTTTATTGATCTGGAAATGCTAAGAAACTGTATTTAGCACCATTATCAATTGAATAAATAGACCAATGGTGGAAGAACATGTTAAGAACTATCCACGTAGCTTAGTAGAAAGAGCAAAGATAGACGTTTAATCCTTAAAATGGAATATGCTTTGTGACACACTATAATTCTGTATTACTACTTCTGTTATATTAAAACCCTACTCTCAAATTCTTAACACCGATGGAACTTACTCAGAACATTGTGTTTTTTTTTTTAATCTCAAAATATATAAATACAATAGAGCCTACTGATTTTAACAACTCAATTTGTGTTGAGGACCAATTAAAACAACATGTGAGAAAATATTTAACAAATATCAATTCTACTATAGGTAAAAATAAAATGTTAGTTATAGAATTGCTTCTCTCTTATTTTTTAAAAAACTAATCATGAATTACTTTGAATAAAATCAACATGTTTGATTGCTGTTTTCATGATCCAGTCAATTGCATCAACATGGCAGTCTTCATGGGCTCTTTTTCTGTAGACACTCACACAGTAATGCAGTGCTACTGAAAATTTTGATCAGCTTACACAGCCATTTTAAATTATAACTTTATCATTGCCGAGACTTATCTGAGTAAATGTGCACTTTTCTATTCTATACTAAGCCAGCTATTTTGGCTACTCTAACAGACGAATTGGAGCACTCAAAGACCCATAGTTTAGACTGTAAAATAGATTGACGTGTAGATATTTGGAAATGTTCTGAAGTTGGCAACAAAAGATCTAATTCTGTTGCTGAGGGTTTTTGTTTATTTTTCATTGCTTAGTATTTCCTAATCTATTTCACCTTTTAAGCTGTAAGCTCACTGAGGACACAGGTGTATTTTAGTTACCCACTGTATCCTCATTGGCTATGACCTTTCCTGACATAAAGTGTAAACTCAAAAATCAATTTTTGGCTTAACAAAATTACAACACTTCTGTCTTCTGTTTAATAAAACATTTCCTTTATGAAAGAACATTTATATATGTTATGAAGATTACATATAATTTGCATCTTCAAATTGCTTCTGTTAAAAATATGTAAATATAAACAACAAAAATGTGCAGATCTTTTAAAATAAAACTGTAAATACTTATAAAGAATCATAAAAAAATAGTCAAGTTAATCAGAACATATACAATTTCTGGGACACCTGGGTGGCTCAGCAGTTGAGCATCTGCCTTCAGCTTAGGGTATGATCCTGGTCTGAGGTCAAGTCCTACACTGGACTCCCTGAGAGGAGTCTGCTTCTTCCTCTGTGTCTCTGCCTCTTTGTGTGTCTCCCATAAAAAAATAAATAAAAAACCTTAAAAAAAAAAAAAAAGAAAGAACATATACAATTTCTTTTGAAGTCAGACTCAATAGTCCAAGTGCCTTTCCATAAGAATGTCTCAATATATGCTATAAAATTGAAAGATTTTTTAAGTGAAAAATGAATTTAAATAAGCAAGAAAATACTAAAATCAAGAGATAATGATGAAAAATTAGCCCTATCAAATACTTAAATGAGTTATGAAATGATAATGACAATTTGTGGTACAGAAGTAAAGACAAGAAAGTTAAAGACAGCACCAAATTATAAGAGGACATAATACAATGCGTCATTTATCATCAGAGAAAAAAAAATCCATTTATTTGTTTTCTTGATAAATGCTGGCGAAATACTGACTACTAATTTGGAAATAATCTATATCACAAAGGACATCCCAGGAAGTCCAATAACTTAAATATAATAAAATGGAGCCTTTAAGTAATCACATAAAATTTAGAAGGCTTTTTTAAAAAGCAGTATTTTTGATAGTATAAGAAGTTCTTAAAAGCTTTTATACATTTCTAATAAATAGAAAGACTTTTAGCCTCATATATAAACAAAATTTTGAATAGATATTTTCCTTTCATTGAGATAAGAAAGATATGTGTGTTGTTGCTTATACAGCTCTTCCTCAACTACGTGGTTATGTCTTGATAAATCCAACATGAATTAAAAAATATCCTAAATCAAAATGCATTTAAGTCACCTAATCTATCAAACATCACAGTTTAGCCTAGTCTACCTTAAATGTGCTCAGAGCACTTACAAAGGCCTACAGTTGGGCAAAATCTCTAACACAGAGACTATTTTATAATAGTGCTGAAAATTTCATGTAATTTATTGCATAACATACTGAAAGTGAGAAACAATGGTTGTATGAGTACGAAATGATTTTAAGTGTATTGGTTGTTTACCCTTAAGATCTTGTGGCTGGCTTGGAACTGTTCCCATTGCCCAGCATCACGAGAGACTGTCATCCTGCAAATCACTAGCCTGGGAAAAGATCCAAATCCCAAATTCCAAGCACAGTTCCTACTGAATGAGTATTGGTTTTCCACTATTGTAAGATCCAAAAAAATTATATGTAGAATCATTATAAATCAGAGACTGTCTGTACAAGAAGTACACATAAAACATCTTTATGATTAAAAAATACTGGTAAATACTCAAAGCTTCTCAACAGCTTGTAGGAAGATAATTGGAAATACATCCATACTGTAGAATTCTAAGCAAGGATTAAAAGCTCAATGTATTCTGAGTATGCTTTGTGATAACAACTAAGTGATGTTTTTTAAATTTCTTTGTTTTATATCTGAAGAATGTTATAAAATAAATGAACATGTAGGAGAAAAACCTCACAATTTATTATTCAATATTAAAATAAGAATTTACCTTTGCTAGGAAATAAAACAATTCTTAAAATTATCTTCCATTATATATTTTCATTTTTAATAATTCACTTTAATAACTTAGAACTTTAATCATAATTTGGTGGCTAGTAATCAATGAAGTCTTTCTTATATAATTCAAATATACTTTAGATTTTTTAACAACTGTTCTCTAAAAATTACAATATAGGTAGAAGAACTTTTTCAACAGGATTATATTGTGGAATAAGATAGCACTCACAAAAGTCACACATTAGCCAGTTAGTTTTCAGTCTGGAGAAAAGAATGCCTTTGGTTTGGATGGTATGGGTACTTTTACATATTTGAAAATTTTAGACCTTTGTGCATAGATCATTATTTCAACTTAGTTTTAGAGAAAACTAAAAAAATTGCTCATTTAAAATATTTCTAATTAAACGGGGAATCTGGTTCTTTCCCAGTAAATACGTTGGATGTGTGCAAGTAGGAAAGAATGCAAGAAGGCAATATGGCTATTTTCTTAAACTTTTTAAAATTTGACTGAAATCTTACACCATATAAAACAAACAAAAACACAACTCAAAATTCATTAAATACTTAAAGGTAAGGTTTAAATGTCATGCAAGAGTTGAAACTATAAAATTTCTAGAACAAAACATGGGAACAGCTTCACAGTGTTGGTCTTACTAATGATTTCTTAGATATAGCACCAAAAGCACAGGCATCAAAAACAAAAATGGGCAAATGGCACTACATCAAACTAGAAATCTTCATAAAACTAGAAACAATTATCAAGGGAAAAAACAGCCTACAGAATAGAAGAAAATATTTGCGAACTTTGTATAAACAGTTAATTTCTAAAAGATATAAAGAACTTCTATTACTCAATAGCAAAAACATACAAGTAACCCAATTAAAAATTGGACCAAAAAAAAAAAAACAACAAAAGAAAAGTTGATAGAAATTTATTCAAAAAGAACTACAGATGGATGGCAGATATATGGAAAGGTCCTCAAGATTATCAATAGTCAGAAAAATTAAAATCAAAACTATAGGAGACATCACATTATGCCTGTTAAAACAGCTATTGTAAAGAAAGGGAGAGAGAAAGAAAGGAAGAGAGAAAGACGGAAGGAAGGAAGGAAGGAAGGAAGGAAGGAAGGAAGGAAGGAAGGAAGGAAGGAAGGAAGGAAGGAAGGAAGGAAGGAAGGAAGGAAGGAAGGAAGGAAGACAAGCATTGGTGAAGATGTGAAGAAAAGGAAACCCTTATACATTATTGGTGGGAATATAAATTTTTACAGCTATTATGAAAGACAGTATGGAGGTTCCTCAAAAAAAAATACTACTATAGGATCCAAATATACCATCTCTGAGTTTCCAAAATAATTGAAATCAGGATAGTGAAGTCTACATTCCTGTGTTTACTGCACCATTATTCCTAATAGTCAAGATGTGGAAACAATCTAAATGCCCATCCAATAACAAATTAATAATAAAATGTAGTATATTAAAACAATGAAATATTATCTAGCCTTTAAAAAATGAACTAAATGTCAAGAATGAGAAGACAAGGGCACTTGGGTGCCTCAGTGGCTGAGTGCCTTCCTTTGACTCAGGTGAGTCCCATATCGGTCTCCCTGTGTGGAGCCTGCTTCTCCCTCTGCCTGTGTCTCTGCCTCTCTGTGTCTTTCATGAATAAATAAATAAAATCTTAACAAAATAAGGAGAAGACAAGGGGGACTTGGATGGCTCAATCTGTTAAGCATCTGTCTTTGGCTCAGGTCATATCAGGGTCATGAGATTGAGCCCAGCATCTGGGATCTCTGCTCATTGAGGAATCTGCTTCTCCCTCTGCCCCTCCCCAACCCTGCTCATGCTTTCTCTTTCTCAAATAAATAAATAAAATCTTGAAAAAAAAAGAAATAATGAGAAGGCAAGCTGGAAGAAAATATTTATAAAAGACACATCTGATAACTGTTATCCAAAATATACAAAACTCTTAAGACTCAAAGATAAGAAAACAATCAATTTAAATTTTAAAATGGCCAAAAACTTTAAGAAAAATCTATCAAAGGAGACATACAGATGGTAAATAAGCCTGTGAAAAGGCATTCCACAGAATATATCATCAGGGAAATGAAAAATAAAACAACAATGAGATACCACAACACACCTATTCCAATGGCTAAAATCTGGAGCACTTACCACACCAAATGCTTGGCAAAGATGTAGAACAGTAGGAACTCTTATTCTTTGCTAGTAGGAATGAAAAAATAATACAGAAGATAGTTTAGAAGATGGTTTGCCTATTTCTTACAAAGCTAATCATAGTGTCACATACAAAAAATATGGAAGAAACTTAATGCATATTATTACTAAGTGTAAAAGACCAATTTGAAAAGGCTATGTACTGTGTGATTCCAATTATATAACATCTGGAAAAGGTAGAACTATGGAGACCTATAAATTATCAAATGTTTCTATGGGATTGTGGAATGGGACTGAAAAGGCAGATCACAGAGGATTTTTAGAACAGTGCAAATACTCTGTACTAAAAAAGAATACATGTCATTAAACATTTGCCCAAACTCATGGAATGGACAACACCAAGAGTAAACCCTAATGTAAATTATGAATTTGCAGTGATTATGATTTGACAATATAGCTTCATCAATTTTGCCAAATAAACCACCCTCGTGGGAAATATTGGTAATAGGAGACCATGCACATGTTGGGGGTGGGTATATGGGAAATCTTTGTACTTTCCTCTCAATTTTATGATGAACTTAAAACTCTTCCAAAATACGTACTACATAAATACATAAATAAAGTTTTAAAAAAAGAAAAGAACAATATTCTGCCTTATGTGACTATATACATTAACCTGGAGGACAGTCTGGTAAGCGAAATAAACCTGTCACAGAAGGACAAATAGTGCCTAATTCCATTGATATGAAGAATCTACAATAGTTAAACTTATAGAAGCAGAGGGTAGAATGGGTTCTCAACGTCTACTGTACAATACAGTCCTTATAGTTAAAATACTTTATAAGTTAAAGATTTAAGAGGACAAATCTCATGTTAAATGTTCTTACCAAAATGGAAAAATCTGTAAATACAGCTTCTGAAAAACTCACTTTAGAAAAATAACCTTTTCTGATAAATGCCCCTATAAATTGAATTATGTATAAATATAGTATTATTTATACATATAACACATGTATAAGTATATATATATATCACTTTATATATAAGCATTATATATAACTTAGTAACCTATATATTTAGTGTCTCTATCACAGTCCTTTTGTGTTACCCACATTCCTTTCCAGTTTTATTTTTCTTCACAGAGCTCATCCAATATATTATGTAATTTAAATATATACTTGTTATCTATCACCCTCCATTAGATTATAAATTCCATAGCAGCCAAGATTTTGCCTACAAATAAGAATATGTTTAAAAATATTAGTTTAGGGATGCCTGGGTGGCCCAGTAGTTGAGTGTCTGCCTTTGGCTCAGGATGTGATCCTGGAGTCCAGGATCAAGTCCAACATCAGGCTCCCATCATGGAGCCTGCTTCTCCCTCTGCCTATGTCTCTGCCTCTCTCTGTGTATCTCATGAATAAATAAATAAAATCTTTAAACAAAATTTGTTTACTCAAAAATGGGAATTTAAAACAAAATTAATATGGTTGATGAATATATTTTGTGTCATTACAATATTTTCTTGATGCTCAACTTCTATACATTTTCTCATGAATAGAAAATAAATGGTTTCCAATTTCTAAATTACTTATCCCCTAAGAGTTTTACATACATTTATCCAAATGCCTTCCTGAAAGTAATGGAGATAACATTCCTAATAGAGGCTTAAAAATATAATACCATTTATCCTTTAAGTTTTAAAACCAAATCACTTCCTTCACTATGATGGGCCTTCATTTATAATTTGCTTAGTATAAGGCAGTAGAGTTAAATATAATAATGACTCTAACAGTTACTGAAGCAAACAAGGTTATTTGTAGATAAATTCAAAGATAGAACAACATTAGCTCCAGGCTGACACAAAACTGCAAGAAATTATTTGGAATGCAAGACCATTATAGATCACCTGTCAGACAAAATAATCTACCATTTTGATTGTTTATTATGTTTCAGGATGGGGACATTATAAACATCATTTGCTTCATTCTCATAAGTTGCATTTCTAGCTACTAGTTACATCCCTTTAGCTGTATAATTTTGCTAAGTTATTTAATCTCTCTTTCCTCAGTACTCTCAGTTAAAAAAGGGGATAAAAATGTGTCCATCTCATAGGATCTGGGGAGGATCATCTATATTAATTATGTAAAGGAGCCTGGTATACAGTTAACATAGTGAAATTATTATTAATATTATTGTTAGTTTACATTGGTTATAAAAATTGAAGATATGAAGCATTTTTACTATCAAAAAAGATTGCAACACAATAAGCACTAAATATTTTTAAACCAAATGTACAGAATATGGAAAAAAAAGAAACATTGGATTTCAACATCCAATCTTGATTTTAAATGCAATCTTGAATCACAATATATTAAGCTTTAAAAAACTGAATGGAATAACTCCTTAAGATGATAAAATATATTTAAGTCAAATATGGTATCTTATTTAATAAGAAAAATAGAACCATAATTGTTAAAATAAGAAATTAAAAATGGAATTTCCATCAATACTTGTAGTTGAAGAACTTCTAATAATTACTAAAATTATCAAAGTCAATGGGAAAATTAAAGATACAATTATCAGAACAGAAAAGGTAAATAGTATTTGTATATGATTTTTCTTTTTACTTAATGAAAGACACCTGAAAATCTAGAAAAACTAATAGACACGGGACATTGACAAATTGTGAAAATAAATTAATGTTTTAAAATATAATAGCTTCCAGGGTGGCTGGGTGGCTCAGTAGTTGAGCATCTGCCTTTGGCTCAGGTCATGATCCCGGGTCCTGAGATTGAGTCCCACATCAGATTCCCCACAGGGAGCCTGCTTCTCCTTCTGCCTATTTCTCTGCCTCTCTCTCTCTCTCTCTGTGTGTGTGTGTCTCATGAATAAATAAATATAATACATTTTTAAAATGTAATAGCTTTCCTATGGTCATGTACTTTTCAGTAGAACGAGACAGACAGAGATAAATGGTAGAAGGATGGATAGAGAGACAAGGAGCATCCCATAGCACAGAACTGGATGGCTTCATTAATTAATGGCACTCAGCTAAGTGGTTAACATTTTGGAAATAAATTAATTTAGATTTTCAGTATTTTCCAAGTTAATTTAAAATAAATCTAAAATTTAATATAAAAATAATAAAACCATGAAAGGAATTGATGTACATTAATAAAGCAAGTTTTTTTCTTGACACCATGACAAAATTCATATGGAAAAAAATGGATAGGCTTTTTGAGTCTTTGACACTTTTGGAAATTGGCTGAATAGAGTCTCATAAAATCAATTATCAGAAAGAAGAAATAGAAGAGGAGAGGAAAGGGAAGGAAGAGAAATGCAAGAGAAAGATATAAATAAAAGTAGCAAACATAGGTCTCTAAATAAAAACAAGCAAAGTAATACTCTCTAGCAATTTCTATTACCTCCCCTCATTTATTTACAGGTTTATCCATGCATCTTCTCAACAATGAATTCAGGAATATTTTTGAGCTCCTAGGAGGGTACTGGTCCAGCTTCCAGATTCGGAAAGTTAAAAGCAAAACAAAACCAAAACCAAAAAAATGTCCTGGTTTTCTGGTTTAAAAAATTTTGGTGGCTCTTATCACACTATTCTGTTACCTGTTTATTATTATTGTATTCTCTCTCTCTATTCTTTCTTTTAGAAATACTTTGCTTAATGTTGCAAACATTCTTAATTCAGAGATTTTTTTTAAGACCTTATTTATTAATGAGACAGAGACAGAGACACAGGCAAAGGAAGAAGCAAGCTCCTCACAAGGACCCTGATGTGGGACTCGATCCCAGGACCCTGGGATCATGACCTGAGCCAAAGGCAGATGCTCAACCACTGAGCCACCCAGGCGTCCTGAGATTCTTAAAGTAAGACAAATAATAATAATTGAATATTTGAAGGCTTAGCCCCCCCTTCCCTTGTTTATTTTTTTAAAACATTTTCAAGTTAGATAATACTCAAACAACATGCTTCAACTATATTAATTAATGCAATCAATTAATTAGCATGACAATGGAAGCAAAGATATGCAATGTGGAAAAGACAATTTTTTCAATAAATGGTGTCGGGAAACCAGAAGAGCTACATGCAAAAGAATGAACCTGGACCACTTTCTAGTGATGTACACAAAAATAATCTCTAAATGGATTGAAGTCCTAAATATGAGACCTGAAACCATGCATATCCTAGAAGGATACACATAGCCTGTGCATCCATGAACACAGGCAGCAATTTCCCTCGCATTGGCCATAGCTATATCTTTCTAGATATGTTTCCTGAGGCAAGAATATAAAAGCAAAAATATACTATTGGGACTACAGCAAAATAAAAGAAAAAAAACACTTTTGCACAGTGAAGGAAACCATTAATAAAATTAAAAAAAAATTATTGAGTGGGAAAAGATATTTACAAAAGATGTATATGATAAAGGGTCAATATTTTAAATATATAAATAAATTCTATGATGCAATACCAAAAACAAAACAAATAACAACAAAACAATCCAGTTAAAAAATGACCAGAGAGTCTGAAGAGACATATATATTTTTTTTTCCATAGAAGGCAAACAAATAGCCAAAAGATACATGAAAACATGCTCAACATCACCCATCATCAGGGAATGCAAGTCTACACGACAATGAGATATCACCTCACACCTGTCAAAATGGCTAAAATCGAAAAGAAATAATAAGTGTTGGTAACAATATGGAAGACAAGGAACCCGTTACTTGTGTTTGATTAACTATTGTGATGTAAAATCCTTTAGGAAATGGGTGTATCTTCTCTACCATGGTAGCTCCAGTGCCCAGAGAGGAGCTGTAGCAGTTTGGACAATCAGTAAATATTTTCTGGGTTAATAAATTGATATTATGAAGGTAGGAGAAAAGTAACAACAAATTTTATTGTTCATGATGTAGAAGCAAGGGAATATTCAAACAATGGAGGTATATTCAAATATTAGGAGGACTGTTACAAAAAAGTATGTATAGGGGCATCTGGGTGACTTGGTCAAGCATCTGAGTCTTGATCTCAGCTCAGGTGTTGATCTCCAGGTCATGAGTCAGGCCCCACATTGGGCTCCATGCTGGGTGAGGAGCCTACTTAAAAAAAAAAAAATTTAAGTAGGAGTATTATGCTGAGTGAAATAAGTCAATCAGAGAAGGACAAACAGTGTATGTTCTCATTCATTTGGGGAATATAAATAATAGTGAAAGGGAATATAAAGGAAGGGAAAAGAAATGTTGGGAAATATCAGGAAGGGAGACAGAACATAAAGACTCCTAACTTGGGGAAACGAACTAAGGGTGGTGGAAGGGGAGGAGGGCGGGTGTTGGAGGGGAATGGGTGACGGGCACTGAGGTGGACACCTGACGGGATGAGCACTGGGTGTTTTTCTGTATGTTGGTAAATTGAACACCAATAAAAATTAATTAAAAAAAATAAAAAAAAATAAAAATAAATAAATAAATACATAAATACATAAATACATAAATAAATAAATAAATAAATTTTAAAGTATTTATAGATTCAGAAATATACTAAACATAATTGGCCAGAACATTGATTCATGCAGAGCTATATCATATTATTGAAAAGAAACTTAAAAAAAAGAAAACTTAAAAAAAAACTATATATGATGAAGTTGTAAACCTAGGCCTCATTATTTTCACTACGCTGAAAATTTGTGTTGCTGTGCACAATTGTTTTTCTTTTTCTATTTAGTTCTATTTTCTAAGTTTTCAACAATTATTAAATAGAAATTGTGAACTGAAAATCATAGTGCAAGTATATCTCAATTCTTTAAAATATAATGATAAAAGCAAAAATGATCAGAATAAATAAAAATTTATTTTTTAAAAAAGCAAACATGATCTATATACCACAACCTTTGTAAATATTGGGATAATACAAATTTTTAGAGAATTTTACCTTCTGCATATTTTTTTTACTAATTATTTTTAAACTTTATTTTAGCCTGCTTTTTTGCACTCTTTTGTCTGTGCTTCTCAACAGCATTACCTCCATTTTTAAATTAGGCTTCCATGATTATAATTATTCTATGTGCACATTAAGGAGAAATTTAACATAGAAAATTGTTACGAATTTTTAAAACACGCCTACTTCCATGATCCACACAAGCACTCTATAGGCACACATGCAGGCAAAGCTGGGTTTTGTTCGCTTATTGTTTGTTTTTGAGTATGACTGACACAAGGCACACAACGTTGCATTAGTTTGAGGTGTACATCCAAAGGTTTTGTTAAAAATGTTTTATATAATATTTCAAATGTCTTATAGTGTTATTGATTGGTATCTGCTATTAAAATTATATAATTAGGGTTTAAATTGCCCGCACTGTTTCTTCGGCACATCCCAACTGTGTTTAGTATTTACTATTTTACATTGGGAAGATTTATAATATTTACTCTCTACTTGGAAATCGCATCCTTCCAGGTATGCAGACTTGATTCTACATGTAAGTGGACTCAGTACTTATCTTCATCTTCCTGCAACAGCTTTTCCATTCCCAAAATTTTACTTATGATTTATCTAGTTTTTTCTTTTTTTTTTTTTTATTTAGTCATTTTGTTTTGTTTGTTTTGTTTTGAATTGGAACTGGGCATCCTTTCCCCAGATTTATTTGGTTACTATTGCTCGTTTGTTTTTGTCCCCGCTTTGAGGATCTCTGACTGTTGAGTTTACGTGTATATAGCAATCTCACAGGGCATGTTATTACATTATACATTATATCAATGCAATTCTCTGCTTTTCTGGAATTATTTGTTGCTGTGAGTAATTCTGAGAAAAGAATGGTTCCTCTCTGAAACCTCTACCCATCCGTGACTTGCTTCTATCTTCCATGAAACTGTCATTCGTGTCCTCCTCATCCAGGAAGAGGCATATTCTAGCCCCTGTGAGATTTATCCTCCCATATAGCGTGCACTTGGCAAAGATAGATCTCTGATGGTGCTCCATACATTGTGTTGGCTTCATTATTTTCTACAACCTGCTGAATCAGCCCTCAGTCTATTTTTTCCCCATAATTTTGTTGATGATAATGAGAAGTCTTAAATTTTGGGCTCATTTTCTTTTCTCAATATTATATCTAGAATGTAAGCCAGGTCCTATGCCTTTGAATATTCCAGAGCTTGCCTTGTCTGCAAAATCCTAAATTTCATGGCTTGAAAAAAAAATTTAAATAAAAATAAATAAATTTCATGCCTTGAATTTTTATCATTTTATTTTTCTCTCATTATTTTCAGACAGTAGATACTAATTTGATTTTTTCTCCCAATATGAAGTTTAAAATATTTTTTAATATTTTATTTATTTATCCATGAGAGACACAGTGAGAGATAGAGACATAGGCAGAGGGAGAAGCAGGCTCTCTTCAAGAAGCCCGATGCAGGACTCGATCCCAAGACCCCAGGATCATGCCCTGGGCCAAAGACAGATGCTCAACCGCTGAGCCATCCAGGCATTTCTGAAATTTAAAATATTTTGTAAAAAAGTGGAAGAACTATGAGATTAAAATATTTGAAGGTAAAATGACACACATTACAGTTCAACAAACTTCTGTTATTAAGGGCCAGATAGCAAATAATTTCAGCTTACAGCCATATGGGTTCACATCTACTCAACTTTGCCATTGCAAGGTGAAAGTAGCCATAGACAATTTATAAATGGATGAGCATGACTGTTCTATCAATATTTGGTTTACAAACACTGAAATTTGAATTCTGTATATGTTTCACATGTCTCAAAATATGATTATTCCTTGTTTTGTTTTGTTCTGTTTCCAACCACTTAGAAAGCAATGATTACAAAAACAGGTGGGGAGTTCGATTTGCCCCTAGGGCTCCCCTTCACCCAACCCTGTTGTCAGTGACTACAGTTTGGAAGTTTAGTTGATACGGTTCTTCAAGAGATGTTGTATCTTTTCATCAAACTGAAGATTAACACATTTTTAATAACCAATAATAACTGAGGATTTAAATAAATACAGATATTCAGCGTTTTGCTCAGAATTTGCATGGATGAGGCATGTACACAGCATGGACTCTCCAACACAGTTGACGGGATGTAGTGTCCAGGTACAGGTTGCCTTGAGAAAGTTTCCTTTCGATGGAAGAGACTTTTAAATGTGTTAGCCAGAAGATAGAGTATTCCCTTGAGAGTTTTCCATGCTGTCAGTTGTAGATGCTTCAGTCTTATTTAATGTTCCCTGCTGAACCTTGAGAGATCTGAGACGTTCGAATTATAGAGGCAGCGCTGTATCCATCTTGATCTTTTTTATAAGATTTGTAATGATATCTCTGGCGCTAGAATTTAATCTGTTTTTACAGCTTCCACAGCTAGTAGAAAACTCCCTTGTGACATTTTCAATGTGTGAAGTTCACTCAAGACATGACTTCTCTCTTCTGGTCATATTTTTATGGCAGAAATGACAATTTATTACACTCTCTCTCATCTCAGTAGGACACATTTTTGTTACAAAAGTAGGGCTGCCAGGTCACTCTCCGCCGAGCACTTCCAACACGTGAGGGCACAGTAGGAATAGTTACTGTCACAGGTAGAACCGCAGCAGAGCTTCTTAGGCAAAGGGGAGCCAGAGCTGGGCCGACGCGGGGATCCCACCAACCCTGCCCCAAAACCTGGCAGGGTCTCCACATCTGGACCAAGACTGGATGGTTTCTTTACCTCAGCGAGGTCCCTCATGCCCTTCTTTCACTTTTCTACACATTTAGATATTTATAGATTATTAACATAATCTTATCCCACTCTTTTGAATCCTCCTCAATTTTTGAATCGTCTTTCATTTTCACACAAAACATTGTGTACTTTTCAATTTATTAATTATGCTTTAAAGAGTCAAAAACTATTAAATTATACTTAAATTGGTAGATATATTCTTTGGAATTCTTGAAATGTCTCCATAACTACAAAAGCTTTCACTATAGATACTAATCAAATACTAATACTAAATATTTCTACTTTTTTATGATTTCTGGGTTTTTTTTAACTTTAAATTTTAATTTTTTAACTTTAAATTTTTAACCTTAAATTTTTTAAGTAAACTCTACATGCAACAGGGGCTTGAACTTACAACCTTGAGATCAAGAGTCATGTGCCCTACCAACTGGGCCAGTTTTTTTTTTTTTTAAGATTTTGTTTATTTATTCATGAGAGACAGACACAGAGAGAGAGAGGCAGAGACACAGGCAGAGGGAGAAGCAGGCTCCATGCAAGGAGCCCGACGTGGGACTCAATCCCGAGTCTCCAAGATCACAACCTGGGCTGAAGGCAGCGCTAAACCACTGAGACACCCGGGCTGCCCTCTTTCCATCTTTTTTTGCAATTATTTTTCCAGTTTGTCATTTTAATCATAGTTTTGTTGTACTTGAATTAGAATACCCAGGTTTTGTTATAGTAACAAGTTAACCCCTAAATCTCAGGGACCTTATATACTAAAGGTTTATTTATCCAAAAATACAGTCCCTAATGCAAGTGATATAATCCACCATGATGAATATGATCAAAAAGGAGAACAGCAATACAGGGAGCTTTGATGGTTAACATGGCCACTGCAACAGGGATCATATATGTTGCCACCATAGGGCAGACAACAACAGCATAGTGCATCTTTGTAAATGCTCTAGTCCGGAAGCCACACATTCTGTTCTTCTCTCAGTCTATTGGGTAGAACCCATCACAGGACTCCTATAAACAAGAGGGAGGTAGAAAGCACGTGGCCACAAACATGTATCACAGTATCTGCCACAGAGAAATGGCATGACTTTGTGTATAAGCATCCAAATTTATGTTTGGAGTTGCTTGTTAGGTCCTTATGCCTTTATGCCCTTATGCCCTTTCTTTCTACCAATCTGTAAATCGCTGCTTGGACTTACCTTCTCATTCTCTTCTGTCTGAGGCTCCATCCTTCCTCAAGTTGTGAGCAATAGTCATGTCTACTCTCCTATCGATGCATGCACCTGAGCAGTGTATGGTACAGCCAAGAGGCCTGGTATTAAGACATGACTTACCATTAATGTAACTTTAAGTTATTAGCCACTTCAGATTTTATTTTCTCACCTTAAAACTGAGAGGTACAAAAGTAAATCTCAGCTTTTCACAAGAACTAAATTAAATAGCATATGCAGAAGCCAACTAGAGCACCTAACCTTGATTAGAAAAGCAATAATTTTTCTCTTAAAAAAAGGTTATCCATTCTCCTCTTTCTTACATGGTTTCTTATGCAACAGGGGCACTAGAATATTTGAGTCATTGTTATGTGGTAAAATATTTTCCCAGCTTCATGCATTTGTTTATTAATTGCACGATCTTGTGATAACTGTTGGCAACATATAATCTATTTAATATTATTTTTACTTTATATAGATTCAATTTTGAATGACAAAATATACTTAAAATGAAATTCATATATTATCATCATTAATACAAAACCAGTGCTTTTGGCATATGTAAAAGGTAACACAACAACATTATTAAATTAAAAATTAACTTGTGAAATAAAGATAAGCAATAGATTGTAAAAGCACATTCAAACATTGCAAAAATATTATTTAATGAGAAATCTTGATGTATTTATAATTAGTAATGAAAGGACATTTGGCTCAATATTACTTGGCTAGACATAACTCTATGTCTAAAAGTAAATTTCTTAAAGATATTTTGATGTTTTATGACACTGGGAGAATCCAAACTCAAATGTGCAGATTTGTAAAATGGACAAAAAGATTTAATGAGTTCTGTGAGAGATCTGAACAATCAGACAAAATAGTTTTACAGAAACACACACACAAAATGGAAATGACCACTGATACACATATTTTCATTTTAAGATGTTGTTTTCTTAAAATAATCTTTTATATTTTGCCTGGAATAAATATTTCATATTGAAGTTTAGTTAGGGGTTCGTGGGTAGCTAACTCAGTTAAACATCTGACTCTTGCTTTCAGTACAGGTCATGATCTCAGGGTCCCAGGACGGAGCCCTGCATCAGGCTCTGTGCTCAGCACAAGTCTGCTTGAGAATTCTCTCTCTCACTCTTCCTCTGCCACTCCTCTACTCTTTCTCAAAAATAAATAAATAAATAAATAAATAAATAAATAAATAAATAAATCTTAAAAAAAAAGAAAAGAAAAGAAAAAGAAAAGTTTAGTTAAAAAGCTTTTGAAATTCAGGGCACCTGGGTGGTTCCTCCAGTTAAGTGTCTAACTCTTGGTTTCGGCTCAAGTCATAATCTCAGAGTCCTGGGACTGAGCCCTATGTGGGCCTCTGTGCTCAGTACAGAGTCTGCTGAGGATTCTCTCCATGTTCCTCATCCTCTGCTCCTCTCCCTGTTCATGTTCTCTCCCTCTTTCTCTCTCTCTCTCAAATAAATAAATAAAATATTTTTTAAAAAATGTCTTGAAAAAAAAATGTTTTGAAAGTTCTCATATCAGTAAAATAATCTTTCCTTTAGTGAAAATCAACAAAGTTCAAAATAAAACAATAACTTAACCTCCACTCACATATCCATAATGCTGAGAAAAAGGAAGCATAGTCAATAATTTGCTGTTAATATGGTTGGCAAATAACTGGCCTTAACAAATATATCCCCAAATGTCCATACATCGGCCAGAACACCTCTTTATATCACACTGTCAAATGTGGATGAAAGTCTCTAGTTGGACAAATCTTTGCATTTGCCTTATCTTTGCTTATGCAAGTGAACTACTTCCAGCATGTTATTCTTTAAAAATTCCATGTTCACTTCTCTACATGGGCAAATACTTGCAGAATTCTATGAGGTCAGGGCTTCTTTTGCACCTTTGAGCTGGTAAATGCCAAAAGATTTTCTGGGTTCACGGCAGCGACTTCATCAATGCATAAATGGGTAAAACTGAGTTTCCTAAAAAAATACTTACAACTGAAATTCTGAATTTAAATTTTTGTCTGTCTCTAATTCTATTGTCCACAGTGTGTGTGTGTGTGTGTGTGTGTGTGTGTGTGTTGGCTAAGGTATCAATTTTTGTCCATGATTACCAGTTTTACTATTTCTTGGACCAAATTTCTGCAACCTATCTTTCCAGCTATCTTAGGATCTCTGGCCCTCAAAATGAGATGTGACGATTCAAATGAAGTTTCAAGAATTTTCATTTCATTTTCTGTCTTACTCAGCATTAGTTTCTAGGACTTCTGAGGCTACTTTGCTTTAAAAGTCTGTTGTTGTTATTGTGGTTCCAGGTGTTTTATAAGTTCTTAATCAGTATTGCATGAGATCTTTTATTGTGTTTTAAAATGAAATTTAAAGTCTGTCTACAAACATAAGACAGACAATGGAATAGTTTGATTACAGCCTTAGAAAATGGATATACAAATTAAAAATAATCATCACATTAAAAAAGTTCTTATAGCTGAAAATGTATGAAGATATATTAAAAAAACGTACTCATATTTGATATTAACATATACATTTTTTATCATAATCTTCAAAATTGGGGATTAAAATGTCCTATTGTTTAAATTCTGTATGAATGAATATAATTCCCATTAAATTAAATGTAACCCTTTATTTCTCTTGATCAAAGTGTTTACCTTCTTACTAATATTTTGTCTCCTTGATTAATTTCTAAGAGAAATATGCTAAAACTTCCTCTTTTCATTTTGGAATCATTAGTGTTTCCTTGTATTTCTATAGATTTTTCCTCTATATATTTCATGTTAATGTATTTATGACTTTTGTTATCACCTCTTTTGTTGTTCTGTGAATCATTATATATTATCCATATTTCTCTATTAAGATTTTGGCGCTCAATCTGTTTTGTCTGATATGAAACACTACCTCCAGGTTTCGTGTTCATTGTACCAAACTGCATATAAATGTGTATCCATTAGTGGACTGGTAAATGTTTATCAGGTGCCAGGGTCAAACATGGCTCTTTGAAACTATTGCCAATTTCCACGGTGTGAATGTTTGCCCAGAGACAAGCACCCTGCGTGTGCTACCAGGATCCAGCACAGCTCAACGTCTACCCTTTTATTTCCCAGCTGGCAGTGAGGATGAAGCTGTGCTGTCCAACTCCTTAGGCTCAAGAGCCCATGAATAAGAGGCTTCCTATCGTCATCTGTGCCTTCCCAGTGGGCATAGTTCTAATCCTCACCCTGTGTAGACCACCCTAGACATTTGCTCATTTTGGGATCTAGAGTCTCCTCCCTGCTTCTGGACCTGAAACTCCCCTGAGATTCACCGAGCCTGCCAATGCAATCCCTACTCCTTGTTTTGCATCTAGAACGTCTATAACAGTGCGTTTAAAATAGAATCATAACTATTCCAGCTTCAATTTTACCTGAGTTTTTGCTGACATATTCCAAAGTGAGGTGTCAGACAGTCATCTTCCTTTCAGGAAAATAAAGTGCCTGACAACTGGTGCTTTAACTTCCAACTGATCTCCGACTTATAAAATAGTCTGGAGAGTCTGAGCGAATAAGTGGGGTCAAGAACAGGTATTAGGAGTGAGCTATAGCATGCGGCAAGCATGGCCCTTCCCTCACGTTGGGATGAGTTTGCGAGTGTGTGAGTGGGGGGTGAGCATTTCACTGTTATCTTATGAACCACCCAGAGAATGCAGATGCAGCCCCAGAGCCTGGCACTTCTAGAAGCCTGCACTCTAACAAATCCCTGAGCAAAAGGAAGGTCTGAGGTTATGGCTGGCTTGTGGCCCTACTGATGGAGCAAAGCAGATGTCACCGATTAGGAATGGGATTCTGCTGCCAGGATTTGTTATATATCAGTGTCTTCCATGGTCCCCAAATGGGCCATACATGTGGGAGAGCTGACAAGGGTTTTTCCTCAGATTCTGTTCTAGAGGCCCGGGATAGTGCACAGGAACCTCAGTAGTCAGTGTCAGCGCCTCATCACAACAGGCCTGGTAGCTAAGGAAGGTCACCTTTGTTGGGTTCAAATGTCCTGTGGGGAATGGGAGATTCTCTAGAGAGCCCTTGCACTCACACCATAGCAAAATCACAGCATTCATCACAGCCAGGCACAATGAGCCCTAGAATCCAGGGCATATTAGTCAAAAAATGATTTGCCTGTTCCCCTTCCCACCCACCCTCCTCCCCATCCTACTCTGCAGAGGTCTGAAGCCTCACTGGTTGGAAAGAGGCGAGAAGCAGAGAAGTGGTCTGTGGGGAAGAGGAGAAGCTCACCACTCCCTGTCTTCCTTCAGTGATGGTCTGCAGTGGGGACGGAGACAAACTTCATCGGAGCTAAGGTTTCAGTTATGACTTAGGACTGGACACACTAATTACTGAACTAAGATTGTGCTGTGAGTAGATGACATCAGAAGATTTTTTATTATGAATGTAATCAGAGGAACGTCTAGTTCCCAAATCCAGTTCAGAGAGGTGAAAAGAAATAGCCCTGAGAAGTGGTTTTGTACAAAAGCAGGAGGAGAATAGAGAGGGGGGTTATTGAATTGCTTTCTGGAATCAGTTGAGGGGTTGTAATTATTTAATGGATCAGTTAGTGTGAAGTTGACCTTGTGTGTGATTCTCTTTTTTTTTTGTTTTGTTTATGTATTTTCTTTTTTTTTTAATTTTTAAGTTTTATTCATTTTATTTTTTTTTGTTTTAATTATTTTTTATTGGAATTCAATTTGCCAACACATAGCATATCACCCAGTGCTCACCACACCAAGTCCCCCCCTCAGTGCCCGTCACCCAGTCACCCTCACCCCCCACCCGCCTCCCTTCCACTACCCCTTGTTCGTTTCCCACAGTTAGGGGTCTCACATGTTCTGGTTCCCTCACTGATATTCCCACTCATTTTCTCTCCTTTCCCCTTTATTCCCTTTCACTATTTTTATATTCCCCAAATGAATGAGACCATATAATGTTTGTCCTTCTCCTATTGACTTATTTCACTCAGCATAATACCCTCCAATTCCCAAAGATACTGATGCAGTGAAATGCCGGGACACCTGCACCCTGGTGTTTATAGACCACAGCTTCTTTATCCATCATCTTTCGATGGACACCGAGGCTCCTTCCACAGTTTGGCTATTGTGGACATTGCTGCTAGAAACATCGGGGTGCAGGTGTCCCGGCGTTTCACTGTATCTGTATCTTTGGGGTAAATCCCCAGCACTGCAATTGCTGGGTCGTAGGGCAGGTCTATTTTTAACTCTTTGAGGAACCTCCACACAGTTCTCCAGAGTGGCTGCACCAGGTCACATTCCCACCAACAGTGCAGAGGGCTCCCCTTTCTCCACATCCTCTCCAACATTTGTTGCTTCCTGTTTTGTTAATTTTCCCATTCTCACTGGTGTGAGGTTGGATCTCACTGTGGTTTTGACTTGTATTTCCCTGAAGGCCAGTGGTGTGGAACATTTTCTCATGTGCTTGCTGGCCATGTCTATGACTTCCTATCTGAAATTTCTGTTCATGTCTTCTTCCCATTTCATGATTAGATTGTTTGTTTCTTTGTTGTTGAGTTTAAGAAGTTCTTTATAGATCTTGGATACTAGCCCTTTTTCTGATAGGTCATTTGCAAATATCTTCTCCCATTCTGTACGTTGTCTTTTAGTATTGTTGACTGTTTCTTTTGCTGTGCAGAAGCTTTTTATCTTGATGAAATCCCAATAGTTCATTTTTGCTTTGGTTTCCCTTGCCTTCATGGATGTATCTTGCAAGACGTTGCTGTGGCCAAGTTCAAAAAGGGTGTTGCCTGTGTTCTCCTCTAGGATTTTGAGGGATTATTGTCTCACATTTAGATCTTTCATCCATTTTGAGTTTATCTTTGTGTCTGGTGTAAGAGAATGGTCTAGTTTCATTCTTCTGCAGGTGGATGTCCAATTTTCCCAGCACCATTTATTGAAGAGACTGTCCTTTGCTCATGGATTGGAAAAATTAATATTGTGAAAATGTCAATGCTACCCAGGGCAATTTACACGTTTAATGCAATCCCTATCAAAATACCATGGACTTTCTTCAGAGAGTTGGAACAAATCATCTTAAGATTTGTGTGGATCAGAAAAGACCCCGAATAGCCAGGATAATATTAAAAAAGAAAACCAGACCCAGGGGCATCACAATGCCAGATTTCAGGTTGTACTACAAAGCTGTGATCATCAAGACAGTGTGGTACCGGCACAAAAACAGACACATAGATCAACGGAACAGAATAGAAAACCCAGAAATGGGCCCTGAACTCTATGGTCAACTAATATTCAACAAAGCAGGAAAGATTATCCACTGGAAAAAGGACAGTCTCTTCAATAAAAGGTGCCGTTTATGTATTTTCTTTTTTTTTTTTTCGTTTATGCATTTTCTATGATAGCTCTGCATTTGGAGTAGAAGAGTGTTTAGGAATAGTATCATATTGACCACAAAGCCCATCATGTTTCTATTAGAAAGAGTATAGGCAGAGGGAAAAGCAAGGAGCCAGATGAGGGACTAGATCCCAGGACCCTGGGACCATGATCTGAGCCAAAGGCAGACGCTCAACCACTGAGCCACCCAGGTGCGACTGTCTTTGACAGTACATTTAACAGAAAGTTAAAAATGGGTAAATTCAAGTGCTCCACTGGTATCTTAAATTAGAAGCCATTCTGGTTTACTTAAACTATGAGATGCATTTCTGAGGATTGTCCATAACTAAGCTGTCATTTGTTTGAGCCAATGATCCCGGGTAGAGAAATAGATGATGGAAGCTGGCCATATTTCATCTGATGCTCAGTAGAGATAGTTTCACGTTGTCTTCCCACCTAAATATCTCTGACATCTGGGAATAGATGGGCCAGTATTGGAAGGGATAAGAAGTGCCACTCAGTCTAAAATCTTTGATTTCACATCGAAGTCAACTCAGTGATAAACTGGCATGCCGAGTCACACATTCTCAACTACCAAGTACGTTAAAGATGGCTTAATAGATGTAGATTTTCTCTTACCTCCACCATTTACTATCTGTACTACTCAAGGAGAGTTACCTGATAGAGCAAAACCTAAATTTTCTTATTATAAATGAGGAAGTGATATCTATGTCACAGAGTTGTGTTTTGGTTGTGATGATGAAAGCATGTGCTTTGAGTAGGAACCTATATCTTCAATAAATTGTTAATGAAAATTACAGCTTCCATGCTATTTATCTGCAAAGTTTTTAAAGCAATTAGGTGTTTATTGATAACCAGAATGGTTGTATCGTTTTGTTGTTGTTGTTGTTGTCTGTGGTTTGGTGTTTGTTTGTTTGTTTGTTGTTTGTTTTGAAAGAAAAATAGTTGCATCTAGCCCATAGGAATTGTTGGAAGAGCCTTCTATCCCAGAGAGAGCCAGGGAGGAGACATAGCTAAGGGCAGGCCACCTGTCCCAAAGTGAGTAGCATGCCTTCAGCATTGTTAAAAATTACTTTTTGTAGAAAATTAATGTGAATATATAAAGAGAGGTTAGAATTAATTCTGACTTAATTTAGTTGTTTTAAATATCTAACTCTCATTTATTTTCAAGAATTGACTTCCTAAATAGAAAGGCCTAACATGCAGTCTTTATTCTAGCAATAAAGGTAAAAGCCCTGAATAATTTCTGAAAAAATCTCATCTGTGGGTAACTTCAGTCAACAGGATGGATGGAATAGACTATCTGCAAGATACGTACACACCCCACCCCTGCAGCAGCCTTATCAGGATATGCCTCAAAGAGGGCTGCAGACTTGGCCCAGGTTGCAGATGATCTCTGAGGAAGGGTCACGGAGCTGAAATTTCACTTTGCAGACACCAGTGAGTGCTGCACAGCATCCCTCATGAGGGAACTCTGACTTAGACTTTAGCACTTGGCTTTGGACAAGCCCTCAATTCCTCATTCAGATCTGAGTAATTTATTATAAAGAAAATTTGAAAATAAACTTTACTGGCTGTCCTGAAAGCTAAATAGTAGTGACAGCTGAATCATTATCTTCTACATATTTGGAAACATTACTGTATCTGTATATTCTTCATTTCTTCAAATTACTGCAATCCTAAATGGTGTTTTTATCATTGTTTACAGGGAAGTGATTATACTATAGCTATGAAAATATGTTACTTTAACAAAGTATAAAAGAAGTAACAGACGGATATCTGTTATGGAATAATTTTGTGCTTTCTTTATATGTGCTTATAGTAAAAGAAAGAAATGAAGTTTTAAAAATACATGAGTAAAAGATCCCTAAGAAGAGTCTGTTTAAATATTTATCCATTAAACATCAAATGGCCTGTTTTGGTTTATTTCTGCAAAACATTAAATTCATGGGCTTTTTCATATCACCAGATCAAATTCTCTAGTTGAATACATTTTTTTCCTATAAGTTACCTTACAGATCACTATTCAATCTGTTTATTCTACAGATTAATAAACAGAGGCCAAGAGAAGATAATGCATTGCCCACAGTTCACGACTAATAATCACAAGTGGTTAGTATGAAGCTGACACATTTTGGCTTTTTCCCCATTTTTCTACACTAGATAGGTTGACTCTACTCTTTATTTAAATGATGCATTAATTTTATGAGTTACAGGTGATTGGCACTACAAGTAATGCCATTTTCACTCCATTCTTTATAACATTTGCCATATCTTTCTCCTTACAGGTCTTTCAGCATAACTGTGCCTTCGCAGACTGATGACACCTGCACTCATACAATGAAACATCACACAGAGTTGATCTCATTTTCTCATAGGTTTGGGGTAGGTGTATCTGTGGTTCAAGGAGAATGGAGAGAGTTTAAAATAGACAATGACAGGTTTGGGAGAATGTCCTGAAAGACTTTCTGAGGAATATTAAAAACATACCTCAAACTGGCAAAAATGATTTGGTCATGTGATTAGTCTCCACGGTGATAGGATTTTTGCCTGGCAGTGCACGGCCTAAGAAAGCTGGGAAAGTTGGCTTCCTGGCAAGAAAGCCAAGGAACTGAGATTTCATAAGGGTGAGTTTGTGGAAAACTGTGAAACTGACTATAACCATGCCCCCCTCCCCAACTCCCTTAAGCAATGTTACTTCTCACCCTCTCTCTTTAAGCGATGACGTCTATTCTTTTCCCTTTGATTCTAGGCCATTCTTGTAACTTACTCTGCTCAAGAGATGTAGCAGGAGTGTTGATGTGCAGGCTTGAAGGAGACTGGCCTGCTTTCCTTCTTTCTTTCTTGGGAACCTGCTTATACCATGACAGCAGCCACAGGCTACCATTATGGAAGATGAGAAACTTTGGAAACCGGCCCCAAATCAGATGATCTGTTTTAGCCGAAGCCCCCAGCAATGTGTAAAGAGAACCGCCAAGGTCAGGAAAGCTACCTATACAACTTGGGACTGAGTGCAAATGAATGATAGGCCCCATCTGAGACCAGACCAAGCTCCTAACTTGAGTAATTGTGAATAAGTAAACAGTTATAGTTTCAACAACATAAAGGTTTGATTACTTTGTTACGCATCAGTAGCAACTGATACAGAGTCCTTGGAGGACTCATCAAGGAAATCATTTTTTGGAAGTGAGGCAAAAATAGAGTTGATAAATTTAGTGAAGATGCACCAATGTTGCTCGAAAGATAGAAAGGTAAGGCACTGAATACAGGGGAAAGTTAAAACTAGGCTTTTAGGGAGTGGGGTACCAGGATGGATCTGAGGAGCTCAGCATAGGTAATAACAGGCCATTACTCTTGCAATCTACTGTTTTATCACTCTTCAAGCCTGTGTGATCCTTAATTCAAATTTTCAGAAAAGCAAACACATGTTCCTCTAATGATCCAATCACTCTGCCAGGTTAGGAGTCCAGGGTGGTCCAACTACATTTGGCTATGGATACAGGAGAGGACAGCACCTCCTATTAGATCGTTCTGTAATTACACAAATGTTGTATAATAGAGTATGAATATGACTGCAGATGCCTGCATATATTGCACTATTGATCTAGATGAAGTGAGCATGAGAAATTCAGAAATGCCTACTTTATTAGAAAAAAAAAATGAGAATGAAGAGGGAAGAAGAGGTAGCATGACTGGTTGGTCTGAAGTGTGAGAAAAGTGTGGTCTGCGAAGAGCGGTGAAGAATTAAGCCGATCCTACCTGAGGGCCTTCTGAAGATTCACCATCAGTACTACTGCAAGATTTCAGCCAAGGGAAAGGAGGGGGAGCTGTCCTGGCAAAGTCAGATGGGTGTTTATAGTTGAGCACAGAATTGAAGTAGTTTGGTGACCAAAGGAAGGAAAACAGTACAAAGTGGTGGCTGCATTTTACATTTTTTAGGGAATTTTGCTTAAACAATGTCCATCTATGTCAAGGTATGAAGCGATGAACTCACACTTATTTAGAAAGAGTTCTCCACCTCTTAAAGTAGGATGGATAATTGTCAGTACACATACTCCATATTCAATCGGTAATAATGCAGCAGTAGGTGTTGGGAACTGTGCGTGCCAGAATGTGAAAAAGAGGGCAAAGCTCACCTAAGCAGCCTGCCCCTCATTTCCTTCTTCTGGGCTGCTATGGAGGGAATATCCGTGGAGAGACAAGGAGACCTACCTGCTGTTGCGCCTCCTCTTCTCGAGGTAGCATCCATTACTGATCATTAAAAACGTCCGTCATTGAAAAAGTCATCTAATGACATGGTATTTTTCCATCCAGTGTGTTGTCATTTTAAATTATGAAGCAATAAATGGTATTTTATATTTAAAAAATCCTACATGTTTCTGGCTAGCCTAGTTTGAGATACTGTCTTAAGCACCTTAGAAGGGCTTTTGATACAGTCAGTGAGTGATGGCAGAGATGTGAGAAGTTATCCCTATACCAGCTATTTGAGGCCACTAATGAGAAAAAATGTAAAGATGGACTTCTACCAAAAAAACAAGCATTTGTTTTAATTAGGGAAGAGTCAAAGTCAATAGTTCAGGGAGAATGAATACTCAAGAATAAATGGGAAAATTGGTCTTTGGTGCAAAGAGACCATCATATAAAATAATACTGAAATAAAAAAAAGAAAAGAAGATGCTGGGGGAAATTGTGGTTTTTAGGTATTTTATAAAGTTATTCCATTCGGTTCCTCGACTGGGAATGAGAAGCGTTCTTTATATAAGTTTTTATTCAAATATTCCGGTTTTGTATTTTCACTGCCTCCCTGCCGTCGTTTTCAGTCCTCCTGGCCAAGTAGGAATAAAAGAAGATAACAAGAGAGGATTTAGTTGCTAGAAAAATTCACCTACTGTCTTTGGAAAAAGAAAAGGGTGAGGATTATATTTCTAAGAACAAGTGGTATTCATTTTTGCCCTTAGAAAAAGACAGTATTGTCCTGATAAGGAAGCTTCAGGCATATATATTTTTTGCAGTATTTGGGACCCAGATGAAGGGGAAAAGGGAATTAAATGCAAGAGAAAGGCAAAGTCCTCAAAGGTGTGCAGAAGCCACGTCGTCTGTGCATGCTCCTCTGGCCTGGATATAGGTGATGGATTTGCCAGGGCAAGGATGACAAGAAGGAGGAGCAGAATGTGAGAAACCTTCTCTCTGTTTAGTATTTCCAGGCTCAGCACTTCCTGACGCAACTGCCCCAGGGGTTCACAAGCCAACCCAGAGGACCGCTGGAAAGCCACAGGACCAAAAGGCTCTGGTTCTGCAAATTTGCAGATGAGGCACCTGTCATCTACAATTTCTCATTTCCCCCTTATGTAATGTTTTGTTCATTATCTAAAGCAAATAGAGAAATAAGAGTTTATGTATTGGGAGGACACTCAAATAGAAGCAAGGATGGAAAGTAGAAACAATGACAAATAGTACTGGCAATATCTAAATTAAAAAAAAAAAAAAAAAACATTTAATTTGAGCCAGCCCAGAGACCTTCCTAGGATGTACATGCACTCAAATATGCACACACACACACACACACACGCACGCACACTATTCAGTCCTCCTGACTGAATATTTGCAGGCCAAAAAAAAAAAATTGTTGCTTTATAATTTTAACAAATCATCGTCTTTTAGTGACATCCTTGTTTAGTGTCTCCTCAAGCTTTCTTTACCTAAGGAGCTTGTGGCACAGACCTATCCCACTAGCTTGTGAGATGGAATTAGTGATAAAGACCTTGAATTTGGATTGAAAGGTTTCCTATCTTTGCATTGTTGAGAAAGTCATTATTTTATTGGTCAAGAAATGGTATCTCTCATGGGTTTGGGAAATCCTGTTAGCATGCAGAATAACGTGATAACTTTGTTGATCCATTTTATTTTTATAAAAAAATATGGAGACATTGAACTACCCAATAAAATCCCTATATTGCAAATGGGGAACCCAGGAATGTGAGACCTTATGTTTCCCAAAGTCTCACTGCAGCTAGGATTTGACCCGCAAGCTTCTAATGTGCTCGATACTAATGCATATAAATCAACACGTTTCCATTAATAACCTATTGTATTCTCGCACAGAAGCCAAAAAGGTAAAATACAAAGATCAGAATAAAACATGGACCTTGACAACAAGAGACCATAATTTAGTGGGAGAGAAAATTGTATAAACCATATCGGAAATGTGGTATGTGCCCACAGTGAGATATGTGAGAACAAATGGCATCGTCGTTTAGCCTGAGGGATCTGGAGGCAGGATGCTTAGGTGCTGGACTCTGTTCTGACACCTACCAGGTGTATGATGCTCTGAGCCTCAATTTCCTTATTTGTAAAATAAGATTAATAATCGCGGCCACGCACCACACTTGTGCGGGAACCTGCTTAGAGCAGTGCCTGGCACAGAGTCCACACACGATTAAATGGTAGCTTTTCTTATTCCATGGGAAACCAGAGGCTTAATTAAAAACGCATGTTGCATAATTAGGATCTCCACAGGCTGAGGCATTAGCAAAGACTGGAGAAAAAAGATGAGTAAGTTAAAGGAATGCAACAAAATCATAGGGAAGTGGGGTTTTGTGGAAATAAGAGTAGAGAAACGCATTAAGGTCAAACCATAAAGAATTTGGAGACACATACTTTGAGAGTTATTTGGAGATTTCTTTTTTTTGGGGGGGGGGTGTATTTTTTTAAGTTTAGGAAATAAAACTGAGTTACATCAATTCTGAATTTTCAGTTGAATATTGGCCTAGTCCCACAGCAAGTAAAAGCCAGTTCTGGAGCAGCCAGCTGTGGCTGCACACTCGACGTGAGTTATGAGACCTGAGATAGAGCTGAAGGAAGAGGCTTCGGAGGAATCATATTTCCAAGAAGGGTGAGATGCAGAGTCTGTTGGACAGGATGCCCAGGAAGCAGACGAGAACGAGGAAGAGAGCTAGATTATTACCCCAGACCAGCTGCCCTGGGAAGAGTGAAAGGTCCATTTCCACGAAGCTCTTAAGAAGACAACACGGGAGATCACGTGGCGGACAAGATGGAATAGAGAATGGGCATTGGAGGAATTTTGATAGACTATGTGGAGATATTCAGAGGACAAACGTAGTCTCGGAGAAGTCGTATATTCTTTGAAATAGAGTTTTCCTGAAATAATGGCTATTCCCCTGCTTAGAAACCCTTGTGGGCTTCTGAGTGTTCTCAGGATAGAGCCCCAAACCCTGCGGGAGCATCAACAGGTGAGGCGTGCTCTGTATCCTCACCTGGCCTCTTTCCACTGTCATTTTGACCATTCATATGCAGGTCATAAGCCATTCTGCTTAAAAAAATGGCAATCCTATGCTCCTCTCCATCCAGAACTTTTCTCACGTTATTCCCACCCCCTTCTCTTAAGAAGATTTCCAGTTAGATTTTGCTTAGATGATATGTTTTCAAAGAAAGCAATCAACCTTTGTACGTCCTGATTAGGTGAGTTCGCCCAGTTAAATGTTCTCTCAACACCTTAAGGAGTTTTAACTGGTTAACTACTACTTTGCATTTTCCTGCCTTTTTTTGTGTTTCCACTTAGTAACTATATATGTATGCATATATGGCTGAAAGTATTAATAAAGGCTGGAAAAAACATTTTCTTCAATGTGAATGAATGGATAAATAAATGATTCAGTATTTTAAGCACATGTTGGCTTATATTACTAGTGATTTTATTTTGTCTTCTAACCATTTTATAGGAGTAAAATGAATAGGAAGTTGATTCTGATAAAAAAAATAAACTTATATAGCTCGAAGTTAAACCATTTTATTACCTTACAAGCTAGTTTCCTTGGTAACTACATATCTCTGACTTTCAAATGGACCTCTATTTGAATTTTCTCCAAGATGTTAGGCTGTATTCCTCATCAGGATAGGTGTTCATTACAATCACAGCGTGTTTGGAGCCGAGTGGGGAGGACAGTGGCGTTTTTTCCGGGATAACAGCTGTGAAGATGAACAGATGCAGTTGATTAGCTGCGCGTTGTTGCTGATTCTAAGTAATTGTTATGAGTATTGAAATGTGGCTGAAATGATACGCTTGGCAATATCAATTTCTGTAGCATCTTATTCCTATTCATCACATTTGTAATTCTTGTGTTTATCTAGTTCATGAGAATTTTCCTTTTATGACTATTTAGATTTCATTAGTCATCTCTTCTGTTAAGATACCAAGCCGTGGGTATGTTTGTTAGTAAATGATCATGAAGGAAAGATATGAAAGGAAATCGGCCTCTCACACTGAAAAGTCAGGGAGGATGAAGTTCAAAGTATTGTTTGTATATGAAGTCTGGTGTTGAAATGGTACAGAGTTGTAGACTAAGCAATAAGCACGCTGGATTAACGAGGACTCCGTCCTCATCACTCACTGGGGTGGGGGTTAGTTAAATGTGTTGGACTTCGCTGCAAATGAGGGCAGGCACCTATTATGTGAACCAGAAGGTTTGGATGGTTAAATTTGTTAAGTTTGTTGTTCATTACATTTGTTTGTTAAAGTTGCTTGTAAGTTAAATTGTTAAATTTGTTAAATTTATCGTGTTTTGGAAAACACTGAGAGCCCAATATGTTCATTCTTGTCCCATCAAAACAATGAATTTTGAAGTGTGTGACTAGGTATCAGCAGAGCTGACTTTGTAGGGAAAGAGCGTTGCAATTTCAGCCTCAGTATAGGAGAGAATGAGTCTACTGCTTTTGGAATATATTGATGTGGAAAATGGATGTATCTGATGTCAGAAACTCACTTTCAGACCCAGTAAAAAACCCAAAAGAAGAAGCTATGGGAATTTATTTTTTTTAAGATTTTTTTTTATTTATTCATGAGAGACACAGAGAGAGAGGCAGAGACACAGGCAGAGGGAGAAGTAGGCTCCATGCAGGGAGCCCGACGTGGGACTTGATCCCGGGACCCTGAGATCATGACGTGAGCTGAAGGCAGATGCTCAACCCCTGAGCCACCAAGGTGCCCCTAGATATGGGAAAACATCAACTTGACTCTTTTTTACCCCCACGGAACATCTTCCTTTTTTTTTTTTAATAATTCAGTAAATTATAGAGATGTCTTAGGTCAGAGTAAAGGTGAAATGAAGGGACCTCATGACTTTAGGTTTTAGAAACTGACAATTACTAAATTAGGTGAATTTAGCACAGTTAACAAATATTTGGTTTATGGGTTCATATCTGCATTTCTATCTGTGTGTATGTGTCCCCATCTATTGCTTCCTCTGATGTGTTTTTTTGTTGCTGTTTCATAAAATTTTAAAAAATATATGGCAGTATTCAATATTATCAATTATCATGATTAAAATATTAAAATATTAATGCTAATTATCTCTATGTGAAGATTAGTATAGCATTGTTTAAAAGTTCTAGGAGAGGGGCACCTGGGTGGCTCAGTCTGTTCAGCATCTGCCTTTGCCTCAGGTCATGATCCCGGGGTCTTGAGATCAAGTCCCTCATCAGGCTTCCTGCTCAGTGCGGAGTCTGCTTCTCCCTCTCCCTCTGCAGCTCCCTCTGCTTGTGCTCACTCACTGTTGCTCTCTCTCAAATAAAATAAAATCTTTAAAAAAAAAATTAAAAAAATAAAATTTCTAGGAAAGAATAAAATTAAATCATCTTGTACTTTGTGCATGTACATGTGTAAAATATTTTGGAAATATACAGAATTGAGCAAAGAGCAAATTCATATTTTGTAATGTGATTATAAGGAGAACATAAGTCCGCCTGGTTGATTAAAATGAGAATGAGTTAACCAAAAAGCCCACAAAGACCAACTTGAACCCTCAGTCTGGAGGCTTGTTCCATTTTATTTTACCCTGGGGTAATTACATTATGACACATCCTCGTGGTATTGAAATAATATATGCTGTTTAAAAGCTTTCAATATGATTCAGTGTCAAAAATTCCGAATCTTGTTCTGTGGTACCACAGACATTGTTATTGCAATGTTCATATATGTGACTAGAGTACACATAGAGTATATATATGTTTTTACCAAATTTTCCTATTGCCTTATGTACCAGTGATTTTAAACAACATAGAAAAATCTGATGAGGACATAATTCAAGTTGGAGAAAGGACTCTTTCAAAGCATGAGCCAACATGCAACAAGGCTAAAAGAAAATGTGCATTCTAGCTGCAGAAAATTCTATTTCTACCACTGTGATCTGATTAATTCCTATAAATTTTAAGACCAACATTGAATATCTGCAAATAATCTCAATGTAGGTCTACGTAGATGATAGTTAAAGAGAACCTGTCAAAAAAAAAAAAAAGAGAACCTGTCATCAAATAGTTTTTCTCATTATATTCAGTTTCAATAGCATATTATCATCAAAATATTTATTATAAAATATTCATGTATATCATAAACTATGATTGTACAGCATTCTGAAGAAGTGTTCATTTATTAAATACCAGTTGAGGATTCAAGAAATAGTAGTTGTTGCTTTGCTTTGTTTACCTATAACTGTGCAGGCAAAGAAATTTTAGATCTGGTTAAAATCGGACAAACTGCGCCCAAATCCTGAGAGTAACACACATGTATGGACAAAATGAGTCAGTCAATGTTTGTGCTGCCACTCAATCCTGACGTTTAGCAGCAACTGTCTCTCTTACCCAAAATTCTGAAATTAAAAAAAAGAAAAGAAGATGCTGGGGGAAATTGTGGTTTTTAGGTATTTTATAAAGTTATTCCATTCGGTTCCTCGACTGGGAATGAGAAGCGTTCTTTATATAAGTTTTTATTCAAATATTCCGGTTTTGTATTTTCACTGCCTCCCTGCCGTCGTTTTCAGTCCTCCTGGCCAAGTAGGAATAAAAGAAGATAACAAGAGAGGATTTAGTTGCTAGAAAAATTCACCTACTGTCTTTGGAAAAAGAAAAGGGTGAGGATTATATTTCTAAGAACAAGTGGTATTCATTTTTGCCCTTAGAAAAAGACAGTATTGTCCTGATAAGGAAGCTTCAGGCATATATATTTTTTGCAGTATTTGGGACCCAGATGAAGGGGAAAAGGGAATTAAATGCAAGAGAAAGGCAAAGTCCTCAAAGGTGTGCAGAAGCCACGTCGTCTGTGCATGCTCCTCTGGCCTGGATATAGGTGGATGGATTTGCCAGGGCAAGGATGACAAGAAGGAGGAGCAGAATGTGAGAAACCTTCTCTCTGTTTAGTATTTCCAGGCTCAGCACTTCCTGACGCAACTGCCCCAGGGGTTCACAAGCCAACCCAGAGGACCGCTGGAAAGCCACAGGACCAAAAGGCTCTGGTTCTGCAAATTTGCAGATGAGGCACCTGTCATCTACAATTTCTCATTTCCCCCTTATGTAATGTTTTGTTCATTATCGAAAGCAAATAGAGAAATAAGAGTTTATGTATTGGGAGGACACTCAAATAGAAGCAAGGATGGAAAGTAGAAACAATGACAAATAGTAGTGGCAATATCTAAATTAAAAAAAAAAAAAAACATTTAATTTGAGCCAGCCCAGAGACCTTCCTAGGCTGTACATGCACTCAAATATGCACACACACACACACACACACACACACATGCACACTATTCAGTCCTCTTGACTGAATATTTGCAGGCCAAAAAAAAAAAAATGGTTGCTTTATAATTTTAACAAATCATCGTCTTTTAGCGACATCCTTGTTTAGTGTCTCCTCAAGCTTTCTTTAACTAAGGAGCTTGTGGCACAGACATATCCCACTAGCTTGTGAGATGGAATTAGTGATAAAGACCTTGAATTTGGATTGAAAGGTTTCCTATCTTTACATTGTTGAGAAAGTCATTATTTTATTGGTCAAGAAATGGTATCTCTCATGGGTTTGGGAAATCCTGTTAGCATGCAGAATAACGTGATAACTTTGTTGATCCATTTTATTTTTATAAAAAAATATGGAAACATTGAACTACCCAATATAATCCCTATATTGCAAATGAGGGACCCAGGAATGTGAGGCCTTATGTTTCCCAAAGTCTCACTGCAGCTAGGATTTGACCCACAAGCTTCTAATGTGCTCGATACTAATGCATATAAATCAACACGTTTCCATTAATAACCTATTGTATTCTCGCACAGAAGCCAAAAAGGTAAAATACAAAGATCAGAATAAAACATGGACCTTGACAACAAGAGACCATAATTTAGTGGGAGAGAAAATTGTATAAACCATATCGGAAATGTGATATGTGCCCACAGTGAGATATGTGAGAACAAATGGCATCGTCGTTTAGCCTGAGGGATCTGGAGGCAGGATGCTTAGATGCTGGACTCTGTTCTGACACCTACCAGGTGTATGATGCTCTGAGCCTCAATTTCCTTATTTGTAAAATAAGATTAATAATCGCGGCCACGCACCACACTTGTGCGGGAACCTGTTTAGAGCAGTGCCTGGCACAGAGTCCACACACGATTAAATGGTAGCTTTTCTTATTCCATGGGAAACCAGAGGCTTAATTAAAAACGCATGTTGCATAATTAGGATCTCCACAGGCTGAGGCATTAGCAAAGACTGGAGAAAAAAGATGAGTAAGTTAAAGGAATGCAACAAAATCATAGGGAAGTGGGGTTTTGTGGAAATAAGAGTAGAGAAACCCATTAAGGTCAAACCATAAAGAACTTGGAGACACATACTTTGAGAGTTATTTGGAGATTTCTTTTTTTTTGGGGGGGGGGTATTTTTTTAAGTTTAGGAAATAAAACTGAGTTACATCAAATCTGAATTTTCAGTTGAATATTGGCCTAGTCCCACAGCAAGTAAAAGCCAGTTCTGGAGCAGCCAGCTGTTGCTGCACACTGGACGTGAGTTATGAGACCTGAGATAGAGCTGAAGGAAGAGGCTTCGGAGGAATCATATTTCCAAGAAGGGTGAGATGCAGAGTCTGTTGGACAGGATGCCCAGGAAGCAGACGAGAACGAGGAAGAGAGCTAGATTATTACCCCAGACCAGCTGCCCTGGGAAGAGTGAAAGGTCCATTTCCACGAAGCTCTTAAGAAGACAACACGGGAGATCACGTGGTGGACAAGATGGAATAGAGAATGGGCATTGGAGGAATTTTGATAGACTATGCGGAGATATTCAGAGGACAAACGTAGTCTCGGAGAAGTCGTATATTCTTTGAAATAGAGTTTTCCTGAAATAATGGCTATTCCCCTGCTTAGAAGCCCTTGTGGGCTTCTGAGTGTTCTCAGGATAGAGCCCCAAACCCTGCGGGAGCATCAACAGGTGAGGCGTGCTCTGTATCCTCACCTGGCCTCTTTCCACTGTCATTTTGACCATTCATATGCAGGTCATAAGCCATTCTGCTTAAAAAAAATGGCAATCCTATGCTCCTCTCCATCCAGAACTTTTCTCATGTTATTCCCACCCCCTTCTCTTAAGAAGATTTCCAGTTAGATTTTGCTTAGATGATATGTTTTCAAAGAAAGCAATCAACCTTTGTACGTCCTGATTAGGTGAGTTCGCCCAGTTAAATGTTCTCTCAACACCTTAAGGAGTTTTAACTGGTTAACTACTACTTTGCATTTTCCTGCCATTTTTTGTGTTTCCACTTAGTAACTATATATGTATGCATATATGGCTGAAAGTATTAATAAAGGCTGGAAAAAACATTTTCTTCAATGTGAATGAATGGATAAATAAATGATTCAGTATTTTAAGCACATGTTGGCTTATATTACTAGTGATTTTATTTTGTCTTCTAACCATTTTATAGGAGTAAAATGAATAGGAAGTTGATTCTGATAAAAAAAATAAACTTATATAGCTCGAAGTTAAACCATTTTATTACCTTACAAGCTAGTTTCCTTGGTAACTACATATCTCTGACTTTCAAATGGACCTCTATTTGAATTTTCTCCAAGATGTTAGGCTGTATTCCTCATCAGGATAGGTGTTCATTACAATCACAGCGTGTTTGGAGCCGAGTGGGGAGGACAGTGGCGTTTTTTCCGGGATAACAGCTGTGAAGATGAACAGATGCAGTTGATTAGCTGCGCGTTGTTGCTGATTCTAAGTAATTGTTATGAGTATTGAAATGTGGCTGAAATGATACGCTTGGCAATATCAATTTCTGTAGCATCTTATTCCTATTCATCACATTTGTAATTCTTGTGTTTATCTAGTTCATGAGAATTTTCCTTTTATGACTATTTAGATTTCATTAGTCATCTCTTCTGTTAAGATACCAAGCCGTGGGTATGTTTGTTAGTAAATGATCATGAAGGAAAGATATGAAAGGAAATCGGCCTCTCACACTGAAAAGTCAGGGAGGATGAGGTTCAATGTATTGTGTGTATATGAAGTCTGGTGTTGAAATGGTACAGAGTTGTAGACTAAGCAATAAGCACGCTGGATTAACAAGGACTCCGTCCTCATCACTCACTGGGGTGGGGGTTAGTTAAATGTGTTGGACTTCGCTGCAAATGAGGGCAGGCACCTATTATGTGAACCAGAGGGTTTGGATGGTTAAATTTGTTAAGTTTGTTGTTCATTACATTTGTTTGTTAAAGTTGCTTGTAAGTTAAATTGTTAAATTTGTTAAATTTATCGTGTTTTGGAAAACACTGAGAGCCCAATATGTTCATTCTTGTCCCATCAAAACAATGCATTTTGAAGTGTGTGACTAGGTATCAGCAGAGCTGACTTTGTAGGGAAAGAGCGTTGCAATTTCAGCCTCAGTATAGGAGAGAATGAGTCTACTGCTTTTGGAATTTATTGATGTGGAAAATGGATGTATCTGATGTCAGAAATTCACTTTCAGACCCAGTAAAAAACCCAAAAGAAGAAGCTATGGGAATTTATTTTTTTTAAGATTTTTTTTTATTTATTCATGAGAGACACAGAGAGAGAGGCAGAGACACAGGCAGAGGGAGAAGTAGGCTCCATGCAGGGAGCCCGACGTGGGACTTGATCCCGGGACCCTGAGATCATGACGTGAGCTGAAGGCAGATGCTCAACCCCTGAGCCACCAAGGTGCCCCTAGATATGGGAAAACATCAACTTGACTCTTTTTTACCCCCACGGAACATCTTCCTTTTTTTTTTTTTAATAATTCAGTAAATTATAGAGATGTCTTAGGTCAGAGTAAAGGTGAAATGAAGGGACCTCATGACTTTAGGTTTTAGAAACTGACAATTACTAAATTAGGTGAATTTAGCACAGTTAACAAATATTTGGTTTATGGGTTCATATCTGCATTTCTATCTGTGTGTATGTGTCCCCATCTATTGCTTCCTCTGATGTGTTTTTTTGTTGCTGTTTCATAAAATTTTAAAAAATATATGGCAGTATTCAATATTATCAATTATCATGATTAAAATATTAAAATATTAATGCTAATTATCTCTATGTGAAGATTAGTATAGCATTGTTTAAAAGTTCTAGGAGAGGGGCACCTGGGTGGCTCAGTCTGTTCAGCATCTGCCTTTGCCTCAGGTCATGATCCCGGGGTCTTGAGATCAAGTCCCTCATCAGGCTTCCTGCTCAGTGCGGAGTCTGCTTCTCCCTCTCCCTCTGCAGCTCCCTCTGCTTGTGCTCACTCACTGTTGCTCTCTCTCAAATAAAATAAAATCTTTAAAAAAAAATTAAAAAAATAAAATTTCTAGGAAAGAATAAAATTAAATCATCTTGTACTTTGTGCATGTACATGTGTAAAATATTTTGGAAATATACAGAATTGAGCAAAGAGCAAATTCATATTTTGTAATGTGATTATAAGGAGAACATAAGTCCGCCTGGTTGATTAAAATGAGAATGAGTTAACCAAAAAGCCCACAAAGACCAACTTGAACCCTCAGTCTGGAGGCTTGTTCCATTTTATTTTACCCTGGGGTAATTACATTATGACACATCCTCGTGGTATTGAAATAATATATGCTGTTTAAAAGCTTTCAATATGATTCAGTATCAAAAATTCCGAATCTTGTTCTGTGGTACCACAGACATTGTTATTGCAATGTTCATATATGTGACTAGAGTACACATAGAGTATATATATGTTTTTACCAAATTTTCCTATTGCCTTATGTACCAGTGATTTTAAACAACATAGAAAAATCTGATGAGGACATAATTCAAGTTGGAGAAAGGACTCTTTCAAAGCATGAGCCAACATGCAACAAGGCTAAAAGAAAATGTGCATTCTAGCTGCAGAAAATTCTATTTCTACCACTGTGATCTGATTAATTCCTATAAATTTTAAGACCAACATTGAATATCTGCAAATAATCTCAATGTAGGTCTACGTAGATGATAGTTAAAGAGAACCTGTCAAAAAAAAAAAAAAGAGAACCTGTCATCAAATAGTTTTTCTCATTATATTCAGTTTCAATAGCATATTATCATCAAAATATTTATTATAAAATATTCATGTATATCATAAACTATGATTGTACAGCATTCTGAAGAAGTGTTCATTTATTAAATACCAGTTGAGGATTCAAGAAATAGTAGTTGTTGCTTTGCTTTGTTTACCTATAACTGTGCAGGCAAAGAAATTTTAGATCTGGTTAAAATCGGACAAACTGCGCCCAAATCCTGAGAGTAACACACATGTATGGACAAAATGAGTCAGTCAATGTTTGTGCTGCCACTCAATCCTGACGTTTAGCAGCAACTGTCTCTCTTACCCAAAATTCTGAAATTAAAAAAAAGAAAAGACAATATAGGTTCATGTCTGGCTCAGTTGGGAGAACTTGCCACTCTAAAGCTCAAGGTCATGAGTTCAAGCCCCATGGTGGGCATGGAGCCGAGTTATGATTTAAAAAAAAAAAAAAAAGAGAGAGACAATGTGAAGGTTTGTAAATAGTTATTTGGTGGATAAACCTTATTTAAAATGAAACAAAGCTATCTATAAGATTTATCTTACTTAGCATGAAGATTCATGCACCTCACTGCAGAAATATTGATGTCTGATTAGAGGCTCCTTCCACTAATCCCCTCAAGAAATGTTTATTATGTTTCTAATAATTGAAACATTATGATTTTTTAAATACACCTGGTCCCAGATGTTTTCGATAAAGTATCATAGGCATGTATTTCTTCTATTTTAATGACTGTTCCGGCACACGTGCAAGATTTCTCTCAGATCCTAAATTGCCTCTGAGGTCCCCATGAGAGCCATACTCTATCTGTGTGACTATGCTGGGGAGGAGAGGACACGTGCAAGATCTGTGGCTGCCCTGGTTAGGGCTGACCTTGCGTCCTATGCTCGGTGTGAGGGAGAGGAAAGAGCACAGACACAGCAGCCGGATAAACAGGGGTGATGCTCACAGCTTGAGCCGTGCACCACCTGTGGCCTGCAGCCATTTGGTTTTATTCATGTTCAAGCCTTCCTTCCTTTATAAAATGCACCTATTAATACTTACCTTGTGAGTTTAAATAATAGAGACAGTATATACATATACATATATACAAAGGCTTTGAGACAGTAAATACTTTATTTGCTATTATCAAATGATAGGATTTTTTATCTTAATTGTTTAATGAAAAGAAAACAATTCTATTAATACAAAATTAAAATATGTTTTCTCCGGTTTTTGTGACTATGTCACAAAAAGTTTCTTGGATCTCAGTGATTGATAAATGAAGTCTTAGAATTGTAAGTGATCACTCCAAATGTATTGTGATAGTTTTAAATCTCTCTTCTCAGCTGCATAATATGGACTTCGTCCTCAGAACTCTGGATTCCGGATATCAATTTCACATAGTAGGAACGATTGGATGTATACGCATAAGGCAAGATTAGAAACAATTTTTTATCTAAAACCTGAACACTACAATCCATAAAAAAATGTTAAAGCCGCAATTCTCTCTTCATTTTAAGTAAATTAAAATCACGTATGTGCAGTAATAGACAAATGATGACAAAAAACACTTTAGCATACATTTCTAAAATAGATTTTGAACTTGACACTGGTAAATTACAACCCTGTAAAAATATGACTATTGTCAATTCAGTAACTCCATATCCGCTTTGAAGATTAATGTATTCCTTTATATAATATAAACAGGAAATTTTCTATTGGTAATAATCACAACATATCAGACAGTATTAATATTAAATTATTATAATTTTCTTTATAGAAATCAAACTCTAAATCTTCGGAATTTGCTTTTTTTTCTCCAAAGATGTCTTCATAATGTCATTTTAGCAAGTGCATTTAGTTATTGAAACTGAAATGAGAAAAAAAGTGATTATGGAAAATGAAATTGTTTAAGTTTCAAATGTACAACAGATAATTAGTAGTTTAGCATAATTCCATTACATAAGTACTGTGTTTTGTAATTCTAGAGTCAGTAAGGGATTAAATTCTCTCCCTAATAGATTCACTTGAAGAAAAATAAAGCCTCCGGAAGTTAGTCTTAATGTCCTCCCATTTGGGGTAGTGCTACTCCCCAAGAAATTGTTATATCAGCAAGAAAAGGACTCACTCCAATAGTTGTAAATATTGCCAGCAGAGCAGAGGCCTTAATGAAAGTCAAGGTTAATTGTTCAGCAGTGATGACCACTGCGGAGAGTACCACTGCCGTCCCCACTATAACTCTAGAGGAAAACATGATCATTTCATTCAAACTGAACAGTTAGATCTGTAAATTATTTTACATTAAGACAGCAAGATATTTATAAAGACCTACTGATTTAGATGGATTCATTAGCCTTCTGTGCATGATTCCCTAATCAGACACCTAATACTGTTCAGGTACATACTCCATGCTATGATGCTCAATGGTTTCAATTTTCTGAATAGGATTTTTTTTTTTTTTTCAAAATAGCTTCTCACTGGATAACTCAGTGTTTTCAAAAGATGTTTCACACATGAGGAAGGACATTGTGTGAAGATAGCCCCTTGAATAAAGTGCATCTTCTCTCTGCACCTGTAAGACAAGAAGGATGGCCCAGGGACTGTGAGAATGATGGGCAGGTGTCCACACAGGTGACCACACCAGGAGAATCCACTGGTATAAGGGGAAGGGCCAGAGGTCACACCCAGATTTGCTTCGCTTCCTTCTGCTCTATCAGTTTTACGACCTATGTTTGACTATTCTCTGGCACCAAGGAGGCTGAACTTCAGAACAGAATTCCCATAATCCACAATTAATGTCTTCATAAAACTTCATATTTTTAAAGATTTTACTTATTTATTCATAAGAGACAGAGAGAGAGAGAGAGAGAGAGAGAGAGAGAGAGAGAGAGAGAGAGGCAGAGGGAGAAGCAGGCTCCATGCAGGGATCCTGATGTGGGACTTGATTCTGGGGACCCCAGGATCAAGCCCTGAGCCAAAGGCAGACGCTCAACCCCTGAGCCACCCAGGCATCCCAAAATTCATATTTTAAATTTGGTAATTGATGATTATACTTCACGGTTAAAATGTAATGCAATTTGGATATGCAAGAATGAGTTTAGTTATAAATTTAAGAAAAAGAAAAAATATATCTAGAAAACACTCCACTTCAAAAACGTGTAGCAACTGAACATATGTGGTATTTTATCCATATGAATTATTATATTTAGATTTTCTTTAGTAGAGTCAAACCAAAGGAGAGGCGAAACATCTCAGTGTGGCTGAGGCTTCTGTGAAGATCCCAAAACACAGAAGTCAAAGAGGCATTCAGTGTTTTATGGATTGGGGAGGAGGCTCCAGATTCTGACTTCCTTGAATAATTATAACTAGTATTGTGTTATTATTATTACTGTTTTCATTAGGCAGGATTTATTTCTTGTGAAGATTGGTAAATCTTTCTACTTCCATCACCTGGTTTATTAATATCAAGATTTGCCTTATTTAGTTTTTGAAAAAAAAAATTTAATAAATCCAGAGAAGAGTGTATGCCACTCCTTCCCCACAGAGAAAAAAAAAAGTATTTTTGATTTTCATATCCTCACAATATTACTCCATGGGTCTATGTCCTATTCTTTTATCATTTTATAAAGATGTATTATGCAGTTCATATTATTAACTGATAATTATCTTTTTAAGATTGACACACGTTGGTATAAGTCGTTTGGTTTGTTTGAACTGCTACATACAATTCCATTTTAGGATATGGCTCAAATTATTTACCCCTTCACTCATGAATGGGTGGTAATTTTATCTCATTTTTCTTTTGTACAAATAATGTTTGCCTGAATAGACTTCTACATGCCCCTTTATACTCACAGCCATGGTTTCCTACGGTACATGAACTAGAAGCGGAAGTGTCGGTTATGCCTATCAGACACGTGATCTACACTATATTTCCTCCATTCTCCCTATTTTAGTATTAGTCTAACTTCTAAAATATTGCCAATTACATTCCTTTTTTTTTTTTTTTTAATGCTTGCTGTTAAGACTGACAAACTTTTCAGCTATTCAGTAGCCCTGTGGGTTTCCACTTCCTTGATTGGACTATTGATCTGTGGTCATTTTCTTTCTAGTTGACTCTATTTATAATGATACATATTTATTCAATCTTCTGAATACAAGTCCACTGTCTTGATTTTTTATGCACACATTCTGGCTGTCTGTGGAATGCTTAACTTTTATCTGTTCACGGGCTCTTAATGTAGTGTGGCATTAATTATTAATGTAGTCAAGCATTTCAGATTTTCATTTTATTTCATTTACTTTTTGCGTCATGTTTGAGAAGTTATTCTGTAACCTGCACTCATAAAATATTCTCTTATATCTTCCAAAATTTTAAAACGATTTTCTGTTCCCCACTTTGTATACATCACTTTAAAGTCTCATCTAGCATAGCCTTTTCGATCTACATTAGGTCCCATCAGTCAGGTGAATGCCTGTGAGAGTAGGATACAAAACTGAAGTAGCAGCTATCGTCTCCCCCTGCCGCTGCTGAAGACGAAGATTGTAGGAGGATGAGTATCTATGGCTCTGTGGTGGTCCTTAAGGGTTCAGGTCCAATCTAATCACCAAGGTTTTAGCTGAGAATCACATGGCGAAGAGAGAGGAAGCAATACCAGAAGCTTTTTGAAGACCTGTGGTTTGAGGGAGACCTGAGAGGGTCAGCCTCCAAGGGTCCCCATTACCCAACTCCCTTCCGAGCCCTCTGTCTACAGAGCACATTTCGGGAGATGCCCTCCTTTTGCTCATCCAGTTTGGGATCCTGTGGATTGCTTATTTAGGCCAAGCTTTCTTTCATGTGCCAATTCTTTCAAAATATTACTGAGATTCTATTTTTGAGTAATTTGATTATAACCAAAATAACACTCAACTTTCACTCTCTATTTTGACTCTAAACCTACCAAACTTTTTTTTCTTTTTTTTCTCTCGCTGGTCTCTGTGAATGGCCCACCTTTCCTTCCCCTGATTTGTTAATGGCTAAGGCTGGGATCCCCGTGAGAGGACAGAGGACAGGTTGGGAGGGAAGGGATAATCCTTGCATCTGGACTGGTTCTCCTTGTCTTATAGGTGGGACAGCTTTGGGGAAGCCTCCAGGTTGGTCCTGTTTTCTGCTGTCTGGATTGCTGACTCTTCTAATTGTGTGAGGCCTCCTCTCAGTGGACTCTCATATGATTTAGGTTTTGGGGCCACCATAAGTGAGTTGCCCTTCTCAGCAGGCCCATAGATCTCCATTGTATGTTGCCCAAAGCAGCAAAGGAGCACCCAACATCTGCAAACATTCTGCTTTTCTATGTCCATTTTTCTAGTGCTTGAGGATCTTGGGAGCTTGATCTGTCTTCCAAATTGTTCAAGTGATTGTTTTATTTTTTTTTCCAAGTGATTATTTTAGTAAAGATTTGCTCCGACAGGACAAAGGACAGCACTTTCTCAGAATGAAGTATCCGTTTCCTCACCACCCACTCCCTACTCCCTTAAAAAGTAGATTATGGGGATCCCTGGGTGGCGCAGCGGTTTGGCGCCTGCCTTTGGCCCAGGGCGCGATCCTGGAGACCCGGGATCGAATCCCACATCGGGCTCCCGGTGCTTGGAGCCTGCTTCTCCGTCTGCCTGTGTCTCTGCCTCTTTCTCTCTGTATGACTATCATAAATAAATAAAATTAAAAAAAAAAAAAGTAGATTATGGTTCCATTGATACCCTTTTCTCTACAGCACGAATGTCCAGGTCCTTGGTAAGGGTGAATGTGTGAGGGTATGAGACTTTGGATGGCTGGAATAACAGATTGTGGTGGAGGCAGCCATCTGTCTCCCACTGCCCATGCTCTCACTCTTCCTTTTGAAATAGAACACTCCCTGTATGTTCACACTACCACTCTAGCTGGATCCATGACATCCCAGCGGGATACTAAATTTTATGACATTCATATTAGCCACTGGTAAGCATGTAAATAAAGTAGGGAAAATGGAATGTGAATTGAAACATTCTGGGCCCTTTCTTTGAAGTAGATCCTATCTACCCTAAAATATGCTGAATATTATTTTGAGCTGGAGGCAGTTAAGAATCAAAAGATACAGGATGAGTTCCCTTCCCCCCTCCTCTTATCTGCCTAGAAGTAAGGCATAAATTTCCCTTTGTGAAGGTAGCATGCATTTCCCCAATCTCTTATATCTGGATGAGAACAGCAGTCCTTACCACTGAAGACGAGGAGTCTGTATAAACAAACTTTACTAAAACAACTCAAAACTTCTATTAGTTTCCATATATATTTTCTAGGCACTTCCTCACAATTTATTGTTCTTTAAAGCCCAAGCCCTCTTTCCTTTGTTCAAAGAGGATAGATACTCTCACATCTAAAAACTTTGAATTCCACTCATTTACTGTGAATTCCTGGACATATAAAATATAAATAAATCCATATCCTTTACTCTATATTTTTATTTTTGTTTTTTGTGGGGTTTTTTTTTGGGGGGGAGAGGTTTTCTTGGTAAACTTAATTCACACAGCCCAATTTGTAGAGCATAAGAATGTAAAGGAAAAATCTCCTCCCCTGACATCTTAAATAGAATCTTACTCTAAAGTTTTGTTTTGTTTTGCATCGACATTTATCTCACTTGCTTGGAGACAAATGAATGCACCTGTTATTAACCTCCCTGCACCCAGAGGTAGAAGCCATAGAGTAGGGATGGCCAAGTACACCTGTCATTTCGGACCCTGAGTGAGTCAGGCAGTAAAACTTCATACTCAAGACAGACAAATCAGACACAGATTTCTGACTTCTATAAGCCACTTTACTCAGTGGTCTCTTTTATACCCACTTGACATCTACTGTGATAACACAGTGTTATTTTTAGGCAGGTGCATTTAATAGAAAGTCTTAATCCTGCTTCTTCAAGCCCAACATTTCTGTAGAAATAGCCCCGAGCTAGGAATAAGTAGTAGTTTCTTTCACCTTCTCCCCCAGTTTTGCCTCTTTTATGAGGAATCTCTATCTCAAGAGATCTGCTCAGGTTTCCCACGGTGTGTGAGCCACTGTTAGTGCCCTACTGTAGATCTGAACTCTCAGGTCCCCTCTGTCTTTTACTGCTTGCATGTCCCCTCTGCCTAGGGTACATTGGAGCATTTTCTTACATGTGAGCCCAGCTATGCATTTTTGTTTTCTCTTTATGTTTAATCTGTCAATGTTATGTGTTTGGAGAAGATGGGACATATCCAAGGATAAACTGATTGCTTTATTTTACATTAAAATTCTTTAGATGTCAGCCTTGAAGTAATTTGAAAAGGTGTGATGGAAAAAAAGTTGCAAATATCCTTATTTTATGCATTTTTTGGTGGATAAAGTGGTTCAAACATCTTTATTTTAGATAATCTTCAAAAAAAAGGGTGCCCTTACTTAATTTTATTTAGTATTATTTTTGTAAATTCCAGTTAGTTAACAGACAGTGTTATATTAGTTTCAGGTGCACAATATGGTGATTCAACACTTCCATACATTACCTGGTGCTCATCACAACAGGTGCACTCCTTCATCCCCATCACCTATTTGACCCATCCCCCTATCCACACACCCCCTCTGGTGACCATCTGTTTGTGTTTTTAAAACAATAAATAAATTGTTAAGGTGCTGGGGGAATAGGTTGGTGTTCTATATGTGGGGCAGCTCTGGGGATCTTAGGACAGTCTGGGATGTTGAAGCATTATAGGCATCATCTCCAGCTAACTGGATTATTTCCCCTTGCATTCTTCTTACTTCCATTTTTCTATACTGAATATACATTACTTTCCTAAGAAAATTGTTTTAAGGGACGCCTGAGTGGCTCTGTGGTTGAGCATCTGCCTTCAGCTCAGGGTGTGGTTCCAGGGTCCTGGGATCAAGTCTCGCATCGGGCTCCCCGCAGGGAGCCTGCTTCTCCCTCTGCCTGTGTCTCTGCCTCTCTCTCTCTTTCTCTGTGTGTCTCTCATGAATAAATAAATAAAATCCTTAAAAAAGAAAGAAAACGGATTTAAATTTTTTATATAGAAGGTATCTCTAGAAAGCTACTTTATAAGTATTTTTAATTTTTTCTCTAAGAGGATCAGAAAAAAAAAATCAGGCTGAGGATGATAAAGATAAAATAGTTGTCAGCTGAAGTGTCACAATTTCCCTGTATAATATTGTTATGATTTTCTCCCTCTTGGAAGAAGAAATACAAATGTCATAACACGTTTAGATTAGATATTGATTATTTTTGAATCACCAAATCAACCCAGAGGAGAGGCTTGATTTTTCATATTAGCATAAACAATCTATCTTCCCAAGTCAGATGATCTGGGGATGCAATAATGAGTGTCTGTCCTTTCTCTGTTGCTTCTGACTGGATCTTAGGAGAAAGGAAACCAGTAAGAGGTGACTTACTGCTTTGGAGGCAATGTTTCAAGCAAGGACAGATCTGACAAAGCAGCAAAACTGAGACAAGTAATAGAGGATAGCACCTGGCCAGGATCGTTGGTTAGAACCAATCATACATGATACTATATTTGCCCTGGTTTTACAGTGTCATGAGATCTGATCCTATTTTGTTGTGGTTGTTTTCCTGAGAGAAGAAAGAAGAGCCCTTCAGCATTGACCCAAAGCCCATAAAGAATCATCACATCCTCACACATCATCAGTCATGTTCATGACAAGGGAAACTGCCCAGGTAAAATGATAGTGAGTGACAGATGGTGGGATCAAATCAGCCTGGTTTATGGTAGTCAATTAAATTAGTGTTCACTTTGCTTACAGATTGCGATATAGAAAGTATTCGGTTTGGTCCAAAGATTTGTTGGTGGGAAGAATTCAAAGGAATTAAAAATATGCTGGGAATTATTCAAGCTACTACAGATGTTATTCTGCACACATACTTTATATAAGAAGATAGTTACAGCGTTTCCATGAATCAGATGGATAATGAGGAACCTCTTCCTATGGCTGGATCACAGAGGCCTGTGGGCATATTTGCTGCAAGACCTGGGAGTGCGTTAGCCCCATCAGTTGGTATTTGTGGCTTCTGAAGGTCCAGCTCCTTTGAGCCTGGTGCTATTTATCTTTATTTATTTATTTATTTATTTTTTACTTTTTCTCTCATTCCCAACCAGCCTGCTTTGAAGAAGACAATTTAGTCTACAATTATAGCCTCCAAAGTTGTCTAACATGGTTGAAATTATGGTAGTAATTTCTGTTCAACATTCACCTTTGTATAATTTGCTGCTGTAATACAAAATACATTTTCATAGCATGTTTAGGGAGAATATTTTTGAACACACAAGTAAATTGTTGCTTTATGCACAGTAGAGGATTCCATCCATATTTATAGAAAGAGAGTCAAGAAATATGTAAAAATCCTGTTTTCTAATTTTTTTGTTGTAAATTGAATCTGTGCCAACAAGTGACTTAGGGGAAGAAAATGCCTCTTTATTTCCAAGACACGCTATTGATACTAGTTTCTCAAACATTCTTTGGGCGAACTTAAAAATGTTTAAGACCTATAAAACTTCTTTTTAACGTGAGAAATAATGATCACAGGACACCTGATATTGTATTAAACGCAGTGACATTATTGTGTCTGAGACTTAATGTACCTCCATAATTGCTTAAATTAAACATAGGGCATAAGTAAGTACTGGAAGCTCCTTATTTTTTATCTTAAAAGTTAGTTAGTTTTCAGGTTACAATTTAATTATATGTAAAAGACATTTCAGTAGACCTCAGTGTAAGTTTGCAACTTAGAGATTTCTCTATTTTGTAGTCTTTTATCTTCAGAGATTTTATGACTATCACTTCCAGCAGCTGATGCTCTTCACGTATTACGGGCATCTGTCCTGGTTTAGATGTTGTCTACTCACAGATTCTGGACACTCCCCAAGAGTGTGGTTTTCTTTTCTTTTCTTTTCTTTTCTTTTCTTTTCTTTTCTTTTCTTTTCTTTTCTTTTCTTTCTTTCTTTTCTTTTCTTTTCTTTTCTTTCTTTCTTTCTTTCTTTTCTTTTCTTTTCTTTTCTTTTCTTTTCTTTTCTTTTCTTTTCTTTTCTTTTCTTTCTTTTCTTTTCTTTTTTCTTTTCTTTTCTTTTCTTTTCTTTCTTTTCTTTTCTTTTCTTTCTTTTCTTTTCTTTTCTTTCTTTTCTTTTCTTTCTTTTCTTTTTCTTTTCTTTACTTTTCTTTCTTTTCTTTCTTTTCTTTCTTTTCTTTTCTTTCTTTTCTTTTCTTCTTTTCTTTTCTTTTTCTTTTCTTTCCTTTTCTTTCTTTTCTTTTCTCTTTTCTTTTCTTCCTTTTCTTTTCTTCTTTCTTTTCTTCTTAAAGATTCTTTAGAAATTTATTTATAAGAGACACAGAGAGAGGCAGACATAGGCTCTCCTGGGGAGTCTGATATGGGTCTCAATCCCAGGACTCCAGGATCACGCCCTGAGCCAAAGACAGATGCTCAACCACTGAGCCACTGAGGCATCTCAACAGTGTGGTTTTCAACTTCACTGAGATGAGGAAGCAGAAGGCAAGCTGAGGACAAATCACAAGGTGACACCCTGCAAATTTCCCCCCTTCCCACTCCAAGGTGGGATACCTGTGACATTCTTCCAGGAAACTTATAACTATCTTAATGTTAATGCTTAATAGAGGGGAAAACAGTCTTAGCTAGATAATAGCAAGGCCTCCAGTATCCTGATGGTTTTCTTTAGTTTATGAAACTCCTTTTGGAAACCTTCCTGTTTCCTTACCTCCTCCAACTCCTAGGTATATAATCAGCCATTCCTCACAACCTTGGGGGCAGCAGGTCTTTCTGCTGGGTCCTGTCCCAGGGTTTTAATAAAACCGCCATTTTGCACCAAAGAAGTCTCAAGAATTCTCTCTAGGGCCATTGGCTCCCAACCTCTCCAACATTCCAAAACCAAATCAACTCGGTGGCTCATGGAAGGGAGTTATTTTTGACTTTTCAGTAATTACTACTTCTACTGTCTGTCATTGTGTGATTTGATCTCTTCCATGACAATGTTACCTGGTACTAGAAGACAAATCTGTGGTTTTTCCCAAATATATATTTGCATTTGTCGTTTTAAAGACACTAAAAATAATTTGATTGATTACATTTAGAAGAAGAATCCAATTTGCTTGTTCTTTGCTGTTCTTTTGTTTGTTGTGTTTACTTTGTTACTTTATAGATAATTTGCAAATCTTCTCTTAAAAAACTCAATACTTTTTAAAAAAAAGAATGTAGTGCTTTTTCAATATAGTATACTTTTGTGGAGAAAAAAATCCCTAATATTCTATTAAGTTACTAATGCATTAAAATTATTAAAAATGAGAGCATTCCACTTATTTATGTAGCTTTCAATTTTATCATTAACCATGAAAAATACAAAACCTCTGTCATGAGGAGGAAGGCTAGCTGAAGACAAAGCACAAGCAGACAACCTCCAACCGTCGTCCCCCCTCCACCCAGTCCTACATGGGATATGGGTGACATTCCTCCAGGAAGCTCCCAACTACCTTAATGTTAATGCCTTGCTAGCTCACAATTTCTAGGGCTGCAGGTCATTTTGCCCAGAGGCCCTGCCCCATCCTTTTAAAAAAACACCATTTTGCACCAAAGATGTCTCAAGAATTCCTTCTTGGCCTTTGGCTCTGGATTCCAACAAACCTACCAATATTCCAAAAAACTACATCAAAATCAGCAGGCATTTTGGCCAAATTGGTAGAGACAAACTATTCAGATAATTACCTATGATCTAAAGAAAGGGGATTTGGGGGATCTCTGCTGACTTCATACTAGATAGACAAAGGGGTCTCAGCTAAGTCATAAAAAAGGGGTGGTTCTTTGTGATGTGGGAAACAGAGGCAGAAGAGAAATTGTTAAATTTCTTTACTACCTACAGCGCATTGACAAGTCCTTGAAACAGCAGAGTGACCTTCCCTTAGGGACACACCTGCCTCGATGTTAATACTTTGCTAAGGGCAAAGGCAATCTTAGCCAGACCCTCAGGATCCTGTGCATCTATTTAAACATATAAAAATTCCTTTAGAAACTTCCTTTATCTCTAAGCCACCCCCCACCAAGATACTTGTTAGCAATCATCCCCTAAGCATATGGTCCACCAATAAACATCTGAAGGGTCTCATGACTCAGGTTTTATTAGAAGGCAATAAATGAGCTTCTCCCAAGAATAGCTAGCCCCCTCAAGGTCCTGGAAACCTTGCTTCCAAAATTCCTCAGAGACTTACGCTCTCCCTAACCTCCTCCCAAGTTGAAAGTATATAATGGTCCACTCCTTGTGACCTCAGTGCAGCTCTTTCTGCCCATGAGTCCTGTCCCATGCTTTAATAAAACCACCTCTTTGCACCAAAGATGTCTCAAGAATCCTTTCTTGGCCATTGGCTTCGATCCCTAACATCTTTTTCTACATCATTTGCAGTGAGCCTTTCGCTAGAATACAAGAAGTTAGAGGATTTCTTAACTTGGCTTAGGTGAAATTCAATATTGTCAACTGCAATACTTTTTTTTTTTTTCTTTTCTTTTTTTCCATCCTCCTTCTGGTGGAAAATTCTGGTAGAAATTTTTTGACTGTGTTGTTCTCCATCGTTTCCTACCTGAATTTTTATTCAGTTTTGAATAAAAATTTTAGATTTATTTCTGAATTTTCTATTTCCTCCAAGTTGTTGTACGTTACACAGGCTCTGACCTCAGAGTCATTGAAGAGTTCTGGGGCTAGAAGTTTGGTTCCAGACCACTGTAACAATGCGAATATTGCAATAAAATGAGTCAAATTAACTTTTTTGGTTTCCAAGCACCTATGAATGTTATGTTTACACTGTACTGTAGTCTATTAAGTATGCAATAACATCATGTCTTAAAAAATGTACATATCTTAATTAAAAACATTGCTAAAAAATTCTAACCATCATCTGGGCTTTCAGCAAGTTATAATCACTGATTACAGATGATCATAATAAATATTAATAGTAATGGAAAAGTTTGAAGTACTGTTGATGTGGTTTTTGAGTAACATTGGTGAGGTCTGGAGCCGACGGCCAAGAAAGAACTCATTAGACATCTTGGTGCAAAATGGTGGTTTTATTAAAGCGCAGGGACCCATGGGTGGAAAGAGCTGCTGCACTAGGGTCGTGCGGAATGGCTGATCAAATACTCAGGAGTTAGGGGAGGTAAGTAAAAAGGGAGGTTTCCAAAAGGACTTTCCTACACTAAAGAAGACTCTCAGGGTACTGGAGGCCTCGCTATTGTCAAACTGAGGTTGTTTTTCCCGCTAGCAAAGTACCAACTTTAAGACAGTTGGGAGTTTCCTGGAGGAATGTTATACTCTGCCTATCTCAAATATTTGTCATCGGGCCGCAGGTTATAAGGACATTTAATTTTATCAACAGCTCCTTCTGCCTTTGGTTCCCGGTTCATTGTGAGAATCACCAAAACGTGACATACAGGTACGAAGTGAGCACAGGCTGTTGAAAAAATGGCACCAAAAAAAAAAAAAAAAAAAAAAAAGAAAAGAAAAGAAAAGAAAAACAAAAAATGGCACCCAAAGACTTGCTCCACACAGGGTTGCCACAGCCTTCAATTTGTAAAAATGCATTATCTGTAGAATGCAAGAATGTGAAGCACAGTAAAGGGCATGTACCTGTGTAATCAGGGCTTTGTCTCACCCTTCTCTAGCCTCTTAGTTCTGCTTCTATAGAAGACTCGCCTTCTTTCCTGCTGCATATACTTGCACACTTTGTACATTTTATTCTCATTTCTCTATGAAACACTCAGAACTAACTTCAGGATGCAATGTGGATTTCTCCTGTGTTTTAGAAGCCCTCTTGTTTATTTATTTTTTAATATTTATTATTTTATTTCTCCTTTATTTAGCCCATAACAAACGTGCCTCTATTCTGGGTGCTTATCATCATCAACAACCATTGCTTTGTGTAGAGCCCTGCCCTTGGCTTGCCGGTTGCTATTAGAACCCTCTTCTTAAATCCAAAGCCTGGAAATGCTTGTGTTTAAACATACACTTCAATCTCACTTGTGACATACTCCCACACGGCAAAATGTGAGTTATACTTGGTTGTGTGACATGCTCAAACATTGACACATGTGTAGGAGATATGGAAATGCACTTCAGTTACCAGCTTGCTTTCTCCAGTCTCCTTCATAGATATTTATCAAGATCCACTCTTCACTGATACTCAGCTGTCACCTTTCTGACTTTTGGTTTCTAAGTGAGGCCATCCACTAGGTGCAAAATCCTGCATTTATGCTGCAGACAGATAATTGCTTTCAGTTTGGCTGGCAGAGACCATGAGCACCAGAATCCAAGGACACCGTGAGAAACAAATGACTATCTTCTTTCAGGTGAGGAAGACTCAGATGGTAACTACTTACATCATCCCTTCATTATAATTCTTATCTTTACTCTATGGCATGGTGTTAGCAGGCTAGATTCCTTTCAGATTCTTAGGGTAGGGTAAGTTATAGTTTTAGTTTCTAGCGTTATGTTGGTTTCTGTTGTTGTTACACTCTTTTTAAAAAAATTTATTTATCTTAGAGAGAGAGTAGGGAGGGGCAGAGGGAGAGATTCTTTAAGCAGACTCCTCCCTGAGTCCAGAGCCCTATGTGGGGCTGGATCCCACAACCCACGAGATCATGACCTGAGCCAAAACCAAAAGTTATTTTTTTTTTAATTTGACCCACTATATTTTTATTTATTTACTCCTGGTGCTCATGAACCGCCATCACCATAAACAATATTTTTCAGTTGCACCGAGTTGCAAATTTGATTCCAGAGTCAAAGAAAAAAAAAAAAAAAAAAAAAACCTTATTTAAAACATGTGTCCTGCAATGGGATGTTCTCTCATCCTCTCATATGCCTTCGAAGAGTACAGTTATTTTAAAATGAGAGTTTCATGCTTGGGAATACCGTACTTCCTTTTGTGTGGCCTCAAGGGATGCCTGGGTGACTCAATGGTTGAGCGCCTGCCTTCAGCTCAGGGTGTGATCTCAGGGTCCTGGGATCGAGTCCCACATCGGGCTGCCTGCAGGGAGCCTGCTTCTCCCTCTGCCTGTGTCTCTGCCTCTCTCTCTGTGTCTCTCATGAATAAATATATAAAATCTTTCTTTAAAAAAAAGAAAAAAAACAAAACAAAACCAAGAGTCAGACAATTAAGCAACTGAACCACCCGGGTGCTCCATGTTGTTATTTTCTTGAACATTTTCAAGTTGCCTTTTACTTTTTTTGGCAAAAGGTAGGGATTAATTTTAAAGGAGAATGAGGATTGGTTGGGAATGTCAGTTTTATACCGTTTCAGATCCAAAGCCAACATCACCCAATATGAATACAAAGAAATGTTGAAGCTGTGCTGCACAATAATTCAAACTCAGCTATATGTATAGTTTAAGTTTAACTGTAATAGAATCAAGGAAACTGGGTATAAAAGAACAATTTTTATTGCATTACAATATTATTCCATAACAAATTAAAACTTAAATAAAATACCTTTTAATGAATTATAATAGCAGAATACTTGAATGGTATCTTCTCACCCAAACTGAAATAAGAAATTAGTGAAATAGGTAAAACATTCCAACAAAGTAATAACCTTCCAGAAAAACCAGCATACATATGTTTCGTATCATCTGATACAGCTGGTAAAGTAGTTATTCAGTCTTTGTCATTCACGTTCTATCTAAGACTGTCTCTATAGACCTTCTTTTTCGAATATTACAGTGTTACATTCTATGCTGACATCTAATTACCTGATAGACATAAAATGCTTTCAAGATGCATAACGTATTTTGCGGCAGCGGTTTCTAAAAGCTTTCCTTGAGCTTTAATTTGCCTAAGTTAAGCATAATACAAATGCTTCTTATGCAAGTAAAACAAATGAGTGAAAATAATTTGGGATGAATTTAATGACTATATTTTAAGTAATTGCTTTACAATGTACACTGTGTATATATGAATATTACGTACATACAGAATATTATATATATATGCATACATACACATTTTCAATAAAGATAACTCTTAGGTTGGTAATCAGCCCTGATTTTTTTTTTAATTATAATGACATTAATGCTTAATATAAGTTCTGACTGGTTAGACAGTTACATAGAGATGCATATTTAAAGAGCATCAAGCTGCTGAATAGGGACCCTTATAAGGATTTGTTGTCAACAACATCACTGTAAGACAGATTGATTTCTTATGGTGATTTTTAGCTAATGTCTTTGCCCAAAACTTAAGCAATAAGCAATTCCTGCTGGTTTCACAACCCACCCCCAACCCCACCGCCTCCCGAATTCTTAACACTTCGTTTCACTTTTGCTTTTATTTCCATAGTAACCAGCTAGCACAGGAATGTTCCAACAGTTCTGCTGGCTTCAAATCTCCTGTCAAATGGTTCTGCTGCTTAAGGTGCCAGCATTATAACATACTGTGACTCAGCTTTCTGTTGAGTTACATTTCTGATTGGTAGTAAATATCCTCCATCTTTTTCTTCTTTTTTTTTCTTTAATTTCAAAAGATGCCGTCTTCAAAATGTACCAGTTAAATTCATTTGTCAGTTGATTATATTTTTTTTCAAATTTAATAATTCTTCTGTATTATATTTAATGTATATCTTTTACTCAAGATAAAGTTTTATTTAACCTTTGAGCACCTACCTAACATATTTTAGAAAGAATAGCTATGAGCATATTTAAGGTAGGATTCTTGAACTCTAGAAATCACAGGTAGTAGAATAGAAAACCATGAAAATGATCATTTTACATAAAAATTTAAAATATAGGCCACGCAAATTACTGTTGATATACACAAGAAAAGGTAGTTCCTCCTACAGAGGAACCTCTGTGTAAAGGAGAATTTGTCAGAAAGAAAAGCTGGGGGAAGACACTTAAGAAGAATAATGGAATCACAGAAGACAGAAAAATGGAGAAAGACACAAGTGTTTGGTGAACATAAATTGTTTTATGTGCCTAAACCAGAGATTATTAGGAATGTTAGATTATGAAAAATAATTTAACATATATAGTTGATTGGAAATAGAGTTTGTGAAGATATTATTACTCTAACGATACTATTACTTGTCTATGCTTTCTTTTTTCCCCTTCATTTTGAGAGTTTGGCACAGGCCACACGTTCGGTGAGTCTCATGGTGTCTGTATTCACTTCTCCAGTCTCATAAAGGGAAGGGCGACTAAAAGCCCTTCTATTCTCAGAGCTCTTGGTATCCCTTGGGTGTAGATTTTCTTTGAGTTATGAATGATTTTGTGTCCTCAGTTTCCTTACCTGTAACTAAATGGATAGTTACTTAATACATTATATTTCAGTTTCCAACTAAACTCTTAGCTTCCTTCAGCCCAGCAAGCAGCCTCTACACCACTGGTCATGGGAAAATGCACAAGGCTACACTTTCTAATACCTGTGCACCCTAAGTTAATGTAGCTTCAAAGGCTGTCATTCCCCTGGTGTAAGCTGCCGCATTAGACAAATCACACTCATAGTGGATATAATTTGCAGAGGTTTTGCAGTTACTTTGGCGAAATTAAATTAAAAAGTAGGTTTTCTATTACATTTTCTGACATTCAAGCTTTAAAGATCTTATCAAGAATTAAATTAGGCTAACTTTCTCCATCTTTTTTTTTTCTTTTCTTTTCTTAGGGAACATCCAGTAAAGTAGTTCTTTCATTTAGTGGATAGGATAAAAATATCTTAATTCAGGTGTTTTAAAGGGTGATAAAACTGACCCTGCATGTTATAGACCAATCAACTTCATTAATGCTGCCGTTAAATCGCACATGAGAATTTTATTGCAGTAGTTGGAATTGATGAAAAAATTTAAAAGTACAGATGTAATATGCTAATAGTAGTTAGGTAATTTCCCAAAGATCCCAAAGCTAAGCGATTTTTCCTACTGAAAATTGATCTTGTCTTCACTCATATTTCAGTATTCTTGTGCAAATTGAGACAACAGGAAAAATGTACTTTGTGTAACTGCTATAGATACATTTTGTTGGGGTCGCTTTCCAAGTTACAATCTATATTCTTCACCTGGCCTCAGAATGAGATATTAAGAATTCAGATTCAGTGATATGGCTTGTGAGACATCCAGGAAGTTCTGCTTGACTTTATGTATGTGTACCTAATTTGCTTAAACAAATATCTTCATAGGGACACCTGGGGGGCTCAGTGGTTGAGCATCTGCCTTCGGCTCAGGGTGTGATCCTGGGGTCCCGGGCGTGATCCTGGGGTCCCGGGATCGAGTCTTGCTCCCTGCAGGGAGCCTGCTTCTCTCTCTACCTGTGTCTCTCCCTCTCTCTCTGTGTGTATCTCTCATGAATAAATAACTAAAATCTTTTTTTTTAAATAACTAAAATCTTAAAAAAAACAAGTATCTTCATACATATAGATATACATAATACATATTTGCTTTTGAACGAATGTCTCTGAGCATATACAGCTAGTACTTGTAATTACAATGTGTCCACCACTGTTTTAATCACTTTGCATATGTTTATGCCTTTTATCCTCAAAGGAAAGGAGCCTCTCTGAGCATAAATCCCCACATATATAAACAGTATGTGAATTGGAGTCAAAATGCACACAGGCCACAGAGTCCTGACTCTGGAATACAGGTAAACCACCTGGAGAGCTCCCCAAGTTCCAGACCCTACACCCCTCTGTCTGCAGGGTCATAATCTCTCGTGGGGAGGCTTCAAGCAATACCATATTTAACAGTTTCTCAGGTGATGCTTGTGCTCACCAAAATTTATGAACCACTGTCTTATGCAGGCACCGTCTTGCTTGCTTTATATTATTTTTAAAATACGGATTCTAAAAATGGTAGTTTTGTGTCATTTTCTGTTCTTTAAAATGTCACATTCTGTGGCTCCAATTCAATCCCTTCTGACAGTTCACAGCAGTTCTCAGATTCATTCTGCACGCAGCGATCACGTTGCAAAGATTTACTACTCAACACTTTAGAAAGCTCTTATTATTGCTGATATGCTCCCACCACTGAGTAACATTCTCTGTTGACCTTGATAGACTTTTTAATTGCAGGTTCTCATAAGGACCTCCATGCCCCTGTACACACCACCATCCTGCATCGTGTAATACATTCTAAGGAAGGACACATTCCTTTTTTTTTTTTCTTTTTCTTTTTTTTTTTTTTTTTTTTTTACCATGTAGGCACAAAGGCTGGTTCCCATGGGCCCCCGTCCCAGAGGGGACCCTTGCCTCAGTCAGGTGGTCACATGGTTAGGTACTTGCTGGTACTGCTTTTCTCATGGTCACCCTGACAACTCTACGCCTTGTCTGTGGGTCTGTAATCACTCTCCTTTGCCTTAATTATGGCCCTCATAGAAATGGGTTCACTTCCTTTTTTTTTTTTTTTTTTTGGTCTAAAGAGACACCCAGGTTTACTTACCTGGGGTAAAATTCAGGTATTCTTTTTTTTTTTTTTTTTTTTCCTGTCAGGCTAGATCACAGGGGGAGAAAAAAATAGCCTTTTGTTACATACAGTACCCAATTCCCTTCTCTCAGCTGATGCGTGTGCATAGCTGAGTTCTGACAACCTGAATGAAAACCTGTGATCTAAGTGATGCTCCGTCTGGCACATCGGAAGGATCCCCAAGCTTTCTCTTCTCAGCATGACGCAGGAGTGGTTTATCTGCCTTTTCAGATTTGAGAGAGAAAGAACAGCTTCCAGGCAGATTCAACCCCTAGGAAAAGCAAACGGACATTTTCTTTATGATCTTTTTAATTTTTAGATTTACAGACAGCATCAATGCAGTATCCTTAGAACTAAATTTTAACTGTGAGAGGCATTAAAAAAAAGTCTCCATTACCTTTTTAATGTTAGGTATAGATTTTTAGAGGCAGAGATGACAAAATATCAAGAACTGGATCCCAGTTCCAAATTTCCTTTCCCCCAAGGCCATCGTGTCAGATGTAGCTAAGTGCACATGCTTCTATTAGCCGCGATGCATGAATCTAGAAAAGCTATCTCAAGGTCATTAAAGGGCATAGTCACCCATAAATGGGAGCCGCATATATCATGTTATTGGAGGCATCTCTAAGTGGACAGTGAGTTTATTTTATAGCATATCACAGAATGGTAGAACTGGAGGGGCATTTAAGATAATCTGTTCTAACACCTTTATTTCAAAGATGAGGAAATGAGAGCCCAGAGAAATTATATTACTTGCCCAAGGTTATAGAACTATTAATTACCACTTTCCACAAATGTGATAAATCTGTATATTTGAACTAGCATTAATTTTACCACAGAGAGAATGTATGCAAAAACAGCTTATAATCCATAAAGTAGACCATTCAGGGGATGTGTAAAAGTAAAACATCATCGCTAGAGAAGCTTGGAGATATTTTCAAACTTGTCATTTAATAGTAAAATATACTTATTTTGCTTTTAGAAATATGAATGTAAAAGAAATTGATTTATACATTGGTATGGATGCTCGAGCCATAAGAGTTTTCTGCAAAAGTGTTAAACAGTAGACTGCTTCGATTTTATTCTATTGGGTGTTTTGTTTTGTTTTGTTTTTTCAACAAGGAGGTTAACAGGGGGCATCTGATAGCTGGTGACAGGTAGTTTCTGAGAAGTGGTTCTGTTCTCAGCAGGCAATGGCAAGCTGACCTTAGAACCTTAGGGTAAGATTCCCAACACCAGTTCTCAGAAGACGGTGAGACATGGTGAGAAGGAAACGATTTATTGGAATTTAAGGCCATGTCCAGCAATCTTTTCTTCATGAGATAAAAACATGCCTATAGCATTATCACCTGCTTCTTCCATTTCTTAAACCTACTTCCCACATTAAGTTATTAAATTGTAAGATTGGACTCTGGAAACAGACTACTACAATTTGAATCCAGAATCCATCGTAATAAGCAGTATAAATCTTAGCAAATTGCATATTCTATTTGATTCTCAGTTTCCTCATGTAAGAATTAATTGAATGAATACATGTGAAGCCCTCAGGCCAGTGCCTCACCCACAATGTGGCACAATGTTTCCACCAACAGCATCTCGTAATCCTTAGCGTTGGCAGTAGTAGTAGAGTTAGGAGCATAGTAGCATAAGATTCTCAAGAAAACAAGAAGTTGCTCAGAGAAGAAATATTTTAAACTGACTCATTTTGGATAGTGATGTTTTGACTATGTCCTCACTGATTTTCTCCCTTTCAGGTCTCTCCATTTCTGATAAGGGTTTTGACAACTCTATCTGGTAGTGGGTTCATCTGTTTATTCTTCAATGCTGTCAGCTATGCTTCATGTGGTTTAATGCTCTATTGCTAGGCTCACACATATTAAGAATTGTTGGGATCCCTGGGTGGTGCAGCGGTTTGGCGCCTGCCTTTGGCCCAGGGCGCGATCCTGGAGACCCGGGATCGAATCCCACATCAGGCTCCCGGTGCATGGAGCCTGCTTCTCCCTCTGCCTGTGTCTCTGCCTCTCTCTCTCTCTCTGTGACTATTATAAATAAATAAAAAATAATAATAATAAAAAAAAAGAATTGTTATGTCTTAGTGGAGAATTGACCCCTGTAACATTACATAATGCACTTCGTTATACCTAATGACTTCCCTTGCTTTGCTCTGCTGTCTCTGACATTAGTATAGTTACAACCCCTTTCTTTTAATCAGCATTAGCATGGTATATTTTCTTCATCCATTTAATCTATGTGTGTTTCTTACAATCCCTTTTCAAATAGCATCAAAAATAATAAAATACTTATGAATGTGTTTAGTCAAGTAGATGAATCATCTGTACTCATACACACACACACAAACCATTGTAAAATATCAATGAAGGAAATTGAAAATGGCACAATAAATGGAAAGATATTCAGTGTTCATGGACCAAAGAATTAACATTGCCACAGAGACCATACTCTCCAAAGCAATCTATAGATGTAACGTGACCCTCATCAAAATTTCAACGTCACATTTCACAAAAAGACAAAAACAGAAAAGCAAACAAAACAAAACAAAACAAAACAAACTAAAATCTTTGTGGAAACACAAAAGGTCCTGAATAGCTTAAATCAAAGTTGAGAAAGAACAAAGCTAGAGGCCTCATCACATGTGCTCTTTTGAACTATGTTACAAAGCTATAGTAATTAAAATAGCACAGTCTCGGGGCACCTGGGGGGCTCAGTTTAGTATCTGACTCTGGGTCAGGTCATGATTTCAGGGTCCGCAGACTGAGTACTATGTCGGGCTCCATGCTTGGCGGGGAGTCTGCTTCTCACTATCTCTCCCTGTGCTGCTGGTTCTCTCTCTCTCTCTCTCTCTCTCTCTCAAATAAATAAATAAAATCTTTAAAAAAAAAAAAAAGGGAGAAAGGAAGAGTACAGTCTTGGCAAAATAGACACATGTATCAATGGAGTAGAATACAGTTGCCCAAAATAGACCCATGTATATAATGTCAATTAATTTTTAACAAGGTGCCAAAATTATACTAATGAAAAAAATATTTTCAATAAATGGTATTGTTAAAAGTAGATATCCACATGCAAAAGAATGAAAGTGGGCTTTTATCTGACACTATAGGTGAAAATCAACTCAAAATGGATTAAGAAATTAAATGTAAGATCTAAAACCATGAAACTCCTAGAAGAAAATATAGGGCTTAAGCTTTTTGCTCTTTGACATTGGTCTTGGCAATGTTTTGTTTCATTTTGTTTTTGGATTTGACATAAAGAGAAAAGGTAAGAAAACCAAATTAAAGAAGTGGGACTCAACCAAACTAAGCATTTCCTGACAGCTTAGTTTGGAAAGGAAAAAATGAAAAGGCAGCCTATAGAACTGGAGAAAATATTCGCAAAATATATATCATATAAGGGGTATTATCTATTATATACACATACAAATACACACACATATATCATATAACAATAGTAATATATATATATGTAATAGTATATGTAATAGTAATAGTAATATATCAATAGTAAGAAACAAATAATTCCTGTCTGTCTCTCCAACCTTAGGGCCAGTATTTTGCCTTCTGTCCTCACCTCTCTTATGGATTCAAGAAGAGTCATTGATTTTTCAGTCTTTTCAAGTTTTTCACTTGTATTTAGGGCACAGTGGTAGCTCCAAAGCTTCTTACATGTGGAACTGGAAGCCCACATTGGTGTTCTAGACTATTTTATTCCACGTACATTCTATCATTTTAGCAATCTTCCCTAATTTGAATTCTCATCTCTTCCCTTCATTCACATTAATAATGTCTGTGATTTCCCAGGACCATTTATAATAGAGTATTTGGTGACATTGATAAATCAGGTAGTGCAGAAAGAAAATATGTGTGGAAGTAGACAGTGACAGTTGATAGAGTTCCATTTTGAGCATGTTGCAGCTGAGAAGCTCGTTGGAAATCTGCATGGCATTTGCAATTCATATAAATTCCATAATTTGGAATTTGTATCTATTGTTCAGGCAAGAAATGAAGATTAGACAGCTTTGTATCAAAGCATCATTATTGGAGTAATATTTTAATTTGTGTAAATAAAGAAAATCACAACAAAAGAGACACAGAATATGAAGAAGCACCAAAGCAAAAATAGTAGGATTAAATTGGTCTAAAAGGTAAAGAGAGAAAGGGTAGTAAAACATCATTTAAGGGAGTATGACATCGGTAAGAGTAACACCTGGAAAATGTCTCCTTTTCAAAGAAACTGAAAACTCTCTTCTGTATTACGCTTTTTGGGAGTTACAGATGAAACTTTAAAAATATTTTCAGTAGAGGATTTGGTGGAATTAAGACTATAAGGTGTTATAGATGGGTAAGAAATGGTGGCAGAGGTCATAAGTACTTAAACACTTGAGGAGGAAAAGAATCATGAGAAGTTGTAATGTGAATTTTAATAAGAAACAAAGAGTCCACATTTATCATTTATATATTTCCCTGAATTTTTAGAATTTATTTTTATACTACCTTCCCATTTTCAATGATAAACTCATTGAATGTTGAGTGTTTTCATATTGCATTGAGCATAAAAGAAAACCTAGAGTGGTGAACAGTCAAAAAAAATTTTTTTTTAAGTGTTAGGATCATCAAGGATTGGGAATAATTGACAAATGTAGCAATAACTCCAAACACTGTAGCCAGTCCAGGTCTTGTAGACACATAATTCTTTCTAAATATTTTATTTATTTATTTATTTATTTATTTATTTATTTATTTATATTTATTTATTTATTACAGAGAGTGGAGGTAGAGGCAAAGGAATAAAGAGAGAGAGTCTTAAGCAGACTTCCATACTGAGAGCAGAGTCGTGATGCTATCTCATGACCCTGAGATCACGACCTGAGCTGAAATCAAGAATCAGTCACTTAACTGACTGGGCCACCCGGACACCCCATTTCATAACTCTTTATAATTGTTATAATTGTCAGTATGCTGCATGCTTTGTTTTTTTCAGAATTCACCAGAATTATTCTATTCTTCCATTTCAGAAGCATTTATTGAGTAGGAGTATCTTCTAAGCATTTTTTAACTTTTGGTCCTCATAAGTGGATAGCTAGCAAACAAATTATTCCAATCAAATAACTTAAAATCTTGAAAAGAAATTCAAAATAATATGTGATATTGTATTGGAGAGCTAACAAATCATTGAGACCTAACTGGGGGAGAATTAAGAACCCAGCTTTCAATGGTGCTTTTTTTTTTTTTTTTTTTTTTTGGCTGTGGGATTTTACTTATTCCAGAGTGAATGGCTGCATAAATAAGTGGTTGAATAAAACTTTTGACAACTTCTGAAGGCCTAGGAGAAAAAGACTGGAGGGCACCTGGGTGGCTCAGTGGTTTACCATCTGCCTTCAGCTCAGGGCATGATCCCAGGGTCCTGGGATCAAGTCCCACATCGGGCTCCCCGCATGGAGCCTGCTTCTCCCTCTGCCTGTGTCTCTGCCTCTCTCTCTCTGTGTCTCTCATGAATAAATAAATAAAATCCTGAAAAGAAAAGAAATAAAAGAAATAAAGAAAAGAAAAGAAAAGAAAAGAAAAGAAAAGAAAAGAAAAGAAAAGAAAAGAAAAGAAAAAAAAGATACTGGAATCTAGAACCTACCCAAGTGTGAGAACCACAAAGCATTTTAAAACACCTCACTTTAGGGATCCCTGGGTGGCGCAGCGGTTTGGCGCCTGCCTTTGGCCCAGGGCGCGATCCTGGAGACCTGGGATCGAATCCCACGTCGGGCTCCCGGGGCATGGAGCCTGCTTCTCCCTCCGCCTGTGTCTCTGCCTCTCTCTCTCTCTCTCTGTGACTATCATAAATAAATAAAAAATTTTAAAAATAAAAAAAAATAAAAAATAAAAAAAAAAATAAAACACCTCACTTTGGATGAAGTGAAAAACTTCTGACTCAGTGTCTACACCTGGGGGAGGCAGGCCCCAGAGATTGTATCTCAGTTTAAGTAATCTCATTTTCTAAAATTGAACGGAGGTGGGTCTGGATGATTGGCTAATTGAGAGTCTGCTGATGGGAGCGGAAAAATAGTATTTAGAGGGCCTAAAAATTATTCTAGATTTCAAATTATTTTTACAAATAGTTTTAGAAATGTGATGTCTATTTAACAATGGGGCATATCTAAAGTAGATGAGGAGACATGACAACAACAATAAAACAAAACAGAAACTAGAAGGCAAATAAAATGTAACAAAGATCATGCCCCCAGCGGATTTAGGAAATTATTAGATAAAGACTTTAAAATATGTTTGCTCAAAGAACTAATCACAAGCTTGAGGATTTTTGCAGAAGGTAAAGATCTACAAAACTATATAAAAAATAATAGAACTAAAAATAAAATAACTAAAATTAAGAAATAATGAACATATTTCACAGCAACATATATACAGCCAAAAAAATAATTGGTAAATTGGAAATTGTCAGAAAAAATTGTCCATAATATAGCTTAGTGATAGACAAAGTGAAGTGAAAGAGTAACAAACATCACAAATACTGCAACAATTTTATGTGTATTTCACTGTAATCCTTAACAAAAGGTGAGAGACTAAAAGAAAGAAGAAAACTTTAAGAATATAAGAGCTGATAACTTTCAATTAAAGAATAATATAAAGTCAGATATTTAAGAAACCGTATGAACATATAAATAGAAAATATAAATACATCCTTAGATAATACTACATTAACTGTGGAAAAATAAAGTGGAGTAATAAATCAACATAAGCATCCAGAAAGAGAGAGAGAGGAAGAAAAAGATTACCTCCCAACATAAGATAAACTAATAGATGACTTTTCACAGACAGAAATTGAAGGAAAATGAGCAATATCTATAATACCTGGGAAAATTGCCTATCTAGCATTTCATTCCAAGTGAAGAGATCCTTTGAGAATAAACTGAAATGCTTGCATTTCAGACTAACAAAAACAGAGAATTCAGCAATACCTGAACCATAGTAAAAGAATTACAATTTTTTTTCAGAATTTTTTTTCAGAATAAAGTAAAATGATCAAGGAGAGAAGTCCAGAGTTTTGGTAAGGAATAACATTTTTGAAAATGAGGGAAGATTTAATATGTAGGTCGGTGTACATGAAAATTGGACAAAAGAGAATGAATTTCTAGTGGTGCATATATGAAGAGAGAGCTCTCTTTCTTACTCTTTGCCTGCCCCATTACAGATTAGAAAGATCTATTTACAAAGGACGTGTTTATAAAATATATAAAGAGCTTTTATGCTTAATAAGAAGATAAATAATATAATGAAAGAGCAGGTAAAAGAGTCAAAGAGACATGCACCAAAGACACAAAAATGACTAATATACACATGAGAATACACTCAAAATCATTTGTCATTAAGAAAAACAAATTGAAAATTATAAGACAATTATATATCCACTGGAAAAGTCAATATTAAAAAAAACAAATCCTACCAAGTATGACAAAGATATGAAAACTATGTTCACACAAGGACCCATGCACAAATGACCATAACTGCTATGCTTGTGTAACAGCTAAAACCTTGAAAAACAAACAGGTAGTGTTTACTTAGTAGTAAAAAGTATTGAATTATTAATACACATAACAACATTGATCAATTTTAAAATAATTATGCTATGCAAAATAAGCCATAAAATTAATACATGCGTTATGATTCCATACACTAAATCTTAGATGTTAATGAATCTCTACACATAGAAACTCTTGGAATAATGGATATCTTCATTATCTTGATTTTTATGATGGTTTTATGAGTAACTGCAGGTGTGGTGGAAACAGTCAGAGAGGTTGAAATAGAAATAAGCCTGAGGATATGACAAATTGCTGTAATCCCATATTAAACCTTAACAAATAAGAAGTTGCCTCTTATGGATGAGCAAAGAAAGTGGTCTCTTCGAATGGAATCTACTCCTGGTGAAGATGCTGTGAAGATTGTCAAAATGACAGCAAAGGATTTAGAATAAGGTATAAACTGAGTTAATGAAGTAACTGCAGGGTTTGAGAGGATTGACTCCAATTTCCAAAGTAGTTCTATTGTGGGTAAAATGTTTTGAAACAATATCACATGCTACAGAGTAAAATAGTGTGGTAAACTCTATTATTGTCTTATTTAAAGATCTTGCCAGCACCACCCCAACCTTCAGCAACCAGCGCCCTAATAAGTCAGCAGGCATCAACATTTCGGCAAGAATTTCCACCAGCAAAGATTACAATTTGCTGAAATCTCAGATGATAGATAGCAATTCTTAGCAATAAAATAATTTTTAATTAAGGTAGGCACAGTTTTTAGAGACAATACACTCCAAGTATAGTATAAATGTAACTTTTATATGCATTGGACAACCAAAAAAGTTCATTTAACTCACTTTATTATATTTCCAATATTATGGTGGTCTGGAAGCATTCTTCAATATCTTGTGCATGCCTCTGCATGCACACGAGATTTACAATCTGTTGAAAATTTTAATATAAAACTTTCAAAAACGGGATCCCTGGGTGGCGCAGCGGTTTGGCGCCTGCCTTTGGCCCAGGGCACGATCCTGGAGACCTGGGATCGAATCCCACATCGGGCTCCCGGTGCATGGATCCTGCTTCTCCCTCTGCCTGTGTCTCTGCCTCTCTCTCTCTCTCTCTCTCTCTGTGTGACTGTCATAAATAAATAAAAATTAAAAAAAAAATAAAAAAAATAAAACTTTCAAAAATGAATGGAACAACTAGACAAAGTGAATACAGATATACAGGACTTGAACAAGTTACTAACCAGCTTTAATTGTCACATATAGAACAATCTACCTAATAGAGAATGAGCATTCTTTAAAGAGCATCTGAGAGGATATCCAGAATAGATAATGATAGTCTTTAAGTAAGTTCTAATAGTTTAAAACAATGAAGCATATGAAAGATATTTCTCCATCATAATAAAATTAAAATATAAATCACCAAAGGAAAGATGTCTATTCACTAATATTGGGCAAACAGCACATTTTAAATGAAAAATGAGTAAAAGGATCAAAAAGGAAATTAAATATTTGGAATAAATAAAAATAGATTTGCAAATATGGTGTGCAGCTAAAACAGTCCTTAGAAGAGAAATCTGCAGCTTTAAAAACCAATATCAGTAAGTAAATAAGGTCAAAAATAAATATTCTATCTTTCCATTTCAAGAAACTAGAAAAAGAAGAGCTATTAAACTTAAATAGTGGAAAGGAAATAAAAATTAGAGAAGAAATCAGAGAAATAGAAAATATAAAAATGAAAAAAAAATCAATATAACCAAATATCAGTTGTTAAAAACATAAACATAATTGGCAAATCTTTGGCTACGCTGACCAAGAGAAAGAGAGACAGCACAAATTTCAAAAAATCTGGAATTAAAAACAGAATATTACTACTGACACTGCAAAAACTAAAAGAATTATAAATTAACATCTTGAATAATCTCATGCCAACTAACACTTAGATAAAATGGATAAATTACAATGAAAACACAAATTAATTAATTGATTCACAAACAAATGAAGGATATTAAAGCTGGTACAGCCATTCTGGAAAACCATATGGAGGTTCCTCAAAAAGTTGAATATAGAGCTACCCTATGATCCAGCAATTGTACTACTGTGTATTTACCCCAAAGATACAAATGTAGTGATCCAAAGGGGCACCTGAATCCCAAAGTTCATAGCAGCAATGTCCACAAAAGCCAAACTATGGAAAGAGCCCAGAAGTCCATTGACAGATGAATGGATAAAGAAGATGTGGTATAAATATACAATGGAATATTACTCAGCCATCAAAAAGAAATCTTTTCATTTGCAATGACATGGATGGAACTAGAGGATATTATGCTAAGTAAAATCAATCAGAGGAAGACAATTATCATATGATCTAACTCATATGTGGAATGCAAGAAACAAAACAGAGGATCATAGGGGAAGAGAGGAAAAAATAAAACAAGATTAAATCAGAGAGGGAGATAAACAATAAAAGATTCTTAATCATAGGAAACAAATTGAGGGTTGCTGGAGAGGAGGGTTGTGGGGGAACAGGGTTACTGAGTGATGGACATTAAGAAAGGCGTGTGATGTAATGAGCACTGGGTGTTCATATATGTTTGATGAATCACTGACCTCGACCTCTTGAAACCAGTAATACGTTATATGTCAATTAATTGAATTTAAATAAAAATTCTAAAGAAGCCTTAAAAAAAACTACAGACCATTAATCCTAATGAAAATCTATACAAAATCCTCAACAAAATGTTAGGAAATAAATTCCAACCTCTTTTATAAAGGTACTATAAGTCATTAATAAAAGTGATCTATCTCAGGAATGCAGGATTGATTTCACACCTTAAAATCACTTAATGAAAAACACAATAGTAATAAATGAAGGACAAATACTTGATCATCTTGATAGATATAGTAGGAGCATTGACTAAATGAAGCATCCATTCATTAAAAAAAGAGGGAATGGAACTCCGAGCAAACTAGCAATGGGATGGAAATTCTCAACCTTAAAAGCACCTACAAATACCAGAATATACATTGAAATGTTGAAATGCTTTCAACGACCTCTCTCTAAGTTAAGGAACATGTCAAATATGTCCATTTTCATCAAAATCTAAAACAAAATAAAACAAAACAAAAATAAAAGATATCTAGATGGGACAGGAAGTAGTAAAATTGATTTATTCACAAATGACATAATTCTGAATCCTAAATGTATGAAAACATTGGGAACTCACAACACTCATGCATGCACAACTGTTAGAGCTCATAAATAAGTTTAGCAAAGTCTCAGAAACAATAATACCATAGAAATATCAGTTGTACTCTATATACTAGCAATAAACAAAACAATATTAAGAAAAATCCATTAAAATAACAACAAAAGTACAGAAAATGTAGGAATACAGTTGTAAAAATAAATACATGACTTGTACTGTGAAGAAGACACACAGAGGAATTAAAGATCTAAATAAATGGAGAGATATTACATGTGTATTATTGGATTACTCAAGATTTGTTCTCTAAAATTAACAATAGATGAATGTAATCACACACACACACACACACACACACACACACAAATCCTAACAGGCTTTTTTTGGTAGAAATCAACAAACATCCTAAAATGTATTTGAAAATGTCCCAGAATAGCCAAAATTTTTGAAAACAAAGAATAAGTTGAAACCTTAAATGATCCAATTCAAAACTGACTCTAAAGACAATCTAATTCAATCAGTGTGGTACTGATGCAAGGATAGTCATAGAGATCAGTGAGATACAATGAAGTCCAGAAACAAATCTGCCTGTGGTAAAATGAAATTTAACAAATGTATGAAGAAAATCCAGTGGGGAAGGGATAGCATTTGCACAAATGGTATTGAGATGATTGAAAATTTACATAAGAAAGAAGAAAGAAAGAAAGAAAGAAAGAAAGAAAGAAAGAAAGAAAGAAAGAAAGAAAGAAAGAAAGAAAGAAAGAAAGAAAGAAAGAAAGAAAGAAAGAAAGAAAGAAAGAAATTGACCTCACCTCTTACCATGCACAAAGATCAACTCAAATGGAACAGATTTAAATGTAAAAACTAAAATTTGAAAACCTGAGAAAAAAACACAGAAAATCTTGCTGATCTTGAGACACAAAGATTTCTTCAATATAATGACAAAGGTATAGCCAGTAAAATAACAAATTGATAACTTTGACTTCATTAAAAGAAACTTCTATGCTCCAAACATAACATTTGTAGGATTAATTAAAAGAAGAAATTGTAAGAAAATATTTGCATATTATATATGGTATTACCTAAAAGATCATGAACACATAAGAAACTCTTACAACTCAATTACAAGACATGTGAATTTATTATGGTTAAATATTTGAATAGATATATTAATGACTAGCGAACATAAAAAAATATACTCAACATCATTTGTTATTAGAAAAATGCAACTTAAAACCACAATAAGATCCCATTGTGCACATGCATACACACACACACACATACACATACACACTAAACTGGATGCATTTTAAAATATAGACAATAACGAGTATTGGTGAGGATGTAGAAAGAATGGAAACCTTATAGATTGCTGGTACAAATGTAAAATGATATAGACACTTCAGCAAACAGTTTAGCAGTTTCTTTTAAACTTAAATATAAACTTACCATATTATTTATCCATCCTAGTCTAGGAATCTTTCAAAGGGAAATAACAACCTATATCTACAAAAAACTTGTACATGAATCAAATGTTTATAGCAGCATTATTCAAAATATCACCCAACTGGAAGTAATTAAAATGTCCATCAAGTGATGAACTGGTAAGCAAAACTGGTCTATTTATAAAATGGAATATTCTTCATCAGTAAAAAGGAAGGAAGTACTGATACACAGAACAAAATGGATTAATCTCAGAAGCATTATGGGAAGTGAAAGAAATCAGATTCCAGAGACTATATATTGAGATTATTATGCCATTTATATAAAATATGGGGGAAAAAGGATTAATTTATAGACTAGAATGAATAGTAAGCCTATGGCTTGAGTGGGTGTGGAGATTAACAAAATGAGCACAAGAAACATTGTGGGTGATGGAAATGTTCCAAACATGGATTTAGTGATAGTTACACAACTCTATATATTCACTAAAATGTCATTGAATGCTACATTTATAATGGGTGGATTTTATGGTATATGATTTATATATCAATAAAGCTGTTTTTAAAAATGTAAAAAAAGGACAATTTTGAAATGTCAAGGGAATATGCAGACTAGGAAAGAAAAAATTGCCACATATACTCGATATATTTTATTCTATAATCAAAGAGGAGGAAAATCCATATGAAGAAAATAGGATATGAAAGTGTACAAGAGACTTAAACACTTTACCAAAAATATGACATCTATTTTCAATAGCTAAATAAACATTACTCACCAGAGAAATGACAATTAAAAACCACATTAATACCATTACATTTATATCAGAATGGTTAAATTTTTGAAGTCTAAACAAACATTGCTGCTTTTGATGGTATTGAGCCTTTAGAACTTTCATGCACTTGCATGGTGGGGGTGTGAATTGGTATATGCACTTTGCAGATAGTTTGACATTCCTCCAAAATGTGGTTCATGCATGAGAGATGTGTGCCAAGAGATATGCACAAGGATTAGCAGAGCAGCAGCAGCAGTCAAAAATTATATACAAATCAGATTTGCACCAACATTATAATGGATAAATAAGTCATTGTGTGTGTGTGTGTCTGTGTGTGTGTGTGTGTGTGTATATATATATATATATATATATATACATACACACAACTTATTTCCAGGAATAAACACAAATAATTCACAAGCATACACAACAATGAAATCAAATTATCAAAACAATCTTGAGCAATATAAACTTTATATTTAAGTTTAAAACAAAAAAATGTGTATAAAATACATATTGTATGATTCTATATTGAAAGTTTATTTAGAAAAGTACACTTTAGGGATCAGGATTACCTGTTAATGGTCTAAAATTATAAAGACATACCAGTGAGTGATTAATAAAACTCAAAATATTTGCAGGGTAGCAAGGGCATGGATTGTCAAAGTATGACGGGGCTTCAGACAGGTGACAGTGTTTTAATCTTGCAAAGGGTGGTTATGTTGGTGTTAGCTTTGTGTGAAATCATTCAGCTATACATTGATTTTTTTTGCACCCTTTGTCTTTATATATGGGATTTCAAAATGTAAAAAAATAAAGAATAAAACATTAATTTGGGATAATGTAATACGTTGAAGTAGATCTCTTTTGCAAAAAAATAATTTATTATTTTTTAAAATATTTTATTTATTTATTCATGAGAGACAGAGAAGGAGGCAAAGACACAAGCAGAGGGAGGAGCAGGGTCCTTGTGGGGACCCTGATGCGGGACTCGATCCCAGGGCCCTGGGGTCACAAACTGAACCAAAGGCAGATCCTCAACCACTGAGCCACCCAGGTGCCCCATAAATAATATTTAAAAAGGCTATAATTATCTGTGGCCAGACTGGCTCCTGAGCACTTTTTTTTTTTAAGATTTTGTTTATTTATTCATGAGAGACACACAGAGAGAGGTGGAGACACAGGCAGAGGGAGAAGCAGGATCCATGCAGGAAGCCTGATGTGGGACTCCATCCCGGGATTATGGGATCACGCCCTGAGCCAAAGGCAGACAATCAACCATTGGGCCACCATGCACCCTTCCTGAACACTTTCTAGAAAATTGTGATTCCCATCACATTCATAACTTATTAATCCATTTCTCAAAATTGTCCTGGGTTGCAACATTCTTTTGGAAAAAAAATGGGTTTTGAAAAAGAACAACAAATCCGCTTGGGCAATCATCTCTACAATGCATTAATTTATGCTTTAAATCTTTTATATGCTGTGGCATTCCTCTTGGTGGAGGGAGGGGGAATTTATATGGGAAGACAAAAGGACACTATTGCTCATATTTATTATGGTTTAAGTAATTTATGTCAGGATATTACCAATCAATATCTACTAAGGAGCCTAATAAGTTGGAATTTATCTTATTATTTTATTCTACGTTAGGAAGCAGCCTTGCATCTTACAGGTTTACTAATGTGATTTTGTCCCCAAATCTTTCTCCATCTCTGGACTGGGCTAGTATCCCCACTAAATATGAAATACACCTGACTACTCTAACAGAACCCTGTTCATGTCCTTCACAAAATACACCAATATTTGGAGTTATTCATACATATTTGCATTTATTTTATGACTCTCTTCTCCGCAAAACTGTAAGTTCCAATAAAGACTATTTGTGCATAGGTCACCTCTGCACCAGGGCCAGTGACAGTGCTCTGTAGTGCCTGAATTAGTGATTTAATCTTAGCAACCTTTCTCCAGCCATGCCTGGATAAAAACAGTCACAGTAAAATAGATAATCACTGGAAGTATGTTACTTGGCATTGACATTGAAAACAAAGAACTACCCTCCAACGGTGTGATGTTGCTTGAGAATCTTACAAAACATTTTTCTCTTGGTTCGTGTCAAGTATGACCTTTAATAGGAAAGTTGCTAAACCAATGGTGTGTAGTAGATGTGATTGCAAGCAGATGGAAATTCATTCAGCCATTTTTAACAGCTCACATCTCAGTACTGCAACCAGTTAGCTATGTTTTATTGGTCCACATAAAATCCTATTTTTTTTGAAGATGGAACACATGCAAAGGAAAAGAGGGAGGCACATTTTATCACCTCCATATCTACATTTCCTAGGTGATAATATAAACTGAGCCAGAAATCATAAGTTGTATAGCAGCAGAGTAATTAACTATTTTGACCCTCAAATACTTTTGAATCTCAAAAACTCTTGGATGTTAGAATAAAATACTCATGGATGTTAGAATAAAAATAAATAGAAGTTTTCTCAAATGTCCTCAAAAACCATGAGAGATGACAATATCGCAAATAAAAAGAAAATGATATGGAGAAATGTTATGCTAGGAAAAGCATCCTAAAATTTTCCTATCAATTTAATCATATTTAAGTATTCGGCAATCAATTAAAATGGATGACTTTGAGATACAGTTAAATATTTCTCATAACAACGCAACGACATCCAAACAACCCAGTATAAAAATTGGTAAGAGAATCAAATAGATGTTTCTCCAAAGAAGATATGCAAATGGACAACAAGCGTATGAAAAGATGCTCAACATTACTAATCATTAGGGAAATGTAAATCAAACCCACAATGTAATACCACTTCACATTCATTAAGGTGAATATGATAAAAAAATAACAACAACAACAACAACAACAACAACAAACAAACACACAAAAAGTATCAGGTGATGGCAAAGCTATGGAAAAATTGAAAACACTGCCCATTGCTGGTCAGGATGCAAAACTGGTACAGCCTTTTTGGAAAACAGTGTAATGTTTCCTCAAAAATTAAACAGGACTGCCATGTGATCTAATACTTACATTCCTGGGTTCATACCCAAAGAAATTGGGTTCATACCCAAAGAAATTGAAAGCAGGGATTTGGACAAGTGTTTGTTTACCAATGTTCATAGCATCATTATTTAAAACAGCCAAAAGTTGGAAGCAATACAAATAACCAGCAATAGATCAATGGATAAAAAATATATGGTGTGTGTATACACACATACATACAGACATACACACAAGCGTAGATACATATACACATACGTAAATGCACATACATTATTGAGACTAAGTGAAATAAGCCAGACATGAGGCAGCAAATATTTAACTCCAACTATGTGAGCTACCTCACACAGATACTACAGATTCATAGATATAGAAAGTATAATATAGTTATAGGATCTGGGTAATTTTAATGGGGAGTCATTGTTTAATGTGTACAGAGCTTTAGTTTTGGAAGATGAAAAAGTTCTGGAAATGGGTGGGGGTTAATAGTTGCACCACATTGTGAATGTGCACCAATGAACTGCACACCTAATAATAGATAAAAAAGGCAAATTTCATGTTATGTATGTTTTCCCACATTAAAATTTCTTGTTTGTCTTTAGGCCAAATATTGCAGGCAATGCATTCCCTTTATGCTATTTCAACTCTGGTGTTAATGCACTTTTTACATTTCTTATTTCTGAACACCACATATTCATCTTGATTTATTTCTTATTATTGGATTCACATTCCTTAATTTTCTTTTCTGCCAGGTACATACACATCTTCTATTCCCGAGTCTTCTTGAATTTAGTTATGAGCATTTTATTTACATTGGCCACTGGAAAATGAATGTCATCTTCGGGAGAAATATTTAATTTCCAGTGTGTTATTCTCCAATACTTTCCTCATGTTGTAGCCAACGTGGCAGCACCTCAGATATAAAGGAAAAAATTGTACCATCATACCGAGAATAGGTGTTCTGCATATCACTCAAAACTCACAGTGACTCCACATACAAGAAATAAACTTTTATAGGTTTAAGTACTTTCTGATTTATAAGAGTAAATTCAGATACATACCACATCACCAAAATTAACATATTTGATGGTATAATTTCTGAACAAAATTGGTAGAAAACAAATGACTTCTCTCATTGTCTACTGATGGCAGTACAAATAGATAGATGGATATATGTTACGTACCATGAAAAAGAAAAGGGCATGTGTAGAAAGAGACAGACATCATTGCTATGTCTGCGTTGACTTTATTCCTACTATCAAAAATTCAGATACACTAAATATAGATCAAGTTTCAAAGGAAAAATATATTATATTTATATAAGCACAATAAAATAAAATAAACCACCAATAAAACATAAAACATATGGGCAGCCCCAGTGGCTCAGCGGTTTAGCACTGCCTTCAGCCCAGGGCATGATCCTGAAGTCCCCAGATGGAGCCCCACATCAGGCTCCCTGCATGGAGCCTGGTTCTCCCTCTACCTCTCTCTCTCTCTCTCTCTCTCATGAATAAATAAATAAAATCTTAAAAAAATTAAAAACATAAAATATACAGTTATATGCAAGGGCATAGATTATTAAACTGGTAGAAATAATTCACAGGCAAAAGAAACAATGGATTCCAAAGCTGTTTGATAAGATTAAGTTTTAAAAGCAGGCCTATTGGGATCCCTGGGTGGCGCAGCGGTTTAGCGCCTGCCTTTGCCCCGGGGCGCGATCCTGGAGACCCGGGATCGAATCCCACGTCGGGCTCCCGGTGCATGGAGCCTGCTTCTCCCTCTGCCTGTGTCTCTGCCTCTCTCTCTCTCTCTCTCTCTGTGACTATCATAAATAAATAAAAATTAAAAAAATAAATAAATAAAAAAATAAAATAAAATAAAATAAAAGCAGGCCTATTTAAACTATATATTTTTTTTAAATCCAAAAAAGAAAAAAAAATCCAATCCAGCTGGATTTCTTTCAAGCTGAGACAGTTAATGTGTATCAGATGTATAAGGGGTCTTTCGAGGTCCTTGAAGTAAGGATTTCCCAATATCTGTGGGGGTTACACAGTGCCCACTTCCTATCAGCTCATTAATGTGTACAATAATGCACGTATATTGGAACACATGCATCCTTCCAATAATACATAATAAATAATACTTTAAAAGATGTATTTTTTTCTCATACCTTTCTATTTCAAAGAGAGAAACTTGTTTCACTACAAAGTATATTTCTAATGGGAATGACATCAGCCTTTGTAAGAGGATATTCCTCCCTGATTTTGACAATAGCTTGACTGCAGGCCTTTGCTTCACTGTTGTCAATTTTCCTATTTTCTTCTGCGACCATAGATATGTTAGTAGGAATTTCGGAGAATCTTATCAGATATCTCTAACTAGTTAGGGAAATATTTTATTATATACTTCCTAATATCTCTTCTAGTTTAAGGTTATTGGAAATTACTGTTGAATAATGAAATGAATAAAAATAAGATGCCACTATTTCTATATATTGGTAAAGGTTGTTATAATCATAAAATACCTAACTCTATAAGATACAGTAAATAAAAACCATGAGCTACATATTATGTTTATAAATTACTTGTGGCAATAAAAATTGGCAGAGCTCTTTGTGGGAAGAAATGAAATACAGTTTCACTCCTGTAAATAAAATTCATTTCCCTTCACACAAATGCAACTTTGAAAAATTTGTCCTGAGAAAATATATAAATAAATTAACAGCAAAGGTCATTTGGAAACAACCCAACTTTAACAAAGCATTAAGTTATTAAATTAGTTGTTTATTTTCCAAAATTAAGGTGGTAATAGAAGATTAATGAAAGTGTGGAAGATAACAAGCAAAATGAATGAGTCCAAATCTAAATGTACAGAACTATTGAATTTAGTAAACTATGAAAGGGAGAGTTGTTAACAGAACAAAAAGAAAAGTGAGGTTGAAAAAGGTGAATGAATATGTTATTGTGGTATATTTCTTTTTTTTCTTTCTGAAATTTCCAAATTAAGATTTTAGATATTGCATTTACAATTCACATGTAAATATTCACCATGCTTTTTAGTTTTTCTCACTAGCAACTATTATATATTTTTTTCTTTTTTTGAATGTTTTAAAATTTAGATTCAATTAATTAGCATATAATGTATTACCAGTTTCAGATATAGAGGTTACTGATGCATCATTCTTATATAATTCCTGATTCTCATTATTCCATCACCCAGTTATCCCATTCCCCCATCCCCTCCCCTCCAGTGACCCTCAGTTTGTTTTTTATGATTGAGAGTCTCTTATTGTCTGTCCTCTTCTCCAATTTCATCTTGTTTTATTTTTTCCTCTCTTCCCCTCCAATCCTGTTTTATTTATTAAATTCCACATATGAGTGAGATCATATGATGATAGACTTTCTCTGATTGACCTATTTCATTTAGCATAATACCCTGTAGTTCCATCCACACTGTTGCAAATGGCAAAATTTTGGTTTTTGACATCAAAGTAGTATTCCACTGTATACATATGTGCACAACATCTTTATCCATTCATCTATCAATGGACACCTGGGCTCTTTCCATAGTTTGGCTACAGTGGACGTTGCTCCCATAAAATTGGGGTGCAGATTCCCTTTATGATCATTATAGTTGTATCTTTGGGGTAAATACCTAGTAGTGCAATTGCTGGGTCATAGGGCATCTCTATTTTCAACTTTTTGAGGAAACTCCATACTGTTTTCCAGAGTGGCTGCACCAGCTTACATTCCCATCAATAGTGTAAGCAGGTTTCCCTATTTCCACATTCTTGCCAACATCTATTGTTTCCTGACTTCTTAGTTTTAGCCATTCTGACTGGCGTGAGGTGATATTTCATTGTGGTTTTGATTTGTATTTCCCCGATGCGAATTGACAACTAATGTCAAGCACTTTCTCATGTGTCTGTTGGCCACGTATATGTCTTCTTTGGCGAAATGATGCTTCATTGTCTTCTGCCCATTTCTTGACTTTGTTTTTGTGTGTTAAGTTTGATAAGCTTTTTATAGACCTTGTATACTAGCCCTTTATCTCATAAGACATTTGCGGTATCTTCTCCCATTCTGTTGGTTGTCTTTTAGTTTTGTCAACTATTTCTTTTGCTGTGCAGAAGCTTTTTTATTTTGATGGAGTCCTAATAGTTCATTTTTGTCTTTGTTTCCCTTGCCTTTGGAGATGTGTCTAGCAAGAAGTTTCTGCACAAGGTCACAGAGGTCACTTACTGTGATCTCTTCTAGGATTTTAATGGATTCGTGTTTAATATTTAAGTCTTTCATCCATTTTCAGTCTATTTTTGGTATGGCGTAAGGATATGGTCCAATTTTCCCACCACCATTTATTGAAGAGATTGTCTTTTTTCCATTGGATATTCTTTCCTACTTTGTTGAAGATTAGTTGAGCATAGAGTTGAGGTTTTATTTCTGGGTTCTCTCTTCTGTTCCATTGATCTATGTGTCTGTTTTTGTGCCAGTACCATATTGTCTGGATGATTACAACTTTATAATAGAGCTTGAAGTCAGGCATCGTCATGCCACCAGCTTTGGTTTTCTTTTCTAGCATTATTTTGACTATTTGGTGTTCTTTCTGGTTTCATGAAAATTTTAGGATATTTATTCCAGCTCTATGAAAAAAAAAAAGTTGATGGAATTTTGATATAGATTGCATTGAATGCATAGATTACTCTAGGTAGCATAGACGTTTTAGCAACATATGTTCTTCCAATCCATGAGCATGGAACATATTTCTATTTCTTTGTGTCTTCCTCAATTTCTTTCATGAGTGTTCTGTAGTTTTCTGAGTACAGATTCTTTGCCACTTTGGTTTCCTAGGTATCTTATGTTTTTTGATCCAATTATAAATGGAAACAACTCCCTAATTTCTCTTTCTTCTGTCTCATTGTTAGTGTAAAGAAATGCACCTGATTTCTGTGCATTGATTGTATATCCTGTCACCTTGCTGAATTCCTGTGTGAGTTCTAGCAATTTGGGGGGGACTCCTTGGGGTTTCACACATAAGGTATCATGTCATCTATGAAGTGTGAGAATTTAATTTCTTTGCCAGTTCAGATGTATTTTACTTCTTTTTATTGTCTGATTGCTGAGGCTAGGACTTCTAATACTATGTTGAACAACAGTGGTGAGACTGGACATCCCTGTAGTGCTCCTGACCTTAGCGGGAAATCTCTAAGAGAATGATATTTGCTGTGGGCTTTTCATATATGGCTTTTATGATATTGAGTTATATTCCTTCTATCCCTGTACTGTGAAGAGTTTTAATCAAGAAAGGATGCCATACTTTGTCAAATGCTCTTCCTGCATCTACTGAGAGAATCATATGGTTCTTGTGGTATATCACATTGATTGATTTATGGATGTTGAGCCAACCTTTCAGCTCAGGAATAAATCCTACTTGGTTGTAGTGAATAATCTTTTTAATATTTTGATGGATCCTATTGGCTAGTATCTTGGTGAGAAATCCATGTTCATCAGGGATATTGGTCTGTGATTCTCCTTTGTGATGGAGTCTTTGTCTGGTTTTGGGATCAAGGCAGTGCTGGCCTCATAGAATGATTTTGGAAGTTTTCCCTCCATTTCTATTTTTTAAATAGCTTCAGAAGAATAGGTATTAATTCTTCTATAAATTTTTGGTTGAATTCCCCCTGGAAATCCATCTGGGCCTGTACTCTTATTTGTTAAGATTTTTGATTACTGCTTCAATTTCTTTGCTGATGATGGGTCTGTTCAGGGTTTCTATTTCTTCTTATTTCAGTTTTGGTAGTTTATATGTCTCTAGGAATGCTTCTAGATTGCATTTCCATTTCTTCCAGATTGCATAAATTGTTGGCATATAGTTGCTCATAACATTTTTATCATTGTGTTTATTTAGTGTTGGATGTAATCTCTCCTTTTTCATTCATGATTTTATTTATTTGGGTCTTTTCTCTTTCCTTTTTGATAGGTCTGGCCAGAAGATTATCAATCTTATTAATTCTTTCAAAGAACCAGTTCCTAGTTTTGCTGATCTGTTCTACTCTTCTTTTGGTTTCTATTTTATTGGGTTCTTCTGCAATCTTTATTAATTCTCTTCTCCGGCAGGGTTTAGGCTTTATTTGCTGTTCATTCTCCAGCTCCTCTAGGTGAAAGGTTAACTTGTGTATTTAAGACCTTTCTTGTTTCTCGAGGAAGGTTGTATTGCCATATACTTTCCTCTTTGGACCTCTTTTGCTGCATTCCAAAGGTCTTAAACAGTGTGTTTTTATTTTCATTTGTTTACTTGATTTTTTTTAAAGTTCTTCTTTAATTTCGTGGTTGACTCATTCATTCATTGTAGGATGCTCTTTAACCTCCATGTATTTGAGTTCCTTCCAAACTCTTCCTCTTATGATTGAGTGCAAGTTTCAAAGCACTGTGGTCTGAAAATATGCAGAGAATGATCCCAACCTTTTGGTACTGAGTGAGACCTGATTTGTGACCAAGTATGTGAACTATTCTGGAGAATATTCTATGTGCATTCAGGAAGAATGTATGGTCTGTTGCTTTAGGATGAAATGCTCTGAATATATCTGTGAAGTCCACCTGGTCCAGGTTGTCATTCAAAGCTCTTGTTTCCTTAAATGATGTCCATTGCTGTGAGTGGGGGGCAGGGTAAAGTCCTCTACTATTATTGTATTATTATCAATCTGTTTCTTTAATTTTGTCATTAATTGGCTAATATAATTGTTGTTCCTGTGTTAAGGACATAAATATTTACAATTGTTAGATCTTGTTGAAGATCCTTTATTTATGATATAACGTCCTTCTTCATCTCTTATTATAGTCTTTAGTTTAAAATAGAATTTGTCTGATATAAGGATTGTCACCCCAGATTTCTTTTGATGTCCATTAGCATGATAAATGGTTTTCTGATCCCTCACTTTCAATCTGGAGGTGACTTGGTTCTAAAATAAGTCTCTTGCAAGCAGCATATCAATGAGTCTTGCTTTTTTATACAATCTGATACTCTCTCTCTCGTTTGGGGCATTTAGCTGATATTATTCAGAATAACTACTAAAATATTTGAATTTAGTGCCATTGTATTACCTGCAAAGTCACTGCTTCTGTATATTGTCTGTTCATTTCCGGTTTATGTTACTTTTGGGCTCTGTCTTCACTTAAAGGTTCCATTTTAATATTTCTTGCAGGGCTGGTTTAGTGATCACAATTTTTTTTGTTTGTTTATTTCTGGTTGCCCTGGAAACCTTTTTATCTCTCTTTATATTTTGAATGACACCTTTCCTGAATAAAGGATTCTTGGCTGCATATTTTTCTCATTTTGCACCCTGAATACATCATGCCAGCCCTTTCTGGCCTGCCAGGTCTCTGTGGACAGGGCTGCTGCCAGTATAATGTTCTACCCTTGTAGGTTATGGACCTGTTGTCTCAAGCTGCTTTCAGGATGTTCTTTTTGTCTCTGAGATTTGCAATATTCACTATTATATTTCAAGATGTTGACCCATTTTTATTGGCTGTGAGGGGGATTCTCTGTGCCTCTTGGAATTGAATGGCTGTTTCCTTTTCCAAATTAGAGAAGTTATTTGCTATCATTTGCTCCAATATACTCTCTGCCCCCCACCCTCCTCTTCTTCTGTGATCCCAATTATTGTACTATTGTTTTGCTTTATGGTAGCAATTATCTCTCAAGTTCTCCTCTTGTGATCTGGTAGTTGTTTATCACTCTTCCTCAACTTCTTTATTTTCCATCATTTTGTCTTTTGTATCACAGATTCTCTCTTCTACATCATTTATTCTAGCAGTTAGAGCTCCCATTTTTTATTGTATCTGATCAATAGCCTTTTTTATTTCATCTTGATTAAAATTTAGTTCTTTTATTTCTCCAGAAAGAGGTTCTCTTGTTGCGTCTATGCTATTTTCATGCCCAGTTAATATCTTTAGAATTGTTATTCTGAACTCTAGCTCTGACATCTTGTTTTCCTACTGATTAGTCCCTGGCAGTCAACTATCTGCCGTTATCTTTTTTTGAGATGATTTTTCTGTCTTGTCATTTTGTCCAGAGAAGAATAAATTAATAAGAGAATAAAATACTAAAATGGCAACAATGACAACAGAGAAATATACAGTAAATGAATGAGAAGAGATAGGAAACCAAAAACAATGAAAAATATATTTTAAAAGAGAAAATAATCAGAACAGAGCAATACACTGGATCCTGTTATATTTTGTTCTTTTTTAGAAAACTAGATTCCAAAATTTAAAAAAAAGGGAAAAATTTATATTTGTACACAATTAAATTAAATACAATGATAGGATAGAATGTAACTGTAAAAATGAAAATTAAATGATCAAAAAACGAGATTCACTTATCTGTACATTGCAGAAAGCAGTCACTTTTCTATTTGTAGGGTTGCAGCAATTCTTTTCTTAGAGCTCCCCTTGAGCTCACAAGTGTTCAGAATGATTAGAGAGCTATCTACCCAAATTCCTGGGACTAGAAGAATTCGTCCTTCTACTCATCCACCATCTTGGACTATCTCCACCATGCTTTTTAAGTGAAGGAGGTGTCGATGGAGCTCTATTGCACAGGTGCTTTTCCTGATGGGTATGTTAGACATTAAAAAAGAAGAGCAAGGATTGTTTGGTCCCAGAGTCTGAGGGATCAACCAAAATTCACTTTTATTATTACTGAAAAAATGACTTACTCTTACATTTTTCTCTGCTTTAACTCATACCCATATGACTCTAGCCAAATGTAAGAGCCATCTTCCAAATATTCCTGGTAGTAGAGGAACACACACATACATACAGGAATACACAGCAAAGCATACAACAAAGCATACAATTTGTTTTTAGCAAATCTGTTTTCTAATGAATGGTAAAGAGACCTGTTATTTTGTTCCAGTTTTGCCACATTCTGGCTGTGTGACCTTGAGTATGAATGTCCCACTTCTCCCATTTTTTTCTTAAAATTAACAGAACAGAAAGATTCATTTCTAAGGTGGCTTCACACTTAAAATTTGTCAGGACAGCATACGCTTTCACTGGGTAAATAAACTTCAGTCATATGAATATATTACTTACAAAATCTCTGATTCTATAAACTTTCTTGTTCTAGTTAATAGCAAGTGGAAGCTTATTTACAATTATTAAGAAACTTTCTAGAGACAATAGTTATAATGGTATTTAGTACCAAAACTTGAATTAACTAGATCATTATATAAAAAATTTAACTGATTTGCTAACATTTTGATGATTTACTGTTTTTTTGAGGTGGCACTTACTCAGGCATGCTTAATATTACTTTCATGAATTGCCTAAATCCATCCTCTTTTTTAAGACACTTTAGTAATTTTGTCAATGTAGGAATTTTTTTTTTAATTTTGCCGTTAACGTAATGAAGCATGTTTCAATTTTTAAGTTGTAATTAATTGAGAGAAACATTATTACACTTCATGTGCATAGAGTTTCTCTAGAATATACCATTCTACCCTGCTGTTTTCAATTCTGCTTCAATTTTATTCTCTGCTGCTTAGTTTATACTGAGACAATTCCCATATGTGCATCTATCTTTTTATTTTCACTTCTGCAAAGGACATACAACATGACAGCATGTTCTATGAAGTCATTTCTTTCCAGAAATATGCTGTAGTTATGGGACACAGTCCTAAATTATTTGACAGAATTTATAATTAAAATGATAGGTAGCAACATTAGGCTCTGAATGCATAGCCTGTTATTTTAGAAATTGTGATCTCTGAATGATTGGTCTCTTGTAGGTTCTCTTACTTGTATTAAAAATAAATGCTTTAACATGTAGATAAATCTCCTCCTTATCTATGTTTTATATAGTTTCTTCTAAAGGCTTCTGAATTTGTTGTCTTATTTGGAGTAATCTGGAAAACCCAAAGGAAATACACAATTCAGAGAAAAGTGTTGTCTGAGGCTATGGGACCTCTGGGGGGCTGAGTAACCCTTATAGTCAAGGTCCTGTATGGAAGGCAAATGCTGTCTTTACAAGGAAATATGTAATCATAGAAATCACAATGACTGCAAAGCATTCATTAATTCATCTTTTCTAGAATGTCTTTTCATGTATTTATTCACCTAGGGGCCTTATACCCTTTTACCCTAAAGTCCTTCTGTTGATTTATCATCCATTCATGCATGAATACATTCTCACTTAGGTCCTAAGCCCCAGCTGAGTTGATGAAGATCCCATTTTATTTCTGCGTGAGCTCATGATGCAGAGAGGAAACAAGACAGGAGATCACCTCACCCTTCTGGCAGATTTTGCTTTCAGCACAGTGGGATTTGGATGGCAATATGATGTGTTTTCTTGCTCTGATGATTCTGTTAGAAGTCTGGTAGCCCTACACGTGGTTCTTCTGAAATTGGGCGCAGTGACACAATTTGCAACCTACTATGAGGGTGCCTGGGTGTTTCAGTTGATTAAGCATCCCACTCTTGGTTTCTGCTCAGGTCATGATCTTCAGGGTCCAGCCCTACCTCTGTGCTTCCCAGGAATCTGCTTAATGATGCTCTCCCTCTGCCCTTCCCCCAAACTCACACCTGCACTCATGTGCACCATCTCTCTTGCTTTATCTCTCCCAAATAAATAAATAAATAAATCTAAAAAAAAATAAATAAGAAAGCCTAGTTTACATGGGTAAACAATACAACCAAAATATGATTTCTGTCCTGCACTAAAATATGTTTGGAGGAAAACATTTAAAACTGAGTTAGACTTTTTTCTTAAAAGAGTAACCATTAAATAAAATAAGAATTGTTTTAAAAGAATTGAAATTATGAAAACAATTAGAAAATTACTATAAAAACGTTAAATCAAAGAAATTTTCATTGTTCACCAGAATAATGCACAATACAGGCAAATATAAAGATATTAAAAAAGCTTATTATTGTTTCTCCAATGACATTCCCATTATTAATATTTTTATATATTTTTAAATGTTCTCTGCATTTTACCCAGTTGAGAACCTTGTATATAATTTTAGGTACTCCTTTCTCAGCAATTATAAAAATCAGGATTTCTGTCATAAAATTATGAAATCATTTTAAGCATTATTGTCCTTTGCTAGACATTTACTACATTGAACAGAAAAAAAACAAACACTAGATTAAAAACAAAAGAAAAAAATTGAAATCATGTCAACCTGAGTTATCAGCTTGTCCAAACCACAAAACCTTTCTTTACCTCATAATTCAAGGAAACTCATATTGTGAAATTATAATTACTGCCCATTTTCACCACCCACCCACCACCCACCACAATCCCCTTTTATGTATGAGCAAATTATATTTTTCTCTTAACAATATTACGATCTCATAAATACTATTTTGTAATCTGAATCTTTTGCCTAAAATATGTCATAATTATTTCCTGATTTTTCTAGTCTTTAAAAACTTCATTTTTAATGATGCAGATGAGAAGAAATTTATATGCATATGTCCAATTTTATGTATACTATTCATACTGTTTCTTACATTATCTGTGTATTAAAGGGCTCTATAGTGTGGTTATAAATGTGATATAAAATTGCAGCATACTTTGGAGTTAGGAAAACTAACTCTTCAGCCACACTCCCTGGGTCTTAGTCCTAGCACCTCAAGTACCAATTATATGACCCCTGGCAAACCATTTATCCTTCTTGTGCTAGAGTTTTCTCATTAGTAAAATGGAAATGAGGCCAATACCACAGCAGTCAGGTTATGGTTAACAGAAACTACCTAAAGTATCTCAAGGACTGGACCCTAACATTAAAAATTTCTTACATGATTATTGGAAAACTGAAAAAAAATCAATAAGTCAACGTTAAAGTAACGTGGAGATTCATAACCTCAAGAACCGTCTATGCCTCCAGGACTCACATTGACAGAGTGCAACAAAAAGTGAACAGGTACAGGACTGTGGGTAATGGAGTTTTCAACATACCAGCACCAGGATCCAAAGCACAGAATACAAAAGATGGCCTCAAAATTGAGAGACTCTAGATAAATCAGAAGCACAACTCCTCCTCCTAGGGTTGGTGAGAGAATAAAATGCGCTAATATACACACAGCTTTGTAGTCAAGCCCGGCAGGGACTGAAAACTCAGTAAGTACGGACTCCTTTTATTATTACCTAATTAATTTAAATTAACCAAAGAAGAATTACACTCTAACAGCCTAGACAACATGGTGCAGGAGCTCAGGCAGTCTTTTGAGTTTCATTTTGATTACCTTTTCTCCTGTAAGAATATGCTTTCATTTAAAGTTTTTTTGTTTGTTTCTTTTGTCTTGTTTTGACAAAGCCATCTTTTTTTTTTTTTAATTTTTTTTCTTTCTTCATTTTTTTTTTAAATAGGCTTTTCTCACACTCTCTGCTTTCTTTCTACAAGTGTGCTTATGACTCTGGAATAGTATTTTAAAGACAATAGACATGCCCATTATTTATATTTGCTGTAAAGTATTAACTGTGTAGAAAAAAGTCTGGAAGTGAGTACAAAATCCTGATGCTAGAGGCAGATATGAGGGCTGGAAAGGGATGTTGTACAGACCAAAGCAGCACAAGTCGCTTATATATTGCCGAGTTCTAATCAGATAATGGCTTAATTTGATTTATTTTTATAAAAATCCCTTGGACATCTGTTTCCAGACTGATTGGATGAGGAAGCCAAGAGAAGAATCAGGGTGAAGATTTAGGAGGCTATTGAAGTAATCTAGGTGAGAAATGGCTGTGGCCCAGACTAAGGTGATGTAGGCGCAGCTTGACGGAAGAGCAAGATTCGAGGTATATCTTTGAGAAAGAAATGACACATAATAAATAATAATTGCTTCCAAAAAGAAAGAAAATTAATTCGTTTGTACCTCAAACTTACAGTTTGCTTTCTTATTTATACTAAAAGTCCCATTTTCTGCATAGAGATCCTAGTTTTATTTACCACTCTACCAAAATAGAAACAAAAAAAAAAATAATTTGATTTTAGAAATAATGCCACACAATATACGTTACTTCTTATTTTTACATATTATCAAGTATTTACAAACCGTGCTGCTGCGCTATTAATAGTTTAGCTGCATATAGTTTAGATAACATTCATCAGAAAATCTTGCAGCTTGGTTGGTTGGGACTTTGATTGAAATGAAAGAAGTATAAGGATGTGGTACCAATTTATTTTTAAGTGTTCTGGAAGACTAGCGTGAATTAGAGATGAATTCTGAATCTTTCATTTAGATCACACTGCAGCATATAGTTTAGATATAAAATCACCAATTTAAACTCATTTCAGTGCATTTCCATTTTGATAAATTTAAGAGGAAAAACATATCTTAGAGACAGTTAATAACTAAGATACTTAGACCTTGAAATACATTGAGAAGAAATGTTTGTTTCAGGGTAGCACATAATACTACAGAGGCCTGGAATTCCTTGAAATGTAACATCCACAAGCAAGGTGAGCAACAGAAATATTTAAAGACTAACATTGGAAGACACTGTGCAGATCCTACTCGGATAATAAAGAACTGATTTTAACTTCTGTGTGTTAGAAGCAAAACAGAAGTGTGCCAAGGTAGCTGGAAATCTAATTCTTGGTCATTTTATAATCAGTCTATAAATTAGAAAAATGGTGTGCTAGATGGCCTCTGGCTACTATCTGGCCGCACTGTTGCTACAGCTTCTAACCAGCAGAGAAGAAAGTTTAGCTCGTTTGAAAAAGACTGAAGGTCAGTCAGGGATCTATTCTGACATTTTTGTAAACAAAGACGGGAGGTGCACATCTGAGTTTGTACCACATCTGAGTTCTAGAAAATAAACAGAGATGAAAGGACATAGCAATCAGTAATAGTCCTTTTAAGACCTAGGGTATTAGTTTATCTGAAGAATCTGTCATTCCACAGGACGTTAACCATACTTCACTGTTGAGTGCTGAGGTAGAGAGAGACAACTGACTCAAATCAATCCATTACATTCAATAATGAATATATTATATTTTTTTACCTCACTATTTAGGAACAATTGATACGATGGCTTTAAGATTTCCGCTTAGAGAAAAAGGTAAAGCAAGTTGCTTTACCTCATAATGGAAACCAATGTAGCTTGGTTGGTTAGTTTACTTCCAAAAACAGTAAACTAAGTGATCCAGTCTTTCAAATGGGATTTCAAATGAGTTTAGAAAGACTGTGCAAAGTGTCACAGAAGATAGTCTATTGGACAATAGACAGGGCTGTTATTTAGGCAACTCTGCCCCCATGAAATTCCAATTTCAGGTGCAGTTGCTGAGAAGTGTATCGACACTGGACAATTTCATGGAAGTAGGAACCGCACTGGAGTTCAGGGTTTGCTCCAGAGAGATCTGCGAGTCTGCCCCATACCTGGGGCTCATAGTTAGGCCACAAATGGACCAGATGCCATGTATAGGGAAAGAGTAAGAATACCTCAATTTTTTTTGTCAATTCTTTTTCTTTTATTTTTTATTTTTATTTTTTTTTTTAATTTTATTTATTTATGATAGGCACACAGTGAGAGAGAGAGAAGCAGAGACACAGGCAGAGGGAGAAGCAGGCTCCATGCACCGGGAGCCCGACGTGGGATTCGATCCCGGGTCTCCAGGATCGCGCCCTGGGCCAAAGGCAGGTGCTAAACCGCTGCGCCACCCAGGGATCCCTATTTTTTATTTTTTAAATTCTTAACTATATTAACATGACCTGTGTTTGCCAGAGTTCCCGATCACCCATCAGAAGGAAAGGTAAACTCTTTCCGAGGTAAAACACCTTATGAAGCAAATTGTATCTAATATTTTCACAGTCATCCTGCAGCAAAAATTATATGTAACCAGAAATTGACATAGAGCAGATAATATAATATGCAAGTAAGAATAATAGAAAATAGGAACAAATTTATAGGGAATCCAGAGAAAAGCATTGTCAAGCATAGCCTTTGAATAACGTTATACTATGTTGAGGAAACCGAAGATACAATTGAGAATTTAGACAGAAATATAAGGAACAACTTAATGAAAATTGAAAAACCGTGATGTAGAATAAATGAATTAAGAACTCTGTGGACAAGGGGCTCCTGTGTGACTCAGTTGATCCAACTGTTGATTTCAACTCAGGTCCTTATCTTATAGGAAAAGGTGGTGGGGATTGAGCTCCCAGTCAGGTCTGTGCTCAACCGGGCATCTGCTTGCAGAGTTTCACCCTGTCTCTACCTCTATACCTTCCCCACTCACATACATGCATATGCTTCTTCTCATTTTCAGAAAAAAAAAATTAAAAAATAAAGTCAAGAATCAATTTCTAAACTAAATGTTCAAATTTTTAAGTTATAAATGTACTATAAAACAGGTTGTCATAATGGATTAAATATATATATATATAAACTTCTTTAAAAATGTTAAAATTTAAAGATATAAGGATAATAGGGTGAAAGAATGGAAATACCTATGTCCAAAAAATACAAACCACGTTTCCCCTCAAAAATGCTGGAAGCACCATATGAATGTGCTACAGTAATATCAAATAAGAAGATGCTAAATTTTAAGAATTATATATTATATATAGAAATGAAAATTATCATGATAATAAAGGTTCAGATGACTAGGAAGATGCAACAATTTTAAATTCTATGTGCATCTGATAATAAAATTTCACGATATAAAAAAATAACATACAAAATTAGAAAGATTGTCTAAGAAGTGTCTAATCAAATTAGGGGATTTTTACACCTCTTTCAATCCCAAGTAGTTCAATCCAATACCAATTTCAAAATTACTGAAGACTTTATACAACTTGACTTAAATACCAGACTATTTGATATTAAGGAACACTGTGCTCTGCCTCTAATATAGAGACAAGAAAATAAAGTAAATCTCAACAAATGTACAAAGATTAAAATATCACAGAGTTTGACTTTAGGCCATAGTGAGGTTCAAATAGAAAATCATTAAGAAAGATGAAGAGAAGGAGAAAGGAAAAAATAAAGTATTTCCTTTTCTTCACTGGCTTCTTTTCCACCTTATGCTCCAGAAGCCAACTGTTTTTTGTGGTTTTGTTTTTTATTTTTATTTTTCCATGAACCTATGGCTATTTTTTTTTCATTTTGACACACCTTAACAGAGCTATACAGCAGCTTCTATTGCAATTCTTACATAGTCAAATTTGTCAGTTTCTTGGAGAAATAACTGATTCTAATGAAGGACAGAAAAAAATGCAAGATAATAATAAATCCAAATTATCTTCTGAATTACTTCACAGAAATTTAAAAAAATGTACTGTGAAGATTCTAGCATGTGTCCACATATTCTGTGATATCCCTCCTCTCAAGAAAGAGCTGGACAACAGAGTAGAGAAAGTGCAAAATGCTAACTTTACAGTGAAAACCTGGAAACACCACGTTAACCACGTGGCCAAGGTTCTCATTACCGGGCACGAGGTATGTTACTTCATCTGTGTATTATTTCTACAAAAAAATAATTTTTAAAAAGATTTTACTTATTAATTTCAGAGAGAGCGAGAGAGAGAATGCACAAGCTGGGGGGAGGAGCAGAGGGAGAAGCAGGCTTCCCACTGAGCACGTATGATGCAGGGTTCCATCTGAGGACCCCAGGAAATGTAAGACCTCAGTGCAAAAGCTTGTGAAATCCAAGTGCTGTGAATAGTTTTGTCAAAGGTATTGTAACAGAGCAAACTGTGTATGTTTGATAAATACTACACAGTTATTTAATATGTGAATATTAGGGGAAAGTGGGTCAAGAGTATATAAGAACCCTCTGTACTATATTTGCACATCTTTCCTCATAAGATTACTTCAAAGTTTAAAGTTCAAAAGAAAAAATAAATAAAACACATTGAAGGGAATGTCATAAATAAGCATATAATAGTTTCAGTAGGCATCATGTGAAGGAATTGTAACTGGAGATTCTGATTAAGTTTTCTTCCTCTCACAGTCTACATTTACAAATGGAAACCCCTCCCCACACTCAAAAAAAAAAAAAACAAAAACCAGCAGAATGTGCTGAAAAAGGATCATATTTAAGTTGCATATGTGGAATTAAATATTGGGTAATTTATTTTACATGTTCCTTAACTAGTAAGAATGGTATAAATTGATATATAATATTAAATACCTTACAGTTTGATGAGAAAGCAGAAATGTGCTTGTATTTTCTAGATTATTAAAATACAAATGAAATAGTATTTCTTAACATTCCTCATTTGCAAATGTCAACATTTTATGAATGCATTTATGTGTTACATAGTGAAATAACCTATTCATCATTTAAAATGCCTATTTGTGTTACTCATATTATTTATAGATTGTTCTTACTAGGTACTCAGAAAAAAAATATTTGTAATGCCTTATATTTAGATTAATCATTGTCTTGTCTAATCTATTTTGCAGTTGAAAAATTGAATTAAATAATTTCCTTATATAGATTGTTTTCTGCAGTAAAACTCAGATTACTTTCTTAAATGTATTTGGAACAAACTCTCCATTTCTATTATGATAATATAGGAAAAAGTTCACATAAATGTTTTTTTAATTAATAAATACCCATTGTCAAAATGAAATATGTCTTTTGAGGCTTATGGAGATAAATGAATTAATTTAGCTTCCAGAAAGAGCCATTTAAAATACTACATTTCTCTTAAGTTAAAAATGATAACATAAGATTCTAAATATTATGTAAGTTAAGCACAAACCACTGTAAACCACTTTTACTCACTTACAGTATCACATTAAGAGTGTTTTCCTTAAATGATGGTTATAATGATGCTGGTAATATAATTATCCTCCATAGTGTGTATGGACTGAGGGCACATTTACATATGTAAAATATCTCTCATATTAGGGAAAACAATTTTCAAAACATAAAAGGCCTTCAAGTATATATACAGGTATATCTCATTTTATTGCACTTCATTTTTCTCCACTTCACAGACACTGTATTTTTTTTACAAATTGAAGTTTTGTGGCAAGTTTGCATCAAGAAAATCTGCTGGCACAATTCTTCCAACAGCTTTTGCTCAATTTGTGTCTCTGTGTCACATTTCGGTAATTCTCACAATATTTCAAACTTTTTCATTATTATTGTAATTGTTATGGTGATCTGCAATCAGTGATGTTTGATGTTACTATGGTAACTGTTTGGGGGCACCACAGACCATGCTTATAAAAGATGGAAAACCTGTCTTGTTAATTTTCATCATTCTACACAATATGTTGGCAAGTTGAACTACAATAAAAACACATGAAAAACAAAAGATGGAAAACCTAATTGATCAATGTCGTGTGTGTTCTGACTGCTTCAGTGACTGATCATTCCCTGTGTTTCTCCCTCCCCTTGGCTGTCCCTATCTCCTGAGACACAAAAACATTGAAATTTGACCAATTAGCAACCCTACAGTGGCCTTTTATATGTTCAAGTGAAAGAAGAGGCACAGGTCTCTCACTTTTAATCAAAAGCTAGAAATAACTAGCCTGACGAAGGCATGCCAAAGCCAAGACAAGCTGAAAGCTAACCTTCTTGCCTGAAACACTAAGCCACATCGTGAATGGAAAGGAACAATCCTTGAAGGAAATTGTAAGCGCTATTCCAGTGAACACATGAATGATAAGAAAGCAAAACAGCCTTATTGCAGATACAGTGGAAGTTTTAGTGGTCTGCTTTGAAGACTAAACCAGCCACACACTCCCTTAAGCCTAAACCTAATCCAGAGCAAGGCCCTAACTCTCTTCAATTCTATAGAGGAAAAGTGGGGAAGTTGCAGAAGAAGTCTGAATCTCACAGAGGTCAAGTCATGAGGTTTAAGGAAATAAGCTGAGTCCATAACATAGAAGTGCTGGGTGAAGAAGCTGCAGCAAGTCATCCTGAAGATCTAGCTAAATAATTAACAAAAGTCACTGAACTGAATGTCATATCTTTAATGCAGATGAAATGCCCTTCTATGGAAATAACACACTGGCCAGGACTTTCATAGCTAGAGAGAAGAAGTCAATACTGACCTTCAAAAGTTCAGAGGACAGGCTGATTCTCCCATTAAGGGCTAATGCAGCTGGTGACTTGCAGCTGAAGCCAATGATCATTTACCATTCTGAAAGTCCTAGGGCCCTTAATGTTTGTGCTAAATCTACTCTGTGTTCTATAATTGAAACAATAAAGTCTGAATGACAACACACCCATTTACAACATGGTTTTACTGACTACTTTAAGTCCACTGTTGAGACTTACTCCTTAGGGGAATCTTTATTCCTTTCAAAATATTCCTGCTCATGGACAGTGCACCTGGTCACCCAGAGCTCTGATGAAGATACACAACAGTAATGTTTTTATGCCTATTAACACAAAAACCATTCTGCATTTCACGGATTAAGGAGTAAGTTTGATTTCCAAGTCTTCTTATTTAAGAAGTACATTTCATAAGGCTTAGTGATTGCTCTATGCCTCTAGGCAAAGCCAACTGAAACCTTCTGGAAAGGATTCACCATTCTGGATGCCATTAGAACATTTGTGATTCATGGGAAGAGGGTCAAAACATCAACCTGTGCAAGAATTTGGAGGAAGCTGATTCCCACCATCATGGATGACTTTGAGGGGTTCAATACTTCATTGGAGGATATAACTATGGTGGAAATAGCAAGAGAACTAGAATTAGAAGTGGAGCCTGAATATGGGACTGATGGGCTACAATCTCATGATACAACTTGAACAGATGAGGAGTTGATTTTTATGGATGAGCAAAGAAAGTATTTCTTGAGATGGAATCCACTCCCAGTGAAGATGCTGCAAAGATTGTCAAAATGACAACAAAAGGCTTAGAACATTACCTCAACTTTCTTGATAAACCAACTGCAGGATTTGAGAGGATTGGCCCCAATTTTGAAAGTAGTTCTATTGTGGGTACAATGTTATTAAATATCATCACACACTAGAAATAAATCAAGACAGGAAGAGTCAATGAATACAGCTAACTTCATTGTCATCTTATTTTAAGATTTGTCATGGCCACCTATTCTTCAGTCTGCAACCAATCCTCTGATCGGTCAGCAGCCATCAACATCAAGGCAAGACCTTCCAACAGCAAAAAAATTGGAGCATGCTGTACACACAGAGTACATGTACATACAGAGAAAACATATTTTTCCAAAGTATGTGTACACCCAGAGAAAAATGATATTTCAGTTGCATATTGATATTTACGTTGTTTTAAGATAACCCCTAATATAAGTATTATCTTGACAATAAATTGGACCACCCACCCAATATTAAAATGTTTGATAAATTTAAAAATGTAACAGTAAGTAATTACTTGGAATGTTTTATTAGACATATTCAATTTTTTTTTTTTTAGTTTTGCATTTTGTGGAGAGCATACCATAAACACAGAACTGAATCACATAGGCCATTTTTGAAGGTTATTGTGATTGAAATTTTCCAAAAACATTTCTGTATTTGGAACATGATGCTGCCTTATACCAAGTTAGCTTCCTGATTTTTTTTTAACTGTTTTGGAGTTGATTAGTAGGAGACTTCTGTCCCTGTGATCTCAGAATTTCATACTTGGATGAACTCTTTGTTGGGGTCCTCGGCAGTAATTGTTCTTTGCCTGTCCAGGTATCATCTGTTCAGCCATAGGCATGGCCAGATAGAAGCTTCTGCATGCCCTCTGCCCTCACTCTCTTGTATTCAATTTATGAAGAGCCTTGGGGACTAGAATCTGAAGTCAGAGGGTCAACAGGCCATAATCCCCTGGAAGCCAAGGGAGAAAGTTCCTTGCCTCTTCTAGCTTGTGAGATGCCCAGAAACTTCTGGCCTCTTTTGGCTTATGTTTATACACTGAAGTCCCTGCCTTCACCTTCATGTTGCTTCTTTTCCCTGTGAGCCTACCACATGTCTCTTGTGGTGGTACTTGCCATGGATTTAGGGCTCTCCCAGATAACCTACAGCAACATCATTCTAAATTCAAAATTAAACTAAGTTATAAATTCCACACTTCACTTCTCCATCCTGAAAGCTTTCCTATTCTTTTTAAAAAGAAAACTTATTAAGATAATCTTAATGCTGTGAACACACTTAATACCCTATTTGATACCACATGATGACAAATAAACATAAATTGTTTATGAAAGCCTATAGGATATATTAATCTTTTTCCACATCATTTTCCTCCTAATAAAAATTTAGATCTAAGAAGACCACAGCTCTTAGAAGTTCCTCTTCCAACCTCTTCCACACTCATGTAATTATTAACTACATTAGAATCCTTTTGTTTTAAAGTCAGATATTTAATGTTATAAGAAAGGACAGTCAGGATGCAAACTGAAATGCGATTAAGTCATTTTAATTGAGTCAAATGACCTAGTTAATGGGAAATTTGACCTGGAACTTTCCCAGATAAAGAAATTGTTCAAGTACTTGAAATTATAGTTACAGTTTAACTCATGCTTGGAGCTCTTATTTCCTCTTTTTCCTTGGTTTCTTTTCTTTCTTTCTTTCTTTCTTTCTTTCTTTCTTTCTTTCTTTCTTTCTTTCTAGCTGTGATTAAAACATTATTCCTAATTTAAACAAGGACTAAGAGGTGAACACGAAAGCAAATCATGATTGCCCCTGTTATCTGAGGGGGCAGGCTCCACATCAGCCTCTTGGACTGAGAGGCAGATTCTGTTTCCCACTGAGCTTTCTTAGACCTATCTGTGAAGCTGTCTATAGATATTCTATTTCCAGCCTTACCTAAGTGTAAATAGTTTCCAAGGTGGCTTTAAAAAAAAAATTCCCATAAAACAACTGCTATGCAATAGAATGCACATTTCAACCCAAGTTTTTATGATCTAGTACAGTACTAGATCTAGTGTCTATGTTCTTTGTTATTTGTTATAAAAATATTTTATACTGTATTAAAATAGAACCAAATCCAGCTATACATTGTTTCTAAGAAATATGTCTTAACAAACAAAATTGAAATGTTATAATGTATTAGATAAATAATATAAGGTCAGTATAAATGTTTTAAAATGCACAGATATTTGTTTTGGAAAAACACAGAATTCAATGTTAAATGGACAATTGTTATATTTATTTATAGTACAATCAAAAATATGAATATATATCTCATCATATACAATCAAAAAGATATCTTTTTACAGACATACACATATAGAAATACATATTTATTGTATATATAAACATACATATGTATATATTTATAAGCATAAAATTTGCAAGTTTTTATGTGAGCCAGAAACCACTGGAAGTTCTAGTTTAGGAAAATATGTTGAGTTGGCTACAAATAATGTATATTTAAAATTTTGGAAAAAATAAGCATATATGTTAATGCCAAGTTTTATATCTTGCCTACTTTTCTTATAGAACTTATCACAGATATAAATTTATATTACTTCTAGTTTTATATTTTGGTAAGCTTCTTGAGAACAGATGCTATGTCTGTTTAACTCAAAATATAGTAGTATAAAAACTCTAAGGTAGAGTTCTTTCTACCCCAATCTCAGAGGTCAGGACTAACGCAATAGTCCTGACCTCTATTGTGGGAGCAAGGAGCTCCCACAATATCTAGGTGAAAGCCACTAACTGCTGTTTCTCACTAAAAGTCACTAGGACTTGTTGGGGAAATGTCTAAGTCCATATCTGGTGCAGAAAATATGAACAATAAGCTTAGATGGTCTAAGGAAGCAGGCTTCCATTGACCAACTCTGGAATAATGTGAATCCAATTAAAAACAAACAAATGAAAACTATGATACTTATTATATTTGTTAAAATAATTAATTTATAATGATCTAAAATGTGTGGATGTGCACATACCCACACACTTCATAAACATTCACATCCTTATTTTTTTTTCCCATTTGGAGGTTATTTGCTAACCACCTCATTGTTTATTTTTTTTTTTAATTAACTTTTATTGGTGTTCAATTTACCAACATACAGAAAAACACCCAGTGCTCATCCCGTCAAGTGTCCACCTCAGTGCCCGTCACCCATTCCCCTCCAACACCCGCCCTCCTCCCCTTCCACCACCCCTAGTTCGTTTCCCCGAGTTAGGAGTCTTTATGTTCTGTCTCCCTTCCTGATATTTCCCAACATTTCTTTTCCCTTATACCTCATTGTTTATGTGAATAAAGAAAAACAAATATTTATCATTTATCTTGATTTTCCTTTTCAAATTTTATATTAGACTAACCAAAATACCTGATGAGGAGATGTGGGTAACCAAGAATTGATGAAGAAATGTGTCCTCTTTGGAGTATTCCAGTTTATAAATGAAGAATAAATTAAAGAATTAGAATATTCCCATTTGCAAGATACTTGGCTGGCTCAGTTGGTAGAGCATGCAACGTTTGATCTCAGGATGATGAGTTTAATCCCAGATTGGATAATCCCCAGGTTCTTAAAAGAAATACTAATAAAGTATATCCATTTGCAACTTCCATGAAACTGATAGTCAGTTGTTAGCTGATTATACACATTAAAGAGAAACAATCAGGGGCACTTAGATGGCTCAGTTGCTTAAGTGTCCCACGCTTGATTTCTCCTCAGTTTATGATCACAGGGTTGTGAGACTGAGCCCCATGTTGGACTTGGTGCTGAGTATGGAGCCTGCTTAAGATTCTCTCTCTGTGTGTCCCACCACCCCTCCTTCTCTAAAATACAATTTAAAAATAAAGAGAAACAATCAGTCCCTGACTATTGTCAACTTTACAGAGGTAGATAATACCAAGTATGAAATATTTTTGTGAAAATACTCAATCTGATTAGCCTGCCAAATTTAATCATGAATTTATAACAATTATAGGGGACAGAGGAACACATGAAATGACACTACAGTGAGATAGTCAATAAAATTCAGACTGAGAAAAAACTACAGGACCAAAATCATCAGGTTCTTTAATAAAAAATTTGAAAAGGAAAAGGAGATTAACACATAAATGAAAAGATGAAAAGTATATCAACCATTTCAGTATATAAGCCTTATTTTGATAGGTTCTTGATTCAAAGAAGTTGTAAAAACAAATAGGAGACAGAAACTTGATCACAATGTAATGATACTAAGCATTTGTTAATTTTTTAAATGGGATGCAGATATTTTAGTTAGAATTAAAAATTGTCATATTTTGATATGTATTTTGAAATATTTACTGATAAAAATATGATATTTTCTTAGAAATAATCCAATGGAAGTGGAAAAGTTTGTAGGGACACAATTGAAAGGAGACTGTATAAGCTTTGATAATAATTATGAGCTGGGTAAACCGTAGCTTATTATATGTATACTTCTATAAGCGTTTGATACTGTTCTTAAAAAAATAAGTTTTAGAAAATCTACCTAGAATCTAATGAGACTTTTGAAATAACTTGAGTGAAGAATCTGACTATAGTTTTACATTATTTAACTGAGTTGTTGTACTTCAACAGTTCACAATTAGACAATATTTTTGGTGAATCATATTTTTCAAGTATTTTCAAATTATTCACATTAATCTCCAAAAAAGCATAACTCTTTATTTTTCCACTATCATTTAACAACTTAATTAAATTATATCATAAAAAGTACAAATGGCACAATAGTTTTGGGAATAAATACAGATGATTTTCAGGAAGTAAACAGATCATTTACTAAAAAAGTATGTGGTAAATTTACAAACTGTCTTGCAGGTCATTACTTGCTGGACAGTAGTCAGGATAATTTCCAGGAAAAATAACAATACTCTGGTAAATTAATTAGGCATCAGTTACTAGTATTTCTTGTTCCTGAATATATCCACAAAACCACCTGGAATCCTTCCTTCAGCAATAAGAACTTACATGTAAATGTAGGGGGTTTTGATGCCTCAAGAGTCCAGTTAAGTTCATTTTCAATTCTTCCCCTTCTTTTCATCGATTAAAAAAAGCAATAAATGGCCAACTCTAATATTTGGATTCCACATCCATTGGAGTTGCATTTGATTCCTGTCTTCCCCCCTGGAACATAATTGACAGATTCTCAGCTAATCAATTATGAGAAAATTCATTACCTTTTTTTTGTCCAGCAATTCATATGAAATAAATTAGGGATAAGGTTTATTTGTAAAAACAAACAAACAAACAAAACAAAACAAGAAACAAACTACCACCATCAATTACAGCAACAACAAATACACTTAAAGGGCAGAAACTTCACAATGATTTTTCCAAGGTAATAAAGTTCTATAAGACCAAGAAGTAGTTTTACATACTGGAGGTACAGCATTAGACCTACCCACCCCGATCAACCCCCTCTCCAAACCAGACCTTACAAGAGAAAACATTTACTCTACTATTCATAGTGGTTTCATTCTGATGTTGCCCACTGAGCAAATAGCCAGCTGGCAAAATGCATGTGTCAGTATGTGATGAGGTCAGCATTTTTAGATTGGTGCCAGGAGAGAGCAGTTTGAATTCTGTCAAAAGATGAAGTAGAAGAACCCATATCTTCTCCCCCACCCTATGCAGTAAGCATTACAGATGTATTTTATTTTTTCCTGGTACTAATTGTTAGGAGGCACCTGCTTCAGAATCCATGACTTCAAAAGAGACTCTATAGAAAAATTTGGAGGCTTCACTTTTGGATTTCCTACAAAAAGTAATATGATTGTTTTAAGTCATCATGAGTAGATTATTTTGCTACTTGCAGTTACTTGCATTTGTATCAATTTCTGTACAATTTGAATTCCTGGAGGCAAAATAAAATAAAATTATAGGACAATAATATTTTGTAAATATAAAGAGCTACTAAAAATAATTAGCTTAAATATGAAACTAGTTGGTTATATATTTATTGGATAAAGTGTTATAGAACACAAATTTCATAAATTTAGTTTTTATAAACTTGGTTATTAGAGCATGATATGTCATATCTTATGAAATTATATATATTTGAAATAAAAAACATGTCATTAAAAATTAATTCTGGGAAGATGGATTTGTAAAGTGAGGATATATTCATCATTTTTACTCTACACATGCATTGTTGATTATTTTAATTGAAGATGAATTGTTAATGTGATTTTAAAAATAAAATAGGAAGAGCTTAGAATCATTCCACTTCAGTAATTACAAAATACATGTGAGTTCAAATAAAAAATTAACAGTTTCATGTCTATTGCTAAGAAAAATATTAAATGCATATTACTACCATGAATTTTTTTGAATAATCAAATATTCAACCAAAACTGTGTTTTCTTACAGATAGCAATTTCCCGATAAATATTTTAAATGCATTTATCCAAGTAAATTTATTTTCTCAAGAAAATAATGAGAAAATTAAAATAGCAATATTTACAATTATGCTGATTGTAAAACATAAGTACAAAATTGATAAAAACAAATCATGTATCCTTTGTGAGGAAGTAGTTACATAAATTTTTATAAAGCTGATGAACAGTTTTTCATATTAAAACAATGGCTTATGCACACTAATAAAACTGACATTTAACAAGCCCTTATTGGTGTCATTTATTTCTCAAGACCGTTTAATGTTTTCTGTTTTGAGTTTTTTCCCCGCCATTTTACAGAACAGATATCTGGGATTTAGGGAGCTTGACTCACCTGCCCAAAGACACAGAGGTGATCAGAAGTAGGCTGAATTCTTGATTGGTTGATTGATTGATTGATTGATTTAAGACAGAGAATGAGTGGAGAGGTACAGAGGGAAAGAGAGAGAATCTTAAGCAGATTCCACACCCAGCACAGAGCCCAACACAGAGCTTGATCTCACAACGCTGAAATCATGACCAGAGCTGAAATCAAGAATTGGATTCTCAAACACGTAAGCCACACAAGCACCCCTAGGATATTTTTTTTTTCCTTTTTTTATTATTTATTTATGATAGTCATATATATATAGAGAGAGGCAGAGACAAGGCAGAGATAAAGGCAGAGGGAGAAGCAGGCTCCATGCACCGGGAGCCCGACATGGGATTCGTTCCCGGGTCTCCAGGATCGCGCCCTGGGCCAAAGGCAGGCGCCAAACCGCTGCGCCACCCAGGGATCCCCCCTAGGATATTTTAAAAAATATTTTTATAGTAAGCTAGAAAAATAATTTACAAAACTATTTACTGGAAGCACTATTTAATTTTTGCACTTTCAGTGCTTTCTCTTTTAATACTTATGTAATTAAAATTGTTCCAAACTTGTGTTATGTATCCAAAAAAATAATAAAAAGATATGACAGTTTTCAGATAATTACAAGTTAAAACTTTGAGTCTCTCTATTCCTAGCATGCTCATTCCATGAAATGCTCCATCTTGAAATTAATCTTTGTTCTTTTACTAAATAAAAAATGTATACAGTCTATTTAAGGCACACGACCTGATGTTTTAATGTATATACACACACACACACACATTACATATACACTATATATATATATATATATATATACACACACACACATATACACTATTTATATATATCTATAAATGATTACTCTAGTCAGGCTAATTAACATAGTTACCATTTATGTGTGTGTATGTTGAGAGCACCTGGAATCTACTTTCTTAGCAAATTACTGGTATTCAATACAATATCATTGACCATAGTCCTCATGCTGTACATTAGCTCTCTAGACTTATTCATCCTAGGTAACTGCAACTTTCTTCCTTGGGACCAATATCTCCCCATTTTCCCCAATCCCCAATCCCCTGGTAGCCACCATGCTATCTCTGCTTCTTTGTATTCAACTTTTTTTTAGATTCCAAATATATGTGAATATGCAGTATTTTTCTTTTTGTGTCTGGCTTATTTCATGTAGCATAATGTCCTCCAGAATCATCCATGTTGTTGTAAATGTCAGGATCTCTTTCTTTATAAAAGCTGAATAATGTTCATGTATATATGGTACATCACTATTCCTTTCTCCCTTAATCTATCAGTGGACATTTAGGTTGTCTCCATATCTTGGTTATTATGAATAATGCTGCAATGAACAGGGGAACACAGATATCTCTGAAGAGTACTGATTTCATTTCCTTTGGAAATGCACCCGAAAGTGAGATTGCTGCATTTTATGGCAGTGTTATTTTTAATTTTTTGAGGAGCCTGTGTAATGTTTTCTGTAGAGGTTTTACTGGTTAGCATGCCCACCAACAATGTGTAAGGTCTGCTTTCCTCTTCATCCTCACCAACACTTATTTCTTATTTACGTATTTTTTGATAGTAGCTATCCTATTAGATCTGAGGTGATATTGAGGTTTTGATTTGCATTGAAATTAATCTTTGGAGCATAGAACAAATCCAAGGCATTTAAGGCAATTCATCTCCATGTACAATTCCACCTGATTCTATGCTCTCTGCACAGGCTTACATAAGTATGTCATTGGCATAGACAGAAAAGGACACTGAAAACTTTGTTCAAGGACTTGACCATGTGTCCTTAATGTTAAACATTTTTTTCTGAAGTTTTACAGGATGCATGGTAGGGTGTAGTGACAATATTTCTCCAGATATTATAAATAATCATATTTGGAAACCTGTGATGTTAAAACAATATTTCCACATGAAATATAATAATTTATACCTTACAACATACCCAACCAAGATAGGCATATGATTTTTTCCTTCACTGGTTTTGTAAAGTGTCTTTAGGAAAATTTGGCCTTTAATTAATCTCTCAAAACTGTATAAATAGAATGTGGTTCTTTTTGCCTTACTCACTGAGGAGTCGAAATATAATTCTACTTAATTACAGAAACTTTCTTTAGTCTTGGCGTTAAATATAATTATCCCACAATCTCCTCTTTGCTTCTTGACTCTTGCCATTTTATTCCTGAGTTTATTGTTTTTAATTATATTACATAGTTTATAGATCTCAAATCATCTTGGTTCAGTTGGGAAATCTGTATAATAGGTTTTTAAATTTTATCTTTCTATTTTCTGAGCAGTATTAAGATGACTAACATAGCAAATTACATATACTAAGCATTAAAAAGTACTTTTTTATTATTTGGGAAGTTAGAATATGCCCTATGACTGAATATCACTTTAAACATTATATAGATTTCAAACAATGCATAAGTATTAAAACTTTAACAATAAAAAAATCTGGAGTTCTGGATATGCACGATAGGCAGAATTTGAATTGCCAACCATCTTTTTTTTTTTTCTAATCGTTTATATAAACCCTGACTTTCCTTCTACCCTGATTCCCTTCACTGATTTATCTATGATGGGTATAAATGTATGTGTGCACACCACACACAGACACATAAATACACACTGACTCATTTACATGTATAAAGTGATGTGTCTCACTTATTCAAAGTAGTCTTGTAACCTGAACAGAGTACTTTAAAGGATAAGGAGATTATAAGAGATGTAAATATAAAAGTCCCTGTTACATTCTGAAGTTCGGTTCCTTGAAGCAGGTCTATAAGAAACAAAGACACACAAGCATGTGTACCATATTGTGTTCAGACGGGCACAACACCTTCAAAGTCTGACTGTGCTGTTCACTTTAAGTGAGTTAACTTCCAGAATCCTATTTTTCTCATTTGTAATACTTGGAACACAGGATCATTGTGACAACTCGATTTTTCAGCCTATGTTTTCAGGAATATCTAGAGGAGGCCTTCCACATGTCAGGAGCTGAAGTAATGTTATTTCTTTATTGTATTTTTTTAGCCCTTTTTTTAGTGTGTTTCATGTGGGTGTACGCATGTGTTGTTAATTGTGTGTTTGTACCATATTATGACATGGACCTTTTTTCCTTGAAAATCAAACTTTTTCTACGATTTAGTAATGGAAAGACAAGTTACATATAAGTGAGTGGTTGAGTTTCCACCTCAAATGAGGAGGAGCCTTTCTAAACAGGTGTCTTGTGGCAAGACAGAAGAGTGCATACATTTTGCCAACAGGGGGTAAGGAGTAGAAGATCGTGCCTGGCATCATCCAGATATGTCCTGAGAGAAATTCTGCTATAAACGAGATACCTGGGTATTCTATGGAGAGCAACCTGGCCAAGACACTGTGGGAAGGCCTGGAAGCCTCATGGGAGCAATGTGCCTGCCAACCAGACAATCATGACACGGTTCTGAACCTCACACCATTTGCACCTAAATACTTACTGATTACATTTTAATTACTCTGAGTAGGAACAATGCCCTGTGCACAAATGTTTACCTGCCATTCAATGTTCATTCCAAAAAATCCCCAGGATGTTACACCAAACGGGCCCTCCATGTCCAGAGGGTCATGAAGAGAGAGCACCCATCATACTGTGGAGTTTGATTAAACATGGAAAAAAAATGTCTTAAGCTAAGATAGTGAAGAGAAGACAGTAGAATTTAACCAGCCAAATAGATATGAGCCATACATAAGGTTAATATTAATACCAACCATGTTATTGGCACTTGTACCTTGCAAGAAGTAACCACAATCATACTTATTTCCCCACTATTAGAAATGTATGTTAGAAATTAGAAATGTATGTTTGAGCCTTTGAGATATTTTAAATCATTGTTTCATTTATCTTTTATTATGCAAATTATAAAAACATGAATTATATATTATCACATATATGATACAAGTTTCTTCTATTTCCTTTTGCTCTATGGACTTGTCATTATGCTTGCATGCATCCTTCTGTTGCTTCTATTAAAGATGGATATAAATAAATATATATATTCCACATTCTTAGTTGCTATGGCTTTGCCTCTCTGCTTACATGATAATTTACAATAAAAATTCTGCTGTCTCAGCAGGAAGATTCTGTTTTGATGGCTCTTGGGGACTTAACAGATTTCAAATTATTTATCCTATAACTTCTTCAGAAGATATTATTTCCTTTAATTTTGTTTATAAACTCACATGTACCTATATCTATTTTAAGATGTATCTGTCACTGAGAAGTTTTTGACTCAATTTAAATAGTTTCATTTTAATTTTAAACTTGTCTACAACTCCCACTGTTAAACTATTTTATAACTATCCACTGCTTGTCGCCTAATATGAGCTGTTTCCAGGAGAGAGTAAACAACCATTACCGTCTCATCTGGTTCAATTTTCTATTCTTGTCAGTTACCTTTTCTTGGCTAGCCATGGAAATTCATACACATTGAAGCCGGTTCATTTGTATTCCTGTTTTCAAACATCAAATAAAGTCATCCATAAATTAATTTTATGAGCAATTAAGTTCTTCCAAGTCAATACTTTCTAAATTGATTTCTCTTTTACAATCAAGACACAGTTTAGCTCTGTTTTATAACATTAGGCACAACTCTAAGATACTTTGCCATTTTCTTTTCACTTTCTCCTTTTGTTCTTTCTTTTTTTTTTAAATAAAAATAAAATTGGTCAGAGAGTGAGGACTTCAGTACTGTTTGTGGAGATATGGCTGATGTCTTAAGGATGTGAGTAAATGTAATTTGGAAATAAAAATTTGGCCTCTCCATAGGTCTCCTTATGGTCATTTAGAAGAAACTTAACACAGAGGACAGACAATTTTGATTCTAAGAGCTTTCAAAACAATGCTAGGGAAAAAAAGGAGGGAAAATGGATAGGCTCCATCAGATTGTATGTCTGTTCTCAGGAAAAATAAACAGGGCTGACCCAGGGAGAAGTAGAAAGTCAAGTATTCTTTCAAATGGTTACTATGGAGATAAAAATAAAGCAAGATGATGCAGGGGTTTAGCAATAAGTGTCTGCTATATAGCAAGCATCCAACGGTTAATAAATATTATGTTTATGACTATGAGTATCATGACCACATGCATCAAGATTTGTAACTTCAGTAGCCTTTTCTTTAGTTTTATTTCCATTTTTGTTCTATTTTACACCTGCCTCTTATTTCTCCTCTTTTCAGGAAATTAGCCGAGATTACTGAAACCATGTGCCCCAACCCCATGGTGGCACGGGTCAGTGGGGTGGAAGAGAAGATGCGTGAACATACAAGGAATAGCTCAGCTGTTAGGATTCTGTGTTACAATACAGAATCTCCTGTGGTTGATGACTAAAATCAGGCAAATATACAGAGCCAAGACCACAGTATGTCAGCAGCTTTAGATCAATTTGTTGAAGAAAAGAAGGTGGAATTCACTGTTAAAATAGAGTCTCAATGGCATATAATGAAGCTGATAAAGGGATAAATCAGATACATGAAAACAAACAAATGAACAGCACTTAAAGAGGAGGCCACAAGTGTCATTGAAGAGAAAGCATGAATAATGTGAGAAAGAGCTTCTGAAAGCCAGCAACGAAGGAATGAAGGTAATGAGAAAGGAGACCCATTTGCTCCTTGGAAATTGCTATTATGTGCACACTAAGGCATGATATTTGGCATGGATCAGAGAGCACCCCGTTTTTCTTAGGCCCTTTATCCTGGATGGGACAAGGTGAGCTACTCCCTGGGTTCATCCTCTAGAGCTGCACTATGCAAATCAGCCGACATTGGTCACATGTGACTCGTGAACATTTGAAATGCCAGAAGTACAAATAAGGATGTGTGGTGATTATGGGACACACACAGTAGTTTGAAGACTCGGCACACAAAAAGAATGTAAAACATCCCATAAACAATTTTTAAAACTATTTACAAGTTGACATGATAGTATTTTAGATATATTTTTAAAGATTTTATTTATTTATTCATGAGAGAGAGAGAGAGAGGCAGAGACACAGGCAGAGGGAGAAGCAGGCTCCATGCAGGGAACCTGACGTGGGACTTGATCTTGGGTCTCCAGGATCACGTCCTGGGCTAAACTGCCAAGCCACCCAGGCTGCCTATATTTTTGATATTTTGTGCTATAACACATATACTATTATATTTAAATTCAATTTTCCAAGATATAGTGCAATCCCTAGTGTTCATCACATCATGTGTCCTCCCCAATGCCTGTCACTCATACATATACTATTAAAATTGATTCCACCTCTTTCTCTTCACCATCTTAAATGTGCTACTAAAAAAATAAATAACATTATATCTATGGCTAGCATTATATTTTGGTTGTGTAGAACAGCTCTAGGGATCTTATTATACTCTGGGATGTTCTGAGACAACAAATGTCCTCATTCAGACTTTGTAATACTCAAAGCACTGCTATGAGTGTGGTACTATTATTTTCACTTTGCATCTGACAAAACTCATCCTACCAGAAGTTGAGTAACTTGCCTCGCTCAAAGTCCCAATTAAGGCACTGGTGCTGGAATTCAAACAAAGTTCTATGCTGATCTCTGGGCTGTGAGTCTCTGCAAGTTCTCACTTCACCTGAGTTCAATAATGAATAAGCTGAGACTTCTCAAAAGGATTATGAAAGGACTTGATAGGTCTCCAATTCCATATGAGCTTTTATTTGGATTTCAGACAACCTCCTGATACTAAATTTGTTTAGGATGTGCTATTGAATGGGAGGACGAAGAATCTCTGGTCTTAGAGGACAACATTATACACATACCATCAAACTAAATGTTCAGCCGGAATCAGTCAATGTGAGACTTAATACTTAGCTTGTTTTAAATAATCATTCAGTGTGAATAATCATACATGAATCATGATTGCTACAGTCCTTCAGCAACCATTAAGTGATCTGTTTATGTAGTAAAGAAACAAAGATGATTAAGAAATAGTTTTGTTCTCTCAAGGAATATGTTGTGAAAGAGAGAGAGAGTAGCAAGAAATGACTGTGATGGATTTTAGTCAACATCATATGATATATACCAAATTGAAAAGTGGCAAAAAGTTTAAAGTATTAACATTATTTGAGAAGGATAGAAAATGCTTCATGCAAGAGTATTTTCCTAGCTCTTGAAGGAAGAGTTAGTCCTTGTAACAAGACAGGGAAATGTGAAGCAGCAAATTGTGTCAGAAACCTCAAGTCTTGACTATATATTTTCTCCTTGGAGGGATTGAGAGAGTGGAATGTGTATAATCTTAACTGAGGAGGGGGCGGATGATGACACCACAGGTGAGTGAATTACTGAGCATTTTAGGCTCTCTGATCATCCTGGTATCTTGGTTATGGACTTCTCTTTGTTCACACTAAGCAGCAAAATCATATCAGCAAAAAAAGCAGATGGATGATCAACCCCGCAGTGTAATTTTATACCATGAAAGCAAGATAAAGATCCAAAGGCCAGGGGGTTACTCTGTTCAGCAAAAACAAACAAACAAAAAATGATTATATTGACATTCCAAGGGGTTATAATTTGAAAAAGAGCAGAGCTTGGAATGAATTGAAGAAATACATAATGGGTGTGGTCAAGGGTGCAAGAATCTGTGTGTACTAACTGCACAGCAGAATTTAATAAATTAGGGGAGGGAGGAGTGTGTAGATGGGTTTAAAAATTGACTGTTAAAATTAACACTTTATTGGCTTTTAATTTTTATTCCAAAGCATCCATAAAATGGCATTGCATAAGTAGTAAAATAATTAAAATTCAAAAGTTTACACTGGTAATATTTTACTGTGGTTTGTCTGGGGAAAAAAATAAATATACAATCAGTAGTGATCCAGCCTTGTGATATATTTGTACAGAGTATAAAATAACAATATATTATTAGTTGATGAGGATAAAATATCAAAGGTCATACATATTCTTAAAGATGCTACTCAAACTTAATATATATATTCTAAGAAAATATCCTAAAATTTTCAGTTTGTTTGATTTTATTTCTCAAACTGTTCACATGTAATCAAGTAATCTAAGCCTTAAAAAAGGAAAGGAAAGCTACCTGGGTAGCTCAGTGGTTGAGCATCTGCCTTTGGCCCAGGGCGTGATCTTGGTCCAGGGATTGGGTCCCACATCGGGCTCCCCACAGGGATACCTGCTTCTCCCTCTGCCTGGTCTCTGCCTCTCTCAATTTGTGTCTCTCATGAGTAAATTAATAGAATCTTTAAAAAAAAAAAAAAAGGAAAAGTGAATTACTTGCTTTTTAAAAATTGGTATAAAGTCAGTACAGAAGTGTTTCTGCAAATGCAAGGGGAATCTGTGTTGTTGGGGAATGGACCACAGTGGTCCCTCTTTCCCAACCCCTGGAGAGAAGGACCTAGAGTTTTCTGCAGCCAATCCCTGAGGATGACTTCTTCCAAACCAGAAGCACAGCAACACCCAGGCCCAGACCCAATTTGTAGAATAAAGTGTTTCAAATAATTGTACAAGTCCCAGAATTCCAGTGGTATCCTGGTGGTCCTCCCAGGGAGGAGGAGTGATGTGCTTTGCGCAATGTGCTAGTGTGTGCTATAATCACACACATCTTGGCCAAATGGAATCTGGGGCCAGACAACACTGCTGCTTTGGATCCCATCTGGCCTCTTCTTCCCGTCATCTCTCCAAACTTGACCTGCTCCAACTGCCCATCTGGAGAAGAACTGAAGTTTACACAAGCATCTTGGTGCCTGTACCTCTTCACGTACCTCTCCCTCAACATCTTACATGGTCTATCAGAAAATATGTACAATTATATAAATTCTACCTATGTCCAGGAGAATAGTGAGAAATTAGAGATTAAGCCAGTGCAGTTCTGCTAAGAGGACTTTGGGCTGAAGTGCCAACGAGTGAGGCATCCTGGAGCAGCTGGGAGCCCCCTGCCCTACCTGGAGCTTTGATTCCATTTATGAATCCAGTCACTGTGATGAATTCTTGATATTTTCCAATTCATCTTAGCCAACTATTAACAAAAGGGCATCATTTCAGAAAAAGGAGGAAAAAAATAAAATTCAGCATGCTGGATAGAGAGGCATAGAGTTGGGGGAGGCCGAGCACAAGCCCAGATGGAAACCAGGAAAAATTCAGGCCCGAGGGAAGAGTCTCACACACAATCTCCAGAAAAGTTTGAGCAATTATTGTAGTGTTATGGTCAGTGCCTATAATTGAACAGATTTTAATCTATTTTTTACTTATTGAATTTACTTATTTAAATAACGCTACTGATCCTACGAAACATATTCTTTTAGATTTGCTGACTTTTTTCCTATAATTGACAAAATGCGATATTTCAAAATCAAAATAGATACATATCTCTCCATCTATATGAATATGAGTGATGATATAAAGATGAATTTGTGAGTTTCTAACATGTATTAGGTAATATAAATTGAACAACATTATTAAGTCCTATATTTGCACATTTTGTTTTTTGATATAGTAACAAGCTATGCCTTAAACTGAGTAAAACTTATTTTTGAGATCTATGTTCATGGAATGGGGAAGAAAATATTTTTCAAGAGCCATTTAAATTTTAAATACAACGAACTTTGCAGAGAAAAACCAGATTATTCTCACTGTCCCTAAAATAAAATCTCCTTATTTCATAATAGTATTGAATTTTATGAAACAGGATAAAATGGGAGTCGTTACAGTAAGCATTTTGACAAATCAATTGGTATTTCAACTAAAATCAGTTTAAAGTTACATCAATAGCCACATTTTGTTAAACATTTACTGTAATGCTAGCTACAGTGTTAGATGTTTTAAATGCATTATGTCATTTATCATGCCAGTCACATAAAAAAGCTAATATTATCCCCATTATAGAGATGAAGAAACAAGTTTTAAGATATTAAATAACTTGTATGACATCATTCCTGGGACTGGTATTGCTAGAAACCCAGCCAAGGTATTCCGACTCCAAAGCTCTTACTAGGAACCTCCAAGTTATTGTTCACCCCACCCTTCCGATTAAGAGGCAAGAGAAGGGAACTCTTGAGTAATGTCTGCATATGCGTCAAATTAAGTAACGGATATATTTTTGCATTGATGTCTCTTGGTGGAATTTTTAGCCCATTAAACCTTTGTAACAAAGATTTGAATCATAAAATGCTATGGATGCTTATAAAGACATCCACTCACTGCCTCAGATACGTGCATACGGGAGCGTGCATACATGACACTTCTTCCTACATGAGCTCGGATGATGATAAATTTACTGCTCACCAGAGGTGTCAGTTTGGCTTCATGAGAAGTGAGAAGCCTTTTTTTTTTCCTAATTATAAATATAATAGCATTTCCCAGAGCAATCCTTTCCAAGTGTTTTTCATATGCCTTATAGTGGTTGGCCATAAAGTACCTTTTTTGGTTTGTACTTTTCCTATCAGATCTTTCTTTTGCTAGTTTTGAAGGATGGAATCCGTATTGCTAGCCAGTTATTCATGCGTATGAGGGAAACAGGATTTACAACTTCCTATTTTCTTTCCTTCTTTCCTTTCTTCCTTCTTCCATTCCTCCTTCCCTCCCTCCCTTCTTTCTTCTTCTCTTTCTCCTTCTCTATGTCTCTTTCTTTCTTTTTGTTTTTTTTTTTTTTCCCCTCTCTCTTTCCTTTGACCTTCTGCAGAGGACTACACCTAAATAACTGATTCTAGTGAAATCTTATTCTTGTAGGTTTTCATGTTGCGATGGTATAAATTTATACTCTCTTTTCACATAGTTCCTTTCAAATATTTTCTTCTTTGGACAAATAATGTTAATGATAAAATATAAAAAGACAGTTTTTATTTCACAATTTCAGCGGTCCTTGCAAGCCTAACATGAATCATCAAATATTAAAACACAATTGCCTGCCTGCCACCTAGCTCCCTTAGCTGGTCTTCCTGTGTCATTAAACTTACCCCAGGGGTTCCAGGCTCTACTGTTTCTTCCAGTTATTATAACAATTATGACTGGTATTGTTCATTAGAACCTTAGAGTTTACAAGTTCAGTATGTGTGTCTCTTTTTCCACATAAAGTTATGTTTTTCATACCAACAAATACCAGAGGATAGAAGTATAAAGAGAGAGGGGGGAAAAATACACTTGTCTCTCAACCCTTCTATATTCGTGAACCCCAATATCACAATCTACTGGGGCAGCACCTCAGAGAACCCTGGATAATAAAGGTGCAGCAACATCAATGCTGTTTCTTTGTATAATAATTTTTATAGTTTCACAGTAAAAGAAATCAAGTAGAATAGAAATTTTAGAATGTACAAAGAATATGGTGACTGAGGGAGGGGTGGGAAGAGTAATTCTTATCCTATCTACCAAAAGTGTTCATTCTAATTGTTCATGCTGTATCATCCGAGGAATATACAAATAAAATTGTAAAATGATGACTTTTGTTTGGATTTTTTTTCTATCAGTTATGTTATTATAGAAACTTTAAAAGGAGAGAAATCAAGAGGCAATTCAGTTAAAGACTCATTAAAAATCACCCCTTAGAGATAAATACAATCCATATTTGTGTGTGGATGTGTAGTCTTTTCTCTGTGAATAAGTATATATTTGAGAATATTGGTTTCTAAGTGTATTTAATATAGAAATATTCAGAAAAACCAAATAGAATAAAATAAGTAGGATGGATTAGTAATAGCTTTCATCAGATCCCAATGTGGGTGCAAAGTTTGTTGCGTCTTTCCAGTTTTGTCTAGTAATTGTCTGCATAGATCAAGGGAACTCTGTCCCTTCCCAGCTGACTTACACTTGAATCTCAGGCCTCACTAGCTGAGAAGAACGCATATTGTTTCCATCTGCCTCGAGGAACACATCAAGGAAAATGAAGTCACTGTTGAGTCGGCAGCATTGATCAAAAGGAGAATGTATTATGTTGGAGGGGGAGACGTTGGTGTTAATTAGTAGAAATGAAATATGTTAAGTCAGTTGATTTAGATGAATGGCCATGAGCAATGAGATGAGGTGACAGGACAAAACATGAAAACTCCCAACTGTCTGCAGGCTTTCCTGACCCAGTGTAAGAAAAGCCCAGAAAAATTGGCCTTACAGAGTTGAAACAAAGGTCTCAAATGAGAAACCTATGACATCACACAGTGGTTACTCTAGAAACAGGCTCACTTTATGAAAATGATAACATAAAATATTAATTTTTGTGAACATTGGGACCCTTTGCTCCTAGAAGATCTTGATCAAGGCCACCCCAATAGTCTTCCAAAACTTTTATTCACAGGAAGAAATGTTGGATTCATGGTGGGGACGTCATATAAATGGATCCATTTGTGTCACGGTACTCCTCTTTCAAACCAAGGAATATTTCAAAAACTGAAGACTATAAGGGTATTGTAAATTCCCTTATTTGCATAAACAAGATAGCAGCCAAGTGACTGCTCCCAGAATCTTGTTAATCTCTTTCAAAAAAACATGGCAGTTTCAAGAAGGCAGAGAAGCTGAGGTGGAATTTTAGAGGTCAACCAGTAGCTTTTCATTGCAGAAATTTGTTTAAAACATCTTTTAAAATAACATAAATCCCAGGGCACCTGGCTGGCTCGGTGATTGAGTGTCTGCCTTTGGCTCAGGTCGTGATCCTGGGGATCCTGGGATGGAGTCCTGCACTGGGCTCCCCACAGAGAGCCTGCTTCTCCTTCTCCTATGTCTCTGCCTCTGTCTTTCTGTGTGTCATGAATAAACATATAGAATCTTAAAAAAAAATAAACATAAATCCCCTCTTTGGGGGAACTTCATTGTCAAGAAGAAGGAAAAAGTACTCCTCCTCCATAAGTAAACTTTATCACAAACTTGGTCATTTCCTGTTTGTTCTTTTAAAAATCCATTTGTCTTTTCTCAAGAAATCTATTTGCTCCGTGCACAGAAGCCTGTTCCGATCCCCCCACCCCCTTCTGTACCATCTTAGGTATAGAAACCTTAAACTTTCCCCTTTCGTGAGCTAGCTCCTTCTTTGTGGGCTGCCATATACCTGAGCATGAACCTGTTTTCTCTCCTGCTAACCTATCTTTACTCAGTATAATTTGCAGGCATCTACCACCAGTCTTCCAGAACACAACAAGGAGCTTTCTGTCATTCCAAGCAAATAACCTTCAGATGGTGTGATGGTTTTGTGTGTCAACTACACTGGGCTAAAAGATGACCGGATAGTCAATTTAACTTTATTCCTAGGTGTGCCTGTGAGGATGCTTCTGGAAGAGATTAGCATTTGAATTGGTGAACTGATTGAAGAAGATCCTTCAGCAAGGTTAAGTCACCAGCATTCATGTCACAAACTTCAAACGTCCATCAGTTACTTTTATTAAAGACTTTCTGTCATTCTGCCACCATCATTCCCCCATTTATGAAAATGGCACCCATTGTTCATTCACAAAACCTAGAAGATATTCCTTACTCCTTATTCAAAGCCCACATGTAATCTATCACCAATTCCTGTTGATTTATTGTCATCACTTTTTCTCCTTATGGGCCTTCTTATCTCCACCCTAGATTACCCTAGATTACAAACATCAACCAGAGTGCTGACTTATAATGAGATCATATCATTGTCCTGATTAAAACCATTCATATACAGAGGTGACCTTTCATGCCAGACTCAGGTTTGCATGTGGAAGGCCTTAAATATTTGGTCTGGCTGATGTGCCCCTTCTCAGTGTAACATTTTTGAGGAACACATTTTTGGTTTCTTTAAGCTTCTTTATTCTTTGTTTTCTATTGTATTAATTTCTATTCTCATATCTAATATTTCCATCCTTCTACATTTTTTGCATATGTTTTATTGTCCATGTCTGTCCTTTTAGTATTTGCTCATTTCTAATATCTGAGTTTAAACATAAAAATTACCTTCTAAGTTACATTAGCTGCACTGCATAAATTTAATTTAAAAATTCTTTCATTTTCAGTCATGTCCCTGTATTTATCATAGGTATTTATTTTTTAGACACAAATTATTTGAATCTATTTTTTTAATTATTTCATCTTGATCTCTTGTTCATTTTTTGTTATTAATGTATTGATTTATACTTTTAAGGCATAATGTTCAAAAATTTTTGCATGTTATTGCTTGTTGTTTATTATAAGTTATTCCCTAGCCAAGTGTGTATCAATTTTACAACTATTTCAATATGCTTTTCACATTTACATCTTCAGTCCCTCTGGAAATTCTACTCAGTGTCATGTGATGAAGATACCTGATATAATGTTTTATATTGACAACCATTTGCCTCTGCATTATTCATAAACTTCTATTCATGGAAGAGACCATGTTTTCCCTGTAGACTTTTAACAACACCTCATCTCATATATACATGTTCTGAATATTCACAATCCTTTTTGTGGGATCTATCCAGCTTCTCTATTTTTCCAGCTCTTCATAGACACTATATTGTCTTAAGCCTTATTGCTTTAAAAATGTGTTAATATATAGTAGGGAATGTCTCCTTAATTGGCTCTTTTTCAAAACTTTTAAAATGTTCTTTGTTTATATACATGTATATATGTGTGCATTATGTGTGTACTTATCTATACATATACATTACTATTTTATTTTTTAAAGATTTTATTTATTTATTTAAGAGAGAAAGAGAGAGAGGGAGGGAGAGAGAGCACAAGCAGGGGGAGGAGCAGAGGAAGAGAGAGAAGAGAGAGAAGCAGACTCACCGCTGAGCGGGAGCCCAATGTGGAACTTGATCCCAGGATTCTGAGATCATTACCTGAGTGGAAGAAAGATGCTTAACCGATTGTGCCACCCAGGCACCTCTGTGCATTACTATTTTAAATTTTAAATTGTATCTTAGCATTTTAAAATTTTTATTGAAAGTGAAATTCACAAGGTATAAAATTAAAGATTTTAAAGTGAACCACTCATTAATGTGGCATTTACTGTATTCACAGTGTTGTGCAACCACCACCTCTGTCTAGCTCCAAAATATTTTCACCACTCCAAGAGTAAGCCCTATATGTTCCTTATTATCCCTTCCCTCTGAATCTGGGAAATTACCAATAAGTATTCTGTCTCTATAGATTTACCTATTATGACTATTTCATATAGATGGAATCATAAAATAAGTGATATTTTGAGTCAGGATTCTTTCATTTAGCATAAAGTTTTCAAGGTTCATCTATGCTATAGTATATATTATGTATTCCATTCCTTTTCATGGCTGAATAATATTCCATTGTATGTTAGTTTATCCACTAGTCTTATTGAGGGACATTTGGTCTATTTTCACCTTTTGTCTGTTGTAAATAGTGCTGTTTTGAACATGTGTGCACGTTTTTTGTTTTGAGTACCAGTTTTCAATTAATCGGGGAATATATGTGGCTGAAGAATTTCTGGGTCATACGGGAATTTTATGTTTAACTTTTTGAAAAGTAGTCAAATTGTTTCTAACCATAGCTGAGCCATTTTATATTCAATGTTCATGGCAATGTACATAAGATCCAAATTCTTCACATCTTTATCACCACTTATGATTTTACATTTTTAAAATTATAGTCATCCTAATGGGTTTGAAATGAAACATCATTCTGGTTTTGATATCCATTTCCCTAATGCTAATGATGTCAAACTCCTTTTAAAGTGCTTCTTAAAAAAAAAAATAAATAAATAAAAAATAAAGTGCTTCTTGATCATTTGTGTATCTTTTTTGGAGAAATGTCTATTAAAGTTGTTTGCCTATTTTTTTTAAATTAAATTGTTTGCCTTTTTGTTGTTCAGCTATACAAGTTCCTTTTATATTCTTTATATTAAAACTTTATTAGTTACTTTATATAATTTAAGTCTCTGTAAATTCATTGATATTGTTCTATGGCCTAATATGTGGTCTTTCCTGGAGAACATTCCATATGCACTTGAGAAGTATCTTTATTCTGCTGCTGTTGGGTGGAATGTTCCATATACTGTATGTAAAGTCTATTTTTTCCTCTGCTCCTCAGATGCAATAATCTCAATTGTCCAGTTTTCAATTTTACTGATCTTTCTTCTGTCTTGCCACATCCTTATCTCTTTATTGATATCGTGTTCAGACATAACTGTACTGGTTTATTTTCATTCTTTGCCCTTAGTTTCCTTAATTCCCTGAATATATTAAGATAACTGATTTAAAGCTTTTGCCTAATAATTCTAATATTTGGTCCTCTGCAGGGACAAGTTTGTCAATTTTGTTTTACCTTGAGTTGGCCATACTTTACTATTTCTTGTGTGACTTGTATTTCTGTTGTTTTTGTTGTTGTATTTGAATATTATAATGTAATAAATCTGAAAATCAGTCTCTATTTCCTAGGATTTCCATTGTGATCTTGAAGTCTGCAGTTATCTATTTAAGAATTTTTTTAATCTTCTTTTTTTTTTCCTTCAAAACTTTATTCCCTCTATATCCTTCATAGGTGGTTCCTGCAATGTTTCATCATCTCAGTGGTCAGCCAGTGACCTGAGACAGATTTTCTTATCTAGAGGTAGAAAAAGAAAAATAAAATATTACTGCCCTGAGATTTGCAGCTTGCTCTGGCACTGTAGTTGGGACACTGCTTCAAAATTAAGCTGCCAATTTTTTTTTTCTTTTGCCTTCACCTCTTATTTGTAGAGTCCACAAAGCTACCAGAGATGCCAGTCTAGTGGGGTTTTTTTAGATATTTTTTAAACAGGTACTTAATCCTCAGTGTATAAATTGTACTTTCTCTTCTGAGCTCTTATTTCATAAGAGACTTCCTCTTCTGCTTTCATCTGCCCAGGCTTGGGTCTGCACACTACTTGCTCCATCTGCCATACCTTGGCTTAAATAGCAACAGAAAGTGTACCCCTTTAATTCTTCTGACAGATACCACCAATGCTCAGAAAACTGCTCTAGCCAAGGTAGAGAGGGAGAGGCAGCAAAACAGAACTTAGACTCTGTGCCAGTCAAAACATCCATATGAGTGGCTTAACACCAGCAATCTGTTCCAAAAACTCAAGCTACCACCCCATGGTTGCTTCCACTAAACTGGGCAATAGGACACAGTAGGCAGGTGAACAAATGTGCCAGAAAACTCTCTTGCCAAAAATCAACCACCCTTTTATCTAATAATCAGTTCCCTGGTAATTTTTTTTTTTTTTTTTTTTTTTTTGCTATTTGTAGTTATGTACTATGAGATATTATTCGGTGAGATGTTTTCACATATACAGTTATGGGATCCTATACAGCTGGTCTTTGGATTCTCTCCAGCTTTACCATTGTCAGGTCCTAAGTTCTATATAAATTGCCTAACTTCTAAATTTTCTCTCCAGGTAGGAAATATGAATTCAGATTTCACACCAATTTAATGTATGAGACTGGAGTTTAGATTTTCCATTTAAAACTTTTTTGCTTTTTAACTTGGGAGTATCGAGACTCTTTGCTGTGTTTTTGAATCTATAGGCAGACCTTTTTCTAGATTCTTTTAATGGTTCTATCTTTTATGCAGACATCTCAGTTCTAACTTCAAGCCACATACTTTCTTTCATGGGTATTTAAAGCCATTACTCTGTATGATATAGTCCACTCCTTCCTTTGTAGCTCTAAATTATCTCTTTGTTTCTGATACTAGAAATGTTCTGTTCTTTTTTATAAGCTCCAAAGTTCATTTTAAGTTTCTTAGAGTTGCACAGCATTTCAAAGATTGGTACAGCAACAGTTCTACATAACCTTGTCCCACTTTGCCTGAACTTAAAATTTCTTCATTGATTCTTCAACTCACTTTAATCTGCATCCATCCATATCACTTCACTGGAACTGCCACAGTCATCTGTGACCTGCAAATTGTCAAGTTCAATATCTTTTATACTTTCATTTCACTTGATCACTAGGCAGTAGCTGGTGCAATGAATCATTTTCTTCTTCTTGAACATATTCGTATATATCATCTGTGCCTGTACCTCCTATTTTTCTTCTACTTTCTTCAGCTTCACCTTTAATAATCTTTGTTATTAAAATTGGTTTTAGCTTATTATTAAATTCTCTTTATTGCTCGCCCTGCAATATATTCTGAAATATTAAGTATTCCAGTAGCTTCAATCAACATATATATGCACAGAATATTTTTATTTCACTAGCAAGAATGTCTACATGACATTTATACTAAATGCCTTAAGGAATTAAGAGCCAAATATTCTCAAATCTGAACACTTCTTTACCTTTCCTAAAACTATTATTTTGCATTATTCATTTTAGTAAATATCAAATTTATCTACTCAGTTGCTCAATTAGGATCCTAGGAAGTATCATTTATACTTCTCTTTGTTTCATCCTTTCTCTCTATGTTAAGCATCAGGAAATCTTTTCTGCAATCAATAATATATCTTGATTTTATAAAATTTTTTCCAACTTTATTGTCACCATACATATGGAATGCACCATCCTTTCTCACTGAAGTAGTACAATAACTTCTTAATTGGTCTTCATTACTTCACCCTTTCCTAAGTCATGAAATTTCTCCTGGTATGAATCAAGAATGTTTTCCTAAAATGAAAACAGAATCCTGCTACTTGTCTGATAAACTTCAACAGTGACTACCAATCATATATAATAAAAGAGGAAACATAAAATGTTACAAAAGAGAGAGAAAAGCACAAACACAAAAATAACAAAATGGTTGGATTAAATCTAATCTATATCAATAATTACATTAATATAGATCTAAACACACCAAATAAAGACAAAAAATGGTAAAAGTAATTTAAAAAATTAACCAACTATAGTTTGTCTATATGAAAGTTACTTTTACTCTAACAAATAATCCTGAAGCTGTGAGGTACAGATTATTAAAAAGTGTACATTGACTACTTTCTTCTGCCACACTCAAAATTTAACTAAACACAAAAAGTTAAAACTATAAAGCTTCTATAAGATAATGTGGAGGAGATCATCACATTTTAACAAATCAGAAAATTTCTTAAAGACAAAAAGTACTAAAAAAATGATAAATTTAATCAAATTTAAAAAAATTTAATTAAAAGACATTGAAAAATTAAATGCAAGCTTACATACTCAGAGTGTATAGTACACACACACACACACACAACACACACACACACACACCTACACACACAGAGAGAGGTATTTAAATTACATAGACATATATTTGATTAAAGAACTTTTGTACACAATACAAACTCTTACAACCCAATAATAAGTCAAGGAATCTATTTAAAATGAGCAAGTAACTTAACACACATGTCACAAAGAAAGATATGAATGATCAATAAACACATGAGAAGATCCTCAACATCATGGCTCAATAAGAAAACAGAAATTAATATCTGAAGATTATACTACCACAGTCCCACTAAGATACTACCACATTCCCATAATCCTATGAATTACTAGAATTCCAAATGTTGAGAATGTGGAGCCAATTGAAACTCTCATGCATTGTTGGTGGGTCCATAAAATTAAATGACCAATTTGTAGAAATGTTTGAGTTTCTCATATTGTTAAGTATGGGTTAATCATATGGCTCAGTAATTCTTTTTCTAACTCCTGTATACCTGGATATTTAGAGAAATGAAATCATATCTCCATACAAAGATTTGTAAACCGATGTTTGTAGAAGTTTTATTTGTAATGGTCATAAAACCTGAACACTACAAACACCCAAAATATTAATCGAGAAGAAATAGATACACAAATTGTGGTATGTTCATACAATGGAATATAGTTTAACAATAAGGAGAAGCAGGCTCTCTGTGGGAAGCCCAATGCGGGACTCAACCCAAGGACCCCTTGGTCACAACCTGAGCCAAAGGCAGACACTCAATCACCAAGCACCCCTGCATCCTGTTTTTTAAATTTTTATTTAAATTACAATTAGGTAACGTACAGTGTAACATTAGTTTCAAGTATACATTTAGTGATTCAACACTTCCATAAAGCACGAGGTGCACCCCTTAATTCTTATCACCCATTTCACCCATTACCCCACCTACCTCCTTGCTGGTAACCATCAGTTTGTTCTCTGTAGTTAAGAGTCTGTCTTTTGGTTTGCCTCTCTACATTTTTTGTCCCTATGTTTATTTGTTTTGTTTCTAAATTCTACATATGAGTGAAAATGTATGGAATTTTCTTTCTTTGACTTGTTTAATTTAGCATAATACTCCTCTAGTTCCACTCATGTCATTGCAAATGGCAAGAACTCATTCTTTTTATGTTTGAGTAATATTCCATTCCTTTATATATCTATACATATATACATGTATATATGTATAATATACCTCTTCTTTATCCACTCATCAGCTGATGGATATTTGGGCTGTTTCCATAGTTTGGCTATTATAGATAATGCTGCTAACATAGATTAATCTTAAAGACCATTGTGGTATTTGGGAAAAGCTAGACAGAAAAAATTGTATACTCTATGATTTCAGTTAAATGAAGCTCAATAAGTGAAAAAAAAAATCAATCCATGGTGTTAGAAATCAAAACAGTGACAAAGAAGATTCACTGGAAAAGGACATGAGCAAATGTTCTTGATGGTGGAAATAGTCTATATTTTTACTATTGTACAATGGGTACATGAGTGTACATATTTATCAAAGCTCATCAAATTGTGTATTTAAAACAAATGCATTTCTTTGTATGTAAATTTTAATGAAAGTACATAAATGCTAAGGTGATTTTCTATCATATCTTGAAGTTTGAAAGTAGGTAGTACATACTATTTTGTTTACCCCTGCACCCTCTCTCTCCTTAGCATCCTTAACATAGACTTCCACTATCAAGAGTACCTAGTGTTCATTTGATCGCCCCTGGAACTTCAATATTCACAGTTCCTTCAGAGTCAAGAATACAGAGTAAATGGGAAGGTCAAAATGGTGACTTCTAGTATATCAACACAATTTTCCTGGACATTTCATCAGAAACTATGACTTTTATATAATTGGATATTCTTCTCTTCAAGATTCAAGCAAATATAATTTTTGAAAAGGTGAACAATGTCACTCCCAAAAAGATAACAGTTCTATTATTTAGTAAGAAGAGAAAAATAGGTATTGGGAAGTCAATATTAGACTCTGTTGGTTCCCCTCATTGAAGTTTCCAAATTTTCATGCACAGCTTTTTCATATATGTATATAAAATGCAATTTCTCCATCTCTAAAGATGATGACCCCTAAAGCCTTATCTAGTTATTGCTTTCTAGTTATTCTTTGAGAAATAGTTCAGAATATCTGGGTAATATAAAAACCTCTTCACTATGTACAGTTGTTGACCCTCACTCATTATTAGCCAATGAATTTATAGTTTATTTGCTCCAAACACATCCAATATAAAATGGTTGAGAATAAACAATATAAACAGTATAATAGCTTCATTTGGAAAATGGAAGAGTGAAAATCCCTCAGCTGTCAACAGCTAATAGCAAGTAACATCCTTTGGGGAAAAAACATGATAGACAATTCCTTCTTTCATACTTTTTGTTTTTTAAATTGTGATTAACCTTTATGCAGAATGAACCCGTTGCTGAGGCATACTGTGGACAGCATAGATTATGACCAGGGGTATTGTGAATTTAGCTAAGCTTCCAACTGATTTCCTGGGTCTTCTTCTCTAGTAACATTTATGTTTGTTTGTTTGTTTGTTTTTCTTTCTACCTCTCTCTTGCTCTCTCTGTCTCTGTCATTTCATTCATTTTCATTTCATTCATTTCTTTCTTTCTTTCTTTTTAAGATTTTGACATTCCTTTTCTTCATTAGGGTCCATGAAGTCATTTCCTTTGCACGTGTAGATATGGTGATTATTACACCATATCATGGTGTAATAGGGTAGCATGCCTCCTACATGCTACCCTATCTCTGCCCCTTGGTGGTGATAATAAGAAAAAGATATTGAATTAATTTCTCTTTCAATTCCAAATAAATTCTCTGCTTTGCATTTGGTAGGCCCACTTATTAGTCTCATTCTGAAAGAATGATTAACTAATTAACTAATTGTTGGATTGATCTTTTAAAGCTATGACACTCATCTTAAAATGGTAATTTTCCTGTAATTCAAGATACTATTTCCTGTAATTCAAGATACTATGTATCAGTTTAAGTTTCCTCTGGATTCAGGTTCATATTAATCAGTATTGAATTGGGTTTGTTTCACTGTTTTTGATATAGGGTTTTGTTTCCTAATTTTACTTGTCAATTATTTACTTTATTTTTGATATTTTGAGTTAGATTTAAAGGAAGTAGGAAAAACTATTTTATTGTGTCAATTTGGAATGGAAGACATGAAAGCATTCTTAGCACTATTTAAACTTTTGGATTGATGGGCTTTCTACCTTGACAGCAGATCACTCTGTGATCTAAGGCATGTCCACAGATTTCTGACAGGTTAAAAATGCCCCAATTGTGCCATGCTTGTGGTAGCAGCAGCATGTCAAGTAGGCCATAGGAAAACTATTCAGAAATATATTCAGTTAAATATTTTAAAGCACCTTACTTCTTCAAAAAATCCTGAGTAAAACAAATCCCAGGAGGAGTCTCTCGGCTTACCTATTAAGGCCATTAATAAATATAGATTCCAGGACAAAATTGCCTTGTGGCTACAATAAGAGTTACTGTGGAAGCACAGATTCCCATTGACATCTGGTTGACCTAATTCTAGTTTATAAAAGGGGAAAATTGAAGAGAATTTCCAAGAGCTGAATATCTCTTTAGAGTATACCTCATAACTATTTTTCTAAACTTCATCACGTTATTGATTTTCAATTGATTAAAATGATTCATTGGAGAAAATTTTATTATACTGCCATTTATTTAATGTCTTTTTTTCACAAAAGTGAAATATATTTCCTTATACTAAATGATTCATTTTAATTAACTTATTGGATTCATTTTCCTCCAAAAATATGGACAATTTTTGTTTTCTGAGAAGTAAATATTTAACAGGTTTTTAAAATTGGATCAGAACTTTACCTTTGTATTTCTATGCTAAACAAAATTTTAACACATAACTATAAGAGATCTGATAGAAGAAATGTCAAACTGAGAACAGTGAGAAGTATATGATCAGGAGAAACATGGCCAGAACCATCTTTCCCTGGTCCTGAGGAAGAAGCCAGGTGTCAAATCATAGTGGATCCAGGCATGGAGTGAATTTCTTTCTCATTTTATAGAAGTATAAGCGATATGGCTTAAAGATTCTCTTGACAGGGTCAAGAATAAAGGTATTATTATTCCAAGGAGCTCTAAATATTGAGGTGATCCAAATCTTATCTGATCAAGGAATTGAGACAGGAGATATAGTATTGCAGATTTGTGGAAAGGCCTGCAGTTCAGTGTTCAGGGAGATGTTTCAGGTAGACCTCAAATCAGCTTGTTCCACATTTAGAGTCTTTTTTTTTTTTTTTTTTTAGATTTTATTAATTTATTCATGAGAGACGCAGAGAGAGAGAGGCAGAGACACAGGCAGAGGGACAAGCAGGCTCCATGTGGAAAGCCCAATGAGAGAGACTTGATCCCAGGACTCCAGGGTCATGCCCTGAGCGGAAGACAGAAGCTCATCCACTGAGCCACCCAGATGTCCCCTTTAGAGTCTTTCCTCACAATCTCGCACACCCAGTTCAATGTTTTGTATAATGTGGAATACTTTCAATTGGAAATGTTAGATATTGAACTACCTAAAATTTCCAAATAGAATAGGCTAGATAACTGGCCCATTTTTTTTCTTAAACATTTTTTTAATATTTTAAAATATGTGAGTATGGTATTATATATTCTTTTCAAACCATGAGGGCAGATTCCTTATTCTAATTTGCTTATACATGAGGCCTGGCCCTCACACAGTTGGGTGGGCCCAGATTCCAAGGGAGGGCTGTTGGCCCCCAGGCAAGTCTCAGCATTTCCAGTGGCTGCCTTTCTCCCAGCTAAGTAGGGGAGCATCTGGTTACTTTTCTCCCATGGAAAGAATAAGAATCATGAAGTGGAGGTGACTCTAGATTTGAATGAAAAGCTGGAGTTTTGATAGAGCTTAGGAAACTGAAAGAGCAGCAAAGCTTAAACTGGGTCGTGAATAAAGGTAGCAGAAGAAAGGTAGCAGTTATAAGAATTATTATAATTTTCAGGAAACTAAAAAGAAGGAACCAAAAATTCAAGGTACCATTGGCTGACATCAAAACTATAAGGATGGAATTGCAAGAAAAGTAATTTTCAAAGTGAAAGGAAATATGAATCTTTCCATAAGACATGGAGCTGATGATCAGATACCAAAGAGTTGTTCACAGCCTCATCACTGTTATTGAATTCTCACCAAAAAGTATGTCAGCATGAATTATGTTAAATTCTAAGTAGTAAAACATCTCTAGGTCTATTACACCCTTTCTTGATCACTCTAAAGAATATAATAAACTTAATAATCAGCATGTGCTATAGGAGTGTGTGCTGACATTGATGATAATTGAATTGAGTAACTGTCATCTTGAATGAAGATTTCTTTTAGAAGATATTAGAAACATTGCTTTTAGGGGTTAAAGATCGGCAAACTGTTAGAATAGAATTATTTTTATGGTGTTTATGAGCTACGCAAAATGAAACAAGTATCCTTGGCATGTCTATGGTAAGATCACTCTGATATGTCTGAAAGCATAATGATAGACATGCTGCCAACAAATCTACAGCTGATCCTCACAGCAGATCATCAGTAGTTAATGTTAGTTACTGAATTGATTGTGAATGAGTTTATGGTGGCAATAAATGTCATAGGGCCACCAAACAAGATTCTCTGTTGGGAGAGGGATCCATCAGTCATGGTTAAACATTTCATGAAGTGACAAGGATATTGAAGTGATCTGGGAATAAAAATCAAGCCTAAACTAAATTATTTCTATATTTATTCTAGTACCTTATCCAGACACTTTGTTTTTCTGTGGACAGTGGAGGATAAAGATTTAAAAATGCCTGGATTTATTCTTAGTTGACTAGCTTTGTTATCATAGGTAAACTACTTATTCAGTCTTTATATTGTGGGGATCTCCTTTAACATCCCAAACTGCTCATCTTCAGAATTTAGGAGAAAAACAAACTGTAACTCAGAGGGAGTCACCCTATTTAATTTCCCTTTCTCCAACCTATAAGATTGAAGGAAATCCGTGGGAGACACAATCTGCCATTAGTCCTGAGCATTCTGCACATTTCTTATTACTACTCCAAGAAAGCAGGATCTGATCACTTTTGGTCTGGACCAACTCCTAGCATGGTTTCTAGTGATCAATTTAAGGGATAAACAACAGAGCAGGCTTGTTTTCACTCACAGTGAAAGTAGTGAATTCCCCAGCTCAGGGTTCCTACCCAGAAACACTGCCAACTGTGTGTGCAGGATCCAAGACGGGTCTTTGTGTTACAGTTGAGGAAAGAAGAAGCAACATGAACATCATGTTGAAATTCCGGCCACTTCTTCTAACTTGAGTAATAAAGTGTATCCGATTCAGGAATCTTGTATCTTCATGAAATAAGATGTGTGGCAGGCTTGTTTGTTAGCTTATGTGTTGGGTAAAATTTCACTTTTTCACACCCTTCACAATTATTGACAGACATATCTCTACATCTATGAAAACTATTTATTTTCATCAGAAAAATATGATATATATTTTTTTCAGAACTATTTCTGAAGAGCACATGGCATGACCAGAAAAAATATATATAATAGGACAAAATAAATACTTAAGGACATGTGTTTTTAAAGTAAAAATAAGTTAGCATTTGAAAAATTCTAGAGGTATAGCTTGTTGATTTGCTACATGGTTCCAGTGGGGCCAACTGTTAAACTGCCTGTACAACACAGTTTTTAGCTCTATATACTGAAAGACAGATCATAGCCCTCTATGATGACCCCATTACAGGCTATTGTTGACCAATGCAAATTGATTTGAGGTCAAGTGGTGAGAACAGTGATGAGAAGTCCTTAATCAGCACCAAGTACAAGTAAAAATGTAGATAAAACAAGCAATCAATGGTTCATATGTATAATGAAATAAGATCATCTCTTTCAAATTGATTTATTTTAGAGATAGGAACTTGGCACTTTAAAATGATTGCTGGAGAGGGAAAAAAAGTAAATATACTTTATAAATCCATGTAATATCCTTAACATAAGCTATTTATAAGTTGATAAATTTAACCTATGGTCATGAAAGGGATAAACATAGTTAGATTAGTTCAAGAAATGCATCAGATGAAAAGTTACATAAAACTATGGTAATATATTTTATAAAATTAGAAAACAGACATAATTTTCAAATTAGCATGAGTAGCATAAAAACATTTATTATATTGCCAAATATAAGCAGAATGAAACTGTCATAGGTCAGTGATCTCACTCTGATAAGCAAGAAATGCTGGATAAATTATGAAAATCATAGGTTTAAAAGTATAAGAAAATCTCAGAAGGATCAAAGACTAGTGGAAATAAAATTCTATAGAAGGAAATAATCCTAGCAATGAGCTGAGAATCTGGAGCTATATCCATCACCATTTACCAATGACCAGATCTGAAAATGAAGGCTTGTCTTGGGACATAAAAATGTAGGCTACTAGAGAGTACATAAAGATGTCATAGATTAGTTAGATATTAACTTAATGATATTGTAATTGTACAAAACAAAAAGAAATATAAGAAGAAAAATGCCAGTGTCTAGACAGAATAAAATAGTACTAAGTAAACTGCAATTCAAATAAATTGTGATAAAATATATTTTTAATTGAATGATGAGATTCAAATATATCAAAACATATGGAAACCAACAAAAATGATTAGAAGGGGGATCCCTGGGTGGCGCAGCGGTTTGGCGCCTGCCTTTGGCCCAGGGCGCGATCCTGGAGACCCGGGATCGAATCCCACGTCAGGCTCCCGGTGCATGGAGCCTGCTTCTCCCTCTGGCTGTGTCTCTGCCTCTCTCTCTCTCTCTCTCTCTGTCTCTCATGAATAAATAAATAAAATCTTAAAAAAATCCTAAACAAAAATATTAAGTAGATATAAGGAAATAATAAATGTAAAATAGAAATTAATTGCATAATAATGAATGTTAAACAGAAAAATTAATAAGTCAAAAATTGAGCGTTTGAAACAATTGATAAAATTGATAGACTCCTAGCAAAACTGCTCCAGAAAAAATATAGAAAATATGTGATTACAAATATTATGAATAAAAAGAATGTCATCACATTAAAAAAACAATAAGAACATATAATGAACATCTTTACAACAATCAATAGGGCAAAGTGCAGTTTTCAAAAACAAACACAACCTACTAAACATAAAATAAAAATAAAAAAATCATGGGGCACCTGGGTGGCTCAGCAATTGAGTGTCTTTCTTTGGCTCAGGGCATGATCCCATGGTCCTGGGATTGAGTCCCACATTGGGCTCCCTGCAGGGAGCCTGCATCTCCCTCTGCCTATGTCTCTGCCTCTCTGTGTGTGTGTTTCTCATGAATAAATAAATAAATCTTTAAAAATTTTAAAAATCCTGTATAATCCAATCTAAATTAAAGAAATCAATTTCTGAGGTGCCTTGGGTGGCTCAGTGGGTGAAGCAAATGACTCTTGATTTTGGCTCAGGTCATGATCTCAGGGTCCTAGGATGGAGCCCCACCTTGGGCTCTGTGCTCAGTGGGCAGTCAGATTGAGGATTTCTCTCCCTCTCCATCTCCCCTTCCTCCTGCTTATGCTCTCTCCTCTAAATTAAAAAATATATGTATATTTAAAAAATATAAAGAAATCAATTTCACTATTAAAGGACTTCATACAAATGAACTATAGTCCTATGTTATTTGACTTGTCAATTGTTCCAATAATCCACAGAGGAAATATTTTCAAGTTTACACTACCTCTTACAAAGACTAGAAACAGACATTAGATTTTCTAAATCATCACAATAATTTTGATACTAAAACCTGACAAGAATATTTTTTAAAAAAGTATATCACAGGCAAAATATTTTTCATATTTAGCAAACTGAATCTATTTGTCTACAAAAGAGATAAAAATGAGTGATTATTTTCTGAATGAAGGTTACTTTAACATTCTAAATCAATTCATATAACTCACCAAAATTATAGAAAACATTTCTGCAAAAGATTTTAGAAAAAATTTTGGAAAAAATTCAAGGAAATTAATACAAAGTCTTTATAGAATAATATACATTCATTATTCTTTTCAAAATCTAATTTTTTGCCATAGCTTGTTATATATAAGTTCTTTACATATTTTTAGTGTTAACCCTTTATCAGATAAGAACTTATACAACTCAACCCCAAAAATCAAACAATCTGATTAAAAAATGGAGAGAGGACTTGAATATATTTTATTTTTCTTTCTTTCTTTCTTTCTTTCTTTCTTTCTTTCTTTCTTTCTTCTTTCTTTCTTTCTTTCTTCTTTCTTTCTTTTTTTCTTTTTTCTTTCTTCTTTCTCTTTCTTTCTTTTTCTAAGAAGATATCCAGATGGCCAACAAATACAGGCAAAGATGCACAACATCACTAATCATCAGGGAAATGCAAATAAAAACCACAATGAGATATCACTTTACACCTGTCAGAATTTCTACAATAAAAGAGACAAGAAATTACAAGTATTGATGAGGATGTGGAGAACAAGGAATCCTTGTACACCATTGATGGCAATGTAAATTGGTACAACTACTGTAGAAAACAGTATGGAGGCTCTTAAAAAAAAAAAAAAACAAAACTAAAACTAGAAATGCCATATAATCCAGTAATTCCACTAGTGGGTATTTACCCAAAGAAAATAAAAACCTAATTCAAAAAGATATAATCACTCCTATTTATTGTGTAATTATTTACAATAGTCAAGAGATGGAAGTAGCCCAAATGCCCACTGATAGATGAATGGATAACAAAGACATGGCATATATATATATATATATATATATATATATATATATATATATATAACTCAGCCATAAAGAAGAATGATACCTTGTCATTTGCAACAAAGAAATGGGCCTAGAAGTATTATGCTAAGTGAAATAATTTAGACAGAAAGACAAATACCATATTGTCTCACTTATATGTGGAATCTAAAAATCAAAGCATATGAACAAACACGCAAAAACAGAAACAGACTCAAAAATATAGAGAACAAACTGGTGGTTGTCAGAGTCAAAGTGGTGGGGGAATAAGTGAAATAGTTAAAGGGCATTAAGAGATCCAAACTTCCAATTATAAAATAACATGAAGATAAAAAAGTGCAGCATGTCAGAAATATTGTATGTATGTATTGTATGTATGGTGACTAGGTTTATGGTGAGCATTGAGTAATGTACAGACTTGTCAACACAATATGTTATGCACCTGAAACTAATATGACATTATATGTTAATTATATCTCAATAATAATTTAAAAATCTTAGTGAAATGGACATTGTATGTTAATTATATCTCAATAATAATTTTAAAATCTTAGTGAAATAGGAGTTGAAAGAAATGTAAACTGCTAATAAGTACATTAAAACATTAAGGTATGTATTTTGGTAAAATATCAATGATGAAATATTAGATATTAGAAATGACACAGAGAATATTGTCACTGCATCCATACCGAATTTTACTGTTGGTCTTATTCAGTATGATAAGGTAAGAAAAAAGAATTAAAAGTATGATGATATGGATATAAAAATGAAAAGTCTCCTTATTTTCCGGTGGTATAAATGTATATGTTGAAATTCAGAACTCTTCTATAAAAGATTAGTAAAGTTAGTGAAAACCTGGATACAATGTCAATATACAAGAATGGATTGTATTTCAATATTATAGACTAAATAAATTTTAGAAATTCTTTGAGATATACTGCAGATACTCTGAAAGGGATATTATATGACCATTGTTTCGAAGACTCAGTATCATAGATGTCAGTTCTCAAATGATCTTAGTGTCAAAGTAAACCCAATCAATCCCTGTAGGAATACGTATAGGCTTGTGTGGTGTGTGTAGCATTGTGGAAAGTGTGTGTGTGTGGCGGGGTACTTATTCTAAAATACATCAAAATGCAAAAGATGAAAAAGAGCTCAATTTTGAAACCCTATGTTCTCATAACAGCCTCCACACAAATGTTTATCTAGCTTTATTCATAATTGTCTAAACCTGGATTAATGTGAATTTTTCCCTCAATACGTGAATGGATAAACAAAACATGGTAAATTCAAGCTGTCACCTATTATTCAGTGATGAAAAGGATTAAGCAATCCAGCCATGAGACGACATGAAGGAAACTTAAATGCATATTGCTAAATGAAAGAAGCCAGTGTGAAAAAAAAAGAAAAAACTGCTTTTGTGTGTTTCCAGTTATATGATGTAGTGGTGTGATTCCAGTTGTATGGCAAGGTGGTAAATACAAAACTATACAGACTATGAAAAGATTAGTGATCACTAGGGTCTGGTGGGGGTGGGATGAATACTTGAAGCCCAGAGGATTTTTAGGGCAGTAATTATTCTATACAGTGCTATACCAATGAGGACAAGATGCTATCCATTTTTCACGCCCATAGAACAGTAGAGCACAAATTATTAACTTCAAAGTAGGCAAATTTTAAAAATCGAGGAATCCCACTGACGTATGTGTTAGCAATTCTGATACTGCCGTGGATGTGTACCAGAATGGAACAATTAAGTAAATGGTTGGCAGTTTTCTTAACATTGGAGTGGGATTTATAGCAAGAGGAGAGAGCCACAATGATCTAGTAAGTAGTGAAAGGGAGTTGGAGTCATCAGAATGACACCAGCTTTAAGTCAAAATAGATACAAATGGTTACATGAGAAGTATTTTATTTTATTTTCAAAGATCATATTTACTTGAGAGAGAGTGAGAGCATGAGCAGAGGGATGGGCAGAGGGAGAGGAAGAAGCAGACTCCCCGCTGAGCAGGGAGCCCAACGTGGGGCTCCATCCCAGGATCCCTGGATCATGACCTGAGCTGAAGGCAGACACTTAACTGACTGAGCCCTCCAGATCCCCCGAGAAGTCTTTTATATGTGTGTTTATGCATGGGTTAGTATATGCAGGTGCACATATCTTGTGCACTATCAGTGAGAGAGCCTAAAATAAATGACACCCAAAAAGCAATGAGTATGGTTCACCCCCAGATCTCAGTTTCTAATACTCTTCTCCAATATAAAGAACCACGGGTCATTGGAGAAATGGCTGACTTTAGGAAGGAGGTCAATAAATATACAAAATGAGTCTAGGGCCTATAATTATAATAAATATTCATGAGCCCATGCAGACAAATATGGGCTTAAATAAATAAATTATTGAATAAGTGATCGAGTAAATCAGTACATGGGAAAGAAAGACAATGCTCTCATGGAAAATAATTGCAAATAATACATGTCAGCACTCTGCCCTCAGGAAGGGTGCATGACTGCACATAGTGACTTCCTTCCAAAGTGTCCAGTAGGGAAGGAGGAGAAAATCAGGTTCCAGCCAGAGGAACCTGACACACACCACCTCCGCCAGGCAATCAAAGCCAGCAACATTTGTAAATCATGTGAATAATATCTGCTCTTGAAACAATGCTATGAAAATGGCACTTCTGTAATCTTCCACCCATCAACCCACAACTCCAGTCTCATTGCGAGAATAATGTTAGACAAATTCCAATGGTGGACAACCCACAAAATACCAGACCAATCCTCCCCGAAACTGTCAGGGCCATAAAAAAAACAAGGGAAGTCTGAGAATCTATCACAGCCAAAAGAAACCTAGAAAGATATGACACCTAAAAGTGACATTCTGGATAGGATCCTAGAATATTAAAAGGATAACTAGTTAAAAGTAAGGTTACATGAATAAACTCTGGACATCAGTTGATAATGACACATCAATATTGGCTCATTAGTCATAACAGATGAACCACACCTACATAAGACAATAGAGTAGTGGAAACTGGGAGCAGTGCAAACCCTGCCACAAAATAGCTATTAAAAAGAAAAAAAAACCTTTACATCTTTAATCCTTTTTATCTATTTTACTTTTTATTAATATAACTGTGCTTGGCTTCTAGGAAACTGAGAAAATTCCATTAGCAACTTGATTGAGTTGATAGATACTCTAAGTACATGATTTTCCCTCTTGATGATTTGATATGCATCATGGGGAGCAATCCTAAGCATGTTGGTTGTTTCCTTGGCAGTTTTTATGCAAATGCTTTCAGGACGGGAGCAAAATTAAGAATTCTTGTCACTGCAGATAGACTGCGTTAGGAGGAATTTTGAATTCTAATTTTATAATATTGAACAAAATATCTTTAAAGATATGCATCACGCATGAATGCTATTCAGTTACAATGATTTATATTATCTCTATAAGATATGTTAATTGTATGGATTGTCTCTTTTTTGTGGAAATATGACGAGCGTCACAGACAACTAAAATAGTCAAGGCTAAAAAAATAAATAAATAAATAAATAAAATAAAATAGTCAAGGTTGTCCATCTATCTATTACGTATATATGTCTATATCTATCCACTTACCTCTCTATTCCCTCCCCACATATCTGTTTTATCATTCTAGCAACCTAGTAGTATAGGTGACAATAATTGATGATCATCTAGTGTAACACTTAAAATATCCCCAAAAATAATTAATTGAAAATAAAAAAACCCACATGGTTTGGTTGTTATGCTAACCACATATGATAATATTAAACAAAGTAAATAAAACAGAGATCTTGGGTCACCTGGGTGGCTCAGCTGGTTGAGTGACCAACTCTTGATTTGGTCTGAGGCTGTGATCTCAAGATCATGAGATTGAGCCCCACGTTGCCTCCATGCCCCGCCACAGGTTCTTTGCTCCACACAGAATCTTGAAATTCTCTTTGTCTCTCTCTCTCCCTCCAAAATAAATACATACATAGTTAAAAATCTTTAAAAAAAAAACAACTTTAGAGGCCTTAAATATTTGTGGCACTCAGTGGCTGAAATTAAATTTCTGGGGCATCTCATTTACTTGATTGGGCTAAAAAGAAAGTGTTCCATCCTTGTGCTGTGTGAAAACTATCACAGGGTGAGATTAGGACTGGAGATGATTATAAAACCATATGATACTTACGTATGGCTGTCTTTTAGGTAAATAAATATTAGGCTGTCTCAGTTGACGCCCCTAAGGCCTCAGCATGTGCTAATACCCTATCTATCTGCCAATATTAGCATTTACCTGAGGTTTTTTCCCAAAGTGCTTGGAAAGACACTTGGTTCATGGTAGGCAGAGGCGTCCAGAAGCGCTGTTGAATAAATAACCTGGTGCCTTTGACTCAATCAGCATAACTCTCAGGAACATGTCTACATTGGCTCCTGGACCTGATGGAGAGGAATTAAGTTTCAATTGCCACCAGCGCAAATGCCTCATTAACACACCCTTGTCATCTGCCTTCTGTTCTCTGGCCTTCTTCCCAATTTCTTAACCTCCCAAACAAATTACTGCCACTTAGATCCTTGTCTCAGATTCTGCTTATAGAAAACTATGGTATTTACACTGTCCTAAATTTAAGTATACTCTGGGCATCATCAGTAATATGACAGCTAACACATCGATGCTTGTTAACAGCACAATAATTGATCCTCTAGACTTGTCTAAAGGGACTTGAGGCTTCTTATGGGAAGTAAGGATTCCTTAGACAAATATGAATAGGTAATCAGCTATGACCGCCATCCTTGGTCTGTACCTATTGCTGCCTGATTCCAAAGCTTATCTTAAATAATCCATCCATCCATAAGCATTCATATAAAATGCCTGGCCTTCCTCAAACCAAAGAGGTAATTACAAGCCAGAATGAGATGAATATATATATACTGCACACTTACATATGTATAAATAGCCCTTGAACTAAAATAATGAAATTTTATTTATTTTTTTAATAATAAATTTATTTTTTATTGGTGTTCAATTTGCCAACATACAGAATAACACCCAGTGCTCACCCCATCAAGTGCCCCCTTCAGTGCCCATCACCCATTCACCCCCCCGTCCTAAAATAATGAAATTTATTTCAATTTTAATTAGGTAACATATATAATTAAAAATAAAATAATGGCTACATATACAAAAAGGATAATATATTTTTTTATAATCTGCTTTCAACTAAAATCAATTAAAAATTCATATCACCTAATACTTTAATTATTCATAATGAAGAATACTGTCTTGGATATTTAGTAACTGATCTATTATTGTAAGTCATGCTATATTTGGCTCTTCTAAATAATTGTGAAAAATACTTTGTGATAAAATGAGAAATAGTTTAAATTATTTCTGTGTGTCAAGGTAAGACATATTTCTAAGTCTTTTGCTAAACTTGAAAAATACTACATTTACACTTGTTTTTTTCTAGGTTATTTGATGTCCTTTTTTCCAGATATACACCCATATTGGGACTTATCATTTTTCATTGTTAGTTTGATAAAAGGAATAAAAGTGCATTTAAGCATTCTCAAATAATAATTTGTATATTTATTATCCATGTATATTTCTTTTGTGAATTCCTTTTTTTATGTCATTGTGAACTATGATATTTCTATTAAATTCTAAAAACACATTGTAGGTTCGGAATATTTGTCCTTAGTGTTTTATACATTTTGCAAGTATTTTTTCTGAGTTCCCATTAAAAAATTTTTTTTGCTCATAGTTCTTATTTTTTCTTTTTTTTTCCTGTGAATGATTCTTTAAATTTCTTCCATTCTTCTCTCCCTTCTTTTTCCCTTCCTTTCTTCTTTCCTTCTTTCCTTTCTTCCTACCTGCCTTCCTCCCTCTTTCCTTCGTTTCTCTCTTTTGGTTTTTTTTTTTTCACTTTTCTTGGCCTCTTTCCATTTTGTAATATTTTACATTGTCAAATCAATATTTTACTTAATAAATTTCATTCCTGGAGTCAGGCTTAGGAAGTTCTCAGTCATGTTAAATTATATAAATGTCCATCTGTATTTAAGTTTTCATATTAAAAACACTTTCACTTTAAGAAAATACATCATGTAGTAGCATTTGGTGCCTTTTAAGGGATGATAATCGTATTAGGGATTATGGAAATGCTGCACTTTTATTTGGGAAAATGCTTTTTCTAAACTTTTGAATCTGAAAAGGCTTGAACCAAGGCTAGAGAGGTAGGTTGAAGAAGTAAGCAATATAAGGGATTACTTTTAAATAAAAGGAGAGGGGTGGTCATTCTGTAGAGAGACGTAGAGAGCTTCTTTTGAAGTATGAGGTTACTTGCAGTGAGCCAGTCCACGGAGATTTATGTCCAAACATGGGAAGAGAGGAGTTGATAAGAGGACTTCAATCTGGGTGAAAGATGGGTCCCAACAACAAGCAGAGCAGGCTGACTCTAAAAAGAAGAGAGTGGCTGGACATGGATGTTATTCTGCTGCTGGCAGGGGTGGCTAATGTGCTAGTTAAAGTTTACTTGTTTATGCTGCTAATCCCTTGAAGCCTCAATTCTCCTGTTAGGTTTATTATACAGTATCAGCTTAATGCCAGCCTTTCATTCATTCTATCTTGCATAATAAAAGAATATATGGTTGACACTTGAACAACAAGGGTTTGAGCTGCTAGGTCCACTTATATGTGTATACATGCTTTTTTTTTTTTTTTGATAAATGCAGCACTGTATTTTCTTTTTCTTAAGATTTTTCTTAGTAACATATTCTTGGCTTACTCTATCGTGAGAATACAGGATGTAATACACATAATAGACAAAATAGGTGTTAATCGACTGTTTGTGTTAACAGCAGGCTACAGTAGTTAAGTTTTTGGGGAGTCAAAATTGTAAGTGGAATTTCACTGGGATCAGTGCCCCAACCCCTGTGTTCACGATTCAACTGCACAAAGTAAAGCAGCTGAAGTGTCAGCGATGGTCATCTGAAAGAATCTTGGTGAAACCAATAGCCTGGACCAGAGGCTCAAGCGTGGCGAAACAGACACATAATTGTTCTCTGGAAATCGTTTAAGACACATGGAAAGGAGCTAGCTTATCCAGCAGTCAGGCAGTGTCGCTCAAATAGAGCAAACTTAGACACTATTTTAGTACTTCTTGGAACAAGAGCCTTTCTTTTGTTCTTTCATAGTTATGTTAGTATAGTGTCTGTGATGCAAGGTGAATTTTTAAATTACTTAATCTCACTTAGAAATAGCAGTAGACTTTTGACTGAAAAAGTATTCTATTTAAAGATTAATTTGGGAAGAATTTACCCGTTCTCAATATTAATTCTTCTTAATTCTTCCCGTACAAGAATAACAGTCTCTCCTATTCAATATTTATCTGTGTCTCCAAATGGTATTTTATGATATTTTCACATAAGCCTTGTCTTGTATAGTCAATAGTTCCTCCTAATTTTTGAAATATTTTTATTTTTATTTTTTTTCTGTAAAATCTATTATTAATCCTTTTTTTAAATTAATTTTTATTGGTGTTCAATTTACCAACATACAGAAAAACACCCAGTGCTCATCCCGTCAAGTGTCCACCTCAGTGCCCGTCACCCATTCCCCTCCAACACCCGCCCTCCTCCCTTTCCACCACCCCTAGTTCGTTTCCCCGAGTTAGGAGTCTTTATGTTCTGTCTCCCTTCCTGATATTTCCCAACATTTCTTCTCCCTTCCTTTATATTCCCTTTCACCATTATTCATATTCCCCAAATGAATGAGAACATACACTGTTTGTCCCTCTCCGATTGACTCACTTCACTCAGCATAATACCCTCCAGTTCCATCCACGTTGAAGCAAATGGTGGGTATTTGTCGTTTCTAATTGCTGAGTAATATTCCATTGTATACATAAACCACATCTTCTTTATCCATTCATCTTTCGATGGACACCGAGGCTCCTTCCACAGTTTGGCTATTGTGGCCATTGCTGATAGAAACATCAGGATGCAGGTGTCCCGACATTTCATTGCATCTGAATCTTTGGGGTAAATCCCCAACAGTGCAATTGCTGGGTCGTAGGGCAGGTCTATTTTTAACTCTTTGAGGAACCTCCACACAGTTTTGCAGAGTGGCTGCACCAGTTCACATTCCCACCAACAGTGTAAGAGGGTTTCCTTTTCTCCGCATCCTCTCCAACATTTGTGGTTTCCTGCCTTGTTAATTTTCCCCATTCTCACTGGTGTGAGGTGGTATCTCATTGTGGTTTTGATTTGTATTTCCCTGATGGCAAGTGATGCAGAGCATTTTCTCATGTGCATGTTGGCCATTCTATCAAACGTTTAAAGAAGAAATCATACCTATTCTACTAAAGCTGTTTGGAAAGATAGAAAGAGATGGAGTACTTCCAAATTTGTTCTATGAGGCCAGCATCACCTTAATTCCGAAACCAGACAAAGACCCCACCAAAAATGAGAAATACAGACCAATATCCCTGATGAACATGGATGCAAAAATTCTCAACAAGATACTAGCCAATAGGATCCAACAACACATTAAGAAAATTATTCACCATGACCAAGTAGGATTTATCCCTGGGACACAAGGCTGGTTCAACCCTCGTAAAACCATCAATGTGATTCATCATATCAGCAAGAGAAAAACCAAGAACCATATGATACTCTCATTAGATGCAGAGAAAGCATTTGACAAAATACAGCATCCATTCCTGATCAAAACCCTTCAGAGTGTTGGGATAGAGGGAACTTTCCTCGACATCTTAAAAGCCATTTACGAAAAGCCCACAGCAAATATCATTCTCAATGGGGAAGCACTGGGAGCCTTTCCCCTAAGATCAGGAACAAGACAGGGATGTCCACTCTCACCACTGCTGTTCAACATAGTTCTGGAAGTCCTCGCCTCAGCAATCAGACAACAAAAAGACATTAAAGGCATTCAAATTGGCAAAGAAGAAGTCAAACTCTCCCTCTTCGCTGATGACATGATACTCTACATAGAAAACCCAAAAGACTCCACCCCAAGATTGCTAGAACTCATACAGCAATTTGGTAGCGTGGCAGGATACAAAATCAATGCCCAGAAATCAATGGCATTTCTATACACTAACAATGAGACTGAAGAAAGAGAAATTAAGGAGTCAATCCCATTTACAATTGCACCCAAAAGCATAAGATACCTAGGAATAAACCTAACCAAAGAGGTAAAAGATCTATACCCTAAAACTATAGAACACTTCTGAAAGAAATTGAGGAAGACACAAAGAGATGGAAAAATATTCCATGCTCATGGATTGGCAGAATTAATATTGTAAAAATGTCAATGTTACCCAGGGCAATTTATACGTTTAATGCAATCCCTATCAAAATACCATGGACTTTCTTCAGAGAGCTAGAACAAATTATTTTAAGATTTGTGTGGAATCAGAAAAGACCCCGAATAGCCAGGGGAATTTTAAAAAAGAAAACCATAGCTGGGGGCATCACAATGCCAGATTTCAGGTTGTACTACAAAGCTGTGGTCATCAAGACAGTGTGGTACTGGCACAAAAACAGACACATAGATCAATGGAACAGAATAGAGAACCCAGAAGTGGACCCTGAAATGTATGGTCAACTAATATTTGATAAAGGAGGAAAGACTATCCATTGGAAGAAAGACAGTCTCTTCAATAAATGGTGCTGGGAAAATTGGACATCCACATGCAGAAGAATGAAACTGGACCACTCTCTTTCACCATACACAAAGATAAACTCAAAATGGATGAGAGATCTAAATGTGAGACAAGATTCCATCAAAATCCTAGAGGAGAACACAGGCAACACCCTTTTTGAACTTGGCCACAGTAACTTCTTGCAAGATACATCCACAAAGGCAAAAGAAACAAAAGCAAAAATGAACTATTGGGACTTCATCAAGATAAGAAGCTTTTGCACAGCAAAGGATACAGTCAACAAAACTAAAAGACAACCTACAGAATGGGAGAAGATATTTGCAAATGACATATCAGATAAAGGGCTAGTTTCCAAAATCTATAAAGAACTTATTAAACTCAACACCAAAGAAACAAACAATCCAATCATGAAATGGGCAAAAGACATGAAGAGAAATCTCACAGAGGAAGACATGGACATGGCCGAAATATTTTTATACTATGATAATGAGATTCTTAATTTTTAGTCTGCATTTCCACGTATACCGCAGACCATAATTTTTACTCTTCCTTTGTCCTTTTCCAACTAAATTGTTTTTTTTTGTTTGTTTGTTTGTTTGTGCTTTCAATGTTTTCAGTAGATTTGTTTGAATTTTCAGTTACAAAATCTTTTCTCTGGCAAATAATGATAATGGTGCTTGCTCAGTTTTGATGAGCACATTTAATTACTTTTTTCATACTCTATTGCAATGGCTAAAATCCAAGAAAAAAATGTTCTTTAGTGATGAAAATGCATAACCTGGTCTTCTTAAAGTGTTTAATGGTGAAGCCTGCAGTGCTTCAGCATTTTTTATGATGTTTGCTGTTGACAATATACCATACTAAAGAAGTAAAGTTATATTATTTTTATATTGATGTTTTTAATTAAAGATGTTGAATTTTCAATGACTTTCTAAACATAATAAAGAAGTTTCCCAAATTATCTCCCTGTTTTGAATGTTTCAAAGATGAACATTGTATGGTTACTCTTGCAGTATTTTAATACCTTTTATCATAGTTTATATTAATTTCTATGTAGGGAATCCTCCCTTACTGTGTGTATACATCATGATTGAGGACCATCATGTTATTGTGTGTATGTGTGTGTGTGTGTGTGTGTGTTTTAATCTATTGGCCATTAAGACGGTGCTAGTCTTATAAAATAAATTGAGAAAAAAATTTCTGCGTCTATAAGACTCTAGAAAAATCAACTAAAATTTATTACTCATGTAATCTAGCTCATGTCACCATCTGGTCTGTACTTTTCAGAGAGTCTTACAATTTTATTCTTGTCCGTTCAATATTTCCAAAGTCTTGCAATCAATTTAGGCATTATTAGCTTTTACAGAAACTACTATAGAAAGTCCAAATCTAAAAACATAGTGACATACAAAAGTTTTATGAACTCCAACTAATTGGGATTATTTCCATATTTTATATATTTCCCCTATGTCAATGTTTTGACTTTGCCCATTTTACTTATTTACAACCAAACACTAAACAATTTTAAGAACATAAATTACTACCAGATTTTCATTTCCTATTTTAAAATTTTGCTTTTATTTTCCCCATTTTTTAAAATTTAATTATAGATTTTCAAACCTTTAATTGACTTATTTTCTTTAATTTTTACTGTGAAAGTCAATAAGTCAATGTATAAGTATTGCTTTTAAATGTCCTTGACTGAATATCATTTTTACCTTTCATTTTAATTTGTGCATTGAATATCAAGAGTTATGTTTGGTTGTAATAGTATTAAATAGACTGAATTACTGTTTTTGTCAACAATTATGCCTTGAAGATCAGTACTTTTTTGTGTTTTTCATCTTACCCTACACACCATTATGTAATATAGTACATTCTGCTCCCTTTTTTTCTTGAGACTTTCGTGTTACCTGAAGCTACAGACTCCTAAGTGGATGTAGAAAATGAGATAGACTTTCTCTGAAAGAAACTCTGTGGGAGATAAATGGAGCTTTCTGCTTCACTGCCAGGGCTAATTCCCTGATACTGGGTTAGAAGATGGGCATGGGTAGAAGGAACATGCCATTTCCCTATTTGGTAAAGTTTCTTTATAGGAAAGTTTTGGAAGTAAGTTAATTTAAACCAAATATTCTCTATGTCCCATTCTTCTATAATTAATGGTAATTTTTTGTGAAATATGTTACATCATTGGAATATGGCAATGCTATTTCAACATTTGCTCTCTCTTCTTTCTTTATTTCTTCTTTCTTTCTTTCTTCTTTCTTTCTTTCTTTCTTTCTTTCTTTCTTTCTTCTTTCTTTCTTCTTTCTTTCTTTCTTTCTTTCTCTTTCTTTCTTTCTCTTTCTTTCTTTCTTCTTTCTTTCTTTCTTTCTTTCTTTCTTTCTTTCTTTCTGGCTAGAGGGGTGCTAATTTTAATGAGGAGATTGAAAAAATGAGTATCGTATAATTAACTAAGATTTCATTGCAGATATCTTCTATATAGTTTGTGTGCAAGCCTCATCATATACATTGAGATAATGACTTTATTGGAGTTTATGGTTTAAACTACTACATTAATATTTTTCTGATTCCGTGTTTGAGAGAGGTCTTGGATTGGTCAGAAAGAAGTCTGAACAAATAATATATAAAAATTTTAAAAAGTCTGAAAATATGTATTTAAGTTTGTTTAAATTTTACTGATATGAAGAAGGTACAACATACAATTTAGAAGTAATAATATTTTTTATAATTCCATTTATCCATTTCATTCTCACAGAATGCTTTCATTGATTTTTTTGCCAACCTTTCATATGTGCAGCCAAATTTTGGTTAAAATTGACACATGAGCATACTTATGACATGACTATTTTTGGCTGATGCTTTTTTTTACACTAATGAGAAATGATGACATTAAAACAATTAAGACATTCTTATGTTGAGACTTCACTTATTCATCATTGACAGGAGTGACTTCTTTACCAAACTAAATATTAGTTTCTTAATACTGAAACAAAAGATTTCATCAATATTTATGCTCTATTTATGATGTAAGGACTATAAATCTATCACACTTTCTTTTTTAAAGACATATCACACTTATAAGCTTAACCTACATAATTACATTTCTCCATCATTGTTTTAAGATTAGAGAGTCAACAGAACCATAGTTAAAACGCTGATTTCCATGGTGCAACTATTTCTACCATGGCCAAAATCAAGCTATCAACACGATCTGCACTACCACACTGAGGTACATTATATCCACCACACAGGGTCAATAGACATATATAACCTCAACGGCACAGATAATATAAAAATATAACATAACTAGGAGTAAAATAGTTTGAATATATATTCACTTTTTAAAATGTGATTTATTTAATTATGCTTCTTTAATTTTTAATAATGGCCAAGTTTAAAACCAAATCATAATCTTCCTGAAAAAATAACTGTTGCTTATGTGACCTAATCATCCATAACGCATCATTGTTTCCATACCTGTCCTGACATTCCAGTTCAATTAATCATGTCCTAGGGACTCCTGGGTGGCTCAGTGGCTGAGCATCTACCTTTAGCTCAGGGTGTGATCCTGGGGTCCTGGGATCCAGTCCCACATCAGGTTCCCCGTAGGGAGCCTGCTTCTCTCTCTGCCTGTGTCTCTGCCTCTTTCTCTGTGTGTCTCTCATGAATAAATAAATAAATCTTTAAAAAAATTAATCACACCCTGCACCATGCATTGGTATATTCACTAAATGCTCTGAGATTGATCCATGTGATTTCTTTGATAAAATACTCATAAAAAGAAGAAAATGAATCCTCTTTTTTCATTTTGTATTTGTAAATGAATTTATTAACCCAAATGTTGAATAGCAGATATTTGGGAAATAATTTGAATAGTGATTTCCTTTGCTTAGGATAAATCTCTGCCGATAAACTATCCTTTAATTAATTTTATTATCTCACAGCCAGTTTGCCTACATACAGAGAAAACAAGGGACAAGCATCATTGACAAACAAATGATCAGCTCTATCATCACATAGGCAAGTTTCCTCTCAGCAAACACAAAATAACAGATATGAAAAGCCTTGCTCACAAAGCTGAGTATAAAAACAAACAGAGGCCAAGTTAAAGGGAGATATATACATATGTATATAATATTATTATATAATATATATGTATATATTATACATATATAATCCCAGTCAGTTGAAAGCATATCGAGGAATTACAAATATAAATATCCTGGTGACTTTAAATAATATTTCACTACTTTATGTAAATTCTTCCTTTTCTCCTCTTTCTTCCTGTTAGTTGTTATAGATATAACTGTGCAAAGCTGAGCAACAATTTGTCAATTAAATGAAGTCAAACTTCAATAAACTAACATGATTCCAATTATATTTCAGAAGAATCATACACACGAAGTTGTTCTAATGGTTCATTAACTGAGTGAATTAGATTTTACCATGAGCAGTTTTATCGATATGCTATCATATTGATACATGGGTTAAGTACTTCTGGTAATATATCCTTTGTCAATATATTCCTTGACATACATTTTAATGTAACCAATAAAACAACACATTTTTTTATATGGAACCAGATTATTTTCAGAAAACCCTAAATTCAGGAACTTCAGGTAGCTTTGAAAGTTTGGTGTCTCTCTATTCTAGACGGTAAGTAAACAATGAATACATAGCTTTAACTTAGTGATCCAGAAAAGCCTCTACCAAATTAAAATTATGCTAAGGCATGTATATTTTAAAAATGTTTTACTTAAAGAGTAATTATTGCTAGTGTTCTTTTTTAATTTAAATTTTTTCCTAATTTTCTCTTTAAAACAGAATCATTCTCTTTCTTCACCAAAAATTATGAATTAACCTTAATTGTCAATGAGAGTATTACTTCTGCCTTAGGGCAGTTTCTTTAATTAAAGATGTGTATTTTAGATCTCTAATAAAAAAATTGCATGGACTCCATATACCTATTTTTTGATAGTAAATTAAATGTTATTAGGAAGAATAGCTTTCCTACTGTATTCATACTCTAATATATCTTTCAATACCATATTTCTTATGAGACATATCTGTCAAATATTTAAATTGGATTATTAATTTATTCTTATAGCTCAGGGGCAGAGTTTAAATTTATATGCAAATGTCACAACTTCTAAAGGTCTGAATCCATCTAATTTGTTGAAGTGTGACTTTGTATCGAAGATTGTACGCATATAATCCCCTGGAATAGAAATGACATTCTCAAGTTATCTTTAGTATAATAACTGAACAGGAACATTTGAATACTCATAAATGTATAAGATCTATTTTATAATTCCATACATATTTCATACAAGAGAGCCTTACAATCTGTATTATCATTCACTTCCAAGTTGATATCATTAAATATCAATATTAAGCCAAATAAATTTTTTTTAACTTATTGTCAAGCATCACTAAAATTAAAATTATAAAATATGCATAAAATAATGTGCAAAGAGAGAGTATTTCCACACAATCCCTGGTCAGGAAAAAAATTATATACAAGTCAATTCATTCTTATTTTGAAATAGCACTAGAAATAAAAATCGTGAACCCTAAGTTAACCTATTTTTTTTATTTGAAACATTTATAGAAACACATTCTTCATATGGTACTTAATAGTCTTTTTAGGTCTTCAGAAAGATAGAGAACTGTTTAATGCATCTCCTTTTCTAACCTTAATATGATCACACTCTGTTATTAAATCATTCCTAATGGTGCTGTTTTTCAGGCTAAGTGTATCCAGATCTTTTTTTTTTCTCTTATAATATATATATATATATATATTTTTTTTTTTTTCCCTGTAGGCCAAATTGCCTCAGCCACTGGGCTATGGAACCACTCCAGGGCAGGTCCTTCGTCTTATTTATCATCACTGTGTGTCTCATAACTCATGGCATCCTCTACATTAATAGTAGTGGCTCAATAAATGTTTGTAGAATGAAAGATCCCCAATTCAAAATTAGTAGATTGCTTAGCCCCTATCATCCACTGAGGCAGATGTTAGAGATAAACATGACTTAATACATTCCTTGTGATCAAGGGAATTTCTGATATGGGCAGAGCAGGTTTATAAGAAATGAAATAACAGAAAAATATGCTGTCAGATGTTAAAGAGCTCCAAGAGGACAAAAAAATTCAATCTGGGAGAGCTAGAAACAACTTTAAAGGTGAAGAATAAGACAGAGATTATCATAGAGGGGCATTTGAGGCAGAGGAATTATAATATTTGGTGACCTGGAGACATGACCTGAGCATTAATTTCTTGAGAACCACAAATAGTTTGATATTTCCAATATCTAGATATAAGAAGAGTTTATTTGGGTGTAGAACTGAGTTCAACACAAAAACATTTGCCTGGTCAGTTGTTCTCACAGCATGCACCGAAAGGTACATCTACCTCCCCCGCTGCTTTGAAATATTACCTCTATTCTGTACTTTAGTTTGTATATATTTGGTTCTATACTGTAGACTTTCTATAAACTCAATCTGTATATCCCCGTACTGCTGTGCTCAAATTAATTCTGTAGCTTTATAATTAATTTGGCCAGAACGTAGTGTGAACTTTATTATTTTGTTTTCAAAACAAAACCTGGAAAGGTATGGGAATGGAGTTGGATTTGAAGAGGAGAGGATACAGAATAATTACTACAGGGTACTAAAGGAGTGTCTAGATAAATGTATACACAAACTTCCTGGTCAGGATTAAGACCCCACACAAGACCAAAAGCTACAAATCTGAAAGTGCTTCTCTCTTAATCATGCAGTTCTCTCTCTCAGCCCTCAAAATCCCTGGTGCATAAATACAAAGGGTAGGTAGATGGTCACATGATCCAATTTGAGATTGTGAAAATTTTCAATGTTAGCAAGAAAGCAGATAGATCATCAGAACATTGGATCAAAGCTTCATAAGAGTAGAAAGTCAGGGCAGCCCCAGTGGCTCAGCAGTTTAGCGCCTGCCTTTGGCCCAGGGCGTGATCCTGGAGACCTGGGATCAAGTCCCACGTCAGGCTCTCTGCATGGAGCCTGCTTCTCCCTCTGCCTGTGTCTCTGCCTCTCTCTCTCTCCCTGCATCTCTATGAGTAAATAAATAAAATCTTGAAAAAAAAAAAAGAGTAGAAAGTCACTTGAGATATTGTGCTTGGTGAACAAAAGGAGGTGTATTTGCAAAATGGAAGATTTAAGAGAGGAGACCAGAGGAGTGATGATGCTGCAAGAGCTGGATATTTCAGAGTTCGTTTCCAGAGCTAAGGAAATTCCTTGTGAGGAAAAGCTTTATGCTGTGGTCACAAAGAGTAGTGGTACAGCAGATGGATTTTTTTTTTTTTTTTTGTCATTTGAATCAGACATCTAAGAAATCAGAGGTTAGAGTGTTACAACTATATTCTTCAAAGATTTAAAGAACTCCACCACCATGAAAAATTTTGTTTTGAAACATAAGGTGTATTTTTTTTTCTAGGAAATGTGGTAATTGGGGGAATCCTAGGTGAGAAATAGGGAAGACAGGGATGGAGAGAGGTTTAGGACGGGAAGTGCAATAAATGCAGTTGTTTCTGGAATTACCTAAGGGACTTGTATAGCCTATATGTCGGTTATTATGAAGTCACCAAAAAGGGTTATTTTAATGGCTACACATACACTTAATATAAGAATTACATCCAGTCTGCTGTAGTTAATTATGTCTAATACATTGTGTGGTTGATGTTCGTACCTAGCACTTAATGATCAAGAAATCCTTAGCTTGATTGTTTTCAAGATGTCAATGATTATCTGGCATTTTTCTGTATCATATTATTTTTTCCTCATGCCATTCTAAGCTGGGACAATATTACAGTATATCTGGGCCCTGTTCTCAAACTCTACTTATGTTCTCAGTCAAACTTCAATTTATAGACTAAGAATTGATCAATTACATTTTAAGGAATCTTTAATTTCCCTCCTTTAATTCTGCAAAAATTCTCACCACTGATAACTCCACATTAAACAGAGATCGTTCATAGCCTTGCAGTTTGATTCCTTTGTCTGATCCAAGTGCTCACCAGGAACAATGAGCTGCCCACGACTCCTACTCCTTCTGCACCATGGGAGGGAGAGTTCTATTTAGACTCTGTAAGTGCACAGACAAAGGGACACCATAGGCTTGCTTAGCAGCATTACCTGGCTCAGATGCTCATTCTGATGTTTTATTCCCAACCATCAATCAGTCGGGCTGATACTGTACAAGTTTGGCTCTCAGTATTTTCTAAATTGGTATTACTTTTTTTTTTTTCCAATTTCACCCTGTCTCCCTGATATTGTTGTGGGACATGGGGTATTAAAGGAGGAAGAGAAAGACCACTTTGCTTTTGCTGCGTATACCAAATGGTGCTGGCACACTTTTCTGTAAGAAAAAAAAAATTATCTCCATTTTTCTTACTTCCTCAGCTTAGAAGCTGGACACATCTTAATCAGAATTCCCTCTTATAAAGTGATTTGTCATTCATTAAACATAAACTAAGTATTTATTCTGCGTACAAACTTCTCTGGGCTTCCAAGCTAAAGGCTCATGAGGCATCCAAGAATTTTTTTTTTTATTTTTTTACTATGGACTTTTAATTTTACTTTGTAGACTTAATTATACATTTTAAGAATTGGTAATTAATGAATATGTAAATTCACTCAGATAGCTAGCTTGGTCTTATGTAAAGACACAGGTCTCTTTCAGGGGGGCAAACAGGACAAAAATTATTCTCTAAATAATAAGACAATTGAAAATGGTATCTATTTAATTCAATTAGCTCCTGTATTTATTGAACATTTATATTATCCCCTTGTGAATCAACTTCTATTTTTTAACTAATTTATAAGTATTCTTTTAGAATTTAAATTATTAATGCTTCTTGACATATTCATTGTAAAATATAAACGTATGTTTAGCAAGATTTGAAATAATCAACTAAAGAAAATTTTACAGGCTTCTTTCATTTTTATATTTCATTTTGCATACTATTGAAATCAAAGGTAGCACATACTCAACATATATCAAAGACCTAAACTTAATCACTAAAACTATAAAACTCATAGAAGAAAACAGGAGAAATACTTCTTGGTATTAGATTTGGCAATGATTACTGGGTTATGACACCCAAAGTACAGGTACTCAACGAATGCAATACTGCTTTTGGTTACTCTTTTCCTAGGTAGAGACTGTTGTAGTGGCTTCCACTTGGCCCTACTTATCATAACAAGTCTAATTCTACAAGTCAGTGAATCGATGTAAAAATTTTGCCAGTTGCTTCTATGTCTGTTCCTATTACACAATCTGGAAGAAAGGAAATATCCATGGGATGACTTTGGGGACCCACTAGGTCTGCTGTGAGATAAACTTGAGCTAAAGCTCCATTGATCACCTGACTTCAATAAACCCCTGCTCTGACTGTGACACAGTGATGTTTTCGGTCTCTCAGAATTAGTCAGTTCAGGGCCAGTGCCAGGAATCTGCAAAAGATCTAGTTTTTTTCCTCTTTATTTTTAATTCTTTAATTAATTTTAAAATTTTATTTAAATTAAATTAATTAACATGTAGTATATCATTGGTTTCAGAGGTAGAGATCAGTGATTTATCAGTGAACGCCCAGTGTTTGTGACATCATGTGCCCTCCTTAATGCCCATCACCCAGTTACCCCATCTCTGCACATCCCTCCCCTCCAACGACCCTCAGTTTGTTTCCTGTGATTAAGAGTATCATATGGTTTGTCTCCCTCTCTGGTCCCTAATGCATAGGGACCTATAGGTCCCTTTGGGAGAAAGATTAAGAATATAAAATGTTGGCAGTGTGGGGGAGTTCATCAAAGGGAGCCAGTCTTTCCTTCATTGAAGAGATGCTGGGTCTGCAAAGTGACCCATGTGTGGAAATTTATTGAGAGACTAATCTCTCTCCTTTGAAAATCAAGTCAGACTTTACTTCACTTGAGTCAAAAGTCTTCAGCTCATGCAAGTCAAGTAAGAATTCAGTAGAATGTCCATTTATTTTACTTCTAAGGACACTGTGGCTAACAAGCCAACACCACAAGTCTGTGCAAATCATAGTTTTCTGATTACTACTTTCACTCTATCGCTCATTACAGTAACCACACACACCTTGTGTTTGGTGATAAGTATTGCCTCTTGGCTCCTTCCAATTCTGCATCCAATTATCCCTATTGTATTTAAATATTCTGCTTCGACAGCAGCAGCTCTGCTGTAATTTCTGACCCACAGCAAAGAACAACCCCAGTGCTAGTTGAAGATACTATATTTCCCTTTCCAAATTTTTTCCTTACGGTCATAGTGAAAATAGTCTGGATAAGTCATGGTCCAGAATCTGGATCCTTTCAGGGAGATGACCAGTCCCATATAATAAATATTTCCTAACATTACAATCTCCCCATCCCTTTGTATCTCTTTTTCCTATCATTTTAATGTCATTTAGTATTGTCCACCTTTTGATTATATTTGAGTATATTTGATACATTATATAAACCAAGCAGAATGATAGAGAGCCCTTCCTAACCCTTCAAGCTACAACATTAAATCCACAATCTCTGCTTCATGGGCTTATATAAAATAATTTGCTGCATCCAACTTTATATTATTTCTGCCATTTTCTCACACCCTTCACTCCCATACCTACTCCCTAGATTTCTGTTTATATTAATTGAGAAAAACATGGAGGAATTTTAGAGTGTAGTGCACCTTTCCACGGGTCATACTATAACTCATCTTTTGGAGCTTGCTGGTATCTGAGTCTCATTATAGTTCTAGGAGCAAAGAAGGATTTGGGGGTGTACCTAGAAGAGAATAAGCAGGGTTTGGAACAACTACCTCAGGGGAGGTTATTCCTGTCTCTCCAAGCAAAGAAGGGATAACTTCCTTAGGAATGAAATGGTTGTTTCTACTAACAGGCAAACAACAGAATTTAGAGGAACAACGTCCCAGGCTACAATAGGATCTGCCCATACATGCACATTCCAATTATGAGGATCCCATTCCTTCCCAATCAATGCCCTCACTTCACAGTGAACATCCTAAGAGTTTGAGAATTCTGTTTGCATTTTAGTTCTGCCACTTACAAGATGAGGCCTTGGAGGTTTTAAAAAAACCTCAGCTCTATGGCTACGGGAGATATAGATTTCTTTCAGGGCAAGAAAGAAGCTTTCAGGTCACTTACATAGCATTTAAGCTAGGAATTTTTATCCGTGAGCTCATCCTTTGTTCATTATTATACTCAAGAGCTTAACAACAGCGGGCTAAAGCATCAAATACATGATTATTCAGAACCTTGTCAATTAGGTAATTAGGAGTACTTATTGGTGATAATTTGCATACCTCTACTGCCACATCATCATGTTACCTTTACTACTGGCAAGAGAATTATCACTGTCTTCACAATCAGTCAAATCAGAGAATCAACTCCAGAAACCACAGAATCAATTTAGAACACTCATCCTCAAAATTCTATTCCTCTGAATCACTTTTTGTACCAAAATCTGTATTAGTTTTCTAGGGCTGCTATAGCCACATACCAAAATAACTAAGTGGCTTAAAACAACAGAAATTTACTAGAAGGTCTAGACCTTACAAGTCCAAGATCAACATATCAGCAGGGCTATACTCACTCTGAAGGCTCTAGGGGAAAATCTTTCCTCGTCGCTTCTAGTTTCTGTTGGTTGCCAGCAATCTTCAGCATTTCTTGGCTTGTAGATACATTATTTTAGTCATATGGCTGTTTTTTCCTTCTGCATCTTCACACAATCTCTCTGTGTATGTCTGTTTCTGTGTCTACATTCCCCCTCCTATTAGAAATATAAGTCATATTGCATTAGAGTTTACTCTGATCACCTCACTTTAATTTGATTACTTCTGCAAAGACCCAATTTCCAAATAACATCATATTTTGCTGTATTGGGTGTCAGGGCTTCAACGTTTCTTTCTTGGAGGTTACAATTCAACCCAAAGCAAATTTTCTCCAAAAAAAAATACAGAATTGATCAATAAACACATGATAAAATGTTCAACATCACTAATCATTACTAATCAATGCCAGCTAAAATCACAATGAGACATTTTTCACATCAGTTAGAATAATTACTATATAAAAATTAAAAACAGAAATAAGTACTGGCAATGATGTGGAGAAATTGAAACCCTTGTGCACCACTATGGGAATATAAAATGGTGCAGCTACTGTGGAAAACATTCCAGCTGCTTCTCAAAAGCCTAAATATAGCATTATCATATGACCCAGCAGTCTGACTCACTCACCCCAAAGAACTGGAAACAAAGACTCAAGCAGCTACTTGCACATCAATGTTCATAGCATCGTTACATTACTCAAAAGGTGAAAACAACCCAAGTGTCCATGAGTGGATGAAAGGATACATAAAATATTGCATACACATACATGGAATGTACTTAAGTCATAAAAACAAATGAAGTACTGACACATGTTATGACATTGTTGAACCCTGAAAACATTATGCTAAGTTAAATAAGTAAGACACAAAAACGCAAATATTGTAAGATTTCACTCATGTGAGATAACTAGGGTAGTCAAATTCATAGAGACAGAAATTATAATAGAGGTTGCCAAGAACTGGGGATTATTATTCAAAGGGTACAGAGCTTTTATTTGGGATGATGAAATGTTCTGGAAATAGACAGAGATTGTCATTATACTGGTATAAATATACTTATTGCCAATGAATTTACACTTGGAATGGTTAAAATGGTAAACTGTGTATTATGTACATTTTATCACAATAAGAACATTCAAATTCATTTTTTTTTAAACCATTGAACTAAAAAGTAATACATACTGCAGATCTCTCCTTCAGGGAACATGAAGTCAATATACTTTTTCTAGTCCCCTGCTAGTTATAATACTATATATTAAATGAATTTAAGAAGACTCTGGAAGATGATCAGAAGAAGAGATTGGCTCAGGACCTCAAGACACAAGGAACAATGTGATGGTGAGCACCTAGGTTTTTGTTTGTTAGTTTTTTGCCTCATATTCCAAGATTTGGAATGAAAAAAGTCAGCAACTTAAAAAAGACAAGTGGAAACAGACAAAAAAAAGAAAAAAAAATAGACCCAATCCTAAGGTTTGCTTTCTGTCCAAAGCACCAAGAAGTGGGTATTATAACAAAGACAGAAAATTTAGATAATAATCCTTTACTCCAACCCAACAACCCAAGAAAGCTGGAATGTCAAATCCTTCAATGGCAACAAAGCCAAGTTGGGAATTTGGAATCCCACACTTATTAGACTGTAGCAAGAAACCAAATAGCTAGGAGTTACATCCCCACTGGGCAGTGATGATGCCCCCCACCCCTTTTCTGACAGGGTGTTGTCAGAAGAGGCCTGAGGGAGGCCTTTTCTGACTAATTCAGAACTTCCACCACCACCTAACAACAAAGAGGCTATGTCATTCTCCAGTGGTACTAGAAAAACCATGTAGGAAGCAGGATGAAAACACCCCACCCATCACTAGGTAACTGACAAGCCTCAGCCTGCCACCATTAGATATCAAAGGAGAATGATTGGGAAACCCAGACTTCTACCTCCACTTTTTGGTATCTCCATTTTCCCTTCACCTGCTAGAGCTGTATCATATCAGGGAAAGCCAGCGAAACAAAAGGCCAAAAAGATCTACAGTTTTGTAACACAACACTAAAATGTGTGGGTCTCAACATAAAATTAATCATTAAACCAAGCACAGGATGACTTTAAATGGAATGAAAATAATAACATTTAATAGACATCAATAGAAAAATCTCAGAAATATTAGAATTATCTCAAAAATTGAAAGCAGCTATCATAAAATCTGTAATGAGAATTGTGAGCACACTTTAAATAAATGAAAACAAAAATAGACTCTTCAAATACATAGAAAGTTTCACCAAAAAATAAAATATGTAAAGAACAAAATAATATTATTAGTGAAAAGACATCTGAAATTAAATTTCAATGGGTGGACTCAAGAACAGGGAGGATAGAAGAAAGAATCAGTGACACACCAATTTAAATTAATCAATTTCAGTGACAAAGAAGAAATAAATCTGTGTGGCTATTAAAAACAACAACAACAACGACAACAACAACAACCTATCAGTCATGTCATTGGAATCATAGAACATTTACAAAGAGACCATATCCTGGGTCATTAAACATTCACAAATTTGAAAGAACTGAAATAATGGAGAGCATATGCCAATCACAGTAAATTTGGTTTAGAAACTAGTAATAGAAAAAAAGAAAACCTTCAAACATTTGGAAACTAAGCAATAAACTTCCAAATATTCCATAGGTCACAGAGAAAGAAAGTCTCAAGGGATATAAAAATATTATACTGGGTGAAAATAAACATACAACATATATAAATTTGTAAGGCACAACTAAGGCACTTTGAGAGGAGATTTCTTAGTGCTCAATGTATGTGTTATAACAGAGGAAAAGTATCTAATTAGTAGTTTTTGATTGTGCTTAAAAACCCTAGAAAAAGAGATATAAAATAAACCTAAATAATGGAAATAATAAAGGTAACAGGAGAAATCAATACATTTGAATACAGGAAAAAAATGGAGAAAATTCCATGAAATAGAGCTATATGTAATTACAAAAACAATAATGAAGGAATACCATAAGCAACTTTATAGACATAACTTTTATAACTTTGATTAATTCTTCAAAAAGTACAAACTACTACAACTGACCCAATATGGAAAAGAAGTTATTGATTAACTTAAAATAATAAGGAATTTGAATTTATAATTAAAACAAAAAAGAAATCTCAAAGATTAGTTAGTAATAATTAGAGTATTCCTTAGGCACTTAAAAGATTAACATTAATTCTATACAAAGTCTTCTAGAAAATAAAAGACGGAGCAGATGAAAATTAGTTTTATGATACAGCATTAGCTGGATACCAAAATAAGGCAAAGGCGGCCCATAGATAGATAGATGATGATAGATAGATGATAGATGATAGATAGATGATGATAGATAGAGATAGATAGATAGATGATAGATAGATGATAGATAGATATCATAGATCAATATCATTCATAAATATAGTGAAAACATTCTCAACAAAATATTAGTGAAAATATTTTTAGCAACATATAAAAACCTTTACATATGATACAAAATTGGTTTACATTTGAAGATTAAAATAAGGTGCCATATTAAGGCTAGAGGAGAAAAATTAAAAGATCCTATTAATTGAGACAAAATTACATTTTACAAAATCCAATCTCCTTTTATAAACAACAACAACAAAACAAAACCAAAATCCTTTGGGAAAAAAAAATGGATAAAGGGAGCTTCCTGAATTAAATAAGAATGTCTGCAAAAACCTATAGCTAATTTTATACGTAATTGTGAAAGAGTGAATCCATTCTTCTTAAGAATAGAAAGGAAGCAAGAATATCTGCTCTGCCACTCATGTTCAATACAGTGATAACATTCTAGCCAGTGCAGTAAAGAAAGAGAAGGAAATAAAAATCACAATGATTAAAAATGAATATATAAAATTGTCCATATTTTCAGATGGCATGATTGTCTACACAGAAAGCCTAAAGAAGATACAAAACAAACAAAAACTCAACTCCTAAAACTCATAAATGTATTCAAAAGTTTAGAGCATACAAACATCTACCACTATTTGATACAATATCAAAAAGCACATTGACAGAGAAATTAAAAATGTGATACCATTTAAAAGCACTTAATAAATAAAATATATCGGTGTAAATCTAAAAAAACTACATAAATTGTACAGTGAAACCATAAAAAATGATGAAATAAGTCAGATGATCTAAAAACATTAAAAGATGTACCATTTTACGTATTGAAATGCAACATACTGAAGATGTCAATTCCCCTAAACTAATATATAGATTTAGAGAAATTCCTATGAAAATGCCAGAAAAAAGTTTGTACATATAGATATTTTTCTAAAGCTTATATTTCCTACAAGCTTTTTTATGTTTCTATATATGTTTTATATAAGATAAGGGAACAATAGATAGAAAAATTTTTGAAAAAGAAGAGCAAATTGAAAAGAATAAACCTACATTTGGAAACTGACTCTATAACTCTAAAAACAGGATCTGTGGTATTGATAAAGATATAGACGCTAAATTGGTGGAAGAAACTACAGAGCTCATAAACTGACACACACAGATATGCTCAATCCATCCTTTACTAAGACACAAAGAAATTCAATCGAAGAAAAATAGCCTTCCGAGAACAGTGCTAGAACAATTAGGCGTCCATAGGCAAAAAAAAAAAAAAAAGATAAAAAAAACAACAGAAAACAAACTAACAAAAACAAACAAAAAACCTTTACCTTAAACTACACCTTATAGAAGCATTAACTCAAAATGCATCCTGTATGTAAGTGAAAAACTTAGTTTGCAATAAAAATCTTTGGAGGAAATATTTAGGATGTAGAGCTAGGCAAAGTGTTTATACACCTGACACCAAAACCATAAACAACAAAAAATTTGATAAATTGGACTTCCTTAATTTGTTTTGTCTATGTATTTTTGACAAGATGAAAAGGCAAGCTGTAGACTAGGAAACATGTGAAAATAACCTATTGACAAATTACTAGGACCTAGAATATATGAAGAACTCTCAAAATTCAAGAGTGACAAATTATAATACTTAAATAAATTTATCAAAAGGGCCAAAGGCATATTAGACATTTCACTGAAGATGATATACATATAACAAGCACATGAAAAGTTGTTCAGCACAATTCACCATTAAGGGAATACAAATTAAAATCACAAAGAGATATTACTATAAACTTCTCAGGATGTCTGAAATAAAAAATAATGGCAACATCAAATGCTGATGGTGATGTAGAAAAACTGGATCTCTCACAGAGAATTTAAAGTGGCACAGGAACTCTGGAAAACATTTTGGCATTTTCTCATAAAATTAAACATGCAATAACTGAATACCCCAGCAATTGTACTCCTGAGTAATTATCCTAGAGAAACAAAAACTTATGTTCCCACAAAAACCTGTACACTGATTTCATAGCAGTTACTTCTCTTAACAGTAAAAAATTAGAAGCAATTCAAATGTGCATTAATTGGCAAATAGCTAAACAGACAGCGATTTTCATACAATGAAATGAAATGTAATACAAAATAATAAGTTACTGATACACACATCAACCGCAATGAATCTCTAGAGAATTACACTGAGTGAAAAAAGTCAATTATAAAATGGCCCACACTGAATGATTCCATTCATATAACATACTTGAAATGTCAAAACCGTAAAAAATGATGATACTTCCAAGGGTGAGAGATGGGATGGACACAGTGAGGTGGGTATGACTAAATGGGGAACGTGAGCGATCCTTGTAGTGACAGAAATGCTGTGTATCAATATCAATACACTGTTGCAATATTACAGTTTAGTTGTACAAGTTGTTACCTTTGAAGGAAACAGGGTAAATAGTGCAAGATGTATCTGTATTATTTTTTTACAACTACATGTGAATCTAGAATTTTCTCAAAATAAAAAGTTTGAAACAATTGTATATACTCTACTAAATACTTTTTTGATTAACTAATTTTTACTTTAAAAAATGTCATTATAACCTTTTTTTTTTTATTTTCTCACAGTTCCATACACTTCTTTCAGAATCCTATGAATGTCTTACTGTTATTGGTCAGCACTGGTCTGTGGGTAAATTTCCCAGTTGATGCAATACATTTGTTTTCTGAAATCCACGTTGTGCCTCACCAGCTATGCCACTGGTAAGGAATTTTCAAACACTTTAATTTAGAAGTCTGACTTGTAGAAAATTAAACAAATTTGCGTGATATTTATCTCTGTATAGAATGGAGCTAAATAAACTATTTTGTGACATGAGCTAGTTAAGCAACATGACATTATTTTTCCCCATAGTCATTTAGCTTATGACTTCCAACTGTTCAATTCTCTATGGCTCCAATAATAATTCAACTCCTTATTACAAGCTAAGCTGAGCAGTTTGCCATACATTAATAAAAAGATAATAATAATGATAGCATTTAAGGATGGACAACCATGTAATTAACTTTGAATTGTTTGCACAAAAGAGAAATAAAGATGTTATAATCATTGGGGAAGTAAAAATAATGGCTGACTGTTAATTATTTTAGAGGTTTTATAAAGGCTTGTAGTATCTTTTCAAATTAATAGGGTAATATATAAAATATGTTCAAGTTTGTATTGTATTAAAACTATTAAAATAATCTAGAAATTTACAGGGCTCTTCTCTGTGTTGATGTTTGCTTGTTTTGCACTAAAATATCAGTACGGGTTACCCATTTAAGATGGTATCTAAGTCCTTGGCTTATTTTTTTCCCTATTTCCTACTAAAACACTCTAAAATTCAGGGGGAAGGAGGGATAAAAAAATCATAACAACAAAACAAAATAACAATCAATCGATAAACGGCAAATTTTTCATAATTGTATGACACGTTTGACTCAAAATCTCAGGCAACAGCTGATGCTGAGATATCTTCACCACTCAGAAGTGAACATGACAAACATCCTTTTGTTCTAGTTTGCTGTTGTTTCTCTCCAATTACCCAGCATTTTCTATCCCTAAGTACAAAAACTGGAGCGTGATCCAACCAGAAACCCCCACAAAATAGATCTGCGTCTCTCTACTAGGTGAATACTGTTTTTCAGTATCTTCCCACTTTAAAATGCTTTCTTGCTCCTCTCACATGCAAAAGTAAAAATCCTCCAAAAATAATGAGCATGAGAAATAGGTTTCTAATACTTAGAGAGCTTGGGGCGGGGTGGGGGAAGAATTTGTATGTGGGTCTGTTAGCTTTCTGGGAATGGCTTCAAAATTGTCTAGGCAGCTGAAGTAGGACGTGGTGATGCCTCCACCCATCAGCCCCATCAAAATTTTATAATGGTTGTCAGTCACTGGACATTAAGCCAGGCACTTACAATTCTTCCTGCCCTTGCATCTTTTATATTAGAGGAATAAACACCTTTAAAACCAAAACAGAGTTTCCTCCCCACCCCCATTTGTATGTTCTTATGAAGATGACAAGAGTAATTACCCAAAGATCACAAAATAAAAATAGTAAACAAACACAAAATCATACAGCAGATTTCATCAATACTGCTAGGGACAAAAGGACCTATTACCCTAAAGAAATGAGATTATTTGAGGAATATTTGTATGGTGGGATGCAGTTGAGGAAAAGGTCAACAGTATTGGCCAGCTTAAGATTTATGTAGAAAGAGAATGTGAAAGGCGCTCACAGAATGTAATCCATCCTGGCTACACTCAGAGAAAAAGGGACAGAAAAACATAAATCTTGGAAATTTGAATTGGAGTGAAGAGAAAGGCAAAATGAAGACACTGAAAAGGTCTCCAACAAACTTGTCTTAACCTTGACAAATATAATGGAAAGGTTGGATGCAGAACAACTGTAACCCTACATAGAGTTAAAGAAATATTAGTAGTAAACCAACAAATAATAACACTCGATGAAGGGAAAGTCCCATCAAAATCTCAATGAATCAAAATCTCCAAATAATTCCAAAATTTACCTAAGAAAAAGTGTAAAAAAATTCAGACGTAAAAAATTTAGACCATATTTTGAGTTTATTATATCATGATGTTTCACATTTTTGTTTCATAACATTAGTAAAAAGTGATATAGCTGCTTACTTTTAAAACAATTTTAAATTCATCAGGCAAGCTCTTGAAGTTTCTTGCAAATATTAGATTTGCTAAACATTTTTTAAATAATTTCACAAAGTTATAATCATTTTTTTTTAATTTTATTATTCATGAGAGACAGAGAGAGAGGCAGAGGGAGAAGCAGACTCTCTGTGGGGAGCCCAATGTGGGGACTTGATTCCAGGACCCCGGGATCATGACCTGAGCCAAAGGCAGACAGACGCTCAACCACTGAGCCACCCAGATGCCTCACAAAGTTATAGTCATGATCACCTTAGGAAGTAATGATAGTTCACATATTCTGATAATTGACAGTTATTTAATGTATAAATCATTTTGTGATACTTTTTTTTTCCTTCTGTAACGTTTTCTTTTCCTCACCTCAATCTGAATTTTTGACTTAACAACATAAAGACTCATATATTCCATAGGTTTACACAGCAACATTCTCTTTTTCTATGACTTAGGAAAGTCGACCCTAGCAAATATGAAAAGCTTAATTAGAGAGAGAGAGAGACTGCCTCTCTGTGTGTGTGTGTGTGTGTGTGTGTGTGTGTGTGTGACTATCATAAATAAATAAAAATTTAAAAAAGAGAGAGAGAGAGAGATGTATTTGAAGTCACCTACTATAGATCATTAGAGAACACCAAAATAACCCACAATAGTGGACTAATAATTACATATACACTTGTATACTTGCACACATACATGAACACAATGCAATATTATACAACTATTTGAAAAAAATGGAGTAATCTTTTTGTGTAAGTTTTAAAAATGGTTTATGTTACATGATTATTTCTTTAAAATCTCATGGAAATGTATCATATGCCTTAGAATTGTTCCAGAATTTATTTTTTTTAGTATTTACCTTTTTTGATTTTAGGGATCTTTTTAAAATAATTGCACAGGGCTTTGCTACTCCATTATCCATACTTAGTTTGATTTAGAAGCAATATTGGTCTCTTTGATTATATTGCTTGGCTTACTACAAATTTTATTTACCAATTCCTTTTAACTTTGTAGATTTTAAATATATCCCTCACAAAGAAAAGTGCATAAAACAAAATACCTAAACTAAAGAATGACTTTAAGTGATCCATATAATCACTCCCCAAGTCAAGAAATAGAATTTACCAGCATATCACAACACCACAATGTATATACTTTGGTAATCATAACTGTCTCATTCTATTAAGGCAATAATTATTTTTACATTTTTGGAAAATATTTATTCCAAAATAAATATTTATTTATTTCTTTAAAACTTATCACTTCCGTGTTCATACTTATACATTGTTTTAAAGTTTGTTTTTAAACGATACCACTAAGAATATTCAGGACATTGGTATATCCATCTTCTTTCAATCACATGATATCTCAACTTTCAATGTAATTTCAGATAGTAATATTCATTTCCATTGCACTATAGTGTTCTGTTGTATAAAGATAATTTTCCATGTATTATGTGCTGATGGAAATTTTGGTCATTTCCTGGTTTTGTATTATAAAATAATGCTACAGTAAAATTTTTATCTACATATTTTGATGCATAAATTTACACATTTCTCTTGAATATATGTCGAAGAAAATAGAAATAATCATGTGAACTGTATGGCTTGCAGTTTAGTAGATGTTAAGTTGATTTCCAAAATGGTGCATCCATCATGGCACCATGGGGGTGTCAGTGGGTGTCAATGTTTTACCTTCAGACCTTTAACTGTCAATATTGTTTGTTGTATAAATAGCTATTCATAATAGTTTTTGTTTGCTTTACTTTGATTCTTAGCATTTATTTTATAATTTTATTTGCTATTTGAAGATCCTTTTTGTGAAATATCTGTTCTAATCTCTCTCATTTTACTCCTTGGCTATGTATCTTTTAAACTGATTGATTTGTAGATGTTCCTCATAGATTAAGGACATGATCTTGTCAAAATATACATTATATAGACTTTTACTACCTTTCTTCACTTGTTTTTATTATCTTAATATTTATGTTAATAAATAGAAGTTGGCAATTTTAATGCATTTAAACATATCATTCTTTTCCTTTACAACTTTTGTATCTAGTTAAAGACATTTTTTTCCATTCTCAAGGTTGTGAAGACATTATTGTGTATTATCTCCCAAAACATCATAGCATGGTGTTTTACACGTAGGTTCGTAACTCATCTAAAATTCAGTTGTGCTTATGGCATGAAGAACTGTCCAAGTTTAATTTCACCCTATGTTTTTGCAATTGGGCTAGCACCAATATTTAAATGGTTGTCTTACCTTTAATGTTCCTCCATAGTATCTTTATCATAAAACAAGTTTCAGGGACCTCTGGTGGCTCAGCGGTGTGGCCCCTGCCTTCTGCCCAGGGTGTGATCCTGGAGACCCGGGATCAGGACCCACGTCGAGCTCCCTGCATGGAGCCTGCCAATCTCTCCCTGCCTCTCTCTCTGCCTGTGTCTCTGCCTCTTTCTGTGTCTCTCATGAATAAATAAATAGTGTCTTAAAAATAATAAATAAATAAAACAAGTTTCAATATAGAGGTGAATATAATCTTGGCCAAATATTAGATTGCCTTACCTCACATAAGTTTTAAATTAAATGCTTAATTTTTATACAGTTGAAGATTCACATGAGTTGTAAAAAATAATAAAGGAGCCACATGCAAAAAAATAATGAATGTAGGAGCTACTGTTCATTTACCCATTTTCTTCAAAAGTAACAACTTGAAATACTATATTACAACATTACAACCAAGATGTTTATATTGATACTATGAGGATACAGTACATATCCATCTGCATAAGGATCACCACTGTTGCCCATTTCCAGTTGCAAACACCTCACTTCCTCCACTCCATCCCTGACACCTGGTGACCATTAATATTCTCTGTTTCTGTAGTTTTGACATTTCAAGAGCATTATACCAACAAAATAATTCAGTACATGACCTTTTGGGATTGGCTTTTTTAATTCAGCCTATTTTTCTAGAGATTCACAAAAGCTCTTACATGTGTCAATAATGAATTTATTTTCACTTTTAAGTAGTATTCCAAGGTGAAAATATATAACACTTTCTTTACCCATTCACCTGTTGAAAGACTGTTAGTTTATTTCCAGTTTTAAAATACTATTTTTTAAAAAATCTATAATAAACCTCCTCTTAAAAGCTTTTGTGTAAACATAAAATTTCACTTCTCTGAGATAAATTCAGGGGTTAATTGTTTGGCTGTGTGGTAGTTACATTTTAGTTTTATTTAAAAAACTGTCATGCTGTTTTGCAGAGTGTGTGTACAATTTTACACTTCTGTCATCAAAGCATGAATGATCTAGAGCTTCATATCATCACCAGCTTTGGTGTGTTAATATATATATTTTATTTTAGCAATTCTATTTTTTTTACTGTTGAGTTTTAGGAGTTTTTAATATATTCGAGATACTATTCCTTTGTCAGCTAGGTGACTTGAAAATATTTACACCCAGTCAGTAACTTGTTTTACATTCTTTTAATGATATTTTAATTTAATGAGGTCTGATTTAATTTTTTCCTGCTTATGAATCATATTTAGTGCCAGCTATGTGAACTCTGTTGTTTGCTTGTGTGTTTGTTTGTTTGTTTGTTTGTTTGCAGCCCTGGATCCTGAAGATTTACTCTAACTTCTTTGACATGAGAGTTTGTTGGTTAAGCTGTACATGTAGGTTCTCTTATTGCTCAGAGTTCTCTGGGGAAACATAGCTAATGGTATATGTACATGTAAAGAAAGATTTATTTTAAAGAATTGTTTCACATAATTTTGTAGTCTGGAGAGCCCAAAATTTATATGGCAAGCCATCAGACTGGAGACTCAGAAAAAAGCTGACATCACAATTCTAGACTGAAGGACATTTGCTCAGAATTCCCTCATTCAGGGATGCCTGGGTGGCTCAGCAGTTAAGAATCTGCCTTCAGCTCAGGGCATGATCCTGGAATGCCGGGATCATGTCACACATCAGGGTCCCTGCATGGAGCCTGCTTCTCCCTCTACCTATGTCTCTGCCTTTCTCTCTGTGTCTCTCATGAATAAATAAATAAATAAATAAATAAATAAATAAATAAGTCTTAAAAAAAATGAATCCCCTCATGCAGATTGGTAACATGTAAACCTTACTACTGCCACTGACTGCCAGACTGCCCTCTGGATGGATCTGCTTTAGTCCCCATGTTGTAGGGCCATTGTTGTCTAGAGCCTATCCAGGGTGGTTCCACAGGCTGGGCAGTCTGCAAACAACCCCAACAGGGGCCAGCACAGTTCCAACGTGGATCCTTCCCCAGAAAAAAAGGGAAAGATAACCACACAAATAATCAGACAAAGGCACCAGTAGTGGGCTGGAGGTTGTCAACTGGTCAGACCACAGGCCCTGCCCACCAATAAAGTTTCTCAGAGGACAACACAGGAAAAATGCCTTGTAATTTGGTGCTAGTGTATCTCTGGCAAATGCCTGATCTGACAACACAAGCCCAAGGAACCTTAGACTGGTCCACTAACATGACAGGGACCAACATTGCCCACAACAGGAAAAAAGATCCATTGCAGATGACTGGACTGAAGGAAACAGTGGCTCAGGTGTAACAGCAGGGTACATGCATCACACATAAGAGACTCCCCAGAAGTGCTAGATTCTGATGAACAGAGAACACTGCACTTAAGGATACTTTAAAACTTCTTCATAAAGCCATTACCTTCAGGAGAAAGAGACATAGCAGACTTTCTTAACATACATAAATAGACAGAGAGTTAGACAAAGTGAGGAGACAGAGGAATACATTCCAAATGAAAGATCAGACAAAATCACAGCAAGAGACATAAGTGAAATTGAAATAAGTAATATGCCTGATAGATAATTTGAATTAATGACCATAAAGATACTCATTGGACTTGAGAAAAGAGTAAAAACATTAGTGAGACCTCATCAATAAGATAAAAAAGAACCAATCCGAGATAAAGAACACAATACATCAAATTAAAAATATACTAAATGGAATAAATAGCAGATGAGAGGAATCAGAAGATTGAGTCAATGACCTGGAGGACAAAGTAACATAAAATAATCAAATTGAGCAGAGAAGGGGAAAAAATAGGCAAAAGGAGATTAGACTTAGGCAACTCACTTGCTCCACCAAGCATAATAACATTTGCCTTATAGGGATCCCAGAAGGAGAAGAGAAAGAAAAGGGGCCAGAAGGTTTATTTGAAGAAATAATATCTGAAAAATTCTTAAACGTGGGGAAGTAAACAGAAATTGGGATTCAGAAGGTACAGAGATCTCCCAACAAAATCCACTCAAGGAGGTCCATACCAAGATACATAGTAATGATTACGGCAAAAAGTAGTAATAAAGAGAATTTTTAAAGCACCAAGAGAAAAGAACAGTTACATAAAGGGAAACCCCAAATGGCTATTACCAGATTTTTCAGCAGAAAGTCTGCAAGCCAGAAGACAGTGGCATGAAATATTAGAAGTGCTGAAAGGGAAACACCTTCAGCCAAGAATATTCTACCCACAAAGGCTGTCATTCAGCATAGAGGGAAAGATAAATAGCTTCTCACACTAACAGAAACTAAAGGAATTCATGACCATTGAACAACTCTAGAAGAAATATTAAAGGGGACTCTGAGTAGAAAGACCATAAGCAACAATAAGAAAACTAGGAAGCACAAAAGGAGTATAAATAAGTGTGCCTATAAAATTAGTCAAGGGTCTCACAAAATAAAAGAATGTGAAGGATGACACCATATACCTAAAATGGAGAGGGAGAGAGGAAGTAAGAATGGCATTAAACTTAAGTAAACATCAAACTTAATTTAGACTACTATATGCACAAGATGTCATATAAAAACTGAATAGTACCTGAAAATGGTAAATAATAGATATGCAAAAATTAGGGGAGTCTGAGTGGCTTGGATGACTTTCTTACACCACACACAAAAATAAAAAAGTGAATTAAGGAGCTAAACAGGAGACCTGAAACCATAAAAACCATAGAAACCATAGAAAAGAGCACATGTAAAAGAATGAATAAAAAGGTGGTGTATATAAAATGGAATATTAATGGAATGTTAATATTAATGGAATTTAATCTTGCCTTTCACAATGATGTGGAGCTAGAGTATATTATGCTAACAAAACAAGTCAGTAAGAGAAAGATATCATATGATATCTATATCAAATCATATCATATCATTTTTTCAAATCATATCATATCATTTTTTATTACAGCATTGTTTACAATACCCAAATTATAGAACATTGTAGAAACAGCCCAAGTGTCCTTCAGTTGGTGAATGGATACAGAAGATATGGCATATATATGCATATATATATGAAAATATATAATGAAATAATGAAATCTTTCATTTGTAAGGAAGGTGGATGGAGCTAGAGATATCCTGCTAAGTGCAGGAGCCGAAAGACAAATACCGTATGATTTTATCATATTTGGAATTTAAGAAACAAAACAAATGAACAAAGGAAAAAGAGAGAGAGAGAGAGAGAATCAGAAAACCAGACTCTTAACTATAGAGAACAAACAAGTGGTTACCAGTGGGGAGGTGGGTGAGTGAAATAGATGATGGGGATTAGGAGTATACTCCTCATGATAAATGCTAAGTACTGTATAGAAATACTGAATCACAATATTGTACACCTAAAACTAACATAAAACTGTTTATTAACTCTACTGGAATTAAAATTTTAAATTTAATTTGAAAAAGAATTCCCTCTTGCTCTGAGGAGGTCGGTCTTTTGTTCTATTAAGGCCTTCAACTGATTGGTTGTGGGCCACCCACATTATGAAAAGCAATCTGCTTTTCTGAATGTCCACCAATTTAAATGAAAATCATCCTCAAACTCCTTAATGTCCAGAAAAAAATAGCTGACCAACTATTTGGGCACCATGGCCCGGTCAAGTTAACACAATCCAGTCCATGACACGTTTTGAGTTAATTTTTACATAAAGTGTAACTTATACGTTATGCAAAAATTTTTGCATCTTTTCCTCCTATGTCGTCCAATTAGTCAAGCACCATTTGTTTAAAATGCTGTCTTTTCTACATTGAACTGCTTTTGTCCTTTAACCAAAATAGTTTATGCATTTATGTGAGTCTTCTGGGTTCTTTATTCTATTCTATTGATCTAGGAATCTCTCCATTTCCCAGTTATACAAAATGCAAAATGCTGTACTCCATCATAATGATTAAAATTAGGTAGAGAGATTTCTTCTACTTTATTTACATTTTTCAAAAATTGTTTTATCTATTCTAGCTACTTTGATTTCTATATAAATCTTAAAATAATCATCTGTTGTCTACACACACACACACACACACACACACACAATTAAATGAAGGTTGCTTTAATCTTAAAGAGCAATTTCAGGAGAATTTTCATCTTTCCTATGTTGATTCTATGAATTCATGACCACAATATGCCTCTGCATTTATTAAGATCTTCCATTTCTTTCATCCACTTTCTGTTACTTTTCAATTTCAGATTCTTTACATATAAAGTATATATTTAAGTATTTCGTATTCTTTACAATGATTTAAATTGTACTGTGATTTTATGGTATTTTAATAGTATTGTATGGTGATAAATGGTAGCTACACAGTCGTAAGTGTAACATAGCATGTAAACTTGTTGAATCACTATCTTGCACACTCCAAAGTAAGTTGGCACTTACTTTGTATGCCAACTATACCCAAATAAAGTATAGAAAAGAAAAATAAATATTGTGATTTTAATTTTTGTTTCTGTATGTTCACTCTTAGTATACACAAATGTGGTTGATTGTTAAGTATTGATTTTCTTTTTTCTTTTTTTTTACATATAAGTAAACTAGTTACACACACTTATTAATTACAGGAGTTTTTATTTTTGATGCTATTATGAGCTAAAAGTGACCCACCCTCCAGAACTTGTAGGTTGAAGTCCTAACCCCCAGTGCCTCAGAATACTACTACATTTGAAGATAGGGGTTTTAAAGGTTATTAAGGTAAAAGTAGCTCATTTGGAAGGGTCCTAATCCAATACGACAGGTGTCTTCATAGGAAAAGATGAGAACGCACAAAGAGTAAGACTATTTGAAGACACAGTAAGCAAACAGGCATCTGCAGGACAAAGAGGACTCAGGAGAAACTAACTATACTGAAACCTGGATGTCGGCCCTCCAGCTTCCCAAATCATGGAGCAACAAACTTCTGTTGTTCAAGCCATCTGGTCTACCACATTTTGTTATGGTAGCCTTAGCAAACTTACTCAGATGCTCTGAAGTTTTCTGCATACACAATTATGTCATCTGCAAATAGAGAAAATAGAGATGATATTTACATCTTCTTTTCTAATTTCTGTCTTTCATCTACTTCTTTATCTGCCTTATTGAGGTGGCTGAAACCTCCGACCTTATGTTGAAGAGGGTTGTTGAGGGTGGACATTCTTACCTTGTTTGCAATCTAAGAGGGAAAGCATTTAGTCTTGTACTTTTTTTTTGGTTATGTTTTAGATATATTTTATATGCAGCATGTTAATCTTCTGTGAAGTGATCTGTATCTGAAATTTCTGATGCAATTTGTTGGATTTAGTGCATGTCATTTACTGCTCATTGCCTGAATGTCTCTCTAAGTAGGGGAAGGAGCTTCTAATATGCCATACAAGTGATTGTTTTCTCAGCCCCAAGGCAAGAAATTCATGAGTTTCTCATTTTAAGAACTATAATCTCTTTGACTTTTTCCTCCCTCTGTACAGGTGATGGTTAACACAAATATAATTAATGTTAATGACTATTTACAGCACATAATAAAGTTAACCAACGTAAAATGCCTCACTCCAGAGAGGTGAGATATGGCTTAAATCTGATCAAGAGTAGTACAATAGATTCCTGACTTTCCTGTATTTCCTCCAGTGTACTTTTATTATTATTCAGCATGAGGAAAATAGCATCGTTCTGAATGAGCTGAAATAAGTGATCCCATAGAGTGAACAAATCTGCTTACTTCTTCCTACTGGAATATACCAGTCTGCCACTCCTGGTGCAGTGGACAATTGAATAGTCAATTCTGATTTTTTATTTTCAATCTTCTCCCCCTCAGCTAAAAGCTTATTCCAAAATAGTTTGTGAGGCTGGATTGGCAAATGACACTGACCTCTCCTGTTGGTTCTGATTGTAGGTCAGAATATGCCTCTTCAAGTACAGGATTGTTGATATACTCTGATTCTGTGCTATGTTTGTGTATGAAAAAACAGTAGAAAGAAAGGCAAAAAAAAAAAAAGCTGAGGCTGTAAGGAATCGTTTTTCTTTATAAAATATCTACCACAGTTATATATATGTACTGCCAAATAGTAAGTTCTAACTCATATATCTATTTATCCAACAAATACACTTTGCAGATTTCAATATGCAAATTTGGTGTGACTCAGTCCCCAAGGATATACCAGAAAGGGCATTTGCTAAGTCCAGCCCAGCATGATACCCGTTTAGGACCATAGCCAAATTACCTAAGATGGTGGCCGTGTTGGGCATAGATATATGGATAGAGGTACCTCAGTAGCTCGTGGTCATCTACCATGAGCCATTTTTTGTTTTACGGCCATACTGGGCTGTTGAATGCATGATGGGTAAGGTGTACAATGCCCACTCAGTGCAGTTCTTGGTTTCTCCCGTCTCATCACGCCCCAACCAGGCAATTTATATTGTATGCCCTCCATGGGGAGTAGGGGAGGGCAGGCTTACTTGTTCTCAGCAGGCATTTCCCCCTCAATCAAATAGAGGTTTGATTCCTCTAACCTGGAGGCAGACTTCACTGATAGAGGTTTACAAGATTTGACATTGTAGGGTATCCACGCCAAATATGTTCCTGGTATTACAGAGGTGAAAACTTTATAATCCCAAGGGGAAAAATACCCAATTTGCAGTGTCAAAGGACCTTCCTGGCCATAACTGCTTGCCTCCATAATCGTCAATAGTGCCAAGGGGATCAGAAAACTTCTGGGGGTACCAAGTACCACATACTGAAGTACCTTGAGCTCCAGAATCCACCAGAGCTGCCAACTTCTGTTCATTTCTGGAGGACCAGAGAATAGTGAGCTCAACAGGAGGCCTCCAATTAGCTCCAGTGGCCCCCACCTGGAGGCAGTCTTGGCCTGGCTCCTACCCATAGGGTATAGGAGGCACCCATCCCTAATGTTCTGTATTCCTCAAGGCTCTGCTTGAGCTGATGGACATCAGGAATGGTAGGGGCAGAAGGGATAGGTCTTAACTGTTGTTCAGGTTTTAGGCTTTTTATTGACCAATCAACACAGCATATGGTTGTCACTCTATCTTCTCAGGTGGCACCCCACTGCAATGAGGTCAAAATACCTGGGTTATTTTTACAGGACCATTTACAGCTGATTAGGATGTGTGTTTTGCTTTTTGAGTTCCTTGATGTTTCAAGTCTTTCCCACAGCCTGTACCTGTTCTGGGATTTGTCAGTTTGCACTCCATCAACAATGGATCACCCAACATTGTAAACGTCTTGTGCCACCCCTGGGCTCAGCATAGCTATCTGTCCCATATCAGGTGCTGGGGCAGACTAGAGAATCTGGCTTTCATCCCTGGAGTGAATGTGGTCCCATCAGAGTCTTCAAAGATAAGAACCTGTCTTATTCCCAACTTTTTAAGAATTTGTTAAACCCCTTTCATTGATTTCCAGGGTTCCACACACCCGGCGAGGTCCTCCTTATTGAGCCAAGTCTTCCTACTGGCTAGAATAATCCAATATTTAAGGATGTGAGTACCTTGAATGTTACCCTCTCCCAGTGCAATGCAGGTGCTGCTGAAGGGCAGGGCAGGTGGTGACATTGCATTTTCTCTGCCTCCTGCCTAGTCAGAGAAATGGCATCACCCCCAAATCCCACAGCAGCACTAACCACGCCTGGATGCTCTCCCTGGCCTTTTGCTGGAATTTGGCAGCTGTGTCAGTAAAGTCAGCAGGAGAACATTCGCTCATCTTGAGTGCTTCCTGAACTGGGGCTGCCTTGCTGGCTGGGGCTGCTGTGGCTGTGCTTTTGCTTTCCATTTTTTTAGGGTTCAGGTGGCTGAGAGTACTCTGTCCCCTCACTGATGGCCACCACAACCTCTTTAGTGTCCCTGCTTTCCCAGGGCTTTCATTTCCTAGCATCCTGATCAGGCTTGGTCACAAGCACTCAGATTTTAATCCACAGCATCTTGTCCTCTATCAGCTTGGCAGAAGGGCCCACTAAGGTCTCCAACTGATTTTCCTGCTCCCCCACCTTTTCTGCCAAAGCTAGCAGAGTAGTGGACACCCATGCCTCCTTTTCTGACCTCAACTGTTCTTCCAATTCCTATCTTGGGCTTTAGCCTCTAGTCGGGCATCGGTGGCCACCTGAACTGCCCACACTATGAGTCAGCCCTCTGGGCCATGTGCTTCCCTTCTCTCTCAAAGTGCATTTTGTAGTTCCTCAAGCAAGTGTATTAAGGCAGCTGGCATTTGGGGAACATCCTTGTCCTTACATGGCCTCTCTTTCAGAACACCTAATTTCTTTGGTCCCATGTCTGGCTCACCAATCGTTTTGGCCCCTCAGGAGCTTCCTGGGTAAGATCTGAAACCAACACCCTGTGTAGAGGGCACGGTGAAATGAAAGAAAGAGGCTGGCCACTCCACATGGAAGGTGGACAGTGTAATGAGTAAGGGAGCTTACATGCAAGCTTTCTTGGGTGCTGCAAGATGAGATCTCTGTCCCCACACCCAAAAGTTAAAAGTTTCTATAATAGCCTTAAGTGGGTTCAGTGATTTATACCAACCAGATGGTTTCAACACCACATCACTAGCTAAAGGCTGTGTCTTTGGAACAGACTCCGGGAGCAGGGAAGGCAAGTGGGATGCACATTCCAAGGCCTGGGGAGCCTCTGATTGCTGAGGTCCAGCTCATGGGTCAACAGACAGTCATGTCCTCCTGATGACCTCCCTCAACAATATTATACATCCTGACTCTGGAGCAATGGGATACACAGTAATAAAATGAAAATAGTCTTTTTCCTCATGGAGCATAAAGTATGGTGTGGGAGGTGGCCCACAACTCTGTAAGTTACAGAGAATGTTTAAATGCAAATTGGGGGGGCCCTGGGTGGCTCAGTAGGTTGAGCGTGGGACTCCTGATTAACACTCAGGTCATAATCTCAGGGTCGTGGGATCAAGCCCCACATCAGGCTGCATGCTTGGTGCGAGCCTGCTTAAGCCTGCTTCTCCCCCTCGTCCTCTGCCCATCTCTCTCTCTTTCTCTAATAAAAAAATATGCAAGTAGGATTGTTATTTCTTTGCAGTCAGGTTTACTGAGGTATAAAATGCATACAGTAAAATTCACACTTTTTGCACGTATAGTCCTAGTGTTTTGACATCTTCATAGTTTTGTAACCATCACCACATAAGCACTGTTTTAAGTGGTAATTCACTTATGCTGGTTGGTCTTGCTTATGTACCCTTCTCTAGTAATGTACTGAGTTTATCAAAAATTTATTCCAGACACTTTCTGTTTACTGTGGTTTCATGGCTTCTTCCATATTCAGAGAAGATAGACTTGCCAACGTCAGCATTGAGGGACTAGAGGCCCTTGTGACTGGACACATAAGAAGTTGTGCAGAGTCAGATAACAACTGCCTCTTTTGAGATCATCCCTGAGCTGAACAAAAGGAGAAAAAAATATGGTTTTTTTCTTATTATTCTATGCAATATCCTCTGTCACACTAGTGATATATGCACTAGATGCACATATAAAATTATTTTATATAATATTCTCTGGATAGAAATAGAAATGTTTCCTTAAAATGCCCCAATTTTTTGGGGGGGGGGTTATCATTCTGGACTATTTTCTTAAAACTAGATTGATTCAAAAAAAAAAAAAAAAAACTAGATTGATTCCCAAGAGGCTATATGTGAGTGAATTGGGTTCTCTACAGATTTTTGAAGCCCAAGCTCCAAATCGAGTGATTATTTGTAGAGCTAGCACCTACAGTACTTACGCGAGTGAAGTTTTCATGACTCTGTTTTGTCCATCCTGGGTTCCATGGTGATGTGCTGTCATTGAACGGTGGTCTGGCAGATGGAATAACCCACTGGTTTTACATAGTTTCAATAATTGTGAGCACAGCCATTCTTCTTTACAGAAAAAGGCTTTAAGTCTTGGAGTAAACTGAACTTGTCTCAGAAGAAAACTAGTATAAATGTACAAACAGAAAGTCCTTGCAGCTTTAAGCATGGGCTTGTTGAACTGAGGCGTCTTTTCTACCCTTTCATGCCTTATGTTCTACAGAATCTGAGTTCATGCCGAATGGATTCCGGCCAATAATGTATAGCCTTTCCCTTAAATCAAGACTGAGTTTGAAATATAGTTTGTCATTTGTCTTAACACTTCTGTATGCTGTTCTCAAAATATATAACGTTTCCCTCAAGTACTGAGACCGTCCTCACAATACAATAAACAATCTATTCCTAAGTCTTTTGTTGTCAGCATTGTCCCTTACTGGTAATTATGATATTAGTGCTAGAGATTTTCATTTTTTGTTTAGATTTTTTGGTAAATATTCTTTATGAAACTGTTGAAACTTTATGAAACTGTTGAAATGCCATCTCTTCCCGTGTTACTGAGCATTTTTCTATCATATAGATCTTGGATTTTGTCAAAACTTTTTCTGCGTCAATTTGTAGAATCTGGTTAAGCTCGTTGACATATTGGATTAGATTGATTAACTTTCAAATTGTCAACCCGCCTTGCATCCCTAGACAAAAACTCATCGGTTATCGTGTATAATTATTTTCACTTATTGCTGGATTTGATTTGCTTGTATTTTAAGGAATTTTATGTTTTAGTTCATAGAGATATTGTTTCATTTTTGTGTATTTTTTTGTACTTTTTTGAATATTAACCTTATAAAATGAGTTTGTAATGTTTTCTACTTTCTGGAAAAATGTGTAAAATTGGCATTAAACTTCTTTATTTATTTTTTGGCATTAAACTTCTTTAAGTGTTTAGCTAAATTCTAAGTGAGGTCATCTAGGACTAGATATTTTTTAGGGGGAAGTATTTACTTGTGAATTTAGTTCTATGAAGGTACAGGACTATTTAGGTTGTCTGGTCCATTTTAATTGTGTTTCAGTACTTTTTTTCATGAAATTGATCCGTATATAGTACCTAGCATGTCAAATTTATGAGTGTAGCCCTGTTTACATATCAACTTTATTTTGGCTTCAAGATAGTGAGTGATTCTTGTTTCATTCCAGATCTTTATGATTTTTTTTCTTCTTTTTATTTTTATTAGTCTTGCCAAAAGTTAATTTTTTAATATTCAAAGATCCAGATTTTTGTTTCGTTGATTTTTTAAAAGATTTTATTTATTTATTCTTGGGAGACAGAGAGAGAGAGGCAGAGACATAGGCAGAGAGAGAAGCAAGTTCCATGTAGGAAGTCCAATGTGGGACTTCATCCCAGGACCTCGGGGTCACAAGGCAGGCGCTCAAGTGCTGAGCCACCCAGGCATCCCAAAATTATCCCTACTTTTATTTGTTCCAATATTCTCTTTCCCCCCCCTTCTGATGTTCCATGCTTTCTTGTTATTTCCTTTCTGTTTGGAGAAGTTTCTTCAGTCATTCTTTAAAGGTAGGTTTACTAGCAACAAATCTAACTTTACCTTCTTCTGAGTCATGTTCATTTCCCCTCATTCTTAGTGACACTTTGGTCAGGTACAGAATTGTCGGCTGCAGTTCTCATTTTTCTTTACCTGAGCATGCCGTGCCAGGTCCTTCTGGCCTTGACTGTTTCAGGTGAGATTGGCATCTTTCAAACTGCCTTTCACCTGTCAGTGGTGCATCATTTCTTTTTGGCTGCTTTCAAGATCATTTCTTCTCCCTGCCAGAAACCTGATGTGGGACTTGATCCTAGGACCCCAGGATCACAACTTGAGTCAAAGGCAGATGCTCAAGTACTGAACCACCCAGGTGCCCCTACTCATTGTATTTTTAGTATTTTAGTTCTGAAATTACCATTTTTTTGCAGTAACTTGTATTATTTTCTTAATATTGTCTGATTAATCATTTGTTTCAGGAGAATTCATAATTACTTAGAAAGACACTATTATGGTGATTGCTTTAAAATTCATTTCAGATAATCCTAACGTTTAATTTATCTTGATGTTGGCATCCATCAATTGTCTTTTTCTCATTGTCTTTGTAATTTTCTAGTCTTGACATGAGTAGTGTGTTTTAAATTGTACGTTGGACATTTGGGATATTATTTTATGAGAGTCTGGATCCTATTTAATATTATTGTTTTAGCAGGAACCTCTGTTGAGGTGGAGCATGAAGGAAGGAGTATGCATCTATGAGCTTCTATGTGGGTCCCACCACCACCACCTCAAATGTGAGGCATTGACTTATTCCCATATGTTTGCCTACAAGTTTGTATGATCAGCTTTGCTGGGTTTAAATGCCACCAGGGAGGGTGAGAACAGAGAACTTACTCACACTGATTGATTATTGTAATGAGTACCAGAAGCTCTTTGCTGACAGCTACCTGCTGGGCTCTACCGACTTCCAAAGAGAAGTGGGGAACTCCAGAGTGCCAAACTCTCCCTCGACCCCCTTGCCTCATGATGCATGTGGGAGATGAGCATGCCGCTCCCCCCCCTGGCCTCTGCATACACCAGGGAAGGCTGGGAACTGCGTGTTGAGTACTCCACCTTTTTCTACCTCATCCTGTCTGAAGGATGCTAGGTTTGAGCGGGAGCTAAACTTCCTCCTTAGACCCACTAACATCAAGGGCTGGAGGAGAGGCTAGAGTGGTAGCTCCCGTTGTTTTGTGCTGCTTTCTTCAGTCTTGCTGCTGTCAGCTGGATGTGGAGGTTCAGGTTCCACTGCATCTCACTGAAACCAGGGGTGAGGTCAGAGGGGGATAGGAGTGCTTTCCAGCCCTGACTTGAACCACCTTGTTCAGCCTTGTTGATGTCAGGTGGATGCCAAGGCTCAGTTACCCAGAGGAGTTGGATAACATGGCAGTGGGCAGAGAGGGAAGCACTATGCCAGGAGGGAAGTTGGTGAACTTCTTGTTTCCACCGTTTAGGAGCTGGGAGACCAGCTCTCTCTCTATTCAGCCTGCTGGGAACTTCCGCCTGCCTCCTTAGAACACAGTAGAGGGATGCCTGGGTGGCTCAGCTGTTGAGTGTCTGCCGTCAGCCCAGGGCATGATCCTGGAGTCCCAGGATCGACTTCCATGTCAGGTTCCCTGCCTGGAGCCTGCTTCTCCCTCTGCCTGTGTTTCTGCCTCTCTCTCTGTGTCTCTCATGAATAAATAAATAAAATCTTGGAAAAAGAACACGGTAGAGAGTGAGGTGTGAGGTGCAAGATCAATTTCCTATGGGCCCTCCTCTGAAACTTTCAGGAGGGGCTTTCTCATGAGGCTTTCTCATTGATGCTTTGCTGAAGGTGGGCTGGCATTGCCAAAAAAAAGATTTTTGTTGTCAAGCCATCCTTTTCTTCATCCTTTGGTTCAAGGATGGGCTTAAAGAAGCTCTTCTGGTCTATTCTTGGTGAAAGTTCCAACACCCTGGAACACCCTGAATGGGATATATAAGAACAGGGATAGTCTTCAAATTTGAAAGTCCCTGGGCAGTCCTTCTCCTTTTCCCACATTTCAGAGATTTCCCTCCTTGTTAATCGTGTTACCTCCAGGGCCTTTAATTAGAGGAAGGAGGATGGAGGAAGGATGGGACCATTTTGACAGAAGTCCTAAATATAGCTTTTGAAATAAATTTAGTATAATATAAGTACTGCCCTTATGTTTTTCTTCTTTTCAAGACAATTTGTATATTCCCATCCCTTTCATTTTTCTATGCAAGCTTCAGAATTAGGTAGTCAATTCTTTTCACAAATCTCTATTCAGAATTTAATTTATTTAATTTAATATGAAACAAATGTGGGGAGAATTAACATCTTTATTGAGTCTTCTAATCCATGTAAACATGATATTTTTCAGCTTATTTGTGCCTTTTTAAGTGTATGTCATACTATATTGTAGCATACTTGCATAAATATATTTTATATCTTTTATTATATTTATTCTGAAGTAATCTATAGCTATTTTAAATAGTAGCTTTAAAATTATTTATTAATTCTTTAATGCTGGTTTATAGAATTATAGTTTATGTCTTGCTGACATTCCACCTAATAAATTGTGATAGTTTTTCATTCATTCTAATCATATATTCTAACAATTCAATCCTTGGGTGATCTTGATACACAATTGCATCATCTTTTTTTGTGTTTCTCTACCTTCATTTTTTTGTTGTTGTTGTTGCCTTACTTTATTACTCAAACCTCTAAAATAATACTGAATAGAAGTGGTGCTATCAACCCTTGATTTTTTCCAAATTCAAAACAAAGGAATTCAGTATTTTCTCTTTGATTTTTAAGGATTTTTTTTTTGTTTAAAAAAACAGTATTCTTTTATTTTGTTAATGTATTTAGAGTGTTATAACAGTGATAATAACTCTTGGTTTTTAATATGCCTGAAAATATATTTCCTTATTTCTCAAGCATAAAAATATCTTGGAATTATAATCACAGTGTTTCATCTATTTCTGCTATCTGTATATATGTTGCTCTATTTTATTATAACACTATTTTTTTGGTTTTTTTTATGAAAACATTGTAAATCTGATTCTCCATTTCTTAAATATATTATTTTCTCTCTTTGGGAGTTTCTTTTTTTTCTTAAGATTTATTTATATATTTGAGAGAGAGAATACAAGCAGGGAGGAGAGGCAGTGGGAGAAGCAGACTCCCCACTGAGCAGGAGCCAAAGGTGGGACACAATCCCAGGACCCTAAAATCATGACCTAAGCTGAAGACAGAGGCTTAACCAACTGAGCCAACCCAGATGCCCTTTTCTTTGGGTGTTTTATGAGTTTTCTTTGTATCAATGACTTTCAGAAATTCTTTAAAGAAGAATTAAATTATAAAGTCATAAAGACTTTATGTTCTTTATATTTTCTATAAACCAGTATGTGTTTTTATTCTTTCAAGAAAATAATGAAAGTTGACTTCCTGTTATTTTTTAGGCAGTATTATCTCATTAATTTCAGATGATTATTATGATTATTTGTCCCTTGGGGAATAGAGGCTTATCATGTGTCTGGTGGTTATTTTTCCCTCAGAGGTCTTGTTTCATCTTTGTGTTTGGCAGTTAAGCTTGAATATAATTATATTGATTCTTGGTCACTTTCTTCCTGAGGTCCTCTCCTATACCTCAATGTGAGGAAAGGCTGCCAAGATCATCAGGCTCAGCTGGTGGCACACTACCTCGTGGCATCTGTAAACTAAAGCAAAGCAGCAGCTAGTGTCTTTGCAGATTGACAAGTTGCTCAGCCATCCATATTCTGGTCAGATGGATGTGGTGAGAGCCAAGAACTTTGCATGTTTCTAAATGTAGACAAATCAAACGCATTGGGGACAGGGATTATTCAGGAAACTTTGCTTTAATGCTGTGATATACAGGATTGATCCTGCTACCCTGCTTCTACTTGTCACATCTCTTCAAAATTCTCAAGCTTGGAGTATTTGAAGGGATTTCCTTTCCAATTACTATAGTCCAGCCATAGACAATATGTAAACAGATGCACATGCTTGTGTTCCATTAACACTTAGTTACAAAATGGTCCCGTGTGTATTTTGCAACTCCAGTATCATACAATAAAGACTGATAAAATTTAAAAAAAGAAAAATTTAAAAAATTTTTCTTCAGAGTTTTATTTTTGCTATCTAAATTAAATTAAAAGTTTTGGAAATCTACATATTACCTTGGATGTTTTTCAGTGGAGAAATAACATTTAATTTAATTTAAAGCTTAAAGGGTCAAATGGGGTGAAACTTTCAACATGACTAAATATTCAAAAATAAAACCATTAAATTGCTCTTTGAAATCACTCCAAAAGAATCCAAATACTATGGTGATTTGCTACTCTTCACAATGTCCAAGCATTTCTTTAGAAGTCAGAAGTGTTGTTTCATCTTTTATCCTCTCATATGATTCCATTCAATTTCCCACAAAATTTCACAATATTTTACCTTTATAATAATATCTTTTATAATGAAGTAATTTTGTTCATTGCTCTTATCATGTCTCTATTATAAAGTTAAATCTATAAACACTGATTTAAAAAAAAAATCTCTATAATTCCATGTTTCCAAGTTTACAATCTGGATTTATTTATTACAATGACTATCATGAAAAGTTGATCAAATTATAGGAAGGCATTATAATTTTAGTAAATCTTAAATATAAATATATAAATATCATTTAATTTTATCTGCATATCTAAATGAGCAGCACCATGGTTTATTTCAAATTGTGTTCACTACTTGCTGCTTGAATGAGTCAGAGTTCAATATCATTTCTCTAGATCTAGGCACTGTATCTATGTTCACATGAATTAATAGACAAGCAGGTAAAAAGTTTTGTCATTTGATTCTTTGAATTCTTTCTGGGTCATATTAGTGATTGAGGAGATGACAGCTTGATTCTTTCTTCAATGTTGTTAAAAGCAAAACAAATTATGAAATTAATATTCAAAAAGTATTTTTTCTACAAGACGTTTTCTAATTATTTTGAGAAATAGCAGGAAGCTGATTGACAAGGCACATCTTGACCTTAACCAAACACTTTATTTCTAATAAGATTACTTTTAGAAAAGACACATAATAATGTTGAGGATCTAGAGACACATTTCTTCTATAATACCTATGAGCTACAGTTTAAATACAGCTGCTAAAGAAAATCTGATACCCTTTAATAGAACCAGGCTACAAGACTCATCATGGATAAATCCCCCCCCCAAATGGTTTTGTTTTTGTCAAATTACAAGATACATATGAATGAATGTATTGTGTCATGCCATATTTTTTCAAGACACACAATACAGTATTATACATGTCTACACAAACATGCTTAAAAACACATATGTCTATACACACAAATGATGTAAAATTATATTACATAAAAGGCAACATTATACAAGTGTAAAAGAGGATACCTACAAGTTTCAGGATTTGATTACTTGTGTTGGTTTTTTCAGTGATTTCTACTCTTTCTTTAGATTTATCTCTCACCTAAAAGGAAATAAAGTCTAGAGCATAAAGAAAGTAGTGAGAGAAGAAAGGAGGCATGAAAAGAAGGAAGGGTGGAAAGAAGAAAGGAAATCATAAGGGGTTGATTTTAAAACATCTTCAACAGATAAGTTAAAGAATAATATATGGCCATCCTAGGAAAAAAATAGAGGAGATGTTGTCCATTAGGTATACTAGATATATGCAAAAATATAGAAGGCAAGGAATGAGTAAATATCATACTGGGGATGAAGATTAAAGCTGATGTTAAGATGTGTCACAGTACATGTGCATAGAAATGTAAATTCAAAAAAATAAAAAATAATCAGAATGGAAAGGAATGTTTTGTTTATTTGTTTAAAGCTGCAAAGTCATTAATGACCAAAGAACATTAATGACAATGAACATTATAGACAAACACCTAGAATTATCTTTTGAAATAATTACATTGTCACATACAATCTCAATAATATTTTTACTATTTCTACATTTAAGTATTATAACAGTATTTTTTCCTATATTTCAAGACTTTATATTGAATAGCATATGTCCAAAACATATAATCATTTTTACTAGGGTCAAAACTGGAAAAGAATTGAACAAAAATATTTTAGTCTGGAAAAATATAGCAGAATTAGCTAGCACACATAAAACTTTGACCTTTGGAATATCCAGAGAGATACTTGAAAACTCATTCCCTTAAGAGCCTCTGAGAAGATGGGTTTGCCTGACTAATTCTTGTTCCCTACTGTGTCTGTGTACTATTAACTATTTTTCCCAGAATAAAAACAATCACAAAGGTTATTGGTTATGCTAGACTGGAGAAAATAAGGCCATTAGAGATAACCAACTCTTTCTTTATATTTCTGTGAGTAGGAGGGGGTAGATGTCCAGCTTCAGCACTTGGGTGGATCAAATGCTTTAAGCCTCATTTCATAAAAAGAACAGATTAACCATTCCCATAAAGGCTGAAATAAAATTCATAAACGTAAATGAACAGCTGGTTTACAAATTTTCACAGTCTGATTACTCTCCAATTTTACTAAATGAAAGAGGAACTGTAAGCTCAGACTTTGTACTAACTATAGAGAGTAAAATCTAGTTCCGGTGGCTAGGAGGATGGCTTATGTATTCAGGAAATAGTGGCATACATCCTCTCTGGAACTGAATATTGTGTACATTATTGAAGAAGTTATTTATATTTTTCCACATTAAACTAGTTCCTCATATCACAAAATAGAAAAAGTAAATCATCTGGAAACTTTGTTTGAGTAACAGCTGACTCTACCTTAGAAAGCAGAAAACAACTCTGTTGTTAAACACTTTTCAGATGCTATCAGACTGTTAGAATGGATTCTCTTTTCCTGAAATTTTAAAATCATACAATAAGCTCCAAGGAATGTGACTGGTATAGCACTTCTTGCTACAGCATTGAATTTCAAATCCATTTGAGATTGAGGGAGATTTGCAGAACTACAAATTAACTTCAAAACCATCATTTCTTGCAACTTTACATATTTTCAGGAGCAATAGCTCTGTTAGGCTGTTGAGATTATAACTAAACCAATATGCTCTATCTATGATAAAAGTAGATAAAAAAATAGATTGCAAGCTGGAATTTTGTTACTATGACCAAAACTATGGATTACTTTATACACATTCTACCTCTAGTAAATTGTGTCTCATGGGATATGTCTGAAATTGTTTTTTAGGCACATCATTTACTGAATGTGAGTAATAATCTGAAAATAAGTGAATGATAGAGCATTTTTATGTGTTGATTATTTTATTTGGGTTTGTTTCTTCATCTATTAATCTTTTAGACTGTTAATTGGAAGGGTGAGTATGGGAAGGTGTGCACAGTTGAAGTACCTTTTGCAAAATGTAAAACAGCTTGTAGAGTATAGGAGAGGATAAATTCAGGTAGAATGAAAGAGGAATTGTCATCCCTATGTATACTGCTTAAAGTACTGGGTGGTTATTCCATGTGTGAATCTGGCTTGGAAATTATCCAGAACATAACGGTTGTTCAAAAAAATAAAATAAAATAAAATAACGGTTGTTCAGTTGTGTATCTAAACTCAGGAAAACGGGCAGCCCTGGTGGCCCAGCAGTTTAGTGCTGCCTTCAGCCCGGGGTGTAATCCTGGAGACCGGGGATCGAGTCCCATGTCAGGCTCCCTGCATGAAGCCTGCTTCTCCCTCTGCCTGTGTCTCTGCCTCTCTCTTTCTCTCTGTGTCTGTCATGAATAAATAAATAAAATCTTTTAAAAAAAATAAACTCAGGAAAACATAAGGTCAATAAATAAACACTCTTAAATATGAGAGGTGCTTCAAAATATGACTATAGAAAAAGTGCATAGCTGCCTATAGGATTTAACAATCTATAGAGGTAGCTCCTATAAGAAAGGGTGGTAGAAAAGAATACAGAATAGACTAGTTGAAGATTGAACCTGAATTTTTATGTTTTGGCAGATGGAGTTCCATTTTTGATGATGGTAGTAGAGGCTGTGTTGGATTTGTCCTCTAACCGACAACAGTTGCACATTCTTGAAAAATAACTACCTGATAGTGTTGGAAAAAGAAACTTAGAGAATGACTCTGAGTGGGAATTGTGTTTGTATAGTTGACACAGCCCAAATGGATCAGTAAGAAATTATACAAGAAAAAAAAAACTCAGTTTCTCTGGCGTGAGGAGTCAGAGAACAAAGATTGAAGCTGCTGCCAGAATAACAGGAAAATAATCACAGAAATTCCAGGATGGTGTCACAAGGAAAGCAAAAAAGCTGCATATAATCCTCACCAAAATAATTGGCTGAGTTCTAAATAGTACACATGTAGGAATATAAAGTCACAAGTGGAAGGATGAAATGATTTGGTTGCTGCCCATCACAAAAAAGGCAGAATTTCACCCACATTTTTAAATAGAAATCAGTGGAACCTAGGGCTGGCTCAGTTGATTAAGCATCTGCCTTTGGCTCGGGTCATGATCCTGTGGTCCTAGGATGAAGCTCCACATTGGGCTCTCTGCTCAGTGAAGAGTCTGCTCATACCTCTCACTCTCTTTCTGTCCACCCCACCCCAATAAATAAATAAAATCTTTTAAAAAATCAGTGGAACCCATAGTCTCTACAACACATAAACCACAACGTGCAGTATATAATACAAATCAATAACCAAATGAAGACTCTAGAGAATGTGACATAATCAAAATAAAATTAAACCAATGTAAATCAAAATAAGATGTTGAAAGATCCAGATGTTGAAAAAATCAGAGAATAATGTTTTAAAATCTATCAAAAGAATGCTTGAAATTTTTAATTATTTTTAAAAGAAAAAAGTATGGCAATGGAGAATGAACACACAGGAAAATCAGCAGAGATATAAACTGTAAAAATAACATATACAACTTTTAGAACTTAAAAGCAAAATATTTGAGGAGTGCCTGGGTGACTCAGTCAGTTAAGCTTCCTCCTTAGGCTCAGGTCATGATCCCAGGGTGCTGGAATGGAGCCTGCATCAGGGAGCCTAGTTCTCTGTCTGCCCCTACCTCTCTCATTTGCTGTCTCTTTCTCTCTCTCTTTCTCTCTCCACCCCTCTCCAAATAAATAAAATCTTTTAAAAATTAAAAAAATAAAGATTGTGAAATGATAAACTTACTAATCAGACATCATATTGCAGATGGAAAGAATTTATAAAGCTGAAGAAATATTTATAGCAATGAACCAATTTGAAAAACAGAAAAAGAACAATAAGGAGAATAGATAGTAATCCATTCAAGAATATCAGGTGGTCAATGATCTAATACAGGTGTAAATTGTAACTGAAGACTTGGTAGGAAAAAAGAGAGCATATTAGAAAGAAATATAATTGCAATAATAATAAAGAAAAATTCCAAAACGTGTTGAAAAAAAAAAAACCCTCAAAATTGCAAATGTAAATAGCTCAACAAACCTCAATGGTAAATAAAAAGAAAAATACAACTACAAATGTCAGTAAAATTGCTGAAAAACAAGAGCAAAGAATAAATTTTGGGAAAAAATCATTTAAAGGCATATTACATTCAAAGAATTAATAATAAATGATAGCTGACACCATATCAAAAAAAATTTGAGGCTAGTAGAAAATGATAAGTATCAAGTGCAAGGAAAAGCAAAGTAACTGTCAGCAGGTTCAAAAGATGAGTTGAATAAATAGAACTCTACAGTTTTAAGAATTTTGCATTCTAAGTAAAATTTCATAATGTCAACTCCAAGATGATTGTGATAGGTTCAAAGGCTTATTGTAATTAGTAGAGTGACCACTAAAAATATTCCAAGTGATACAACAAAGCAAATATGTGTGAGCAAACTCTCTGGGGCCAAGGAAAGAATCATCAGAAACCATGAATAGCAATAGTACCTGTGGCACTAATAGTGTTAATGACACTCCTTGGTCCTACACAGCAGACTGATAACATTCACAACTGATGGAGAATGATTAGTAGGCTTCTGGAGACAGAAAAATACTGCCCATTATAAGGAGAATAATCAATCAATTACAGTTACTCCAGAACTGATGTTGAAGATAGAATTAGAAAAAAATAACAGTGAAGATCCTATTATTATTTTTTTTTATGTTCAAAAGGTTAAGCAAAAACATGGAAGATATTTTGAAAAAGACACAAGTTGAACTTCTACAGATGAAAGTTATAATATCTGGAATGAAAAATCCACTGGATGACATTAATGGCAGATTAGAAAGGAAAAAGAAGATTGGTGAACTCAACAGTACAGAAATATAAACTACCCAGAATGAAATGCAGAAAGAAAAAAAATGACACACCTCAAAGAGTGATGGGACAATTAATATGTCTAATATTAGGTAGTTGGAATCCCTGAAGAGGAGAGATAGAAAGCATATTTCAAGAAGTAATGGCTCCAAACTTTTCAAACTTAATGAAAACTATAAATCTGAAGATCCAAGTTACTCAATGTAGAGCATAGGGAACATGCAGAAAAGTACACTATGTATATCATATTAAAAATAGTCATAAAGAAAAAACTTAAAAAGCATCCACTGAGAATGACAAGCAACCTACAGAGAAAAAAATAGGACATAATGAGAAGACAGTGAAGTGACATACATCTATAAGATGTAAAGAAAAAGAAAAAAGACAATTAAAAAAAGCTATCAATCTTCAGTTCCATAACCAACAAAACATATTTAAAAATGAAAGTAAAATAAAGACATTTTCAGATATTAAAAATGGATGAAAGAATTCATCAGTAGCAAACCTGAAATACAAGAAACCTTGTAAGTATTCTTTAGAAGGAAGAAAATAATACCAAATGTACATTTGGATCACCAAAAAGGAACAGAGACCACTGGAGAGGGTAACTACATGAGCTGATACATCAGATTTTCTTATTATTATTTGTATTTGTTTCTTATTGCTGCCCTAACAAATTGCCATGAAATTAACAGCTTAAAACAACAAATTTATTATCTTTACTACATTGAAATCAGAAGCCTAAAATGGTTCTGCAAGACTGTGTTTCTTCCCAAAGTTCTATTGCAGAATCTGTGCCCTTTATAGAGTCTGAAAGCCACTTAACACTTTTTGGCTATGAACCCTCCCTCCACATCCATTCAACAAAATAGCATTTTCTCTCCTTTATAACCTTTGTTTTAGTCCTTGTTTCTCCTAATACTAACTTTGATTGTTCTGTGTTACTCTCATTAGAACACTTATGATTATGAGACCAACTGAGACAATTAGGGACAATTTACCACGTCAATGATAAATTTACAATTTAACTTGATCACATCTGTAAATTATGTTTTACCGTGTAAGGTAACATATTCAGAGGTTTTGGAGATCAGGATGTGGAAATCTTTGAGAACCTATTATTCAGCCAACTACATTATTTATTTATTTATTTATTTATTTATTTATTTATTTATTTATGATTATTTATTTATTTATGATAGACACAGAGAGAGAGAGAGGCAGAGACATAGGCAGAGGGAGAAGCAGGAGAAGCAGAGGGAGAAGTATAGGGAGAAGCAAGCTCCATGCCGGGAACCGGACATGGGGTTCAATCCCGGTCTCCAGGATCGCGCCCTGGGCCAAAGGCAGGTGCCAAACCATTGAGCCACCCTGGACTCAGCCAACTACATTTAATTGAGTAATCTCTTTAAAAGAGGATTGGTTATTTAAATAGAATAATAATAATGTATGTTGAGGATTATAACATACATTAGAATAAAATGATTGACAATAATATAGCATAAATTGTGTAAGGTTCATTTACTGTATTTGAAGTTATATAGAATCAAGTGATACTAGGCAGTGATAAGTTTAAGTAATGAACCCTAAACTGAATGATAAGGTAATAAAAAATAGTAACAGGTAATAAACAAAAAAAATAATGGTCATGGAATATTTTTAAAAATAATTAATTTAAAAGAAGTCAGTAAAAGATGATAAAGAAGAAAAAAGAACAGATGAGAGAAGTATAAAACCCATGGTAAGATGAGAGTCATTTTAACTATATCAGTAATCACATGAAATACAAATAGCATAAAGACTGACTAAAAGGTTGAGGATGTCAGATCAGATAAAAATTTAAAACCATATATTACCTACAAGAGACTGTTTTTTTTGAGAGAGAGAGAGAGATAATATGTGAGCAGGGGAGAAGGAGAAGTGGGAGAGGGAGAGAGAGTATCTTTAGGCAGATTCCACACTCAGTGCAGAGCCAATGCAGGGGCTGGATCTCATGACTCTGAGATCATGATCTGAGCCCAAATCAAGTCAGACACTTAACTGACTGAGCCACTCAGGTGCCCCCAAAACATTATTTTTTAAAGAAAACTAGGTTAAATCTAAAGGGCTGGGAATGTGTACCATCTTACCACTACTGAAAAGGAAAGTGGAATAACCATATAAAATATAGGAAAAGTAATTTCAGAGCAAATTATGTTACTAGAGTTAAATACATAATTTTATAATGATAAGATAAATTAATCAAGAATATATACCAATCCTACCTAAATACCTAATGATATGGCTTCAAAACACACAAAGCAAAAACTAATAATGCTCCAAAGAGAAATCAAGAAATCGATAATTATAGTGGAATATTGTAAAAGCCTTCTCTCAGTAATTAATTAAAGAAAGTAGACAGAGAAATCAACAACAGTATGGTAAACTGGAAAATACTACCAGCTTTCCCTGAGGGTTATAAGACAATTCACCTAAGAAATAACTTCTCAAGAGTGTATGATACATGTACTAAATAGACAATGCTCTGGTCATAAAACAAGTCTCAATAATTTCAAAGTTACTCAAGTTTAAAAGGTGTTTTCTGACCACAATGTAATAAATAACAGAAATATTTTTGGAAAATCTCCAAGAATTGGTAAATAATTAACACATTTCTAAATAACATATTGATCAAAGAAGGCATTAAAAAGGAATTTAGAATAAATCTGGAACTAAATTAAAAATTAAAAAAAATCTAATCAGATTTAGCTAAAGACTTGCTTAGTAGGACATTGACAGCAGTAAATACCTCCATCAGGAATACAATAAAAATCAGCCTCAATGGCATCTTAAGAAACTATAAAATAGAGAAAAAAACTAAACTGAAAGCAGGCAAAGGAAAGGAAATAATGTAGATAAGAGTGGAGATTAATGTAGTTCAAACAGAAATTGAAATAGAAAATGAGAAGCAATGTTAGTGGAATCAAAAGTTGACTATTTGAAAAAATAAACAAAGCTTGTAAAAATTTAGCTTCACTTACCAGGAAAAAAAAAGAGAACATACATAGATTATCAAAATCAGAAATGAAAGAGTGATCAGTATTGACATTACATATTAAAATAATTATAGCACAATATTAGTAACTGTATTACAGAAAGTAGTTACTTTAGATGAAATGGACAGATTTCCAGAAAAACCAATGGTCTAAACTGCCTCAATAAGAAACAGATCTGAATATACTTATAATCCTCTATATTATAATCCTATATAATCCTATATATTATAATATATAATTATAATATTAAATTAATTTAATTTAATATTATATATTAATATATTTATAATCCTTTTTAATTAGTACTTAAAATTCTCCCAACAAGGAAAAACCACAGGCCCAAGTGTGTGTGTGTGTATATATATATATATATATATATATATATATATAATATCACTCTTGACAGACTTCACAGAATATATGAGAGAATGCTTTCCAACCAATTCTCTGAAAAAAAAGTATTATCCTGACATCAAAGCCAGACAAATACTCCACACACAGAGAAAAAATACAAATGAAAATCTATCATGAATGAAAACAACAAATTCAAAAAATATCAGCAAAACACCCGAAAGGATTATGTATAGGACATACAGCAACATGTGAAGAGAATTATGCATCATGACAAATTTGGATTCTTCTCAGGAATGCAAGGTTGGTTGAACATCAAAAGTGAATGAATATAACATTTTCTATTAAGACAACAAATAGCAAAAGATGCAGAATCACCTCAATAAATGGAAAATAAAAAGCATTTGATAAAATCCAATACTGACTCATGATGAAATGTGTCAGCAAACTTGGAATAGAAGAGAATTTTTATTAACTTTATCAGTGGCTTCTTAAAAACATTCTACAGCTTATATCATACTTAATGGAAAAAGACCAAACCATTTTGCCACATTAAAATACTTATTCTACTGAATTCCATTTAATTGGAGGTTTTAGCTAGTGCAATCAGGCAAAAATAAAATAAAATAATAAAATAAGCCATTCAAATTGGAAAATGAGTTAAATTGTCTTCATGATATAATCCTTCATGTAGAAAATCCAAATATATTTTCTCTCTCTCTCTCTCTCTCTCTCACACACACACACACACACACACCTTTCTAGAACTAAAATTTTAGTTTAACAAGGTAGCAGGATATAATACCAACACAAACAATAGTTTGTATTATTAGTCATTTATAACCCACAAGTTGAATTAATAATTCATTTAAGTGACATCAAAAGGGCAATATACTTAGCAATAAATTTAATTAAAAAGTCATGTAGAAAGACTAAAAGCTATGAGAATTTGATTAAATAAAATTGAAATAAATTGAGACACAATCCATTTATTAATTGGAAGTATGCACATTGTTAAGATAGACATTGTCTTAAGTTCTCTATAGAGTCAACAATCTCTGTCAAAATCCCATCAGAGATGTTTACAGAAATTCACAGAATGATCATAAAATCTGTATGGAAATACAAACAATTCAGAATAGCCTAAATACACTTCCTGATATCAAAACTTAAGACAAAGCTGTAATGTTGGCATAAGGATAGACAGGCAGATCAATGAAACATAATTGACTGTCCAAAAATAAAGCTTCATTATGGTCAGTAGATTGTCAACAGTACAAGGCAATTTAAAGGGAAAATGATAGTTTGTTTTGTTTTTCAGTAAATGGAGCTAGGACATGCAGAAAGATATATTTAGACCATGGATGAACAAACTACCCCCACAAAGTAAGTCCAGCTTGCTGCCTTTATTTGAAAATAAAGTTTTGTGGGAACACAGCCATGCCCATCTGTGTACATATTGTCCATGACTGTTCCACACTATAACAGTGCAGTTGAATAGTAAAGAAAGACACAACCTACAAAGACTCAAATACATATTTGTTGGCCTTTTACAGATGAAGTTTGTCAACCCCTGATTTAAATCCTTACCTCAAAACATACACAAAAATTAACAAAATGGATATGATACCTAAATGTAATAAATAAAATTACTAGGCTCTTCAAAGATATGAGTAAATTTTCATGGCCTTGGAATTGGTAATTATTTCTTTTTTTTCAAGATTTTACTTTTAAGTAATCTCTATACCCAACCACAAGATCAAGAATTACACTCTGCTGACTGAGCCAGCCAGGCGCCTCTAGTAATTTCCAAATAAATCATCAAAAGCAGAAGGATGAAAGTAGAAAAAAGAGTAAATTGAATTTCAACAAAATAAAAAAGAAATACTTCTACTTTCAAAGACATCATTAAGAAAATGAAAATCAAGCCAGAATCAGGGACAGAATGTTTGCAAATAATATATTTAATAAAAGTCTGTGTCCAGAACATATATTTAATCCATTTAACTTAACAATAAGACAAATGACCCAATGTTTTTAAAGGGGGAAAAACATTTGAATAAACATTTCATCAAAGAAAATATACAAATGGTTAATAAGCAGATGAGAATATATCGCTGTCACTATTCATGAGGAGAATGTAAATTATAAATACAATGCGATTTTTTATTTTAAACACACTAAAATGAGAATAATAAAGAAGGCAGGAACAAGCGTTAGTAAAGATGTGGATCAACTGGAAACGTCATACGTTGGTGGTGGGAATAAGAAATGGTCTAGTCACTCAAAAAAATGTCATTTTTAATCTTTATTTTCTTATATTGTCTTTAAATTTTAATTCTATGTAGTTAACACACAGTGTAATATTAGTTTCAGGTGTACAATATAGAGATTAAACACTTAATACAATAGCCAGTGTCCTCATCACAAGTATACTCCTTAATCCTCATCACCTATTTCCCCCAACTCCCCCACAACCGCCTTTCTTCTGATAACAGTCAGTCTGTTCTCTATAATTAAGAGTCTTTTTCTTGGTTTTCCTATCTTTTTCCCCCCTCTGGTCATTTGTTTTGTTTTTTAAGTTCACATATGAGTGAAATCATATGGTACTGATTTATTTCACTAAGCATACCCTCTACCTCCATCCATGTTATTGAAAATAGTAAGATTTCATTCTTTTTATGGCTGAGTTTTGTGTCCATTGTGTGTGTGTGTGTGTGTGTGTGTACCACTTTTTTATCCATTTGTTTACTGATGAACACTTGAGGTGCTTCCATAATTGGCTATAGTAAATAATGTTACGATTAACCTAGGGGTACATATATCCATTTGAATTAGTGAAAAGATGCTCAACATTGCTGATTATTAGGGAAGTGAAAATCAAAACTACAATGAGATATCACCACATACCTCTCAGAATGGCTAAAATAAAAAACAAATGAAACAATATTTGTGAGGATGTGGAGAAAGCGGAACCTTCATGCACTGTTGGCAGGAATGCAAACTGGTGTGGCCCCTATGGAAAACAGTACAGAGGTTCCCAGGGGGCACCTGGGTAGTTCAGTCAGTTAAGTGCCTGACGACTTTGACTCACATCATGATCTCAGGGTTGTGAGATCAAGACCTGTCTCAAGCTCCACACTGAGCATGGAGTCTGCTTAAGATTCTCTCTCTCCTTCCACTCTGCCGCTCCCTCCTGCTCATGCTCTCTCTCTAAAAAACAAAACAAAACTAAAACACTCCGGAGTTTCCTCAAAAAGTTAAAATAGAATTAGCCTATGATCCAGTGATCATACTACTGGGTATTCACCCTAAAATACAAGTATTTATCATCTTTACAATATATTTAACTATATACTTACAAGCCAGCAATCTGATGCCAAGCAACTTCTAAAAGCAAAATGAAAACCTATTCACCCAAAACATATTCATTATTTTTTACTGGAAGATTATTTTTAATTATCAAACACAGGAAACAACCTAAAAGCCTGTTAGCTGAGCAATAAACAGTTATAGATACATACCATGAAATACTACTCAGCCACTAAATGGTATAAGCTATTGATACATGAAAACCCATTTAACTCAAAAATGCTTTATACTTTGTTCACAAAAGAAACCAATCTCAAAAATCTTCAGACTCTACCATCCCATATTCATGACATTCTAAAAAAGCAATACTGTAGGGATAAAGAATAGATCAGAAGTTGTGATGGGTTAAGAATGGAGTGATGTTGATTACAAAGAAGTAGAATAAGGATTCAGGGGGAAATGATGGAACTGTATTTTGGCTTTGCAATTTTCAAAATTTTATACAACAAAAATTGTGAATTTACCTAAATGTAAAAGCAAAATAACTTTTGAACATAAAAACAACTGGAGAAATTTAAAAATTAAAATGATAGGAAACTATGGGTTTAACCCAGAAGTCAGAAAAATAAAATAGGTGCAGATGATCAAGGAGATGGAACTTATAGAAACAATTAGAAAAATGATCATCATAAATCCAAACACACCAATAAATTAAATATGAACATATTAGACATTAATTAATTTTAGAGATTGTCAGCACCATTTGTGGAAAGACTATCTTTTCCCTATTGTATATTTTAGGCATTGTTGTTGAAGATCAGGATCTTACATGTGGATATATTTCTTGGCTCTGTATTGTACTCCATTGGCTAATGTGTCTGTATTTATGTCTGCGCTATACTGATTTGATTTTTCCAGCTTTGTAATGTATTTTGTAATGTAGAAGTGTAAGATATCCAGCTTAATTCTTGTTAAGATTGCTAGGCTACTCAAGATTTTTTGTGAGTTTATAATTTTAGAATAATTTGTTCTATTTCTGTAAGAAATGTTATTGGGGGTTTTGATAGGGATTTCATTGACTCCATACCTTGCTTTTTGTAGCATGGACATTTTAACAATATTGAAACCTACCATCCAGAATCCTAGATGTCTTTTCATTTTTTTGTGTCTTGTTTGATTTCTTTCATCAATGTTTTTAGTATACAAACCTTTCACCTTTTTTGTGAAGTTTATTCCTAATATTTTATTTTTTGATACTCCTATACATTGAATTGCTTTTCTAATTTTTCTTTTTGGTTAGAAAACTAAACATTCACAGGCAAAAGAATGAAATTGGACCCCTAACTCATAGGAAAAATATAAAAATTAAATCTAAAATGCATTAAACAATTAAATGTGACACATAAAACTGAAAAGGTCCTAGAAGAAGACATAGGGGGAAACCTTGACCTTGGTTTTAAAAAGGACTTCAAGGATATGACAGAAAGCACATGCAACAAAAACAGAATTAGACAAATGGGAGTATATTAAGCTTAAAAGCTTCTACACAGCAAAGAGTGGAAAAGCAATGTACAGAATAGGAAAAAAGTATAAAATATTTATAAACCATATATCCAATAAGAAGTTAACTTTTCAGAACTTAACTTTTCAGAATATATAAGGAACTACTATGACCTAATAATAATAATATTATGAAAAAGAAGAAAGAAAAAGAAAAAGAAAGAAAGAAGAAAGGAAAGAAAGAAAGAAAGAAGAAAAGAAAGAAAGAAAGAAAGAAAGAAAGAAAGAAAGAAAGAAAGAAAGAAAGAAAGAAAAGAAACAAATACATGAAAAGATGCTCAATGTTACTCCTTGTCAGGAAAACACAAATCAAAACTGCAATGAGATATCACCTTTCACCAGTCAGAATGACTAAAATTAACAACACAAGAAACAACAGGTGTTGGCCAGGATGTGGAGAAAGGAGAACCCTCTTAGACTGTTGGTGGGTGCAGCCACTGCGGAAAACAGTACGGAGGTTCCTCCAAAATTTAAAAATAGAAATACCTTTCAATGCAGCAATCACACTACTAGGTATTTACCCAAAGAGAACAAAATTACTAATTCAAAGTGGTACATTAACCCTGATGTCTGTAGCAGTGTTATTTCTAATAGTTAAATTACGGAAAGAGCCCAAATGTCCATCCACTGATAAATGGATAAAGAAGTTGTGGTATAGGGATGCGTGGTTTAGTGTCTGCTTTCAGCTCAGATCATAATCATGGAGTCCTGGGATCAAGTCCCACATCGGGCTCCCCGTGTGGAGCCTGCTTCTCCCTCTGCCTATGTCTTGCCTCTCTCTATGTGTCTTTCATGAATAAATAAATAAAATATTTTTAAAAAGAAGAAGTTGATATATATATATATATACATATGGAATAATATTATTATATTATTATGGAATTATATATTTATATATATAATATATAATGGAATATTACTCAGCCATAAAAAAGAATAAAACCTTGTGATTTGCAGCCATATGGATGGAGCTAGAGAGTATCATGCTGAGCAAAATAAGTAAGTCAGAGAAAGACAAATACCATAGGATTAAAATAATTTTTGGAATAATGTTTTGGAAAAAAAAACAAATGCACAACAGAAAAAAAGAGCAAGACTATAGAGAACACATTGATGGTCACCAGAGACGAGGTGGGGTGGAAGGAATGGGGATAAAAACAAGTGATGGGGACTAAGGAGTGTACCTGTCTAATGAGAACCAGCTATTGTATGTTAAATATTAAAATACTAAGTTGTACACCTGAAACTAATGTTCACTATATGCTAACTTACTAGAATTCAAATAACTTTAAAAAGGGGGAAAATCCTAATAACTAATTATTTAAAATGAGCTAAAGTTATGAAGAGGCATTTCTCCATGGAAGGTATACAGAAGGCCAATAGGTATATGAAAAGATGCTCAACATCACTAATCATCAGGGAAATTAAAATTAAATCCATGATGAGTATCACCTCACATCTGTAGGATATCTATTATTAAAAAAAAAAAGAAACAGACAAAAGTGACAAGAAGTGTTGGCAAGGATTTGGAGAAATTGTAACCCGTGTACTCTTTTGGTGGGAATGCAAGATGGCATAGCCATTTTGTTAAAAAATGTATGAAGTTTCCTCAAAAAATTAAAAATAGAACTATTATATAATCCAGCAATTATACTTCTGGATATTTATCCAAAATAATTGAAATCAGGATCTCAAAGTGATGTTGCCACCCTCCTATTCATTATGCATTATTCACATAGCCAAGACAAGGAAACAAGTTAAATGTCCATCAACAGATGAACACATCGGCATGTGAAAGCATGTGTACATATGAATATATGTATATATCACATTTTTATATGTCATTATACACACTTATTTAAATATATATACACACAATGGAATATTATCCAGCCTTATAAAAGAAGGAAATCCTTCAATATGCAACAACATAGATAAGCCTGGATGATATTCTTGTTAACTGAACTAAGCCAATCTCAGAAGGGCAAATATTGCATGATTACACTTGTCTGTTGTATCTACAATAATCATACTCATAGAAGCAAATAAGAGTGGTGGTTGCCAGGCCCTAGTATGGAGAAGAATGAAGAGTTTCTAATCAATAGGCATAAAATTTCAGTTATGCAAAATAAATTAGTTCTAGACATTTGATATAAAACAGTGCGCCTATAGGTAACAATACTCCACTGGACACTTAAATTATCTGTTAAGAGGGCTAGATTATATATCAAGTGGTCTTAATAAAATAAAACAAACCAATAAAGGTAAAACTAGATATAAAGTAAGATCTAAGACGTTCTGTCTTCAAGAGGCATCCTTCAAATATAGATTCAGATTAACAATGAAAAGACAGAAAATACACTACGTGCCAATTGTAAACATAAAAGAAACCTAGAATGTCTATGTTAAAATCAGAAAAAATAGTTTTTAAGACAAAATGAATGAGTATAGATGCAAAAAGCCATTTTGCAATGACAAAATGTCTTTGATCAGCAAAATAATTTAGAACAGTCCTAAACTTGCATGCATCTAATAGCAGAGCTTCAAAGTGGATGCAGCAAAATTGACAAAATTAAAGGAAGATATACAGAAACTCACAATCTTAGCTGGTGTTTTTAATACCCATTTCGTTGGAGAAATGGCCGACCCTGGTTGGGTGGAAGGATTCACTGCAAAATTCCTCATTAGAAATTCCTAGGTTGAAGAAAATACGCTGAGAAGATCATGTATCAGTTAAGTTTACAAATTGTATCAAAACTCATCAAATTGTGTATTTAGGATACATGAAATTTTTTAAACAAACTTACGAGTACATTTAAAAAATAGGTCTATAAAAATAATGAACTTTAGATGGTAGGATTTCTTTTCATAGTGTTTTGAATCACCAATTGCAAATCTGTTTTCTCTGTATGTCCCCTTGAGCAAATGCATAAAGAGATTGAAAATAATAAAGAGAACCAGATTTCTCACTGAGGAGGATGGAATTACATTAAAGGTGGGGGAGGTCTGAATGATCAATAGATAAGGCAGGACTAGTTGTCTGACCAAGATGAAGGTCATTGTCTGTGCGGTGAAGGAAGCTCCAGGCTTTGAATCTAATCAGAAATCCATTAGCCACCTTTCTCTTTGAGTCATTCTCTATGTGAACAGTCGATCTCCAGAGACAATCTCCTATGGATGTAAGAAAGGGGAATCTCCTTATAACCGTTAATTCAACAGGAGGAAAAAAGGCATTAAGATGTTAATTTCAAAAAAAAAAAAAATATTAATCTCTGCACTCTTATCATTATATGATCATGTAGTTCGATCACATTAGATGATGCTGCAACATGTCTTTGATGTCCAAAATTATTCCAAAATAAAAGTTAAAAAAAAAAAACAAAACCTAAAAACCTCTAATTCTCTAGTGACCAAAGATAAGTTGGTTTTGTTTTTGTTTTGTGTCTCCCAGTGTGTGACTGGGGGTTATTTTCAGGAAATATCTGAGTGGTCTCCTGGGTTGCTAAAACTTCCATCATCTCAGCTTTTGTTATTTCTTGTACGGTTCATATACTCTCTTTAAAAATGGAATAAAGGTCTTTATTGATCAGTTTGGGTTCCTAACTTTAAAATTAAGAAAAAAAAAATTCACTTGATTTGTAAGCTCCATATGGGAGATGCTGATAGCATCTGTTACACTGCAGCCAAGTTTGTGACTGTTATGATCCTGATGATTTGTTTTCACCATGAATATGATGGAGTAAATGAAGTAAGTAAGTAAATGAAAACACTTAAAACATAATGAGCACTGAGAGTGTGTGCTTCTGGAGGGCAGGGAGTAAGCCTTACTCTTGCACTGTTTGCACTGTGCTTTGAGAAAATGATCACATACATCTTATGTTAAAATTAATTAAATTGTGCAAATATATCTCAGATCATGCCTCCAGTGATGATCCAATCTAATGAGTTCCTTTAAAATAAAACTAATTCAGTCCCCCGAATCCTGCCATCAATTTATTTTTGTAAATTTGCTTTTCTGTCTATAAAAATATGTATGACATGCTAATTATGGAAAATTTGGAAAAAGTATGATGAAAACAAAACTCACCATAACTCCACCATCTTTAACATTTTGCTCTGCTTCTTATGCTTTTTCTGGGACGGTGTATTTTATGACACACAGAGAGACTCCTTTGGACTCTACAACAGGATTTACCTTTTATCACTGTTACAGGACAGCATATTGCTTCACATATTAGGTAACTGTGGCCAAATTCCAGTCTCGTTATGAGTTATGTCACTTTACAGATGGAGAAATTAAGATGTAGGAGAGAGAACTGACCTGTCCACGCTACAGCATCATAGAAAGCAAAATCAGAATACTTTCATCCTGGGCAATGACTCCAGCATCACTTATACAAAGTGCATTTTTACCTGTACCTTTTAATGTGTACATTTATAATTATCAAGAACTAGTAGATGTCACTGTTTTCTTTTATGGGAATAGTTTTATTTGTTCAGCTGTTACAAAGCCCTGCTGAGACTATATTCTTTCTGCAAGACGAGATAAATCTGCATTTCACTCAAAATGTAGCATGAAACATAAGGAAGCATGTTACTTAGACAATCTCCACTTGTTTAATCCACTATAATTGTGAATAATCATTCAGCAAAGTAGTAGCAATGCAAAAACAAATCAATTAGTCTAATATCTAAGTCCACAAGATTAAGAGACACACAATTTCAAAAGGATAAATAAGCATATTGTATTAAATAAGCCATGTGCATGAATAAACAATGAATTTGAGCAAGGGAGGATATTCAGAAAGTCAAAAAATTCAGGATTTAAGATGTAATTACAAAACAAATGTATATAAATAGAGAGCCCAGTTTAAAAAGAAAATAAATATAAAGCATTCACAGCAAATTCACACACACATACTTCACTATTTAATATAAAAAATATTATTAAGAATTGATATGCATTTTGATTCCCTGGTCTTCTTCTTGCCTGTATGTCTATAGCTGTTAGGAAAAATAAGATGAATAATGCAATAATGATAATACTATAAATTCATGATTATAACCACAGGTATGTATTCAGTGTTGCCTGACAAACCTACAAAATGTTTCTGGTAAATGACTTATAATCTAACACAACTGCCTTGCACTCCTTTCTTCAGAAAAGAATTTGTCTATATTTCATAGAAAAGCAGAAAATATTTTAGGATCTCCCTCATCTTCTGGCCACTCTGTCTGTAGAACTAATATGGCCACTCTCCACTCCATCTGGAGAGCATTTTGATATCGTGGAAGAGATGACCCTCTTTCTGTCAAAGACCAGTGTCACACACCCCTGCTTCCATTTGTGGCATCCTTCCTGCGTCCCTTTCTTTTCTTTCTTTTCTTTCTTTTTTCTCTTTTCTTTTCTTTTCTTTTCTTTTCTTTTCTTTTCTTTTCTTCTTTTCTTTCTTTCTTTTTCTTTTCTTTCCCTTTTCTTTTCTGTTTTTCTTTCTTTTCTTTAATTTCCTTCTTTCTTTTTTACTGTTTTTTTAAATTTTTGAATCAATTTTTAAATTTTAATTCATGTGGTTAATATGCAGTGTTACATGAGTTTCAAGTGTACAATATACAGCAATTCTGTACCTTACTCCATACTCATCACGATAAGTGGACTCCTTATTCCCCATCACCTAGGTCACTCACCTCATCCACCCACCTGTCCTTTCTTGGGGCCTTGCTCCAGGGGATGCTTCGTCCTTCCACAGACTTTCAACTTCTTTCTCTGCTGGCTTGTTTATCCTAAGAATCCACAGACGGTCAATAATTGTTTATCTTTAAATCAAAGGAAACACAAAAATAACAAGCCAGTCCTTTACTCCAAAACCTCTTTCACCATAAAAATATATGTCTCCGCCCAACTAAATCCGTAAATGTTTTCTATGCAACAGTTTGCATGTTCTTACACGTTTTCTTCATTTTGAATTTTGAAATGTTTCACTCATGTAGAAAATTCCAAATCAGTGTATTGCCCTACAGTGAGATTTCATAATTGTGATTTTGTAAGTAGTTGGTTAAGATTGCTAATTTTAGAAATGAAATACAAATGCATCATATGAAATGCCAGAGTTCCCCCTCCAGTTTACTATTTTCTCATTCCTCTCTGAAGGTAACCTCTGTTTTGAAATTTTAGTCTAGTCCTATATGTTTATATTTTTACCACATTTGCTTAGATCCATACATAGTATATAACATTATGCTACAAAATGTAGTTTTTAACCTTTGAGATTTATCCACACCATTCCATATAGAATTATATAATTTATTTCAGATGCTGTACACTATCCCATTGAATAACACTATCGTGTTTTGGTCATTTCCTTAGAAGGAAAGTAAAGTTGTTTCTTACTTCCATATTTCAAACCGTACTGTGATGAAAAGCTGCCTTCCTGTCTCTTCAAGTACATGTGTGATCGGTTCCAGGAAATACCCAGGATATGAGTAACTTGCTCATTGGGTATGCTCATTCCCAACTTGAGTAGATGTCAAATTGCCCTGTAAATTGGTTTTATCAATTTGCATTAGCCCCAACACCATGAGGATTCACTTTCCTCCATCAGACCAATAGCATATGTTATGGTCAGTCTTTCAAAATGTTTGCCAGCCCAATGTGTGTGAAATGCATTTGCATTTACTTGATTATCATTATGATTGACAGGTTTTCATATACTGGAGATTTGGGTTTCCTCTTCTGTAAATTACTTCTTCACTTACTTTGCCACTTATTAAGTTGCATGCCTTTGTCTAAATATAGGATTGATTTACATATTCTGCAATCTAACTTTTTTGACAAGTATATGACATAAATTATATCTTCTTGTAGGCTGTGCCCTTGTTTTAAAATGGATCTCTGTGTCTTTTTTTTTATAAATGCTTTATATTTTTAGGTAATTATATTTACTGATATTATCTCTAAAAGTGTCCTCTAGGTATAAGACTATCTCTGGACTCTTCAGTAGGATCTACTGATTTTTAGGCCACCTAAATGCACATTGTTTTAATTGTAATAATTTTTGATACCTAAGAATACAGATCCCACCATTTTATTTATTTTTTTTCATATTAGCTGTTCTTTCCCCTTTATTATATTGCTATTATATTTTCAAATGAGTTATTGCTAGTGTATATTCATCTTGAATTCAGCAAATTTATATTCAACAAACTTTCTGACTTCTAATTTTATGTCTACATTTCCTTCGCAATTAAGTGTAAAGAGATAAAAACATTTATAATTAATGCGTTAGTACTATCCTACAAGTTTAGAAATGGATTTTCTTGCTGTGCAATTATAAATATTTCAAAATTTCATCCTTTTACCCAACTCATTATTTAAGGCTGCCTTTTCAGCTTTCAATCACAAAGGTTTCTTAGTTTTATTGAGGTATAGTGTACAGAGAATAAAAGCATATATACTTATATGCTTTTATAATATATATATATATATTTATTACCACTATATATATGTATTGATAAACCAATTGATATATATATATATGTGTGTATATATATATATGCATATATATATACATAGTGGTAATTCTGCTTCCCTGTTTGAGCGCTGAAAGATACACAATTTGGAGTTGTTAAATTAGTTATGGTTAACTAGTCCTCAGTGACTGCCTTTTGGTTTTAAAAATAATTTTTCATAATTTAACATAGAAATATATGTATTATTGTAGTGTATTTCTCCAGAAAACAGAATCAACAGATTTGTGTGTTTGTGCAGAGAGAGAAAAACAGAGAGAGAGAGAAATTGAGAGAGAGATTTAATTTAAAGAATTGGCCCGCATGGCTATAGACACTCAAGTCCAAAATATGGAGGGGAAGGTTGGCAGGCTAGAGACTCAGGGAAGAGTTGTGAGTTTTTGTTTGTTTGCTTATTTGTTTGTTTTAAGAGTCTATTTTTTTTATTTTTTTAAATTTTTATTTATTTATGATAGTCACAGAGAGAGAGAGAGAGAGGCAGAGACACAGGCAGAGGGAGAAGCAGGCTCCATGCACCGGGAGCCCGATGTGGGATTCGATCCCGGGTCTCCAGGATCGGGCGCTGGGCCAAAGGCAGGCGCCAAACCGCTGCGCCACCCAGGGATCCCTTAAGAGTCTATTTATTGATTCATGAGAGACACAGAGAGAGAGAGAGGCAGAGACACAGGCAGAGGGAGAAGCAGGCTCCATGCAGGGAGCCTAAGGAGAGACTCAATCCCAGGATCCCAGGATCATGACCTGAGCCACAGGCAGATGCTCAACCACTGAGCCGCCCAGGTGTCCCAAGAGCTGTGGTTTGAGTCTGAAGGTCATCTGCTGCAGAATTCCTTTTTACTCAAAGACGATCAGTCTTGTTGCAATAAGGCCTTCAACTGATTGAATGCAATCCACCCACATTATGGAAGTCAAGCCGCTTCACTCAAATTCTACAGATTTAAATGTAAGTAGAATACAAAAAACACCTTCACAGAAACATCCAGAAAACTGTTTGACCAAATAACTGGATACTGTGACCCAGTCAAATTGACACATAAAATAAACCATCTGATACATCTTTTTCCACCTTTATTTTGTTAATGTTCAACGCTGTTTATTAGTTTTGTCTCTTTTAAACACTGTTTAGCTATATCTACAAGTTTTAATGAAATCTGGCTCTTAATTGGTGAGATTGTCATAATTATATTTATCCATATATTTGTAACATTTTTTGCATAATAGTTCATGTTTTTTGTTTGCCTTCATATTTCTGGGCTTCTTTTCAATTTCTCTTGCTTAAAGTTGGATTGATCAAATTTTTATATTTTCTTTTTATTTTTTCTCTTACTTAGAAGGAAGGTATAGAGAACATTTCAATTATTTATCTGTTAGCTTTAGAATTTTAACATGTTTAATTAAATTTTCAAAGTTTCTAACAAAGTCTAAAATTATTCAGTTGCACTTCCCTCTTCCTGAATAAAACAAGGTTCTTACTGAGATTTTACTTCTTATAGATACCTTCTCTACAATCATTTTTTGTGTTATTGCTGTCTAGAGAGATAGCTTTGCTTTGTAAACACAAACACTAGTTAAGTTTTTACAGTCGATAGTTAAATTAATTTGCATATATGTTGCATTTATTATTTGTTTGCACTAATCTTTAATATTTTAGACCTTGTCCTTGGGAATCTTTTATTCCTCACTTAAGTAGAGGCTGCTAGCATTTCTTTTAAGTTCCTTAAAAACTAAATCCCCTTGCTATTTCATGATGCCAATTAGATTACTTCTGTATCATCTTGCAATTCATTAACATGCCTGTTTCCAGTCTGGCATACAGTTCATTGAGGCAATCAACCTTTTTTTCCCCCTTTTATTCTTTTTCTTAATAACGATCAACTTTTTAAAACATCTTGGTTCCTATAATTTACTAAGATTAAATAATATGTTAATATGTCTCTTTTTGTTCTGCTTATTTTGTAAATTCATATTCTCATTTTTTGGCTAATCTTTCTTCCTTTATCTCTCTGAGGATCCTAAATATACTTAATTTAAACTTGTGTTAGTTTTTCTGCTATTTCTTTCTTTTTTTTTTTTTTTCATTTGACTCAATAAATTCACATCATTATGGTGGATATGGTTGGCTTTCTTTTTTAGTGTTAATATTTTTTTTGTATGTTTTCAATGTTTTGCTTGGAAATCCAACTTACTAAACATTATTACTTGCTTTAATTTTTGTTCTTCTATCATCTAGCTTTCAAATTCCTTTTCTGTGTTTTTTCGTTCTATTTTGATTGCTTTATAAGTGTTTTCACACAATCCTAGGAACCAATATTTTCATAGGTGTCTTAGAACTTTTGCTAAATGGTTACATGTGGATAATACAGATCTGATATCAAGCCAGTGGTTCATATTCTATTTATGAGAGACTATCTGTGTCATTCTGCTTCCCTAGAGGGCAACTGAATAAAATCTATAACTTTTTCTTCATCTTGTATGTGTGAGAGAACCTATACCAGCCTCTGATTTGGAAAAGAGGATCTAGCTCTTCCTTTCTGCCTCTTGACAGAAATACCATTTCTCTTTATGTCAGAGAGAGGAACTCTCATCTCTCTTGTCCTCCTAGGAGTATAGAGGACACTTATTCTTGGTATACTCTCATTTTGGGTTTCTTGATAGTATACTTTCCTTCCCACTCTGGATTCTCTCTCTTTTTTTTTTTTCTGTAGAAAACAACTTTATTTTTAAATTTTTATATTTAACTTCAATTTGCCAACATGTATAGTACATCATTAGTTTCAGATATAGTTTTCAATAATTCATCAGTTGGATTCTCATTTTTAATTTATTTTTGTAGGCACTTCCTTTTCTAATTGTAAGAACTCTTTTAAAATAACATCTATATGCAAACAATTCATTAATTTATCACCATCCTAGACCTACCCTTAGCCCTAGAAAGCTATATTCAGATTATTCGCTGGTTCCAGGTAATTAGCTTGACCAGACCAAAGGCCTAGAAAGGATGCTGGGAATTTTGTTTTCATATAATTTGCCCTAGTCCCAAATATTAATTCCAGTATATTTCCATACTGGAGATACTGTGTTCTAAAACATACCATATTGACAAACATAAAGATTAGATGCTGGCTTAGAGAGAACAAGATACAATTAAATTATTTGCAAGAGAGGGATCATATGATAAACTTATTAAATTGTTTACTATGTCATAGTTTACTAGGTGGCTCACCCTATGGAAAAAATCCTATACTAAATCAAATGTCACATGGATCACATGATTCCAAGGTGTATGCTTACTTTCCATCAAATGCATGAACACTTAGCCTAACTGTTCCTCATTTCTTACCACATCTTGAATTGATTTAGGATAACCTAAAAGATAGAGCAACAAACTACTGTTTTCTGTGCTTCTAGCTAGTCCATTTGGTTGAACCACATTAATGATACAAAATACCTCTGTTCTTAGAACAAACACATTTACTCTAAGATAGAACAGCATGCTCATCTGTTCCCACCTCAGCCATTGATCTAAAGCTATGATGTTTTTCACATGCAATCATGATTCTTATAAAGAAGATGGCAGAGGGTGGGATGTGCTAACAATGATTCTTAATTCCCCATAGCTTGACTGTTTTTCTAGAGAGAAATAGCTGGACTATAGGCATTATGTGGAAAACCAGGATTTTGAACATCAGTGGCTAGATTTTCAACTTGGGGCTAGAGTTCACTTAAGAGTTCACTAGTCTTTCACCACATACACCCTCAATGACTCATGAGAGAACCAGGAACTTACTCATCTTAGGTCCATTCTGCACCAGTTAACACTTCAGAAAGGATGTCCCTCTTGATCAAATTATTTGTAATTAAGGTTACCAGGCAAGAGAAGGAACTGTCACTCTTATTAAACCCATTTTAATTAATGAAGATTTGCTATTGAAAATATCAACAATATGTTTCAATTATAAACATTTTCATTATTTTACTGGTGGTACAAAGGATTTTCAATCTCTCTCTAACCTGTAACCCAGAAATTTAAAAGCGTGATAACTATCATTTAAATTTTAGATTGGAGTGGGAGAGTTTTTAGAATCCAGTAAAATATTTTCACCTCCAAGTATAGATAAAGATGCGCTCTTGTGTTTTCCATATGACATCCTCCAAATCCTTCCATGACATCCTCCAAAACATATTTTTCACTAAAGATTCATTCATAATCACTTTTTTCTATCATATTCATTAACTATTCTGCAAAGTATTGAAGACATACTTTAGCTATGTATGGTGTGTGTGTGTACATTTATATTACATGCATGTTATATTTACTAGGAATCTAGGTTAGCTTCAACAAAAAGAATCTAGGATCTTTTCATTTTACTAATTTTCTTCTCTTGTCTCATTTTTAGTATAAAAGCCACATTATAACTAATGTAATGCTATATGTCTGTGTGTTTTCACCATTTCCTTAACTACCTTTCAGTGTAAAGCTATTTAAATTACACTTTCATTTCCACTGAGGTGAATATTACTCTTTTCATGAGCATGAACAATTCCAATGTTTCCAATTAAAAAAAAAATTTTATTCATGAAAGACACAGAGAGAAAGAGAGGAAGAGACACAGGCAGAGGGAGAAGCAGGCTCCATGCAGGGAGTTGGATGTGGGACTTGATCCCAGGACTCCAGGATCAGGCCCTGGGCTGAAGATGGCACTAAACCGCTGAGCCACCCGGGCTGCCCTGTTTCCAATTTTTTAAAAATTATTTATTTATTCATGAAATACACAGACAGAGGCAAAGACACAGGCAGATGGAGAAGCAGGCCCCCACCCCAAGGACCCCAAGTCTGTTTGCTGACTAGATCCCAAGACCCTGGGATTATGACCTGAGCTGAAAGCAGACACTCAACCACTGAGCCACCAAGGCTTCGCTCAATGTCTTCATTTTTAATGACCATTCTCAGGGGTCTTTTCTCACTTGATCTTCTGATAACTTTTGACAGTTGACAGTTCTCTTTTTCTTAAAATACTTTCTTTGCTTGACTCCCAAGTCCCTTCCTTGTCATCGTTCTACATAACTGACCATTTCATCTCTCTCTTTCTACCTTGCTAAATCCTCCTCCTCTTCTTTTTCCCCTAAATATTGTCTATAGCTCATTCTTTGTTCTAACTCATAGTCAATCCCTAGATCTCACACCATCCTATGGTTTTTAATCCCATCTCTCTGCTAATGATCCTCAAACTAATACCCACATAACTGATCTTTCAGCTGAGTTCTAGACTTGAACCTTTAACTGCTAATCTTGGTTCCTATTTGAGTGCTTAATAGGCTGGCCAAATTCGGTATGTCCAAGTCCATGCTGCTTTTTCCAAATAAAGAAACAAAAAATCTGCTTCTCTCTTACCCATTTTAACTTCTCAGAAAATGGCACTCAGTTTATTTAATTGCTCCAAAGAAAATTCTAGACAACATTATTTTCTCTTTTTTACTTTCATATTCAACATCGAACTTCACAAAAGACTTTTCCACCACTGCCTTTGTTCAATGATTTAATGATCAATGATTCAATGTTCAGTGATTTACTTCCCTCTTCAAAGTCAACAACAAGGGACACCTGGATGATTCAGCAGTTGAGAGTCTGCTTTTGGCTTAGGGCATGATCCCAGGATCCAGGATCAAGTCCCACATCAGGCTTCTTGCATGAAGCCTGCTTCTCCCTCTGCCTGTGTCTGTGCCTCTCTCTCTTTCTCTTTTTCTGTGTCTCTCATAAATAAATAAATAAATAAATAAATAAATAAATATATAAATATGTAAATAAATAAATAATAAAAAAATAAAATCTTAAAAAAAACGAAAACAAAAATAAAGTCATCAACAAATTTTATCTTAACAAACAGAAGATCCCCAAAAGTTCTTGTTTCCACTTTTGCCCTCTACACATATGTCTATGTAAGAACTAAAGTTATTATTTGAAAATATAAATCAGATCATAAAAAAGTACTGTTCAAAATATCCCAATGGTTTCCCATCTTACTAAATAAAATTACAATCTTTACTATGATATGTCATCCCAATGATATGTGTTGATACTCAGATATTAAAAATAATTTGAATAAGCTGCACCAGCTGTATTGCTCTGACTTTGAAGGCTTTGCACTTTCATCTTACTTACCCTGAAATAATTTCTCCCCAGGTCTTTGGATAACTCACTCTTTACTTCACCAAGGCTTCAATTTTAATGTCACTTCTTCAGAGAGGATGTTCTTATAAAATACATTCCTCCTTCTTGTCCCCAACAAACAATTTCTAGCACTTAGTGAGAGCTCAGTAATTATGTATTAGATAAATGAATTGTAGTGTAAATCATACATACTATCATATGAATCTGGAGTCAGTATAGTTATTTATTTAGAGTACAAAGCTGTCCAAACTATACACAGGGATCTCACTAAATATTTTTCTGTGGGCAGGGCCCTTGCCTAAGTAAACAATTTTGCTAAAATAATAATATTAATATAATAATAATAATAATAATAATAATAATAATAAAAGATTTTTTAAGTTCATGGGCTCAAGAAAAGTAAAGTATAGTGATTATCAGTGAAGGATGATGTGTAGAGAAAAGGAACTTTCCTACATATTTGTACCCTGTCCAATCAAATACAGATGATGAAGTCTTCATAATGTCCAAGTACCCTCTTCCTCTAAGTCTAGGAAACATATTTTCATGTTTCTATTTTTTATTTTCAAATGCACAATTTCTTCATAATTTCCTGACTCTACTGAAGGAAAAGGTGGCAGTGCTATTACTCATCTCAGGGCTTGTTGCACCCAAGTAGTATAGATCATCTTGCCTTTGTTGTTTTCCTTAATATTGTTTATTTAAGGCTGTTACATTATTACTCATGATGCCTCATCTAGTCTGTCCATTGTGCAACAATGACTTCCTCAAAAGTTGTCACTTGTCTTCATTATTGACAAATCCAAATGCAAATGGTGTCCAAAATACATGGAAAAATGTGAATGATGATTTGTTTCCTAGTCATGTTAATTAAATTTTATGGCGTAAATTTAAAAAAAAAAAAAAACACATGGTTCAACCATGTCTTTTCTGGAACACTCTAAGCTACAGAAAGGGTCTCTTGCCATGTTTGAGAATGCAGGACTCCCCTACACTTCTAGAGTGGTGAGAATGGTCAGGACCATGGACAGAGCAAGCAGCCCCAAATCCTTCCTTCAGTCAGGAGTGGTTTAGGAACACCCTGGGAGAGCCGATGCCACCGCTGCTGTGAATCCAAAAGGCCTACGGACTTTGCAGAGCAAAGGACCCTAGGTTGGCCTGCTCCTCGGCTGAGACTGCAGAGGGGGAGGCCAACCTCTACATTGCACCAGAGTGCAGACAAAAGGTAGGAATGAACCTGTGGGCTTGCATCCAAAGCAACTGAGTTTTACCCCAAGCCAGTGTGTCAACACCATTCTGGTAGGAGGCCATACCATAGATGCCAACTCCCTATCTTTTGAGCACCTGAATGTCCCCAAGAGCAAGGGCAGTAGGCAGGGTGAAGAGTCAAAGAGGAGAAATAAGAGCCATGTGCTCCCTTAGTTACTCAGAGTACCCTGCCCAGGCCACACTGGAGGCCAACAGGCTTCAAGCACCTGAAGGGGACTTGGAATCCAGAAGGTCTCTCCAAAACCCAGGGTTCCCAGAATTCCAGATGCAGGCTTCCATGCCTGAGTCTAGGGACTCAACTGCAGGACAAAGCTGTTTCTAATTAAATTAGCCACTACCAGAAGAAAGATTAGATTGTTTGAACACTAAATTCTCATTTAAAATATTCTCAAATACAGTCAACAAAAATCCTTAGAATATAGATTAACATGTTATAAATGGATGAAAATTGATACTTGATGAATTTAGATATTGTTCTTGCCCAAAGTGAAACAAATTGCAACCTTCAAATAATAGGATACCCGTTTTTATTGTTTAACCTGAAAACCAACTATAAGCAATTGTTATAAAAAAAATGTAGTAGAATTGTTAAGTGCAAGTATCAGAAAGAGTGCTTTACCTGTTGTAACTATGTCAAAGGGTAACATTTATCTGGTCTTGTATGTGCTATATTTATTTAAAAATTGAGTCTTATAACTGATCACACAAAGTAGAATAAAGAACTCCCCAGTGATATCAGGCAGACTATGTGTCTCATCTCTGTGGTGTCGGCAAACACTAATTCAATGGTTAATTTCCCAATTTTAAATGGACAAAAGTAAATTGGAGAGGGAAGTAAAGCAAGTAATAAAAATAATTGAAAGACTAGGAGATGCAAGTAGGATTTGATTTAGTTGACTGAAAAAAAAAAAAGTGCCCACAGGGTAAAAGGAATGTCTCTATTACTCTTCTCAAATAAATGACAGGAAATGCTCATTATAGAGCATGTGTACACAGAAATGACTTCTTTGGCAAGAGCAGTTTTGTACTGCACATACATTTGTGACATGTGCTACAGTTCTGTGTTGACCCAGCAGTGTAAACTGAAGAAGCAGAACACACACACACACACACACACACACACACACCACTAACCTCAGGGTACAAAGATTGAGGTTGAGGCTTTGCTTACTTACGCCAACCTGGTGGGGCACTGGGATAAATTGACTCCTGATTGATCCATAATATTTTGAAATATTTTTTCCTGTAAGAATACAATGTCCATATGTCATCTATCCAAAAAGGAATTTGGGGATGTGTGAGAGGGCTCAGTGTCTTCATTTTAGGTTCAATAATGTAATAACATTTTGTCCCAAAACAATTTTGTGAGCTATATTTCCTGTGGCTACTGTAACAAATTACCATAAACTTAGTGGCATAAAATAAATCTTTTTTCACATAGTCCTAGAGGCCAGTACTCCAAAATCTCTATCACTGGGCTATAATGAAGGTGTCATCAGGGAGTCACTCTCTCTGGGGCCTTGTGATTCCCAGTTTCTGATGGTGGCTGCAGCATCCCTCGGGATTTGACTGTATCACTCCAAGCTTCAGGCTAGTATCTTGAAATTTCTCCTCATCCCATTTTCATACCACTTCTCTGTTCCTGTGTATGAAATCGCTCTTTGCCTTCTTCTTAGAAGAATATTTCATTTGCATGTAGGACCCACTCAGATAATCTAGGATAATATCTCCATGTCAAAATCCCTGAACTAATCACATCTGCAAATACCCCTCCTTTTCTTTGCCATTTGAGGTAATAACAGACTCCAAAGATTAAGATGGGGAATATCTGGGTTTTTGATGGGGGCTAGTATTTTTCAGCCAACCACAGGAGATTTAGGAGGACTTTTTGCATCATAAAGAAGATTCAAGATAACTCACTATTCAATACATATGTCAAAATTCATATTGTTTGGTCTCAAGGATCAGAATTTTTGCCCTTGAGCACTGGCTGCCCCTTAATGGAATTCTCAGGACTAGATAGCTAGAACCCCTGATGACTCTTTGCCCTAGGCTTGGGTAGTCATGGAAACTTGAAAAGCAAGGTCATTGTTGCTAATGCGTTGTAATCTTACCCACTTCTCCCTCTCAATGCCACCCATCCCTGCTTGGGTTTAGTTTACAGCTTGAGAGCTAAGCTTCCACAGTATGAATGCACCTTTAGCATCACTAATGTTTCAATTTACCCCAAATTCAGATGTTATGTCTTTATTGATCCTTACAATTTTGGTTTAAATCTCAATTTGGGTTTTATCCTTGTGGCCCTATTTCCTAATTTCCTGAGTTTCCACTAGAATGTTATCTGTCTGCCATCATTCATCTCTTGGCTTTACCAATACTAAAAGCCAGTACTGAAACTATTGTATGTAAGAAATTAACACATGAGAAGCAGGACAATAAGGCATTGATATGTGTCTGAGAACTGAAATAGATGTGCCTCAGAATCGTGATCAGAGCTCATATCCTACTTAATGATAAGATTTACTCACAGGGAAGTATTTGCCTTACTACAAAACAGCATGCAAAGCATCCTTGATATTGTGTGCCCCACATTCTTTTTGTAGTTTATTTTTTTTCTCGTGGTAGCTTTCTAATGATTTAGTAGTTTTATTTATTTTTACATAAAATATCTTTTTAAAGTTTTATTAAATTACAAATTTGAAATATAATTCATGAAGTAGAAAATTCACACTTTTTAAAAGATTTTATTCATTTATTCATGAGAGACACAGAGAGAGAGAGGCAGAGACACAGGCAGAGGGAGAAGCAGGCTCCCTGCAGGGAGCATGATGTGGGACTTGATCCCAGGACCCGGGGTCACACCCTGAGCTGAAGGCAGATGCTCAACGGCTGAGCCAACCAGGCATCCCCCACAATCCAGTTTTAAATTTAGATTTCTGTCACTCTAAAAGATTGCTTGTGTCCATCTTCAGGGATTCCTTCCTGTTACTCCTAGCTCTAGCAGGCACAGATCAACTTTTTGTAACCATATTGTTTCCTTCTGGGCATTTTGTATTAAATGAAATCATGTAACATGTGACCTTCTGTATTTTTTGCCTTTCACTTAGAATAATACTTTGAGATTTATCCATGCGATAGCATAAATCAATGTCTTTTAAAAATAGTACTTCATTTATGGGTATAGCATTCATTCTGTTTATCCATTCATTGGTTAGTTGATCAACATATAGATTGTTTCTATGTCTCAGCTGTTATACACAATGCTGCTATGAATATTTGGAAACAAATGTTTGCAAAGCATATGCAAACTCCTGGGCAGCTATCTAAGAATGGAATTTAGAAATGGTGATGAGGTAAAATTGACAATTTCTGTTAATGTCTTCTAAGTTTGGGCGGGAATTCAAAGAATCATACAAATATTCAAAAACAATTTATCAGCTTGGTGCTCATGCTTTGGGTAACGTTTCACCAACTACTCATCAGAGAAAACTAGAGTCCATACTGTAGGTTTTGGCTCAGGACTCAAATATCCAGAAAAAAAAGAAAGAAAGAAATATTTTATAGTTTGAAGTTAAGCAGTGCAATTCTCAGACACTCCCCTACTCTTTGCTCCCTGATTTAAAAATGCAACACATATTTGTAATCAAAGCAATAGTAATGTCACCCTTGGCCCCCCGTGTATATGTTTTTTTAGGTAGTTGGAAATCTAGATTCTCTACCACATTTCTCATGATCCACCTATTAGGAGGCCTCCAAGGTAAAAAGCAAACACTCAGGACAAAGGAGGAGACTGGTGCCAGGCCCTAGTGGATTTTGTTCTGGGACGGAGCACAAATCCACTCAAACAGACGTGCAGGAGCAGAATCGGAGGCAGGAAGACTCAGATTTTGTTTTTTGCTTGTTTCTTTGTTTTGTTTTCCTGTGCTGAATCTATTTTCAGTGTCAGAATATAAATGTGTGGTCGTAATGAATATTCCATTTCCAGGTGCAAAACGGAACTTAAGCAAAAATCTCCAACATCATTCCAGTTGAGTATGATTTGTAGCATGTAACGAACATCACACTAATGTAGGTCAGTAAAGCAAGGTTGTTGGTTTGCTTCTTTATTTGTTTTGCATAACTTATAAACTGAGATCAACAGAGAAGGGCTAGTGAACCCTCTTCATTAAAGGTCCACGTCTCTATTACCCTGTTCTTCCTTTTATTCCTTCCAACATGCTTTCAAGGGGGCCTCCACCTTCAGTCTTTTGATTCAATTTCAAGCAAAAAGAAGAACCGAATGAGGAAACAGACACACCACTCATATGGAGAAAGTAAAAGCAAACAATATTTTATATTGTGGAATTTCATAGAAGTCCAGTATAAAATGCATTCTTGCCAATATCCAACATAAATTGTTAACAATACTCTCCAAAAGATAAAATACAATAAAAAATTATCAGTTCTCTTTAATTATTTTTAAGTTATCTTTTATGTATCCATTTTGTACCAAATATTTCTCCTTTTGTTTTTTATACTTAAAATATAATTATTTCTTGCAACACTTGGCACATGGGGAATCTGGGTAAATTATTCATTGGTATTTTTCTCTGTAGCAAATTTATTCTTTTGTTCTATCATTTCTTTACTCTGCCATACAGTATTAGTATTTTTACTTGTCACCTTATCTTTTATCTGGCTATATTTAATTGATGTATCTTTACACTTTAACAATTAAAATGTCTCTATTTCCCATATATGATATTCTTAGAATAATTTTGATTTGAAAGGAAAAATTAACCAGTGTTTTTCTCTTTCTAAGGAAAAATGTGCACATTTACATTTATTCTTCTAACTGAAGACACCAGTTTCACTTCTATCACCTGCTTGAATGCTTTCTGTGTTACATATTCATTTTGTTGTAATATGCTATAAAGATTATTCAGTTTGCTATAAAGTTGGTGTTCCTTATGCATACTTGATTCAATCTTACTCTAAATAGTGATTGTCAGGAAGGAAGCACTATGTATTTATTTATAATAGAGTTTGACAAACTACAGCCTTTCATGCCAAATCCTCCCCTTTCTGCCTGTTTTTGTAAATAGTGTTATTAGGATACAGCTACACCCATTTGTTTGCATATTGTCTGTGACTGTTCGCTCACCCTAGTATCAGAGAAGAATAATTGTGACAGAGATCTTATGGCTGCAAAAGTCCACAGTATTTACTATCTATCCCTTTATTTTTTTTTCTATCTATCCCTTTAAATACAATATTTATCAATCCCTTATCTAAACACACAGATGCACACTTCTCTTTGACATGTAAAGCAGATTTTAAACATCAAAATCAAGTAGTGACAATCTACTATTATATACTGCCAGTCTGGCACTTAAAGGTTATTTTTTAAGAGTGTAATGATAAATGTAAGGTAATCTGGGAAATCCTGAAATGTATTCATTTTTGAAAGAAAAAAAATATGATTTCACAATACCACAGGAGAACAACACACTTAATTACATAGAATTGAATTCCTTAATACGGAAAATACCTATAAGATATACTTATTTCAGGGATCAAAAAAGATGACCTTTCTTAAAGGTATGTTTGTCACCTGACAATTGTCATCATAGTTCTTTAAAAAAAAAAAATACTTCAAATTATAGAAACTGCAGCCGTGGCAATTATAGAAGAGCAACAACATATGCATATTAAAAAATACTTCAACTTTTTATTTTATGTTAAGCCCACTTAAATAGTTTCTTTTTCCTTATAAAGCAGAACTAACTCTATTTGAATAAATGTACTTCATTTCACATCAATAAACACCCAAGGGTGACATAAAATTTGACAGTGATATAAGTGGTGAACCACTATCTATTTCTTACGTGTCTGATCCGGAGTATTAATCGTGCTGTTGGTATTTAAAGGGTTGCAGTGAACATTCCCATTGGTATTCTATAGCAATTTAATCACAATGCTATTCATCATTAAGTGTTACCCTGTGGATAATATCATTCACCGTAGGGCTGATATTATGATACACTGGGGGCACCAGACAGCTTTGTCTTCATTAGCTGATTTACGTGGTGACTTGCAAGATTAAATGTCATCAATGACCTCCTAATTGCAAAAACCATTGGCCTCCTTAGAGTTCTTATGCTAATCGTCCTTTTTGCAGTTACTTGACCCTGTTAAAAACCACATTCATTTTATACCCTTTTCTCTCGACTTCCCTGATTCTACATGTTCCTAATTCAGTCTTTTTCTCAAAATGTTCACTTTCAGTCCATTTTGATGACTATATTTCCTCTACGTTGTTCTTAAACTAAGCTTTTCCAAGGTTCCTTCAATGAGCTGCTTTTTTAATTTGTGCTCCTCTCAGGTCATTTCCACTTCCGTTAATTTACTTTCTTTTTGTGTCCAGTCATAGATTCAACTTCTTGCTTCACCTGGAGAGGGGAGGGAAGAAAAAAAAATGGAGTTTAAGTAGAAAAAGGCCTTTTATTTTTTATAATTAATTCCCTCCTGCATACTCTGTGTTAGGCCTGACATAAAGAATTGTTGACTTTTTTCTTTTATTTTTCTTTCTTTTCTTTCTTTCTGTCTTTTTTTAACCACATGGATTTCAATAAATATCACCCAAGCTACATTTGTGTTATCTAATATTAAAGTCCATTTCTCCATGCTGAAGATTGTTCCTTTGATAATACATATCAAGTATATATTTGGTTAAATTTTAGTGTTCATTTTTATGACTTATTGCCAATATCCTCTAACAAAAATTGTGAAAGTTCTGAGATTTTATCCTATTACCAAATTGAAAACTTAACTTGCCACAGCTCCAGGGATGCTAAGCAGAAGATACAAGACTTCTGAGTCAAGAACAAAGGATAGTGTAGTGCTCAGAGAAATGACAGTAGCTAGAGAATCAGTATTTGTGCCTCAAATCACTTAGGCTGATACAAAGACAGTCAGGTGATGCCCACACATGTAGTGAGTTGTGTTAGAGGAAAACAAAGCCTATCTCAGGGAAACCAAATTTTCTATAAGAGGCGATAAGCCTATGTGTTAGGATTCTCCAGGCAAATAGAACCAATAGGCTACATATGAATATATAAGACTTATTATGGAATTGGCTCACATGATTATGGAAGCTGAGATATCCCACATCATCTTGTTTGAAAGCTAGAGAAGCAGGAAAGTCAGTGGTATAATTCCGTCCAAGTCTGAAGGCCTGTGAACCAGGAGAACAAAAGAAGATGAATGTCCCAGCTCAAGAGGAGAGATAGAACACACTCTTCCTCCAACTATCTGTTCTGTCCGGGCCCACAATGGATTGGGTACGGTCAGCCCACATTGGTGAGGTACAGTGTAAGGGAAGATAACCTTTACTTGGTCTACTGTTTCAAATGCTTATCTTTTCAGGAAACACCTTCATAGATATACCCAGAAATAACGTTCTATCAGCTATTTGCATCCCTTAGCCCTGCCAAATTGACACATAAAATTAAGCATCACAACCTACCTGACTTTTCCCTAAGGTGAAGGCATTTTCCTTATCATACTGGACAATGAATAAAACAACTCTGTACTCTGAGATGTGGAGATGAGAGGGTGTGGGGAAGACACTGTCTTCAAGGTCACTCACTGTACAAACATTCTTGGAAAGATATTCTGAAACAAAAAGCAGTCACGATCCCAGGACTTGCAGCAGCGTGAGAGACCCATGGCAAAATTTCTCCCGGTAATATCTTCCTCTTGTATCCTATACTGTTTTGGCTTCTGAAAAATTCCCCATTAGTCTGCCACTACTTTGACCAGTCTAATTAATCTGACTGGCAGAAGCTGGTCCCACATCCATTCAATGTATCTCATACATCATTTAATTAAGTCTACTTTCAATAGGACTCCTGAAGGATGAGTCCAACTTAAAATATTGACTTGAGCTACACTTCCAGAGTCCTAGATGCAGCATTATTGGACCCCAGGCAGTAATCCAGGTAGAGAAGGATGTACTCTCAATCGCCCAGTCTCTACCTTTACCTGCCAGGAAGAAGTTTAGAGCAGTTCTGTCATCCTAACCGCCCTGACCAGGATATTAAGGCAAACCTGAACGCCTTCCAGGGCTACTGTGGTGTCATTGATCAATTCAGGTAAAGTCAGACACAAACTTTTGTACTATCTTTTCTAATTGGATGATTCCCTTCATGGAGGAAACTGCCAACATCGTGTGCCTAAATAATGAATGAAGTTATCTCTCTGCACTTAACTAATGGATTATCTTCTAGTTATTATTTTTTTGTATATTTTTATTGGAGTTTGATTTGCCAACATATAGCTAATACCCAGTGCTCATCCCATCAAGTGCCCTCTTCATTGCCCATCACCCATTTACCCCAGTCCCCCACCCACCTCCCTTTCACTATTCCTTGTTCTTATCCCAGAGTTAGGAGTCTCTCATGTGCTGTCTCCCTCACTGATATTTCCCAGTCATTTTTTCCTCCTTTACCCTTTAATGCCTTTCACTATTTCCTATATTCCTCGAATGAATGAAACCATATAATGCTTGTCTTTCTCTAATTGACTTATTTCACTCAGCATAATACCCTCCAGTTCTAACTACATTGAAGCAAATGGTGGGTATTTGTTGTTTCTAATGGCTGAGGAATATCCCCCAAATAACCAAGGTCAGTGTCATTTTAGAGATATGTCTGCAATTGTGTGAAGGCTACATGGCCCGTTGATGGTGTCTTCCTAACATTTAAAGATTACTTATGACCAGCCTCAAAGTGCATTTTGTCAGATTTTTGGCTAGTGTTTGTTTGTTTGTTTGTTTGCTTGTTTGTTTTTGAGGGTAGTGAGGGGCCAAGTTAATGCCCAGTTTCAACAAATAGTATAATTTTAAGGGCACGCATGGTGCCTCTGAAAAGAGTGCTGTTTACAATTGTTGGGACCTTAAGTGGGACATAGATGAGTCAGGGACATTGATGAATGACACCTACAATGTAGCCTCCCAGGTGCTGCTAGCCCTAGGAGTTTATTTACCTCTCCAGTTTCCCCCTTTGAATAGGTAATAGAGAACGATTTATTCCTGTATGATAACACAATTAGATGAACATGTTCATCACTGGTTTCCGTGGACTTCCCTCAAATCTTTTTAATCAACCCATGAGGCTTTCATCCTACCTCTCCATTAAGACACATCTGTTACACCACTCCATTCTCGTCCCCTCAATAGTCAAGAGCTGTGAAGGGTTTGATATTTTACTTTTCTAGCAAGGTAACAAACTAGTTTGCCTTCATCATATGGATGGAGGCATAAGACATAGAATTCCTGGATCAGAGGACAAAAGATTAGTACAGACATAGTAATAGTTGAATATCAGCATTTGCTTTGGTTCCTCAATCCCCAAGTCCCTCTGGATGACATACAGTGGGTCAGGTAATGCCTGTAAGGCAGTTAATTACATAGGACAGGAAAGCCAAGTGCAAGGACCCAGGTCTCTCATAGTGGAGATGAGGCCTCCTGGCCCTTGTCCTGGAGGTGGACAGTATGTTTATACTTATCATACTGGAGACCTAATAAACACACCCTTTGCTCCTGTGCCTCTATTCTAAGACTGTTCACTCTGCAGACATCCTTGGAAAAATAACCTGGAACAACAGCAGCCAGTACCTCTGGTTGTAAAGAAACACGAGAATCCTTTTCCCATACCTTAGTACCTTAGATTGAAGAAATAATTAAGGAAAAAGGATCAAAAATAATATTTATGTAGCCCTTCCAAAACAGAGACATGGAACAAGTAAATGTTTCTTTATAAGCCACGTCTCTGATATAAGTCACTTTGAGCAATTAAGGAAATAAATCAAAATAATTCATTCTAAATTTATTTACCTGCATGGCAATTGAGGAAGACAGCACTTAACTTTCTAGGCAAGGGAACTCGACTACCAATGCACTAATTCATATTTTACGTTTACATATTCCCTCATTTCCTGAGATGGGCTTTCTAAACATACGTGTAGAAAGCCTGGATTCTCTTCTGTTCTTATCTGTAACAGCAATGGTGAGAATTTAAATAATAAAGGCTAATATGGAGTGAAGCCACTTGAACCCTTTAGAAAATTTAGAGGGATGCCTGGGTGGCTCAGTGGTTGGGCACCTGCCTTTGGCTCAGGGAGTGATCCCGGGGTCCTGGGATTGAGTCCCTCATGGGGCTCCCTGCAAGGAGCCTGCTTCTCCCTCTGTCTGTGTCTCTGCTTCTCTCTGTGTGTCTCTCATGAATAAATAAATAAAACCTTAAAAAAAAAAAAGAAAACTTTGAGCAACCTGCAATGATAAATTGCTTTCACTCAATTTGCCTTTATTTGTACACCCCAGAGGTCATGATTGCCAGCACTGGTTGCTTTATTCTCTTGAATACATGTCTCCATTTCTGGTATCCCACGCTCCAGGCAGAAGGTGGAATAAAAACTACTGAATGAAACAATAAAAGAAATAAAGGAAAAGACAGTAAAAACATAATGGATAGAGATAATTATGGCAAATCTTGGAACCATCTAGACAAGTAAACAGTGGATTCTCTTCCCAGACATTATTGTCATAATTTTTTACCTTTCCCAAACTGACAAGTAAAACATCCAATGTCATGGATATCTTAATTTTTTTTTTATTTTCGTTTCATGTTGTGTATCATTTTTTCACACTTAATAGCTAATTATATTGTCTTTTTAATCCATGTACTACTTGCTTATATACTTTGTCTATTATTCTATGAAGTATTTTTCATTATAAAACCTTTTAGCTTTAAGAAAATTGATCTTGGGGCACCTGGGCAGCTCAGTGGTTGAGCGTCTGCCTTCGGCTTCTGCCTTTGTCTCTGCCTCTCTCTGTATCTCTCATGAATAAATAGATAAAATCTTTAAAAAGAATTGGTCTTATTGTATGTGTTTAAAATAATTTCCCCCCTTTTTTTCCTAAACACAACTCATAAAATAATGCATGTGCCCAGAATGATTTTAATTTCTATTTTATGTTATCTTAAATTCTTAGGCCCTGATGAATTTATGTTTTTTTTTTATTTTAATTCTTAGAAAAGATCATACTCTTTTGATTACCAAATCTTTAAAGCATACTTTAATAAGCAATAAGTATAGTTTCCCATACTTTAATCTCTTATTCAAATGTATTTTTCAAGATATTCTTACCTGTTCCCACTTCAATTTTTTTTTTAATTTTTTTTTTTTTATTTATGATAGTCACAGAGAGAGAGAGAGAGGCAGAGACACAGGCAGAGGGAGAAGCAGGCTCCATGCACCGGGAGCCTGACGTGGGATTCGATCCCGGGTCTCCAGGATCGCGCCCTGGGCCAAAGGCAGGCTCCAAACCGCTGCGCCACCCAGGGATCCCCTCAACTTCAATTTTTAAAAGTTATCTAATTCCGCAAAAAATATTGATATTTCATTGGAATTATATCTTATGGAGATCAATATTTAAAACACTCAATCTTAAAGGTGAGCACTATAAATCAAGGTATACTCGGGGTAAGACATTTGAATTTTCTTTGATATAAGCTAAAACAAATAATATAAAGCTATATTTCTTTAATATAACTAGACTCAGTTGACCCCAGATATTCTGTCTCTCCTGGTACTGCAGAGATGTTCTGTTTTATATGCATATACTTCTCGTGGTGTACACAATTTAAGTATTTTTAGTTAGTTAACTATGTAAGTGATTGCTTCTGGCCTTTAAGCCTAGAGAGTAGGACACTAGTTTGCCCATCCCCATATTTCTCAGGTGACAAGTTGCTTTAAAAATGATTTAGGCAGATCATTTCTGCCTAGATTTTTAAAAATCCCTTCTCCAATGATGTGGTTTTCTAATAGCTTCTTTCATTGGCCTATTTTCTGGGTCCTTGAACATTTTGTCATCATACTCTAGAACTCTTTCTTTTTGCAGAGCAGGCATATTCAATTCTAATAGTAAGTTTCGAATTATGTGATAAATTCTGATTAATATATTTCAGTTATGTTTAGCTTGGCTTACTGCTCCTATTTGATTTAGGCATGTGGAAGTCAAGATATATACTGTGTTGGCTTCCATTCTACTCCCAGTCAAAGACCTTTAGTAGATCTGCAAAATGACTGCTAAATGATCAATCTATTAGTAACTCCCTCAATTACATAATTGGCCTTTGTTGAGCCATCATTTTTTAGTAGTCACAGAGAGGTTAGAGATGGAATCTTAGAGCACTAAAAGTTCAGACTTTGCACCCTCCAACAACTCATTGCCAACAAATCTCAAAACAGAATAGGTTTGAAAACTAATTTATCTATTAAACAGTTTATCTTTCTTTCAATTAACTTGTCCCAATTACAAAACTTTGTAAAGAAGCTTGTACATCTGAAAAACTGATAATTACCATGATTTAGCCTATAGTCTCGAAATGTCAACTAAAGGCCATGGTCTTCAATATTTAGGTGTAAATGATGAAGATCATCAAACAAGAAATCTCCACTAAACAAGAAAGGATTAGTGTTCTGTTAGGAAAAAGTGGAAATTGTATAAGCTAGGAAGGAAAGCTCCCCATTCCTCATCCACTCCACTCCACAATATTACCAATGTTTACAGTAGACATTGATCAAGGAGATAGAACTGATTGTAGAGTGATACTTGCTATTAAACTTACAGACTCTCTAAGAATACCACTTGGAGAGTCAGGTTCATTTGGGAACTTGGTCATGGAACCATGGGTATGTTTGCTGGAGATGGGAAATCCAAGCTCAAGAACAAGCTTAAAATTTTACCAAGCAAAATAATCCTCTTAATTTATGTTACCTCACTTCCTTATTGGCCTTGACAATATTTTATGATAAACTTGGTTTTTATTATTAGATTTTAAACCCTAGATTATCTAAGTTTATAGTGATAATGGGACAATATTAATGTTCCCTACTGGAAAATCAAATTGACATGTTTTTACTAAGTATCCAGAGATAGATACCATATTTCTGAGACAACAAACTGATAACAGATATAGCATATACTAGAAATGTGTGCAATATAGCAAGAGGAAGAAATGGACTTTGTAGTTGGAAACTAAATTTTTGACAAAGCATGTCCAGTTTCAATTTTTAACATCCTACAGTCTCCACTGCTCTACTTTTAGCTTCTTATTCTTGAATATGTGTGCCATGCTTTCTTTTCTTGACCCAATACCTCTCTCAAGTGTCATCTTATGATAGGTGTCTATATTGTCCACTATATCACTAGACATCCATCTAAAGAAGTAACTTCATAGTACTTTCTCATATGTGGCCATGGAAGACAATAGGCCTATTGGTTCTCTTCACTGTGTAGAATCTGGGGCAGCTAAACTGGCTGAAAAGACCCTGAATAGCCAGAGGAATGTTGAAAAAGAAAACCAAAGCTGGTGATATTACAATGCCTGACTTCAAGCTCTAGTACAAAGCTCTGATCATCAAGACAGCATGGTACTGGCACAAAACAGACACATAGATCAATGGAACAGAATAGAGAACCCAGAATTGGACCCTCCACTCTACGGTCAGCTAATCTTTGACAAAGCAGGAAAGAATATCCAATGGAAAAAGGACGGTATCTTCAACAAATGGTGTTGGTAAAATTGTACAGACACATGCTGAAGAATGAAACTGGACCATTCTCTTATACCATACACAAAGATACTCTCAAAATGGATGAAAGATCTAAATGTGAGACAGGAATCCATCAAAATCCTAGAGAACACAGGCAACAACCTTTTTGATCTTGGCCACAGTAACTTTTTGCAAGACATGTCTATAAAGGTAAAGGGGAAAAAAAAATAAGGAAGTATTGCAACTTAATCAAGAGAAAAAGCTTCTGCACAGCAAAGGGAAGAGTCAACAAAACTAAAAGACAATCTACAGATTGGGAGAAGATATTTTCAAATAACATATCAGATAAAGAGCTTGTACCCAAGATCTATTAAAAACTTATCAAACTCAACACTCAAAATCAAAAAATCCAGGCAAGAAATGGGCAGAAGGCATGAGCAGACATTTCTCCAAAGAAGACCCACACATGGCCAACAAGCACAGGAAAAAATGCTCCACATCACTTGCCGTCAGGGAAATACAAATCAAAACCAAATGAGATATCACTTCACAATGGTGAGAATGGCTAAAATTAACCAGACAGGAAACAGCAAATGGTCATGACAATGAGGAGAAAGGGGAACCCTCTTATACTGTTGGTGGGAATGCAAGCTGGTGCAGCCACTCTGGAAAACAGCGTGGGGGTTCCCCAAGAAGTTAAAATAGAGCTACCCTACAACCCAGCAATTGCACTACTGGGTATTTATCTCAAAGATACAGATGTAGTGAAATGAAGGGGCATCTACACCCTGATACCTATCATAGCAAAGTCCAAAATAACCAAACTGTGGAAGGGGCCGAGATGTCCTTTGACGTGTGTGTGTGTGTGTGTGTGTGTGTGTATACAAAAACATGCACACATATACACAATGGAATACTACTTAGCCATCAGAAAAGAACACCTACCATTTACATCAATGTGGATGGAACTGGAGGGTACTATGCTGAGTGAAATAAGTCAATCGGAGAAAGACAATTATCATATGGTTTCACTCATATGTGAAATATAAGAAATAGTGGAAGGGATCATAAGGGAATGTGGGCAAACTGAGTGGGGAAAAATTAGAGAGGAAGACAAACCATGAGAGATTCCAGACCATAGGAAACAAACAAATGGTTCTGGAAAGGGAGGGCATTAATAACAGCACATGAGGGATCCCTGGGTGGCGCAGCGGTTTGGCGCCTGCCTTTGGCCCAGGGCACGATCCTGGAGACCCGGGATCAAATCCCATGTCGGGCTCCCGGTGCATGGAGCCTGCTTCTCCCTCTGCCTGTGTCTCTGCCTCTCTCTCTCTCTCTCTGTGACTATCATAAAAAAAAAAAAAAAAAAAAAGAACAGCACATGATGTGATAGCACTGGATATTATACTATATGTTGGCAAATTGAATTTATATTTAAAAAAAGAAAAAAAAAGAAAACTTCTCCTCACTTATTCAAACTATGACAGTACCTACTCTGTTTTCAATGTAAAAAGTGGCATTGACTTTGATGAAGCAATCATCAAATTGATAGGAAACAGTGGTTAACCTTGAGACAGTCATGTGATCTAGCTGGGCCTTGCCCATGTGCTACTCCCACATCTCTGCTTCTAGTGTCATAGATGCCAAAGGTTTGAGAGTATGAATCACACATGATGAAAAAAGTAGAAATAAGAGATAATCATGAGAAACAGAGTCCTGGCAGTCTGGTTATATTTTTAACCCACCTTTCTGGGGTTTATTTATTTAAACCAACAAATCACGATATTTTATATAAGCAAATAAAATTTGAATGTAAGCCCCTTGTAACCTAAGAGTGGCAAATAACTTCAAAATTATTATTATTATTTTTAAAGATTTTATTTATTTATTCATGAGAGACACAGACAGAGAGGCAGAGACACAGGCAGAGGAGAAGCAGACCCCATACAGGGAGCCCAAGGTGAGACTTGATCCCGGGATCCCAGGATCATGCGCTGAGCCAAAGGCAGACACCCAACCGCTGAGTCACTCAGGCGTCCCAGTAACTTCAAAATTATAATAAAGGTTCTTGATGTACTCTGAAAGTCTGGGTTAGCATCTTGTCTGAGTTGCTTTGCATCTCAGAATATTTGCTTCCTCCTTTCTTAAATGAGGATAATAATACCCACCTTTCTTTTTTTATATTAAATACAAATTTAATTTTATATTAAATAATACCCACCTTTCTTTTTAAAATATTAATATTCAAATATTTTAGTATTAAATATTTATATACTTAATATATAAAATTGTTAAATTTAATATTCAGTGATTAAACATGTGTAAAGTAGTTTTGAGAGTATTTGCCCCCAAAACACTCAGTGTATTCTTACAACTACCACCACCAGCACCATGCTGTATGCCTGTCTAGTATTATTAAAGTGATTTATCCAAAGATACTCCAACTTTCTGGATCTTTCATTACTAAACCTAGATCTTGTTCACTACTTGCCAAACATTTATGTGTACAAGGTATTGTAATATTTGATACATTTGATTATATTAGCAAGAGTTAAAAACCAGTTGTATGTTGTCTTGGAAAAGTAAATCTTTGAGGACAGAATTGTCCATCTCTCAACATGTTATTATTGCTTTAAGTAGAAAGAATTAGAGCACCGCTTTTCAGGTGAAAAATGCCATGAATTTATTCCTAGTAATTGTTCATTTCATGTGTAATTATTTTCCACATACTGAAGATATGCAATAAATAACCATAAATTAATGCCAAAGTGTTTATAAAATAATTTTTCTATCAAAATTCCTCTTAGCAATGCAACCTAATTTTCAAGCGTATTGTATTGTTGGCACAGTGCAACTACTGATAAATTCAAAATCTACCATGTGGAAAACAGCATAATGTAATAAACTGACTAAAGATTTGAATGAATAGATGAAGTCCATACGTCCAGACCCCCAAAATGCTTGTTAGATATTCATTTCATTCTTATTTACTTACATTTTCTAGGAGATACAATGGTTACTTAAAAAATATGAATCAAGGGCAACCCGGGTGGCTCAGCAGTTTAGCACCTGCCATCGGTCCAGGGCGTGATCCTGGGAAACCTGGGATTGAGTCCCACATCGGGCTGCCTGCATGGAGCCTGCTTCTCATGCGCCTATGTCTCTGCCTCTCTCTGTGTTTCTCTTATGAATAAATATATAAAATATTTAAAAAATATATGAATCAAGAAACTACTATCTGATCTTCTGCAGTAAGCTATTTTAAGGAGTTGTTATATTAAATTTTCTGCTGCAGAGTTGAATATTGAAGGTTCTAAATTCATATATTAATAATTACTGAATTTACTAAAAGATGCACTACTTTACATTATTCAGCTAATAATACGATATGGAACATTTCTCTTTTACTAAGTGAAGAAAAGTATGCCACACTAATTTTCTACTTATTTAGTTAGTGCCAAGTACATTTATATGCATCCTACAAGTCTCTCTTCAAGGATATACTTTGGCCTTGTATTACAATGTACTAAAATTTTGAGAGATGAGATTAAAAATGACAAAGTCTTATGAAATAAATATTTTAAAATAGCTGTATCATAGCTTATGAGAGTAGAAATATATTAATGTAATATTTCTAAAATTATCACTTCTCTTTAGTTATTAGAAGAGTCTACTTATGGTAATAACAAGCACTGACAATAGTTTTATTCATCAGTTATCTTAGCAATAGTAAAACATTTTGTTAAATAACTGACAATTGATCATAGCTGAATGAAGCTAAATTTGATAGCTTCTAAATTTGATAGCATATCTATTGAAAGCTTCTAAATTTGATAGCATATCTATTGAAAGCTAGAATGTACTGCAAACACAATGTCAATTGTATATTTGCACTTATATTTTGCTGCTTAAAAGTTAAAATGGTATTCAGTAAAAATTAAAAACTGACTTTCCTTATATCTTTGAATTCTTTAGAAAAATGTGATTTATTGTTGTGAATGTACTAATGCTATATTAAGAAATAGAAGTTAAAATACTAACAAATCCGTAACTAAGTATCATTAGAAAAGATAGAATCTCTACTTACATATTTACATTAATGTTTATTCATTATAATTTAGATTATATCCACTTTTAAGGTGAAAGTGGCATGACGCATGCAAATATGATTAATTAAAAATTAAAGATAAAAAGAATAATGGGATTATTGATGTTAAGTATTTTATAACATTTAATTTATGCTTTTATTCTATTTTCATTTTCTTAACAACATAAAACAATTATTATCTTAGGACACACATATCAGATTTATTATAAGATAAAGACTAAAACCATGTCAAAAAATAAAAATAAAACAATGTCAAGAAAGAGTAAATTAAGTATATAAAATAAAATAATGGTAAAGATCTTGAAATGAAGGTATGTAGATATATCAATTTTTTCCTGAATTTACCCAGTCATCTCTTATTATATATGACCCACCAAAATGAGGTTTTATTTTATTTTTTAACATTACTTAATTAATGAAAAATATATGATAAGTATTTGTTATGGACTGACCTCCAAAGCTGTCCATGTCCACAACCATGGTACCTGTGAATATATTACCTTGCATGGCAAAAGGAACTGTGCAGACACTATTAGTCTAAGGATTTTGGAATGAAGGGACACCTGGGTGGCTCAGCAGTTGAGCATCTGCCTTTGGCTCAGGGTGTGATCCCAGGCTCCTGGGATCGAATTCTGCATGGGGCTCCTCGCAGGGAGCCCGCTTCTCCCTCTGCCTATGCCTCTGCCTCTCTCTGTGCCTTTCATGAATAAATAAAGAAAATCTTAAAAAAAAAAAACGGGGTGGGGGGGCGGTTTGGAGTAAGGAATATTTTCCTGAATTATGTGAGTGAGTCCAGTGTAGTCACAAGAGTCCTTCTAAGGAGAATATGATCAAGGGTCTCAGTTGGAGCAGGATAGTTGGTGATGGAGGTGGAGGTTGGAGGGATGTGGGGAAGGACAGTGAGTAAAAAAAGCCTTCGTGAATCATTTTAAATTCTACACAGCATTTAATATCAGCTGAATAGATTCAGGTCCCAAGAGTGTGTGAGCTGAGCATCAGGCACATTCCACTGATGATAGGATGACACTTTTCACTTCTGAGACTGACTTTTTGACTGTAGCACAGTTTCTGTGTGGACATAGAACAATCTCAGGAAGAAGGAATCTGAAGTTAACTCTAGTTTGAAGTATATTGCTAGATAAATATTGTCTAAAGTTCACACTAAAATATATGCTGGGTAGTGTATCTATAAGAGACAAAAATTGCCAATAGCACAGAAGTGTAAAGGAATGAGATAAGCTGAGATAAGCATGTGGCCACCAGGGGCTGAAAAAGGCCAGACACTCCTTAGAGTCTATGGAAAGAACACAGCTCTGCCAACACTATTTCCATCCATAAGACCTTTTGCAGATTTCTGACTTTCAGAACTATAACATAATAAATTAGTATTAAGTCTGTGGTAATTTGTTACAGCAGAATAGGAAACTAATATATTATTAATTAAAATTTATATTCTAATGTGCATACTTATAATCACTCTGCATTGTAATTGTTATTACTTCAATTTATTATTTATTAAAGCTGTGGTATATAGCTTTCAGATCATTGTAAATTGCCATTATGTTCTCCACTACCTTTACCCATTTAAATTGTGTTTAGTTGTTATAGGTTTGCTGTTAATGAAGCATTCACTCCACTGACTTCTCAATACTATTTGCTCTGAATAATTTTCATTATCTTAGCATAAAACGTAAATGATCTTTGAAAAAAATATTGGAAAGAATGGAAGAAAATACAGAGCTAGAGAAACCATCTGTACCTAAAGGAAAATCAAGACTCCTCAGACTGGCAAGTGATTGTGTCAAACAACAGAAGGCCCAAGAGGACACGACGGTCATAAAAATAGCATCGAAACGGATCAAGACATTTAATACATCCTTTTGTACCCTAAACTCAGCTTAAATAAATAAGCTTGACCTAGTCTTTCCAACAAATATGATCGTGCTTTTTGATTATGCTAGAAGTATCCCTGGAATCCTAAATTCACTCTATAAATGTTGCTATTTCCATCTCACCTTGCCTACCTGGTAAGGGATCATTTACTATAATATCCAGTAGCAATTTTACTTTATTGGAAAGGCTAAAATTGATGCTGAATAAAGTGTGCACAACCTAGACTTTGTTAATAGTCTTCCAGCTTCACTTTGATATTCAGAATACAAAAAACCTGAGACGAACATTTGGTTTATTTCATACACAGTGAGTAAAAAAAGCCTTCGTGAATCATTTTAAATTCTACACAGCATTTAATATCAGCTGAATAGATTCAGGTCCCAAGAGTGTGTGAGCTGAGCATCAGGCACGATCCACTGATGATAGGATGACACTTTTCACTTCTGAGACTGACTTTTTGACTGTAGCACAGTTTCTGTGTGGACATAGAACAATCTGAGGAAGAAGGAATCTGAAGTTAACTCTAGTTTGAAGTGTATTGCTAGATAAATATTGTCTAAAGTTCACACTAAAATATATGCTGGGTAGTGTATCTATAAGAGACAAAAATTGGCAATAGCACAGAAGTGTAAAGGAATGAGGCTGGGTTAAGGGGAGAAATTTTACCCTGGGACACCCTAATCTTTTAATCTAAACAGTGGGGAAGAGTGTAATGGAGATACAGAAACAGACTAACATGGAAGAAAACCCCAAAAACTTTTTTGAAGAAAACTCCAACAATTTTAACTAATTTCTATATTCCCCAAAATTCAAATGAAAATAATTTCTACATATTTCCAGAAGCTAACCAACCACACCCCTATTGTGCAGGAGGTGTTTATAATTTGGTCCCAGCCATGCAGACACTTATTTGAACATCATCATTAGAAGGAGTCTTCTCACCTTTGTCATACAACCAACTCAGGTATTGAATGTTTTAATTGTGCAAAATATCTCATCGCTGTTTAGACAACAGGTTTTGCCTCAGAGACATAATCCGTAGATTGACAAAGTCACAGTCTCTTCCACAGGTATTGGAAGGGGAAATTTAGAGAAATGTTCTGAGAATGATAGAAACATCTGGAGCAGAGGATATATTGGAGGCATCCATCTTACTGTCAAACAAGGACCAGAGGATTGAAGAGGCCTGGCCTGCACAGTCTGGAAATCAGGAGACATGAGATCGAATGTATGACCAAGTATTCAGAAGGGACCAGATCCATATTGCATTTAGTGACCCTTCCCAGCTCGAAAAATGCTGAGGTGCTGCTGTGGGTCATGTGGCACCACTTACTCTTGAAATAATGATACAGGTAACCCTGTAGGTCATTACAGACTTTGGAAAAACAGTTAAAAACAAACACTTTTAAATTTTCCCAAGTTGAACTTACAACTACATCAATGATAAAACAATAATGCCAATTTTTAAAATAAATATGGACATACTACGATAAATTAACTCTATAGACTTATGAATATAGATGTAAAAAAAACCTTTAAACCTATCAGCAAGTTAAATTAAAAAATATGTTAAAATAATTATCCACCATGCCAACTATTTTTCAATCATATTAATGCAAGGTTGGTAATTTTAGGATATTTTTGCATAATTAGAATCGTACAGATGATCAATAAATAGATCCCCATCCAAATAAAATTCTGTAATAATTTGATACAATGTTTTAAAATTCATGGTAAAATGACCTTCAAAATCTGAAATACATATTTCCTCAAAGCACATTTGTTTGAAAGTCATGCCAATAAACTGTTTTTACCTATCTACACTAAAGTGATTTAAAATTTTTTTTGCCAAGGAATAAAGAATAGAAAAATAAATAAAACACATACTGATTTTTCAGGATCAACTAAAAGAATTATTAAAAGTAATAATGTGTAACTTTTTGTTAAATTCAATAACTCTTTTTTATACTAGCAATAAGTAGCTGAGAGTTGTCGTGGGAAAAATGTATCCATTTTGAATAACTAATAAATAATAATGATAAACAAAATAAGTGGAATATTAAAGAACAAATATATATATATACATTTATTGAGTGTATGAATGGAGGTAATAAAAGAATGGTAGAAATAAATAAATAGGTGGAATTATGGAATACTGTAAATATGGCATAATTTCTAAAGTAATGCATGGTTTAAAATAATTTATATTAATTCTAAACCATATCATGTCTTAATGATTCAAAGTTGTCATCATACTATTACTTTACCACATTTAGCTGTTCTCCTAGGATCCAGTTTACTTCCACATCATCCATTAGTATATGTAAGACATCATCGAATATATTTTTAGATCTATTGTTGTCCATTTGACTGCAAATTTGAATTATATGAGAATGTTCACAAGTCTTTAAGGAGGGGACCAGGCAATTTCATCAGAAAATCTAGGTGTGAGCCAGGCAGTACATTTTTCAAAACCTCCAAGGGAGTTCCCATGTGCAGTCATAGTTGTGAATGAATATTGGAAAAATAGTTTTGCACAACCACTTTTATTTTATTTGAATACATTTCTGGGACAGAAATTGGTTGTGCAAAAACATTTCTTTTAATTCATTGTTATGCCTTCCTGAAAGAATATGCTAGTTTATAATTTCACCGGCAGAGGATGAAAGAACCCACTTTCTAGCAACTGATCACTCTGTTTTATAATTTCTTTTGGCCATTGTCATCTTGCTTATAACACCAATGACAATACACAGATAATGCTAATATATGTGTTTTGAGCTGGATGTTCTTATTTCTTTTGGAAGTTTCCTTTTCATAATTATGACAATATTTAGGCTACTGTATTCCTCTTTTATTCCTCTTTTACATCCTGCTTTTAAGGCTTCTCTCTCCTTTTTTGTGTGCTGTAACTTTAGTAAGCTACCATTATTACACTTATTTACAAACTATCAACAATTTCCTTAAAAGAGACTATAAGCTTGTGATTGTATATCATATATGATTGTGCTGTGATGTATTATATTTCTATTGTATTAACCTCATATATTTTTACCTTTATGATTTAATTTTTACAGTTTTCTCTTTTTATTTATTTTTTAAGTATTTAATTTATTTATTCATGAGAGACACACAGAGAGAGGCAGAGACATGGACAGAGGGAGAAGCAGACTCCCCATGGGGGGCCCGACATGGGATTCAATCCCAGGACCTGGGGATCACGACCTGAGCCAAAGACAGACTCTTAACCACTGAGTCACCCAGGAGCCCCTACAGTTTTCTCTTTAATACATCAGGATTTGGTCACTTGTGTTTCAAATGCAAGCTACACACCTGTAATTTATTTTTCCCAAATAGCTAACCTTATTTAATAAATAATTACATAATACATCTTTTTCTCGATTGACTTCAAATGCCATTTCTATCATATATCCAATTCTTATTTGTACTTATATTATGTCCGCAATGTTTATTTTATTCCACTGAGCAGATGATTATTTCTTTAACTGACATTGTATAACTTTAATAATTTTAGTTTACTCTCTATTTATTATTTGGTAATTAAAAGCTCTCCTCTTCATACTTTTTTTGCCAAAGGGGACCTTGCTAGTTTCATATATCTCTTTCCACAGATGTATTTTATTTATTTATTCTTTAAAGATTTTATTTATTTATTCATGAGAGAAGCAGAGACATAGGCAGAGAGAGAAGCAGGCTCCATGCAGGGAGCCCGATGTGGGACTCCCTCCCAGGACTCGAGGATCACGACCTGGCCGAAGGCAGTTGCCTAACTGCTGAGCCACCCAAGGATCCCCACAGATGTACTTTAGAATAATTCTGACTTATTGAAAAAATTAAACTCTCTTGAAATTTTATTGAACTATATGAAATATATGTATATCACCTCTACAAAAGTTACTATTTTCATTCAGAAATGTGGCTTACTTCTGCACGTGTTCAAAGCTTTAAAGACAAATCAACTCTCTTAATAAAGTTTTTTTGGTTTCCTTCATGTGTCATGTGACATAGATGGATATAAATATATCATTTTTGTTTTTGTTTCTGTTTTCAGGTGGAACACTGGATTTGCAGGTGATATGTCCTAATGAGGGCTGAGGCAATCTCCCCCAGATTTAGCCTTTGTCTACAAGGTGACCTTGTGTCTCTCCTGAAGGCATCTTGGCTCAGCTAGTGAGGCCCCTGTAATTGATGAATATGGCAAAGTGAGCCCTAAGGCTTAGGTCGTGAAGGATAACACAGCTTAGGTTCTATTCTTCAGGGTCCTGAGTCAACCTGTGATCAGTCCAGCTGCTCTAAGGCCACCATGGTAGGGCCACATAGAACAGATCTGAGCCTAAGAGAGATAGGAAGTGACAATAAGTTTCTTTCTTGACATTGTTATCTTCTATCTTTTGTTGTTTTACTTTTCAATCTACCTTATTAGCTAGAATATTTGGAACAGTATTAAATTATATGAGTGATAGTGGCCTTCCTTCTTCCCCTGTTCTGCCTAAATGGTAAGGCCAAAAATTATTGTAGTGGCAAGCATGCTTCTTGGCATTACCATTTAAGAGGTACAAAGAAAAGAAGGCCACTATACCATAGGACACGTGAGCAGTTAATTGCACATTTCACATCAAAACTGCTGAGTATCATATCTGTTTTGTACCCGAAGAGAGAGGCCATTCGGTTTACCTTGAACTATGCCTGGTTTTCCAAGTTCTTTCTGAGGTACTATCAGGAAGGTTTCCTGATTGTTAAAATCTCTTGGCCTGATGTCAGAGCCCAGTACCAGTCTAATGAGAAGTGTGTTTAACAGAACCAATAACAAAAACAAGAAGTTTTGGTTATGTGAATAATTTTACCACTACAATGCTTATTTTGTTATTTTTCTATAAATTATATTTAAATAAAACATCCTAAATTATATTTAATTTATTTAAAGAACAGAATTATTCTGTTCAGAATTATTCTTATTCCTTAGTTCTAACTCTTCAAAATGAAGACAGAAAAAAAAATGAAGACAGAATGATAAAAAATAAAACAGCTTTTGGGAATGCTAACCTTGACTACTTAAGCCCATAAAATGGAAGCAAATGCCATTGGGTCATTAAACATAGCCATTGGCAACTAAATTAACTTCTCCTTGATGAGAAGTTTGACTTGCGATTTCCTCAAAAGGAAAAAACTAATTAGTGCAATCTTAACAGAATATGTTCTGATTTAAATGAATTTGATAATGTCAGTATCCATCTAATTATATCTCATTATTCATTTATGACTCGTTGTGTATCAAAAATTGATTTATGATGATTCGCAAACAGAAATGCAGATAAACAAAATAAACACCAATAAATGAAAATTGGAATAGGAAGACTGAAAGCTAAAATCATCATATAAAACAAAAATAATGAATCTATAGAGCAGTCACAAAGGAGTATATAATTTGGGTTCTGAAAATTTATTAATGTGATATTTTACTTTGAACAAAATTGTACTAAAGAATAATCTCAAATAACATCAATATTGTTTTAGCCAAAATATGGATATTACTTTTACTCTGACATTTGAGATCAAGCCAAAATTCAAAGAGGATTGGACCAGATGATGGTTTGTACTGGGAACTTGAGAAACATTGCCTAGGGTGAGTAGATTCCTTTTTTCCTTTAGTCTAACCATTGAAAAATAATGAACCTAATTCATGCTAATAGCGAGGTTTTCAGAAAGTTAAAAAAAAAATATGTGTCCAGAAAAGGACATTATCAATTATGCACTGATCAAGAATAAAATGGTTTAAATTGTGTGTTATTCCTGCCAGTTATATGGTCCCTCGAGTCACAGCATTCTCTCAATTGGATGGACAGTTTCACTGAAATTTAGGTAATGTAAATCATATAAAGAGGTTGAATTAATAACTGCTGAGCATGTGGTTCTTATCCCTGCACTAAAAGTGCTGATTTAATTTAAATCCATTCCTCATGCACATATTATCTTTAAAATTTAAGAAATTTATTTATTTTTATTTTTTTAGCTTCATTAAGGTAAAACTGAAAGATAAAATCATATATATTTGAGATGTATATGTGATGACTTGCTATACAAATACATTGTGAGATAATCACCACAATCAAATTAACAACCCCATTACCTCAGTTACTTTTTTTTTTTCCCCTGGTGTGAATGTTTAAAATTTACTTTTGGCAAATTTCAAGTTTGCAATTCAGTATTTGGTGAACTGTTGACCCTTGAACAGCATGGGGATGTGGGGTGCCAAACCCCGGTGCAGTTGAAAACCTATGTTTACCTTTTGAATCCCCCAAAACTTAATCACTAACCACCTACTGTTAACTGGAAGCCTTATCAATAACAGGGTTAACACATATTCTCTGTTATATGCATTATATACTATATTCTTACAATAAACTAGAGAAAAGAAAATTATTGATCATTAAGGAAATCATAAGGAAGAGAAAATACATTTACAGTACTGTATATATATATATATAAAAGAAAAATAAATCTGTAAGACCTGCAGTGTTCAAACCCATGTTCAAGGTCTCTATGCTGTCTCTAATCTTATACCTGAGAGTTTGGATCCTTTGACCAATGTTCCCCATCTCCCTCACCACGAAGCTGCAAGCAACCACCATTCTACTCTTGTTTTTGTTGTTGTTGTTGTTGTTGCTGTTGTTTTGTTCATTTTTTTTTTAATTCCACATATAACTGATGGCGTACAGTACGTGTTTCTCTCTCAGGCTTACTTCACTCAGTATAATGCCCCCCAGGTTCACCCATGTTGTTGCAAATGGCAGGATTTTCTTCATTTTTATGGTTGAAGATGTTCCATTATATATACAATTATATTACATCATATTACATATACAAAGACATACATATATACATACATATACATGAGATTTCCATACCTTGGCTATTGTGAATAATATTGCAATGAACATAAAAATGTAGATATCTCCTAGACATGGTGATTTAATTTTCTTTTTTTTTTAAGATTTTATTTATTTATTCATGAAAGACACACAGAGAGAGGCAGAGACACAGACAGAGGGAGAAGCAGGCTCCATGCAGAAGCCCCACGTGGGACTAGATCCCAGAACTCTGGGATCATGCCCTGAGCCGAAGGCACACACTCAACCAGTGAGCCACCCAGGCATCCTATGATTTAATTTTCTTTGGGTATATACCCAGAACTGGGATCACTGGATCACATGATACTTCCATTTTTTGTTTCTTAAAGAACCTCCATACTGTTTTTCACAGTGGCTGCACCAATTTACGATCCTACCAATAGTGCATAGGAGTCTCTTTTCTTCACATCCTCACTAACACTTGTTATCTTTGTTTTCTTTACAAGAGCCATCCTGCCAGCCACAAGGTGATATCTTACTATAGTTTTTATTTCCATTTTCCTGATGAAGAGTAAGTACTTTTTCATATACCTATTGGCCATTTACACATCTTTGGGGAAAAAAATCTATTTAGGTCCTTGCTTATTTTTTAATTGGATTTTTTTTTGGCTTATGAACTACTTTTATATTTTGGATATTAAACCTTTATCAGAAAAAAATAAATAAATAAATAAATAAATAAATAAATAAATAAACAAACAAACCTTTATCAGGTATGTGGTTTGCAAATATTTTCTCCCATTCCATATGCCTTTTCTTTTGGAAGATGGTTTCTTTTGTTGTGCTGAAGTGTGTTCTTTTTTCTTTTGTCCTCTTTTGCTTCTGGTGTCACAGCAAAAATATCGTTGCCAAGTCCTGTATCTAGGAGTTTTCCACCTGTTTTCTTCTAGGAGTTCTATGGTTCCAGGTCACTTAGGTCTTTACTCCATTATGAATGTATTTTGGAAAATGGTACAAGTTATCAGTTCAACTTCATTTGTATGTGGAACACAGTTTTCATAACACCATTTATTGAAGATATTATTATTTCCCCCTTGTGTGGGTGCCCTTGAGCTGGTGCCCTCCTCAAAAATTCATTGACTGTATGGATAGGTTTTTTTCTGGATTCTCCATTCTACTATATTTTTTATATGTCTGTTTTCACAGCAGTACCACGTTATTTGATTAGTTTGTTACATAGTTCAGAATCAAAAACTGCGATGCTCCCAGATTTGTTCTTCTTGCTCAAGATTACTTGGGCTACTGAGGTCTTTTGTGGACCAAAATGAATTTAAAATTGTTTTTTCTACTTCTGTAAAAATGTCAATGGGATTTTGATAGAGATTGCACTGAATCTGCAGATTATTTTGAGTAATATGACTATTTTAGAAATATCAATTCTTCTGATCAATGAAGATGGGATATATTTCCACTTATTTGTGTTTTTCAATTTATCGCATCAATGTCTTAGAGTTTTCAGCGTACAGATCTTTCACTTTCTTGGGCAAATCCATTCCTGGTTATGTTTTGTATGGTATTATAAGTGGGATTGTTTTCATAATTCTTTTTTGGGTAGTTCATTGCTAATGTATACAAATGAAACTAATTTTTGTATACTGTATTGATTTTGTATCCTACAATTTTACTGAACTCATTTATTCTAATAGTTTTTTGGTAGAGCCTTTAGGATTCTCTGTGTAAGACCATGTCATCTGCAAACACATTTTTCATGTCTTCTCTTCCTATTTGGATGCCTTTGATTCATTATTCTTGGCTAACTTCTCTGTCTATGACTTCTACTCTGATATTAAGTACAAGTGGTTGAGTGGGCATCCTTGTATTGACAGCTAATGTCAGCCTATAATATAACATGTCGCATGTATTGATTTTTATATATTGCACTATACTTGATCACAGTGATAAATCCCACTTGATCATGATTTATAATTTTCCTACTCTGCTGTGGAATTTGGAATGCTAGTATTTTGTTGAAGATATTTACATCTCTGTTCATCAGGTATGTTGGCTTGTAATTTTATTTTCCTATAGTATCCACCATCTTGTTGACACCACTCTCTAGATTTCCTATCCCAGCTTTTATGGAGAGTGTAACTAGAGAGACAGGAGCAGTAATTGAGTCCTCAATTAGAAATTTTACTTAGCCAAATGATGCAAAGTAACTTAAAGAGTTAGTTGGGAAAAAAGAAATATTAGTTGATAAAATTTTTTGCTATTTCTTTCTCATCAAATATTTATATAGCAACAACCCCTGGATCAACTAATTACTTATGTTGCTATATTAATAATTAGTTCTATTCATAAATATATCTATTTTTCAAATTTATTTATTTTTAAATGTTTATAGTGAATATCATCTTTTGAGAAATATCACATTCAAATTTCAAGTTTTTGTTCTGACAAATCTCTTCTGAAAATAATTCCAAAGATTAAAAATAATTCACTATTATGTATTTTATGTATAATTGGTAATCATTACCATCTTGTGTGTGAAAATTCCCAAATAATTAGGATACCTCCTATAACTGCACTTATTAAGTGTTTAAATTAACTAATTATCTTATTAATTAATCCCTGCTTATTCAGAAACTGGGGATATCATTTAAATCTAGAATTCAAGTTTATCTCTATAATTTCTCTGGAGGGATTTTGCAGGCAAATAATTTTTCACTAGACTTTTATTTTTCACAATGACAAAATATTGAATATTATGATTAAATCATTTTATTCCACATAACTTATCCATATATATGTCTTTCTTCCTTCCATTTTTGTAATGTTCCAATCTAAAAATAATTAAAAACATCTGAGCAACAGAAGTGACACTAGGGGCAAGATTATGAGTACCGGGCAGATATTAACTAATACCCCAAATTGTGAGGTGTCAGTTTGCTGGGAGTGAATGCTATAACATCAGACAATAGGACCAAAGTTTAGATGATGGTTGGTAGAGAAAAGGATGCCAAGAAACAGCTAAATTAGCTTTGGGTGTGCCTACATAGCAAAGGGACAGAAAAATCAGGATATTCCTGAGCCTTCCAGAACTCAAACTTAAGTCCAGACAGCTCTGCTTGCATTAGCACTTTCCAGGGTGATTCTCACCCACTTTGTGAGAGAAACAGCCCACAATTCCCACTATTCTTATTATTCAAGCATCAGATGGAATTTTATTTGCCGATGAGGTTCAACTTGGCTCCCAAATGAAACTTTTCTTGCTAATAGAGTTGGTGTTGCTATCCTTCTATAGTATGTGGCCTAGCATCTCAGTCTTCCCTGCTGTTTGTTTTATGGAAGCTGAATGGTACCACATGTGTTGGAATTGAAAATGCCCTTTTGTTCTCTCACAGATGGGGTAAAAAGCTTTTAATACCACTAGTTTGTAGTGGTATTAAAAGTCACATTACTACTCGGGCATTAAAAAAAATCTCAGATATTATTTTTAAAACTATTCTTTATTTCTTGGTAATTGAACTAACCCAGGAGTCTCATTCAAGTTCTTGATAATTGAAAATTGGATCGTGAGAATTTACAGAGACAGTATTCCTTGGGAATTGTGAACTCCCACGCAACACAAAAACATGTGCAAGCACTGTGTGGAGAGAATTAACTCATTTTTGCCAGGTTTCCATCTGTACCAGGCCTGTCACTAAAGTCAACCCTAGGCCTTGTGCTTTTTGCTCAGGAAAATATAATACTGCTAAACCAGAAGATACACTGTGTCCACAGCCAAACTGTCTTCAAGAAGTTTTCAATCATCCTCCTTCTGAAATTGCTATCTCCGTGTCCTCTGTTCCCTTTTTGTCTTTTCCCCTTGGTACTTCCCCATAGCTCCTTTTTGTTTCTTCTCTGTTTCCCTTTAAACTTCAGCCAACTTTGTCAGTTGGAGTTGAGATCAAGGTTTTTTGTTTTGTTTTTCTGGTTTTTGTTGTTTGTCTGTTTATTTAAGAGAGAGAGAAAGCATGAGACTGGGGTGGGGGAGGGTAGAAAGACAAGGGGAGAGAGAATCCTAAGCAGACTGCATGCTCATCACCACCAAATCTCAGCACCCTAAGATCATGACTTCAGCCAAAATCAAGAGTCCAAAGTTTAATCCCCTGAACCTCTCAGGCACCCATTGAGATCAATTTATACTGGGGTCTCTCACCTACTGCAGTGCTCAAAACAACAACAACAAAAAACAACAACAACAACAACAAAAAACAACAAAAAAGAAAAAAAAAACTTTTGCCACCTTTACTGAGCATCTGACGCTGTCTCTCTGTGATTTTTTTTTTTTCATTAAAATTCTTTCAAATTACTAATTAGTCAATTCAGGATTCTCCATTCTTTACTCTTGCCCACCTTCTTTTTCTGGTTGCTTCCTATTTCAAGAGAGAACTGCTTAACATCCAGGATGGAGATGCTCATCTGGTCTTTACTTTTTTTTTTTTTTTTTTTAGTTGTCCTCTATTGGGTTGTGAACAAGGTATAGGAATAAATGTCTCTGCTGCCTGCAGTAGCCTGGTGCCTGTGGCTCCATCCTACCTCCTCCTCCCCCTTCCATCCATGTAAACCTGCACTTTCCCATTCTTAGGAAACGGATATTATAAACTACTCTTCTCATGCCACACTGGGATTTACTGGACCCTAGGAAGATGCCCTCAGAGCCACAAGCATTCTCATCTCCCCTCACTCATTGCCTTTTACTGCCCACACACAATGTCAACTTCTACACCAGGATCAATCATTGTGCAAACCTTACGAAGGTGGAGAGTTTTTTTCTGTCTGCAGTTCCTCTTGTGACAGGAATTGACACCAATTCCCTTCCTGGCTACCAGTGTCCCACCCTGGTCACATCATCTTTGACTTCTTTCAACTTTATATTGAACCATATTTACATTTGGTTAGCAAATAGATCTTGCTTTTCCAAATATGCTTGATTTTTTAAATTTTTTTAATTGTTAAGATCTTACTATTGAAGTTATGCTTTTGGAATTGATATAAATCAATATATACATATTTTTTTTTCTCTCGGGATCTTAGTTGAAAGTCACGGTTTCAAGAGCATTGTCTTCATCAAAAACTGAAACTACCTAATGTCTCAAAAAATGAATGATGATTATTTTTATTTTTTCTCTTTGGAATCCTTATTCTACAGGAAGAACACTGAAAAATTTCTGTCTGTTAACTGAATGGTGAAATTGAAAAAAAAAGTCACAAGAGTTGAGCACTAGAATTAACATATCTATTAGGCAACATGGCCTCATTCTTCATTTCCTTGTTGAGGATCTTGTCATCCAGAGGATTAGGTGACAATTCACCTAAGTTGCATCTTGAAATGTCTCATGAGGGGATGATATTCTCCTTTCCTACCTAGAGCAATTATTTATGTGTCTGAAGGAAATTGTGCCATTCAAGGTATCCTTATTATTCAAGATTTTTATTTCCAAAATCAGACTTGAATGTTAATTCCAAATTTATCTTTTTAATTTTTTTTTCCAGAGATTTGCCTACATCTTCAAATTTTTAAAGACCCCTGGTTCCTGTCTTCAAATTCCATAATTACAAAATGAGCTTGTTAAATAACATTCTCTTCCTAGTGAGCTACTTCCAGAGACTAGAGCATGATAAATAAATAATAGTAAATTTGCAGTAGAAGAAGCTGGAAGATATCACTTATCAAGAGGCCAAGGTTAGCATCACTAGTGAAAAGACACATTGCTGTTGTGTCTGGTATGATGTAATGAGAAGAGCACTTAACTCTGTGGTGTTCTTCCCCCAAATCCATAGCCTCAGTCTAATGGTGGTGAATGTCAGACAAATCAAAATGGAGAACATTCAACAAAATATCTGATCAGTATTCTTCAAAAGTATCAGAATAATAAAAGCAAAAGAAAAACAAGAAACTAACAGACCAGAGAGGACTAAGGAAAAATGATGAATATACCATGTTTTATGCTGATTACATTCTCCTACATAAAAGAGACACTATTGAAAAGGACATTAGTGGAACCACTGAAATGCAGATAAAGTCTCTAGTATTGCAATAATATTGTACCAATCTTAGTTTCTTAGTTTTAATCAATATACATTGGTTGTATAAGATGTTAACATCAGGAAAAACCACTGAAGCGTTTACAGGAACTATACTATTTTTGCAACTCTTACATAAATCCAAAGTTATTTCAAAATAAAAACTTTTTTTTTAAATGTCCACTTAAACTTGACATTTCTAGAGCTGAATTTCCATCCTTACACTTGACATATGTCACAGATACAGAACACAGCCCTGAACAAAATTCTGATTTCCTCCAGAATTAGAAACTATACAGATGAACCAGTTTCTAACACTCATTCATCTCACAGTTTTTCAAACTGCTTTTTCTTGGTTTTAATTCTACGGCTTTTCTGTCTTTGTAGTTGGGTCTGTTTATTTGTTTTAACCATTAAATGCTAGTTATCTATAGTAGTCTGTCTTAAAGCTTCTGTTTTTCTCAGTCTATATACAATGCATGGGTGACTTGTGTTCACCCAGGAAATGCAGCCACACATCTCTATGATAAATCTCATTTTTCTATTTACAACCCAGGGATATCTGTTGAGTACATCTGATTGACTACTGTGTTTTTACATGGAAACACTTTAGGTACCTTTAATTTAAAACATCCAAGAAACTTAGAATCTTTACTTGGAAATGCTACTGAGCCTGTGATTCATGTTGCACTCACTGGCAGCTCAACAGAAAAATTACAAGAGGATTGCACTGGGCTTTCTCCACATAATCTCAGTATGACTCAACAAATTTTAATGATTCTGACCTTGCCACTTAACATGATTTACCCGGCCTTTCATTCCCACCATTTCTTCTCAAATAGTATTTAGAGATTCCAGACTGCTACCAAGCTTCCTTCCACAATACAGCCCACTTATCTCTTTAAAATATGCATCTGATAAACCATGCCGTGATTCTGATAAGCCCCTCTGCTGCTTAGAATGCTCTGATGGGTCTCCATATTTTCTGTCTCTGTACACTGACCTCTTGTGATGGGCTCTGATGTTAGAATAGTATGATAAGTTATTATTCTTCTGATACTAGAAAAGAGAACAACATTTATTGGATTCAGTCACTTTTTTAACATTAGGAGTAGGTACAGGTAAGATAGATCTTAACAGAGGGCTTCTATTAAAGATGTAAGATAAAGACATTTTTATCTGTGTCATTGTGAAGATGAAGAAATGATAGAGAATTTGAGTAAAAAATGTTTGAAACTATTGGCTGAGAAAATGAATATTAAATGCAGAAAAATTATAAGTAAATATTTAAGTATACCTAATTCAGGTCTGATTTCAAGAATTTGCAGTAACCAAAGCCTGAATGGCTATTCCAGTTTCTCCATCGCTACCTAACTAATGGAAATTCTTAGGTTCTAAGGTATATGTTACAAAATTATGAAAAGTGGCAAGCATATCAGATCATGCAGTCTCAATTGGTGGAGGAAGGGAATGAGAAAATCATGAGTACAACAGAGTGGGTGTCTTGGTGAATTCCTGGAGCACAGTGACATGGGATTACAGCATGAAAGTCAAAGATAGAAGAACTAATTAGAATTAGAGGGTTGGAGTGCCTATGAATTTAAGATCAAAGAGGTGAAACAGTCTTGGAATAGCAAGATGCAGAGAGTGGTTAAGGGAATGAGTTTCTCAAGTGCAGTGTAAGGAATTCTGAAAATTGGGGACGTTGGATATTTAAGCCAAGAAATTTATTTAAGAATAGAAGTGGAAACAACAACAACAAACTGTGGGTATGGGAAAATCACCAAGAGAAAACCAATTTAGGAACAAGGGGAATCAGTGGTTAATGCAAGGTGATGTCCCTGTGTGAGCTTGTCTAATGCATTACCGCTGGGTCAAGGACTACCTACAGATGGCACAGACACCCACCAGGTGGATGTGGAGGATATGAGAAGGCAGACTTATTTCAAGTAAGGTAAGGTAGTTAAAATCATATTTCAGTTGGGGTGAGGAGATATGTCCACTGTGAGCTAGAGGTGAACAATGGGAGAAGTTTGTTTACAGTGGAACGGCTGTTCCAGAGAGCATGGTACAAATTGAGAGTTCTGTCTACAGGTGGGAAGTGAGAAAGAGGATTCACATTCAGATCCATATGAAGATAACATAAGTTGTCTCTGGAGAGCATGCAATTCTTGGAATAGTGCCGAAAGATTACAGACAAAAAGTCATGAACTTAAATTCTGCTAATATCTATTTTTAATATTTTGTCTAGGCTCTATGAATTATCCTTCTTCCTTTCCAAATGCTAATCCTTAAAGTCATGCAAATGCTTTTCTTGGCCTGTAGTAATGGCCTACACAGCTCAAGTATCTCAAGGGGTCCCTGAGCAAGAACGAGGCACAGTTTAGAGCCCAGGAAAGAGATGGTATTTGTGTGTGTTGAGGTAGGGGGGAGTGAAGGTGTGTCTAAGTCCAGAGATCTGCTTCTCTGGCACCTTCTCTCCCACTCTGTCCCCAAATCTTCCTTTCTGAAAGCATTATCTTTATGTTCCAAGAACAATGCCTGACTATTTGCAATTGCTGTGCATGATTTGGTTAAATGTCCACATGTTGATTTTTCCAATCCAGCTGCCTCCAAATTCCATTGAAATTTTGCTCTTTGATTTATCCTCACCAGCAGGCTTTAAGAGAGTTAATTCTTTCTTCTGTGCTTTTTTTTTTTAAAATACTATATACAAGAATTTGCATCCTTTATGACACTTTCTTGAGCTTGTGTATTTACAAGATTCTGCAATGTAAGCTGTCAGGATAGTGTTAGAGAAGGTGTGGATTTCATGAGAGAGACATGTCTTGGGAACAACACACCAGTGTGAGTATACATGTATTTTTAATCAGTATTTTTGCCTTTTTTTTTCAAAAGAAGTATAGAAGAGTGCACAAAATTATTACCTATTTGAAAAAGAAACATCTCCTGAAAACCTATAAAAAGAATTTTATTTTTTCCCTTTTTCACATGTTGTAGATCATTACCCATTTAATGATAATTGTTCCTCCATTATAACATGAAACCATCTGTTCAATTTCTATAGAGATCACTAAAAATATCACAATGATAATAAAAGTCAAACACATTTTGGTAATTCAGAGCTACTGCAAATTTCAATTTATATGTGTGTATTTGTGTGTGTAATGTGTGCATTATTGTTGTATAAGACCATTAAGGGTAAATACATTCTCTTCTTACTGTGCCATGTGACTTTGGCTTCCTTGTTACTGAAAAACGAACCCACTTATAAAGGAAAAAAACCCAGAACAAGCATTTGACCAGTTGCTCAAAGATCTAAAACTGCTATTAAAATGGTGTGAACATAAGCATTTGGTGGTAAAAATCATTACAGCCTGAATTGTGAAAAGAATCTTGAAATAGATCAAAATGGAACAGATACATGAGTGGGACATGCATTGATTTCTGCAAGTGACAAAGCAATTCACCACATATGTGAAATAGTTTCTATGCTGTTATGCAATAATTAGGAATGAATTCCAAAAAACAACCCATGCATTCTAAATTTGCAAGAGAGGTTAGGATTATGCCCTTAGTGGAGGTCCTCAAGAAGACATGACCACCAGCTGATATATGAGCTGAATAGGAGGCTTGTAAGCCCCTCCCTGTCCTTGGAATGTGCAACCCTCTTCCCTTCCTTATTCCCACAGGCTGCCCCAACGTCACAGCCTTGAAATAGAAAAGTGGTATTGAGGCCATCTAGATTAAGTATGTGACTAAACCCAGGGAAGGTCATCATATAAACTTCTTTTTAGGATTTGGCAGACTGGGGTGAGATCTCCTTGTCTTGTGGCTGCTCAAGATAAGCCACATATGTAAATTTCCTTGCTTTCTACATCCACCACCTGCTTATCTGTAATAGCCTGCCTCCTTCTTCAGCATCTCCCTGATCTCCATTGGGAACCAGTTTCAGATCTCACCTAAGAAACTCTCAAGAAGGCTGTAAACCAACAAATGTAAATATTGTGATAAAAGTATCCTGGCTCAGGGTGAATGCTAAATATTGCTCTAAGTGAGGTCACTACAAAGAAAGGAACACACAGTGTATATTCAGGACTATAATAAGGAAGTGTTTAGGGAATCACTTATAAAACTTCTTAAAAAATTATTCTAATCCTAAAAGACCTATAATCTAATTTTAAATAGATTTCACTTACTTGTAGAGTTAGAAATAATTTGTCAAAACAAATAATATATAAATGTTAAGTTCTATGCATAAAAAAATGAAATGCACTTTTGCTAGCTGCTTTTTGTACATAAACAGGTAACTCCTCCACTTCTGAGCCCAAAGAAATAAGTAAAGAAAAGAAGAAGAAAAAGAACAGATTAGGCAGTTATGGTTTTGTGATCCAATGGAGCTGAATAGTTCCTCTGTTGGAAACTTCCTTCTCACCCCCTGTTTGCATCTCTGGAGCTAAAAGTAAGAATTCACCCCATCTCCTATATTTATGATTATACATACCAAATTTATGCAGTGGAAACATGGTCAGCATACTAGAATTTTACATGAAATGTCAATTTCACTGAATGAGAAAATGTAATTTTCTAAATGTTAATTATATTTACTTAAAAACCTACTTATTAATTCTAAGTAATAGTGGTTAGTTAAATGGTGGATAATTCAATTTTTAAAATTAGTAATCAAACCTCTTACAAATTAAATTTAAATATTGAAATCTAATTTCCATGGAGATAGATTATGGTGGGACTATATTATAAAACCTACACTTTGGCAAAAATAACATTGAGTAAATTCCTTTATTCAACAAATGTGGTAAAATAATGATTTCTAAAACATCCAATGAGGTCTGCTAAGCATCATGGTTCTTTATGCTAGATGATCATAAACTTGGAAGACATAAAATGTTTCGAATAAAGATTGTACCTAAGAGTTGCCTCACAGGGAGAATTCACATTATAACATCTTAAGTGACATTGCTTGGTACTCCAGTCTCACGAAGCATACTCAAGGGCTCTCTCTAAGTTGACAGACCAGAGTGAAGTGCCTCCCCCAGATCTGTGTTTCTGAAAGCTATACACTAAGATATACATTTTCTATACAAAAATTGTTTAAAAACAAAACTATAGAAAGCAGTGTAGAGAGAAAATATATGTAAAGGAAACATCAGTCACCCACATTTCTTGGCTCCTGGCAAAGATATTTCCTTGCCATTCTCCATCCAGCAGGACAATGCAAGGTGCATCGTAGAAGACTGTTGGCATCCCGCTTCAGCAACATGGTGCTTGGCCCCAGGTGAGGTAGGAAAATCCTAGGATCCGAGAAAGAGAGTGGGTCTCCATTACTGTTCTGAGGTGGGCACTACATGCCGTGATAATATGCATACCCTGATCTACTTTGTACTCTCTTCAGAGATACAGAAAGGAAGGCATCCCTGTGGAGGTGGCTAGGCCAAATCAAGGTGGCATATCAGATAAAGACATTGTCCATATGCAAAAGAAATTGGCTGGGAGGAAAGTTGGTTGGCCAAACCACTGAAGCATACAGTTTCCTGAGCAGTAGGAACTGGAATCACTGGGAACCCCCAGAGACTCTAAAAGGGTGGAGGAGAAGATGCAGGCTAATTGGGATCGCAGTATTTAGACTGGAGACACTTGGTGAAGATACCAGGGAGAACTGGAACAATAGCTCTTCCTAGTTTGAAGCTATTTACTGATTTTTTTTTTCTTTCTGTTATTGGATAGGGCCCACCCAACATTATGGAGGGTAATCCTTTTCTAAAAGTCAAATAAATGATCACAAATGTTAATCACATGTACAAAATATCTTCATAGCATAACCTAAATTAGCAATTTTTTTAAAGATTTTTTTTTTTTTGAAAGAGAGAGCATGTGCAAGGTTGGGCAGAGAGAGAATTTTAAGCAGGCTTACACCTGGCAGTGAGTCTGAGACCTACACAGGGCTCAACCTCACAACTCAGATCATGACCCTGAGATCATGACCTGAGCCAAAATTGAGTTGGAGCTTAACTACATGACCCAGGCACCCCAGATTAGCATTTGATCAACTACTAAGTACTATAGCCTAGAAAGTAAAAAAAAAAAAATCATAGAGGGGTTCCTAAAATATCTGCAGGTTTAATAATTCACTGGAATGACTCACAGAACTTGCCAACAGTATTAGATGTCTTCATTATGCTCTGTAACTTAGACGAACTATTCTGTAGGAGATACAGTTTATGAAAGATCCATGTTATTAATAAGTATTCGTTTGGAAATAATAACACTAGTTCTCAAAGTAATTTTGATTTGTACTTCCAATTCAATAGAATTGTTATTGTGTCTCCTGGCGTATTTCTATCTTTCAAAGTATGATCTCTAGACTAGTGGAAAATAAGGTCATGGGAACAGAAAGCAACCAAAATAAAACAAAGCAGAAAAAAAATTGATAGTGGGTCACTAGGGGTAGGAGTGAGTGGTGCCAGTCTCATTTCCATCCTTTGATTCTTGGACCCGTGAATCCCGGAGATAAAAACACCATCTATTTGACACTGATTCAGATCATGAACAGCTTCTCAAGAGCCTTGACACAGCCCCATAAAGTATTGCTATCTAGCTGGCATTGCAAGTAAATCTTCAAAAGGCTAGTCCACCCCTCTATCAAGGCAACTGGTCCACGATGATGGAAGCATGGTAAGACAATGAGTTCCGTAAGCATGAGATCTTTTCTACCCTTCATTTGCTGTGAAGTGAGTTATTTGATTAGAAATAATGCTGCATAAAAAATCATGACCATGGATAAGTCCACAGATGGTAGTTTTGGCAAAAACACTTCATCTATACCCGTAGAAGGTATATTTCAGCCAGAAAAAAAAAAAAAAAAGTGCTAGCCCTTTCACGATGGAAGTTGAGCATGCTCCAATTTATGACTTGGTGAATCATACAACATCCAGTCCATGACGGGCAGGTTGGGTTGGTGGCCTAGGGTTAAACATTTAATCTTGATTAAGGCTCAATTATGGACCAAGAGCTTTTGCTCAAAAGGAATAGTTTTCTGAGAGGAAGGCAGGCATTTGTTTCAAAATCCTCAAGTCCTGCACTATGATTCACCCCCAAAACCTCCACACAGAATCCCTACCTTCCATTGCCATTTCAGGTACCATTGGATCATCTGGATCATACTACTCAGTTGGAAGAGCAGCTGATGGCAGCTACAGAGCCTTCCCTTGCTCTGGACACTACTTAAAACTAGCAAGTTTTGGGTCCTTCACTAAATAAGAGTAGCACAAAGCCCTGGAAATTGTTTTTTTTTTATTATTATTTTTTTATTATTTTATTTTTTTAGTTGCGGGAAAGGCCAAGTGCAACAAGTTATCCTCCACCTCAGAAGGGATACCTTACCATGTCCTTCACTGCTGGATCCCCTAGAAATTTCACTGAGATGGATGCCCCCTCAATTTTTTTTCATCAGATTTATCGTCCATCATTTGATCCTTAAATGTCTCACTAAGAAGTTTAGAATAATTGCTACTTCTTGCTCAGTAGGTCCAACCAACATGTCGTCAATATAAGGGACCAGTGTATGTCATATGGAAGGAAAGAATTATCAGGTCCCTGGACCAAATGACGACATATGTTTAAATTAGAATTTGAAGGCCTGATCTTATCCCTGTCTTTCCCCAATTGATCTAGCACAGTTACAAGCAACAAGTCAATTTCATTATACTCATGATTTTGACAAAAATATTCTAAGGTGTGATATATATATATATTTACTCAGAAGCTTACCTCTGAATATGTATTGATTAGGACTAGCTAATGGTGATATTTTGTTTATCTCTGTTGCTATATCATGCCATAGACTTATAGTGATGTCTTTATTACTGGAAACAGGATATCAAGAGATATATTTTGAAGAATTGGCTCAGGTGACTGTGTGTGCTGTCCAAGCTAAAATCAGTAGGGAAGGTTGGTAGGGTGGAAACTCTGGCACACTTCGAATCTCCATTCTTGAGGCAGAATTTCTTCTCTCTCCAGGAAACTTATTTATGAGGCCCACTGATGTTATCGAAGGTAATGTGCTTATTTAAAGTGAATTTATCACGGAGAGAAACCACACTACAAAATACCTTCATGGCAAAACTTAAATCAATGAATGATTAAATAACTGGATATTATAGCCTGGCCATACTGACACATACAATTAAAATTAACCATCACAAGTGGGTTCCTAAATCTTTCTCAGGTTTCATAATTCACTAGAAAGAGTCCCAGAACTGATTTAAAGCTAGTCTGCTAATAGGTACAGTTCATTATGGGAAAAACACAGATTCAAGTCAGTCAAGGGAAGAAGCACATTGGAGTCTGGAAAAGTATTACATGTGGAGCTTCCTCTCTTTATGGAGTCGGGGTGCATCGATTTCCTGGTGTCATGTGGGGAACTACGCACAGAGTGTGTTTGCTCACACCATAGCTCACCTGAACCTCAGTGTTCAGAGTTTTTACTGGGGTCCATTAGATGGTATAATTGATTGATTGCCCACATGGTTGATCTCAGTCTCCAGGTTATCTGATAAAATGTCACCCAAATTCCCTACCTTAAATCACATTTATGGTCATTTTTGGTATTGCTTTCCTGTACCCTAAATCACACTATTATACTCTGGCCAGCCCAAGGCCATGACAGAAAGATTTTCTCCAATGATGGGAACATGGGGTGAGGTGGCAAAGGCCACACACTTTTTGTGAGAGGTTAAGTGTTCACTGCACATTAGGCATAAGATTTTTCTGGTGTTATTTTGGTTGTTGCTTTAGGTCAACAAAAGTATATATCTTTGATTCACACAGTCTGTACTTAAGTGATAATCTACCACTCGACACATAACAATGTAACAGTATTTAGGGTTTTATATTATTGTTATCATACCAGTTACTTGGTAAATACTGTGCACGTTTACCCACATAGTTATCATTGTTCTTCATTGTGTAGATCAGTTTTCTCCCTGCTGTGATTTCACTTCTGTCTGGGAGACTTCTTTTCATAGATTTTGTCATGTGTTTCCTTGTTTATTTAGTCCAATTCTGCTCAGTACAAATTCTTTTAAGTTTTGTATGTCTGAAATTTTTTTTTTTTATTTTTTAATGAGGTATAGTTTTACCTGGTACAAAGTTCTAGGATGACTATTTTATTATATTATGTATTTATTTGTTTGCTTCTTATTTTTTTCTTTTAATAATGTAATGTCTTTTGTAATGATTCTGAAGAGAAATATGCCATTATGTTTATCTTTGTATCATCATTAATCTGTATGTAACATGTCTTTTTTTTTAATTTCTGGAAACTTTTAACATTTGCTATCATCACTTTTGAGCAATTTTCCTGTTATGCTTTGGTATAGTTTGGTATAAGTTTCTTCATGTTTCTCATGTTTAGAGTTTTTTGAGATTTTGGTTATGACTATTCACAATTTTCACCAAATTTGGAAATCTTCTAGCTATTATTTTTAAAATATATTTCTGCCTGCCCATCTCCTTATGGGAGCCTAATTATACATATATCTGCATGAAGTTTCATAGCTTAACAATTAAATTATTTTTCTCCCTGCATTTTATTGTTGATAGTTTCTATTGCTATAATTTCAAATTCAGTAATGTTTACTTTTGCGATGCCTAGTCTGCTTTAATTTCATTGAGTACATTTTTTTTTTTTTTTACCTCAGACATTGTATTTTTCTCTCTCTATGTCCACGCTGGATCTTTTTAATCTTTCATGACCTTGAAACACATTCAGAACAAATGGGATATGAACTACTCCATTACCTATATCTGCTAATTCTAGTATCTTTGCCAGTTATTAAATAATTTAGATTGATTTTATTTTTCTTCATGTAAGGAATTGTATTTTTCTGCTTCTCCTCATGTCTGGTAATCTTTAATTGGATGTCAGATATTATGAATTATAACTTATTGGGTGCTATATGTTCTTTAGTCCTGTGTATATTCTTGAGCTTTCTTTTGACACACAGGTAAGGTACTTGGGGACAGGTGGACCCTCTATATATTTGTTTTTAAGATTTATTTGGTAGGTTAACAGGCATGTTTTTCCCCCTACTAAGGCAAGACCTTTCAAAGTAGTCTGTCAAATACACTGAATTTTGAGTTGTTTTCTAGGTTGATTCTATTGCTGGTTCTCTGTGAATTCTCAGTATTGTTCCCTCAAATACTTTTGGATGAATCTTTCTTTGATCTTGCATAATTTCTTCACATTGTTATTTGCTGAATACTTACAGCCAGTTCTTCCCCCACCTCTCAGGTTCTATCTCTGTGTAACCCAATCCTGTGCAGTGTGTATTCAAGGACACTTACTTATACAGTCTTTGACCACAGAGTGAGAAAAGTCTATGAAACCCAAGAAGCAATGCACTTTCTGCTTAATGGAATAACTTACTTGTAATGAAAATTCATTGCTTCATATCCCATGTTATTTCCTGCACCAAATTTTCTCCCATTCTTTGACTATTCCTCAATTGAGAGACTGACTCTACCAGGGGTTGTCACTACAAAACTATTCACTTTATTTTACATATAATTTCACATTTCATGTTTAGGATATGAGCAGTAGGAGATGCATCAAGGAAACTGGAAATACTGTCTTTATACTTTCATCTTACAGGGACAATTACTCCATTTGGTTGAGTATCACCTCTGTTCTTGACTATCCATATTTTCAGTTACAAGAATGCTAACACAATGCAGCATCTCCTTCTTTATCTGGTTTCTTGCAGACAACAAGGTATGTTCTCCAGAACTATTTGAGCTACATTTCTACCTACAGAATATACACATTATCCCCAATCCTATATAGACATTTTTTTTTTCCTGACACTTCTGTCTTAAGTGAAACAAATGTTTCTTTCAATTGGTACTTCTATATATGGAGGCATGGAGGCACTATGTCTTTTATTTAGCACAAGAAAATAAATTAATCACTATTATTATTCAATAATTATTATTTAATAACTGGGTTATATCTAAAAGTTATTATTTTGGAAGTTTCATGATACCACATCAGTTTAGATCAGCCTGATGACTATTCAATAAATATGTAGCATATTTTTATTTTATCCATATTACTAAAGTGGTGCAATAAATATATTCATATACCAACTTTTTATTGCCTTGCAGATCATTTTATGTAAAAAAAAATAATTATGGAAGCAAGACTAACAGTCTAGAGTATATAAACATTTTTAATGATCCATGTAAATATTGTCAAATTGCTTTTCTCAAAGTCTGTAGTAAATTAAGCTCCCATAAGCATTACATACATACAGCATTAACAAAAAAAGAATAAATTAAGTAGTTTTATTGATTAAAATGTATTTCTATCTTAATATTATTTGATTTCCATAGAGTAAAAGAAAACATGATGTTATATGTATTTGACTTCTTTTCTTTTGTAAAATTTCCATTTATGTTTCATTTAATTTCTTATTTCATTGAATTATAATCAAAGGATATTGCTTATAATTTAACTTCATGTGGCTTACTGATATTTCTTAGTTATCTAATATATGATTGATTTTGTGAGTTTCATGTGCACTTTTAAAAAAGAAAGATTTTTATTTTTCATAGGACAATATGGACAACACACATTGGGGGACGGAATCCATAGGAAATTCTAGAGAGGTTAAAGAGATTTGGAGTGGTATATACAAGTTAGTTTGAAAATCTCCATGTTTGCTTAATATTTAAACAGAAACTTGAAGATGTGTGAGAGGAAGCCATGAGATATTTGTGAGGAGAGGCATAAGGAAGAGAATGTGAAGGTTCTTGAATTAGGATTGTTCTATTTTGAGAAATGTCAGAGAGTCTATTGCTGCCATTGGAATAAATAAAGAGGGAACATGGTAAGAAATGAGACTGTAGTGGTAGCAAAGAAACTATTACAAATGAGGATCTATGTTGCAACAAAGAGAGCAAAAAAATATAGCGGTTAACACATAGTCGACATTTATTTTTCTTGCACACAGCAGTTCAAACACAGGCAGGTGTTTCTGATGGGGAGGCAGCACTTGATCACAGATTCATCCAATACCCAGTTTCCTTCTATCGTCTTATTTCATTATTTTTTAAAGTCTCGCTCTCATTTCATGATCAGAGCAGGGTCACCAGCACCAAGTCCATATTCCAAGGTTCCAGTGTACAGAAAAGTGAGAAAGAAAAGAAATGGAAAGCAAGAAATTACCTTTAAAGTCCATGAGCTGCTATTTCACACATTGTATTCTCTTGTGCAGCATGGCTAAAACTTAACCACACAGCGGTTGGAGCTGTATGGGAATCTGAGAAATATGACACCAGATGGGATTTACATGTGCCCAGTAAAACCCTCAGGTTCTGCTGCTAAAAGGAAGTGATAGCAAGCAAATCCTGGGAGTCGGACAGAGGGACAAGTGATTTTGATCCTTGTAGGTCCTTATAAGTTTGTCTTAAACATGGAGTGAGATAAAAAAAAAAAAAAACATTAGATTTCACCAAAGGAGTAGTATTGTCTATTACTTAAGATTACTCTGATTGAGTAACATGTTGTCCTTATGGCACCCAAATAATACTGATTTATTTGTGAGACTTCATTTTACATACAAAGTGTGATTTTATTTTATTTATTATTTTTATAGATTTTATTTATTTATTCATGAGAGACACAGAGGCTTTTATAGGAAAGGTATTAGTATGAGTATTTCTATTTTTATTATTTTTTTTTAATTTAATTGATTTATTCAGGAGAGACACAGAGAAAGGGAGAAGCAGGCTCCATGCAGGGAGCCCAATACGGACTCGATCCCAGGGCCCCAGGATCACACCCTGAGCTGAAGACAGACACTCAACCGCTGAGCCACCCAGGCATCCCCAAAGTGTGATTTTATATACATAATTCTGTTTCAGGAATACTTTTTCTGCTCATCAACCTACTATTGGTTGTGCAGTTTCCACTTTTAATTACTGTAGTTGTATACAGAAAGGAAGCATAATATACCAGATAACACATTGAGTTCTAGTGCAGGTTGTTTGTGTTTACCTCCCAGATAAGTTAATTTCTATTATGAGACTTCTCCATGCCTCAATTTCTTTATCTGCCTCAAAGGCTTTTGTGAAGAATAAATGTATTAATAAGTACTTAACTAGCTCCTCATCCATAATATACCCTCAAAAGCTAGTAGAAGATAATTTTCTTATTGTAGCATATTTTAATCTCATCAATTTATTTTTCTTTTTAAATTGGATTTTAGCATTTTCACATTCTTATTAACACCCCTATTATATTATTATAAAAGTTCAATATATTTTCTTAAGTTTTTATTGCAATAAGTTAGTTTGTAAAAATTTTCACTGTTCAATACTCAGGCAAAGACACTCAGGCCCAAGATACTTTCCTTTCTAAAAAATATTTCTTATTATAACATCTAGTCTTTATTCAGTACTTTCTACATATTTCTTGTTAGGTTTTTCAAAGAAATGTTTTCTACTGTTTTCTTCATAATTATTTATTTTGTACGTCCTACTAAAAATTATGTGCAACATCATATTTGTATGGTCTTATGTGAATGGTATATGTTTAAATACATTTTCCAGGAAGTGCTTCATGGCTTTATGGACTTACAAAGCAAACCTCAAATCCATGAATATTTTATTTCAGATATTTTATGTTATAATTTCCCATATATAACCTCATAGCAGACTGTGTTTTACAATAAAAATAGTCCTGTGTTCTCCTTAATGCTATTGCCTTGAATTCAATTTAGTCTGAAAACAAATAAATCAACCAAGCAACAGAGCAACAAAAACTCTGATATGATTTTTGTGTGCTTGACAAAGTATGCTATATCAAAGTGCAGAAATTCCACATTCATATATAATGTAGGTGCAGAATTTTTAAGACAAAACCATTTTCCTTTCTTATCTCCTCAATAAACGTGAAGGACAAGCCATAAACTTAAAAATGACAACATTTAGTTAATGGATCATATTTTTGTTTTGTTTCGTTTCCCTTGGATTTAGCATCGAATATTTCTGAAATTATGCTTACATTACCTTTTCGACTTAAACTTTAGTCTTACAGGTTCCTTCAGGTTAGCACAGCCCATGCATCCCTGGGGCATTTATCATTCTTTATTGCTGCATCTCAGTCTCAATTGATTAATAGTTATTGATCATTCCCTAGGGAACGGAAGGTCGCCCCAAGAAAGAAGGGTACTCAGAGTTTCAACCCTTGTACCACATCATTTAGATCATCAGTATGTTCTCTGATTGATGGAATGACTAGGCAAATACAGCGACAGTTGTCCTCAACACCCTGCACAGTTTCAATAAAGCATTACTCTTCTAAGGAATTTTTTTTTTCTTTAAAACAAAGTGCTTTCTAAAACATCTTCATGATTACACATCATTCTAATTAAAAAATATATATTTTTTCTGTCAACAAAATTTATCCCCATAGCATAGCAATATGCACAACTCAAAGTAAATGAATTCATAAATGCAGTGTTTTCACACTCTCTACCCATTCTTATAGCTCAAGTACCATCCATGTTTGATAAAATCAAAATGCCTATCTGGTAATTATCTCCAGAGACAGCTAAGTTAATTGGTACAAACTTCATTGTTTCTTGTCTTCTGCAAATGTGTATCTGTTTTGGAGGAATATTTATATCTTATTCAGTCTTTTTACACTTTAATCTTTTATTACTTCTAAGGAGTCTGAAATCAAGCACAGTAGAAGATGAGATTCCAAGACTCCTTGGCCAAACTCTTGCAGTGGGTTGGTTTGTGTACAAGTGTATGGAAGGAATGGGTCAGTGCCTATTTGATGCTGTAACTGCCCCAAGACAGCACCAGGGTTGTAAAGTGCTGGGAGGGCTTTGGGAGGAGGATGATCACCCTACCAGTCATGCACTTGGTGCATTTGACTCCTACTTTTGGGCTTGGAAGGCCCTTACTGACTATGCCAAGGACAGTACAAAGGGTAAGACATTCAAAATTGAGAAAGGTTTGTTCCGTGTTGGTTCTCATGAAATCAAACCAGTCAGAGTCACAAGTGCATCCCTGATGCTGCCAAAGACCCCATGACACCATGTCCCCTAAAAGATATTGTTCTCTGAGTGACATTTTGCTTGTCTGCTCTGTCAAGTCTGAACACTAAAATTTTGGCAGGAAATCTCAATTGAACCCACCTTTTTTTCAACCTTCTTAATATCTAGAGGTATTTTTTTTCTTCCTTAGGAATGTCATAAATGAAACACAAAAGCAAATAGTTGAGAATAAATAGGACCACTTAATATTGATAAAATTGAGTTCAAACCAAAGCGTATCAACTGCCTTGGATGAGGAAAGTTTCAATTTTTGCTTACAGATTATTAAAATGGTTTGGGTGTTTATGCTGAAAAATGAGACTAAGATGAGGACAAGTAATTATAATGTATGATTCCTGAATGGAGCCCACCCTGTATAAGCACTTTACTACATTCTTCATACACATCATAAAAATCAATTTATAAATTATCAGCAATGTGCATTCCAACTCATCTGGCTATAATTACAGTGTTACTGTGTAGTTAGCTTCTAAATTTGCCTCAGCAAGTAATTAGAAACAAGTTTGGAAGAATATTTAAAGTCATTGTCCAATTTGTACTCTGATCATCTCTGATCATGTAATTCTATAGGTTGTTGCCAACACTGCTTCTTACTAAGCCCAAGGAAGTAGCCTCCATTTTATCTTTTCCCTAAATCAGATTAAATAACTTTCCAATGAAACAGACATTGAATCTTCTTTTCTAGTGATAAACAATCTTTAAGATTGTCCTATTCATACCATAATCTTCTTATGTTAATGACAGCACATTTTATAAAGACTTTCTTTAAATCAGTAGTGTTCATTGGACAGAAATGTATTCTATCCCACAATGGAAACTGTCAAATGGAACATACTTTCTATAATAATTTAACATCAAATTTCGGTCTTTCTGTTATTTGAAAAAGACACTTTTTAGCACACTTAAAAAAAAACAGATGTTGAATTGAGAAAATATTATTTGAAACATTTAGCAGTACAAGCATTAGCATTATGTTAGTGCATATTTATTCCAAGCTATAAATTTTCAATTAATTCAATTAGAGTGGGTCTCATGTTTCATAGCCTATATTTCACTGTGAAATTGGATGCTATTTTACCTCCTTCCTCAAGCATTAATAATGAAACAAAAACATGCCAATCATGTTACTTTAAGGCAAGTGGCTTTAGATATACGCATATTTAAACTTCCTCAGCTACTAAAGGATTTCTTATTTTCAATTTGTTAGAGCTATGTTTCATGCCAATGGTAAATATGTTTGTGGCGAGAGAAAATAACATGAAACAAGATACAAATTAGTCTGTAATGGTACATATTACGTTAAATGTTCGGTATACTTTTCATATTATATATTATTCTTATGGAGGTTTTGAACCACAAAATAGAGAATGAAATAACAAGAGTGGCAAGATAATGGGAGAAACTTAATTCATGTGCAGATCATATAACTGGACAATTTAAAGAAAAACAGTTATAGTGGGAGAAACCCTTAAAACTCTCATGCTTTCATAATGAGTTTTTTTTTTTTTAATGAAAGAATGAAGGCTTTTATAGGAAAGATATTAGAATGAGTATTTCTATTTTTATTATTTTTTAAATTTTATTGATTTATTCATGAGAGACACAGAGAGAGCAAGAGGCAGAGACACAGACAGAGGGGGAAGCAGGCTCCATGCAGGGAGCGGGACGTGGGACTTGATCCCGAGCCTCCAGGATCACATCTTGGGCCAAAGGCAGACAGACACTCAACTGCTGAGCCACCGGGGCTGCCCAGTATGAGTATTTTTAAAATCAATCATTCTCTACTATAATAAATGTGATATACCTTTACAACACGTGTCCCTGTAATGTTTGTATATGTGTTTATATACCGGGGCACAAAGCAAATGTCATAAAATGCAGATAACATTCTTTGGGAATAATGAAAGCAATAGTATAGATAAGAACTGCTAATGGCACCACCATTTATTAAGTACTAAATATGTGTCAAGCATTGCATAAAATAAGAAATGTAAAGAGTTCAACCCAACCATCAGAGCTTGAATGTAGATTCATCATTCAAAGTTCATATTTGTCACTGGAATAATAATGCATTTTAAAAAGTTTGAACAAAATTATTTCAACAAATTGGAAATTAATAAAACATGCATCTGAATAATTGTAGTTGAGAAGTTTTAAATTTTGTCTACAGAATATTTAAATATAACAGCAATAAAAATATTACCCATTAGTACTTATGAAAGATAAACAAGTGTGTCATCACATATTTAAAAAACTGTATTAAATAATTCTCTTATTTCACAAATTAGAAATAAATAAATAAATACTATTAAAGTTTAGTAATATAACCACAATGAAGATTTGAAAAAAATAGAATTTCAGACACCTTAAGCTTAAAATATAGACAATTTCAGGGACATCTGGGTGGCTCAGTGGTTGGGCTTTTGCCTTTGGCTCGGGTCATGATCCCAGGGTCCTAGGATCTGCCTGCATCAGGGTCCCCATGGGGAGCCTGCTTCTCCCTCTGCCTGTGTCTCTGCCTCTCTCTCTGTGTCTCTCATGAATAAATAAATAAAAAACCTTTAAAAATATATACACAACTTCCAAAAGAATAAAATCAAAATATAGACAACTTCCTGGAGAAATAACTCATTAAAAATAAAGGTATAAAACCAAAATATTTATTTAAGAAAAAGAAGGATGCTACTGCAGCAGAAAGATTTGTTTTATTTTGCTTTTATAACATTGCGTAATGATACATCTACATGTTAATCATTTTGAAGCTATCATCACAAGTGAATTGTTATAATTCTTGATAACACAAGTGAATGATAAAAATTGCCTGAAAATTTTTAAAATCCAAATTGAACAATATGACAAGGAAAAAAATTATTGCTCCCAAATTACCTGCACAGATGCTCTAATTCTAAATGGCTTTATTTATAAATTCTTTTCAACATCCATATAACTAAGTTTCTAAGAGATATAGAAAATGTCATTTTATAAATCCAGAAAAGCTCTCATACTAAAACAAATGTAAAACAAGAATAGAGATTCATTTTACATGTGACCATAAATGCAACTTTTTTTTAAAATTAGCTATTCTGCTCCAACAATATATCACCAAGACTGATGTTCTCTATCAGTTTATCAAGAAAAGATCAAAATGAACATACTGATAATTGTAAAAAAGCTACTTGATAAAATTCAAAATCTACTTATGATTTTAGACAAATACTCTTAAGAAGTGAAAGTATTGATCTACAAATACGATGCTATCCCAATCAAAATATCAGCCTTATTTATGATGAGACTTGAGAAACTGATTCTAAAATTTATTTGCAAAAAGAAAGTATAAGAATATCCATACCCTGTTGTAATTAAGTGTTGAGTCTCTAAGTCCTACACCTGATACCAATTCTATCCTATGTTAACTAACTGGAATGGCGTGCAATTTTCTACAAATAAGATTTATGTATCCATAAAAAAAGTCCATACCCTAATTATATTTTTATCTAAATTATTGTCTGAGGTCATGTGTTTTCATTTAATTTTTTTAACAAGAAACTATATAAGGATATAAAATCTTTGATCTAGCAGCCTTGATTGGTTATAAGTCTTGAATATAAATTTCCCCTGCTATTATGTTGGAGAGTCTCTATGTGTATTAGTAATAATTTGACTTCAGATTTACCATATGTTCCTCTTTAAATCGCAAACTAGGTTCAGTCTATACCATCTACTACGTAGCTGGGTATTCTTATAAATTAATGGCCTTCAATCTCATTTGGACAATCAGCATGCCTGACAAAATTTGTATATGTCGCTGGACTAATTTCCATTCCTCTCCCACTGTTATAGCCAATTTTATTTCCATGGCATGTCTACTCCATATTTCATCATTTTAATATTTAAAGGAATGTGGCAGCTGTGTGATAGATTACTGGCCACAGGGTGGGAACACTTAGGCCTGCCTAGCGTATATTTTTTTTAATGGCAACATGCCTGAAGTAGCTTCTTTTAACCACTCTGCATTTCACTTGCTTTACCTAAAAATTGGATTTAAAATAGCTGACATATGCTTTGCACACTAAGTAAACTACCAGCGGAGGACTGGATGTTTGCTCTTCCAGGACCAGAAGTGGAGGTTACTTTTTAATTTTTTTTAACATATTTCACTCTTAGTGTCCATGATTTATTTTAGAAATAAGTAGTTTAAATCATCCATCATTAAAAAAAAAAAATCACTCTGAGTGAAAAGTTTAAAAATGCCACGGGCAGCTCCTTATCTTTGCAAGGAGACCAAAGAACTTTTCCAGAGCTTCCCACTAATTCCTACCTTCCTGACTTTAAGGTATATTAACTACTGTATCAGGCAACCTAACTTTCTGACTGATTGTTCTCTCATATTTATTTCTTTTTGGGCTATGAATATGAAGTCTTCTTATTTTAAAAGTAAGATTCTGGCCAAATACAAATGATGGCTGCGTTAGTTTTCTCAGTTTAATATAATAAATTGCCACGGACTTGGTGGCTTAAAACAACAGAAATTTATTTTCTCGTGGGTTCTGCAGACCAGAAGTCAGAACAAAGTGGAGGCAGGCACACTCCCTCCTGAAGTCTCTGAGAGAAGCAATCCTTACTCTCCCAGTTTTGTGGGTCCAGATTTTCCAAGATTATGGCAACGTAACTGTAATCTTGGTCTCCCTCATCACATGGTCTCTCCCACCTTGCCTAAGTCTTCTTTCCTTGTAAGGACACATATCACTGAATCTAGAGCCACAAGGGAATCCAAGATAATTTCATCTTGATATCTTTCAATTAAATGTGTCTGCAAAGACACTTTGTCCAAATAAGGTTCTGGGCGGACATCTTTGAGAGCCATCATTCAATCCAGCACAACTGTTAAGAGAAAAAGAAAACATTCAGAAAATATGTGCAAGGTTTTATATACTTCATAAAGCTACTCGGAGCCTTACTCCTGTGATAATGCTGTAGGAGAGCTACAGAGGAAGATAGGGAAAAGGAGAGTATGCGTAGTGGGACAGTAAAAAGCACTGTTTTCCTCATTTTAGAACAAAACAAGACTTTCATACTGTTTCAGTATGAAATTGGACTTCTTTTGGACAAAATGGCACTAACTTTGGGTATACGATTTTGAACCCCATGAGATTGATAAAAACATAAAAGATTGTGTTTCTAATTCTTGGAAAACCTAAACCATCTTCTCTCCTATCATATCTTATCAGAATAAATAATAGTAAATTTTTTTCATAGGTTTAAACAAAAAACAAAACAAAAAACAAAACAAGAGTGACTATTATAAATCATTCTTGGATATTTGATGATTTTTCTATCAAATAGAAACATAATATTTATATATCTATGTATATATATATATATACAATATAATGAATTTCATAATTAATCCTAAAATCAGAAGTATTAACCTTTATAGAAACACTAAAATACCTTAATATTTGATTATAAGAGCCATGGCCAGAGGCAGAGGCAAGTTTCCAGAAGATTTGCATGCTGAGTAAAATGTCTTGTGTAGGTTTGTCACAAAAAAACTCCTATTTGGGGGCGACAAGAAACTCCTAGGACTCCAAAATCCAATCCATACATATGCACAATTAGATATGCATTTTCTAATTATGTAAGGACTGTAAAGACCTGAAAGGTGATGGGTGACATTCCCAACCCCCTTGCACAATAATTACCTCTAAGTCCCACCCCTGAACCCTTCTAATTACTTTTATGCAATTCCAATGATAAGCAGGTCATTGTTTCTGGAGTCCCTTCAGTGTTGGATTAGATATGGCTTGATGAATCCTTCAGACCTATTTTTTGTAAAGGCTGTTCTTTGATCCAGTGCTATCCCTTGGGGCCAAATAGACCCTTTTCTACCTGGTGGAGCTTCTAACAACCAACTTTTCTAATTTTCTGCCCACATTTTTTCCTTTTCCAAACCAAATATACCCAGATCCTTTGCTATCCTGGCTGTTTGCTGCTAATAATATTCTAGGATTAATATTTTATTTACAGAGTGATATTGAAAACAGAAAACCAAACTCCAGGTATAGAGAATTGCAATTAACTACAAAATACTAAATTTGAATTGCTTTATACTTTTGTCAATGGAAGTAGCTATTTTTAGTAGCCATACTCTTTTCTTGATTCATATTTTCTTTATTGCCAGTTATCTCTTCCACAATTTCTTTCTGTAAGTTCTTTGGTTCAATAGAGTGACCTCCTTATCTTGTCTTGTACAGTTTCATGTTCATCTACAGTACCTTTTACACTTTTCTCTCCTGAAAATGCAGAGAACTTCGCTGATTTACTAACATCTAAGGAGGACTCCAAAGAACAGAAACTTCTGTTGAAGATTCTCAGAAGAATGCTTAATATTTTAGTACAGTACTTCCTCCATGCGAGAGTGAAATGTGCATAGTTTGTCACGAGATGCTGAGAAACAAGAAAAACAAAGAAAACCCTCCTATGATCACAGTGTACAAGGTGAAAGAGGGAAATGCCCTTATATGGCCTTTGATGAAATAGAAGAGAAAAATGATGGCAGGTCACATCCAATGAGAAGCACTTGGAGAATCTCAAGGATGCAGGCAGCCTCCTGCGGGCTCTGGAGTGGCTTGCCCTGGCTGGGGAATTATCTGCTGACAGTGTGGTGGCTTCCTGGGCCCTGGAAATCCTGCAAGCTATTGGACACTAGGCAAGAAGGCACTTAGCACAAGCCTGCTGCGCAGCAAGCCCTGGGCTACACATATTCACCACATACAAACATCACCACTGTAGCTCTATCTGGACCTAATAAAGTCAGCTAAACCCAGAAAAAAAAGGGGGGGGGGGATGCCTGGGTGGCTCAGTAGTTGAGCGTCTGCCTTCAGCTCAAGGCGTGTTCCTGGGATCTGGGATTGAGTCCCATGTCGGGCTCCCTGCATGGAGCCTGGTTCTCCCTCTGCCTGTGTCTCTGCCTCTCTCTCTCTCTGTCTCTCATGAATAAATAAAATCTTAAAAAAATATATTTTACTAGATTTATTCTAATGTTGTAGCTCCTTGAGGTTTCATGAGTTTTTCACTCAGTCACCCCAAACTTGGACCCCTCACATATCTTTAAATAAAGAACATAATTATTAAACATATCTTCATCCAGTTCATTGGAAAAAAACAATGCTTAGGCAGGTAGGTTGCAATCAAAGTTCTCTTCTATGACAAAATTGACGAGTAACTGCTAACGTAAGTATTTCAAATAGTCACACAAGTTCCTGTCATTGAACCAGCAGTAAGCCTGTATTTCTTCATTTGAAAGAAATATCATTTACTTTCCTACTGCCTTCCAAACATACCATTATGCATTTCCATTGTTTAACACGGCAAGCAATATTGTCAGACAGCAAGTTATTCTTAGTGAACCAGAACCCATTTGAGGACAGACATGACTCTCCTCGAATAGTACTTTATGCTATCCTTCCAGTCTCAATGTCAAGCTTAATATTTACAATAATCCGTTCACTTCTGATAATTGGAATACGAGTGGCCAGTTATTTACCTTCTATCACCCTTTCCAAAAATTACCTATAGCATTTCAATAATATTCTAATTTAAAAAAAATTATATGGACCACAGCCTTTGAATCCATTCATATGTGATCTCTTAGATTATTTTGTTTAATTTGGCCTTCATTTCACAGTTGTTCCACATTTTAAAATAACGTGATCTCTTGAAAAAACAATGTTTTTCCTCTTGAAAAAACAATGACCATTCGGCTGATAGGATGACACTAAACATAAGAGGACTTATCAGCAAAATGGATAAATTATGTTGAATCTGTGTGACTGAAAATCAGTAATTATTTCATAAAAAGTAAATCAATGTTAACTAGAATATTTAATCCACTAGAATATTTTCTTTTTGAATAAATTATCATTTCCTGTAATATAGCCTGGTCCATCACAAAACTCATGACTTATGAAACTCAATTTTACATATTGATTAGTTAAAAAATACTTATTCTTACTTTTGAAGATCATGGATAATCATTTAATTTCTGTTCCCTAAAATGTTAGATAGCAATGAAGTAAAGGAGCAGTAATGGATCACAATAAAATTTAAAAGGAGAGACTATTCACAGTCCTCTGAGGACAGTACTGCGTAGTCTTTGGCCCATGAAGACAGAACAGATCAGATGTATTTTTCAATATTAGTTTGACAGTGTTATATCTTACAGCAAAAAATTCACATTGAATTGAAATCAAGTTTTCAAGGGACTCTCCATTCTTACTAAATATACACTGAATTCAGATTTTTAATTTTCATTTTGAGGAAACTTTGCAATGCAGATATAGGTGGAAACACTAAAACTTTTAAAAGTAAAAGTCAACACCAGCTAGCATTTCTATGTAGTAGAAACATAAAAGCTATGATCTGAGAGGTATATCATTATATATTAAAAAAAAAAGGATTTTATTTACTTATTCATGAAAGACAGAGAGAGAGAAAGAGAGGCAGAGACATAGGCAGAGGGAGAAAAAGGCTCCATGCAGGAAGCCCAATGTGGAACTTGATCCCAGGACCCCAGGGTCATTACTTGAGCCAAAGTCAGATGCTCAACCACTGAGACATCCAAGCATCTCATTATGTATTATTCTAAAATAAAATAATTTACATTGAATTGTGTGTGTGGGGTGATGTAAGGGTCTTTAAGATAAATATAAGCTAAATATAAGTTGGATTCCTTATTAAGCATTATAGGAAGATGTTTTTAAACAATCACAAAATTCATTATATGTGCTGCATTAATAATAATGCTTGAGACAAACCAATGAGTGACATATTTTATAGAGAATATTTTATGAAAATAAGTGTGCATTTTTTCAATTTGTAAGAGTAACTGATTTATGTTACACAAAATTGAGAATATGCAAAACACTGAAAAATAGCATTAGGAAGTATTATATCCTTTATTCTTCTTTACTACTTTATTCTAGAAGAGGGCACATCAGTAGATGACCTGGTCTTCCTTCCATCTTCAAAAGATTCATCTTCAGTCTCCTTCTTATGAGGTAAAGGTTTTAAATCATTTAGAGGATATCTGATCATTTATCTTGAATATTGGGGAGCACTGATGACATTCCTGAGATCAAAGAGCAAGAAAATCTGAGAACGTGTGGAAACTTTGCAGTGCTGACTATATGTGTTAAGTTTGATAAGCTGTCTTTCCTCATAATGTCCCACTTTTCATCATGGTATTGAAAATACAGAGATTTTAAAATAATATAAACTTTCACTCCCATATAATCACTTTTAAAATTATTATTTCATTTTATGAACATAGAGTAAAAGTAATTCCTTAGGACATAGAGTAAAAGTAATTCCTCCCAAATACAGGGCCATGGAGTCACTCTTGTGTCAAGACATGGAGCAGTTTCATCCCTCCCCTTGTCCCCATAAAAACAAAACTCCCTCTGGTAATCCATTGTAGTTTATAGTCCACTTCCCCAACTCAGCAATTTCTGTTCCTATTCTCTTGCCTTTTTTCAGAATGCTATACTTTGCCATCATGCAGTATAAAGACTTTTGGGTCTAGGGATCTTTCATTTATATAATGCATTTGAGGTTAATCCACACTGTTGAGCATATTAGTACTTTGTTCTGTGTTGTTACTGAACAGTGGTCCATTATATGAATGTGCCAATGGTTTATCCATCTATCCATTGAAGACTATATTGTTTCTAGCAATTATGTGTAGGGCTATTATGAATAGTAATTACAAGTTTTGTGTAAATGTAAATTTTCATTTCTCTCGGGGAAATATGTAGAAGTGGGGCCACTGGCTCATATGAGGTATGTTTAACTTTACAAAAAAAAAAAAATACTGAAATATTTTCCAAAGTGGCTATAGCATCTTTCATTCCACTAGCAATTTATGAAATTTCTAGACCTCAGCATCTTTGTCTGAACTTGGTATTGTAAATACATTTTTTTTTAATTTCAGCAACCTAAAATATGTGCCAAGGTATCTTGTGGTAATAATTTGCATTTTCTTGATGACTAATGATGTCAAGCATCATTGCATGTGCTTATTTGCCATCTGTATATCTTCCTTGGTGAGATGTCTGTTCAAATATTTTGCCCAGTTTTTCTGGGTTGTTAAATTTTAAAAGTTCTTTAAGTATTCTGGTTATAAGCCTTTTATCCAATGTGACTTTCAAATATTTTCTCTCAGTTTGTGGCTTTTCATTTCATTTTCTTAACAGTATCTTTCACAGAGCAAATTTTTTGTTTATTTTAATTTTTTGAAGTCTAAATAATCATTTTTCCTTCATGAATCATGTATATAGCATTTGTATAGAGGTTTATAACTGTTGTTTAACCAAAGTCATAATGATCGTCTCCCATTTTCTCATAACAGTTTTATAGTTTACATTTTATATTTAGGTCAGTGATCTATTTTGAGTTGATTTTATATCAAGTGTAAGATATAGATTGAATTTCATTTTCTGGAATGTGAATATCTAGTTGCTTCAGCACCATTTTTGAAAATTATCCCTTTTCCATTGAATTCTCTTTGTTTCCTCCTTAAAAATCAATTAACCATTTTTGTGTGGGTCTATTTCAGGGCTTTCTACTTTGTTCCATTGAGCTATGAATCTATTTGTTCACCAATATCACTTTATTTCCGAAGTGCTATAAGGAGTCTTAAAATCAGGTGGTGTGCATCCTCCAACTTATGTGTCATTTTTAGTATTGGGACAAATTATGCATCGGGTACCTATAAAGATTAAAAACCTCATGCTATAGTAAGCATCTCTCTGTCTCTGTCTGTGTTTCTCTGTCTCTCTCTCTTTTTTCTTTTCCCCTGGAATGACAGGACACTTTATTTTTAACCCTGAATTGTGCTTCACCTCTCAAGGATCCACATCTAGGAGGCCACTGCCTGTTTTTAAATCAAAGTCTAGCAGAGCCTGTTAACTTTCACCGTTATTAATCTCATTACTAACCATACCTATGTCTTTTTTGGTTTCCTATTTTTTTTTCTATTTTATTTACAATTTATAATCATTTAGTGTAGAAGAGGAAGGTAAGTGCCTCAAACTTTGGGGCCATGTCAACCACATATTTCATTTTATGTAAATTCTTCTTTGATGATTATCATGTTTTATAGAAACATCTGTATTATAAGTGATGGTGAAAAGACAGTTATTTGCACATAACTATTTTCCCATAGCTCAAATTCACCTATAATAAAAAAGTTAGAATTGCTTTTTCAAAATATATTTAAGCTTCTCAGCATTACTTAGCAATGATTAACTTATTAATTCTGATCGCTTATTAATCATAATTGCTTGAGTGCCATTTTACCACACTCTACAAAAGTAGATGCAAAGATTTTTTTAAAAAACTTTATGATGGGGATCCCTGGGTGGCGCAGCGGTTTGGCGCCTGCCTTTGGCCCAGGGTGCGATCCTGGAGACCCGGGATCGAGTCCCACGTCAGGCTCCCGGTGCATGGAGCCTGCTTCTCCCTCTGCCTATGTCTCTGCCTCTCTCTCTCTCTCTGTCACTATCATAAATAAATAAATTAAAAAAAAAAAAACTTTATGATGGTAACACTTAATATGAGATCTATCCTTTTAACAATTTTTTACTGATATGATAGATTATTGTTGACTATAGATACGGTGTTTTACAACAGATTTCTAGAGTTCTCTCTCTCTTTCTCTCTCTCTCTCTCTCTCTCTCTCTTTATTTGACTAAAACTTTATACCTGTTGTTGAGTAATTCCTTATTTCTTCTACTCTAGGTGCTGGTGAATATCATTCCACTATATGATCCTATAAATTTGACTATGTAGATGCTTCATAAAAGTGGAGTCATGGAATATTTGTCTCTGCATCTGGCTTATTTCATTTAACATAATGGTTTCAAAGTTCATCAATATTGTTCCAAATTGAAGAATGTCATTCTATTATCGATGCTGAATAGTATTCTATTGTATGCATTTACCAGATTTTCTTTGTTTACCTGCTAATGAACATTGATATTGCTTCCCTATTTAGCTATTATAAATACTACAGTAATGAACATAGGAGTGCAGCAAGGAACATAGCAGTGCTAATATCTCTTTAGATCCTGATTTCAATTCTTTTGGAAGAAAGCCCATAAGTGTGATTTCTGGATCATATGAGAGTTCTATTTTTAATTTTTTGAGGAATCTCTATCCTGTTTCCATAGTGGCTACATCATTCTACAATCCCACCAACACTATATAAGAATTCCAAGTTTTTCTACACAACCTCCTCAATGCAAGTTGTGTTCTGTGGTTTGCTTGCTTGTTTGTTTGTTTGTTTTGCTAATAGCCTTCCTGACAGGTGTAAGATAGAATCTCACTGTGGTCTTGATTTGCATTTTCCTGATAAGTAGTGATGTGGAACATTTTTTCTTATATGTGTTGGCCATTTGTATGTCTTCTTTGGAGAAATACTTATTTGAGTCCTCAGTCCATTTTTTATTCAAGTTATGAGTTGTTGTTGTTGTTTTCTTAACTATTGAGTTGTAGGTGATCCTTCTATATTTTGAGACTAATTCTGTATTAGTTCCAGAGAAAGAGTATCAGTGGGAAATAGATCGATGATAGATAGATATACATATAGATATTATTATAAGGAATTGACTTAAAATTCCCATAATGTGCTGTCTGCAAGCTAGAGACCCATAGAACCAGTGGTGCAATTCCAATAAAGGCCTAAAAACCAGGGAGCCAGTGGGTAAATTAGAGTCCAACAACACAAGAACAATGTGTCAGCTCAAGCAGGCAGACAGGAAGCAAGAGGGTGGATTCCTTCTTCCTTCTCTTTTTTGTTCTTTTTAGGCCCTAAAAGATTGCATGACACCCAGCCACATTGGGGAGGACCATCTACTTTACTGAGTTGACTAATTCAAGTGCTAATCTCTTCCAGAAACACCTTCATAGACACAAAAAAAGATAATGTCTAATTTGGACAACCCTGACCTGGTCAGGGTTGACCTAGGTTGACTTGACCTAGTCAAGTTGACACATAAAGTTAACTATCACAAGTCTTCCTATTCACCTTGACACTTACTTACATGCCATATCTTTTAACCAAACTTAATTTTTAAATAAAGACAATAACAAGGTGATTAACCTTTCTAACATGATACAACTATCCTATGGATAACCAGAAACATACTAACCCCTTCCACAAAAGAAGAAATACAGTTCTCAAATAACATTTGCCCTTCTCCTAGGGTCTCATATTTTAAATATCTATACTGCATATTAAGGTATCAGATGTTTGGTAGAATTCACTAGTGAATGAACCTCTCTGAGCCTAGTGCTTTCTGTGTTATGAAGTTATTAATCATGGATTCAATTTTTCTAGTGGATATAGACCTATTCGAATTGTCTATTTCTTCTTGTGTGAGTTTTGGCAGACTGTGTCTTTAAGGAACTTGTTTGTTTTATTTAAGATATCAGATCTGTGGGCATAGAGTTGCTCATGGTATTCCTTTATTTCTTTTTAATGTCCACAGTATCTGGAGTGATGTCCCTTCTTTGATTTCTATAAATAATTTGTATAATCTTTCTTTTTTCCTTAATTAGCCTATCTAAAGGCTTACTGATGGTAAAGTACCTATTTTTTTTCCTCTCTCAAAAATCAAGTAATATCTGAACAGATTATCTCTTTCTAGAACCTTTTCCTGCTGCCAGACCCCAAAGATATCTCAAATGTTCAAAATGCCAATACAATAAAGCATAGTGTCTTATTCAGCTCAAGCTACTTTAACAAAACATTGTAGTACCTTAAACAAAACCCATTTATTTCTCACAGTTTTGGAACCTGACAATCTGCTGACAGATGTGATGCCTGAGGGAGAGTCCTCTTCTTAGATTGCTTCCTTCTTGCCATATCTACACATGGAGGAAAAAGAGAGATCTCTAGTCCGTCTTATTCTTCTAAAGACACTAATCTCATCTCGGGAGCTCCATTCTCATGATCTTATTTAAACATAATTACTTCCCATAGGCCACACCTTCAAATGCCACCACACTGAAGGTAAAGACTCAACATATGGATTTGAAGGAGGACAAATATTCAGCCTATAACTTTCTACCCTTGGCCTTCAAAATTTATGTCCTCACATGCAAAATACATTCAGACCATCTCAACAGTCCCCCAAATCCTACCTCATCCCAGGATCAACTCTAAAGTCTATAAAGTCAAAAGTCTTATCTGAATATCATCTGAATCAGGTATGACTGAGCCTTGACATATAATTTATCTTGAGGGAAAGTTTCTCTTCAGCTGTGAACCTATGAAACCAAGTAAGTAATGTGCTTCCAAAATATAATGAGACAGGTATAGGATAGATGTTCCCACTTTAAAAGAGAGAAATCAGAAGGAAGAAAGGGGTATTGGTCCCAAGAAAGTCCCAAACCCAGTAAGGCAATGCCACTAGATATTAATGCATGAGAATATTCTCATGGACGCTCTGCTTTATGATACAGTAGACCCACCCTTGGGATTCATTCAAGCAATAGCTCTGCCTCAGTAGCTCCTCTGCAGACAGTAATTGCACCCCGAAGCCTCTCAGTGGCTGCCTGACCTGCAAAGACTGAGGCAGTTCCCGCATGTTTAAAACTGAAGAGGCAACCCTGAAGACTTCTGAATTACCTTTGGGGCCATTCTTCTTTGATCTTGAAGAACAGTGCACAATTGCAGTCAGATAGCAAAATGGTCTGGTCCACTAGGAACTAAAAGTCTGGTAGCCTTCCTTCATATTGTTCTGTCTCCGTCCCCTTCAGTTCAGACTGGTAGTGTTTCTGCTGGAGTATCTAATTGAGGTTTCCAGATCTTTAAGTTCTGGTTCTTAGTTGTGTGAACTTAACAAGTGATTTCTGTCTGCATGTCACCATTTCCTAGAAAATAAATAAATAAAAATAAGAATTATACACATTTAAAAAATCATTTGTGGGGACTGAGTGCAATAATGCACATAAAACTCTTACAACAGGGCTTGGCTCCTTAATTTATAAGAATTCAGTGTATGTGGACTCATATATGATTCATTTAAAATTATTATTGTGTATTGTTATTAGGAACAAGAACATGCAGGGAGAATTCATAAAATCATAATGCTTATTTTTTATATTAATATAAATAAATCTAGCTTATTTTTTAAGTGCTACTTAGTATTTCATTATATAGTTTCATCAAGGCCGATTTCACAAGTCCTGTTCTGATAAACAATTAGGTGCTTGTTTTGTTTTTGTTTTTTTAATTTATGATTTTAAATAAAATTTAATGTTAAAAGCATTCCAAAACAAAATGTACCTTTGTAAAGGCCTGTGTGTATATTTTCAGGTTAAATACCATGAAGTTTAATTGTTAAATCAATAGATACTAGTATAGATAATGCCAAACTGCCTCCTAAAAATATTGCACCAATATGCACTAGCCACACTGGTTTGCCAGCATATGTGAAGGGATTTACAACAATATAAAAACTACTTCAAACTGAAGACATTTGACATACAGCAGATGCAGAAAGAAGCATTTTGGAAGGTTCCCTTTTCTTCGTAAAAACAGAGATTCTGGGCATGAAGCTGTCATAAATCCCTTTGGGGAGCTTCCATTGGGGAGAGAGACTGACCATTAGCATAGGGATGAGAAGTTGCACAAACATTACCACAAACTGTCTTACCTTCCATTTGTTCCTCTAAAAGCCCATTTGTCTCTCCTTAAAACTCATTTACATCCCAGAGTAGTCCTACCCTGCCTTTTTCCTCTATTAAATTGGTATATAAACCTTTATTCCTGTCTGTTTAGGGAGCCTCTTCATTTGAATTGTCCCACATGCATAATAAAGTTTTCTCTCTTCATCTGACTATTGTCAGACCTAAATTGGTAGATGGACTTTTTTTTTCTCCCAGCATATGTATATATTTGATGTAGGATTACTGGACTTAGCAAATAAACGTGAGAAGATAAATATTTTTTTCTGAGCATAAATATGACCCATACAATATTTAAAATATACTGATACTAAAATTTTTTAAATGATTGGTTATTTAGATAAAATTCAAATTAATTTAAGTATCCTACATTTGATACCTGATTTGAGGACATCAGAAATCCAATCTCCTAGGAACCAGTATTAATAAATGGTAAACAATGAAAGCAGTTGTTCTTGGTGCACTTAATATATTGGGAAACATACAATTATTATGAAAAAATAAGCTTTCATTTACAACTATCTTTTTATTTTAATTTTACAATTATTAATTATTAATCATGAGTAAAGCCAATGTGTCCATGCAGCAGCTTTGCTTATTTTCCTCAAGTAGGGCAGCAGGCAGTGCTCATAGGGATCCAGGACCAGGCTGCACTTTTCTTGGATAAGAGTGAGAACAGACACATGTATTTTACTTCTGTGTGACTCTTTTCCCCTCTAGCTTCCCAGGAAACCTCAAGAACCCACAAAAGTGCTGATATTTTTTTATAACAATTACCAGATTGTAGGGTTTCAGTAATTTAACAAAGTATTTTTAAAAGAGTAAAAGGGTTTTTCTTCTAATGTTTAAGACAAAGATAAGTCAACTCTGCTTTATATTTTGATTTGCATCTATTTTTTTTTCTTTTAGAATATGAATATTACCAAATTTTACAAGGGAATAATACTGATAAGGTAATTGAAATATTAGATAGAAAAAGAACTTCTTAAACATTTCAAAATAAAATGTTAACCATTTGTGAACTAGAATAACCAATATAGTAAAGGTGGTAGGCTGTGCAACAGGGGTATTGAAATTAAATCCATAAAAAAATGAAAAATATATTTTCTCATTCTTCTTTGATGTGTAAGATACCACAAAGTTAAGTGATTGCCAAATTAAAAAATCTTGGAGCCATGAAGTCTAGTGTTTTGTCTAAAAATAAATTGAGGTATCTTAAAAATTTTAAGAGTTTGAGAAAAAAAAATCCATTCAAATTAGGCAGGACCCTATCTAGCAGATAGAAAGGAGCTCCAAGGAGCTATACAAAATGAAAGACTGTTATAGGCAGAAGGGCGCAGGAACAAAGAAGTTATACTAGTATATGGTTACCGCAAGGTTAATTTCCCTTAGAGGACAGAAGTCTGTCAGCACTGTTATCTCACTAGTGCTGGTCAGACAATTCCTGATCAACTGAGAGTGCTAAAGCTGTAATTATATTAAGTCTTGACTTGATAGGTGTCTTAGCATGAGCGACTCCATTTTGGGCCTATTGTCTTGTTTTTTAACAGTTGTGTTGTCCAAAAATAGTGTCTAAACTGATATAATTATCCAGTTCACCAGGAAGGGATGATCCACAAATTTTGACATATGGGGATTTCTAAGTGTTGAGAAATCTAAGACCTTATATCTGGAAATCACATAGCCAGATATCCACTTTATTATGAAAAGGTATATTGCCACTTACATTTTTTTTTCTTACCTGAGTGGGAAATTTGCTGTATTATAAAGAGGGAACAAAAGGCTGAGTCCTCTGGGGAAGGAAAGTCTTCTAATGTTACCTCCTTTGTAAAAGCCCAGATTCCCTTTAATAAATTCTGATTCAGTGATTTGTAATTCCAGACAAAATCAGAAATGGTTAAGATCAATGGATATTTTGGCAAGCAAATATAACTTTTATACTAAAATAATTCAGCAATAAAATATAAATATAAATCTTATAAAGATGAGCATGCCTGATTAGCTTGCAAAAAATTAGCACTTTTTGCAATCTATCTTAGTATAGTTTATTTTTGTTATGTAACTTTTATTTTCAAAAACTAGTGTTCTATTAAATATTTCAATAAGTTTTTTACTGCCTAAAATAATTAGCCCAAAACATATATCAAAAATTAAAACCAAAGGTAAGTATAGCTTCTGTTTCTTTTTAGAGAATATTGTTAAAATATTTAAAGGTTTTTCCTTGTGGAGTCCAAATAACTAATGAGATCATTTTGTGAAAGCATAAGTTAAAAAATAATAATATGGAGGATTGTGTGTTTTACAATGTATTTTAAGTCCCTGAAATTCAAAGAAAATGATTCATGATCAACTGAAGCCCAAAACCCATCTGGAGACCATTGTCCTAATTGTAATTTTAAATTCTAAGATAAAGCCATTCAACATTAGTGAAGAAAAAGATTTCAAGTGGTTCCATGTCACAGATATCACATAACAAATAATAGATTTAAACACTTTAAGTGCTCATGATAAACCAACCACATAGACCCCTAAGAAAAGACTCTGGAAATGGCACAGTGGGAGTAGTACCTCCAACCCCCAAGGACATGAGAAAGGATGACTTTAAGAATTCTGTGCTTGCCTGGTTATCTATAAGTTAAATCAAGGGAAAAGTTGAAAGAAGACAAATATCAGGCATTAATTTTGTGGTAAAAGTTTGTTCCCTTCAGATTCTACTATATGAAAAAAATCATTTTCTAAGAGAACTTTAAGAAACATGGTGTGAAGGCTTATTTAGCGATGTCCTTAGAGAGTAGCATTATTTTAAGTAGTTTTATCTTTTAACTATTTTTCTTTAAATTATTTAAAAGAATATCTTATGTATTATTATAAATAATCGTGCATTATATATACACACAGCCGATGCTTGAACAATGCAAGGATGAAGGGTGCGGACCTCCCACAGTCAAAAATCCACACCTTTTGACTTCCGAAAACTTAACTACGAATATTTGACCAGAATCTTACTGATGACATAGTCAATGAATGCATATGTTAGATATGTATTATAAACTATATCCTTACAATAGAGATAAGAAAATGTTATTAAGAAAGTCATAAGGAAGAAAGAATACATTTCACATCCTGCACTGTAAAAATTTTGCCTGTATGTGGACCTGCACAGTTCAAGTCCCTGTTGTTCAAGGATAAAGGGTTTAATTATCCAAAAATGCACATTAGTTTCTAGTAAAATTCCAAAAGACAGCAACGAGGCTTAGGGAGACGCTTGTGGTTGTTTTTTGTATGTTTTTACTGAAAATGTTACTGTCTTCATTTAGAACTGAAAACTTCTTTTCAGTTTTCAGAAGGCTGACAAGCCTTCTTTTCTTCTCCTCTACGACTTTTGAAATTTGAAAAAGAACCCAATTCTTCCTAAATTATACTTTTAAAAAATGTTTCACAGTAAATCCAAAATGATTCTAATTTTTTTTTTTATGATAGTCACACACAGAGAGAGAGAGAGAGGCAGAGACACAGGCAGAGGGAGAAGCAGGCTCCATACACCAGGAGCCCGACATGGGATTCGATCCCGGGTCTCCAGGATCGTGCCCTGGGCCAAAGGCAGGCGCTAAACCGCTGCGCCACCCAGGGATCCCCCAAAATGATTCTAAAAGATGATTTAATACTATTAATGCCATTTTTCTCAATAATTGTTACTTTTCAATTAATTTAAGGCTTTTAAGTACATTAAGCAAATATTAACATCTATAGTGAGAAGAGCAGGATTATTGAAATGAAATGTCTTAACGTCTTCAAAATAATAACCACAACAAAAACTATTCTTCACAGAATCAAAGTACACAACTAGATATTTTTTTAAAGCATGTACTGGAAATTTCAGAATAAACTTAGAAAAAAATCACAAAACAGAGTATGCTGTACTATTTTAAACTTTAAGGCTCATTTTGGACTAGTAACTTTTGAAAAATAATTATTTATATTGGCTCTCAAGGGCAATATTATAAAAACATATTCACCAGAGGTATTAAGCTGTGGCCTAAGAATGACTCAGCCTTCAGGAATCTGGAGAGGAAAGTTGTAAAATGACTATCTTTGTGACAACAAATTTGTTGGTACAATGACCATATCTTTTTCTTTTATGCAAATAAACTGGCCAGTAATATAATAATTAGACAACCCTGCAGTTGGGGAAACTGATGGAGTCAAAAGCCAACAGTGGGAATAATTTATATTTGCTTGTGCTTATCCAAGTGTGCAATGTCAATGCTATTCTAAATAATGTAAGAATTGTGTTTTGCTCTCACATTTGTCCTTGACATGCCTGTGTTGAATTGTGAAACTCAGGACCATAGTTTGGAAAACAAACAAACAAAAAAATTACATTGGGAATTACCTTGAGTTTTAAAAGCTAAAAAATGTCTCATCACTGCTTGGGTTTGCTGAGAGTCTGTTGAAAATAATTTCTTAACCATTTCCTGCAGTTCAGAAGGATCGGTGGTGCTGTATCTCTGGCTAGTTTGGTCTGCTACCTCCCTGCCCACTCCCAGACACGGAACACAGCCAACATCCTGTAACTATCAGCCCTTAGCATCCTTGTCTAATTTACAGGCTTTGGCTTTAGGAACTATCTCACATAGAATTTCACTTTGTGATACTTTCACATCCTTCTAAGTCTTGGCCTTTTTATCTTATGTCTTGTCTCTGGCTTTGTACTTATCCCAGGCATCTGATCCGTGATACCAGACATATTGTAGGTTCAGTTCCAGACCATTCCAGTAAGACAAATATTACAATAAAGCCAACCAAATTTTTTTTTTGGTTTTCCAATGCATATAAAAGTAATGTTTACTATATACTACAGGCTGTTAAGTGTGCAGTAGCATTATGTCTAAAAAGTTGTATGTGTCTTAATTAAAAAAGGCTTTGCTGCAGAAAAATGCTAACCATCACTTGAGCTTTCAAAAAATCATCACGCTTTTGCTGGTGGAGGATCTTGCCTTGATGTTAATGGCTGCTGACTGATCAGGGTGGCGCTTGCCGAAGGCTGGGTGACCATGCCAATTTCTCAAAATAAGACAACAATGAAGTTTGCTGTATGGATTGACTCTTCCTTTCATGACTAATTTCTCTGTACCATGCAGTGCTCTTTGATAGCATTTAGCCCACAGTAGAACTTCTTCCAAAATTAGAATCAATCCGTTCAAGACATACTGCTGCTTTATTAACCAAGTTCATGTAATATTCTAAATCCTTTGTTGTCATTTCAAAGTCGTCACAGCATCTTCACCAGGAGTAGATTCCATCTTAAGAAACACTTTCTTTGTTCATCCATAGGAAGCAACTGCACATCTATTAAAGTTTGATCGTGAAATTATAGCAATTCAGTCACATCTTCAGGTTTCACTTCTAATTTTAGTTCTCATGCTACTTCTACTACATCTTCTGTTACTTCCTCCAATAAACTCTTGAACCTTTCAAAGTCATCTATGATGTTTGGAATCAACTTCCTCCAAACTCCTGTTCATGTTGATATTTTGACCTCTTCTCATGAGTCATCACACACTCTTAATGGCATCTAGAATGGTGAGTTCTTTCCAGAGGTTTTCAATTGACTTTTCCCAGATACATCAGAGGAATCTCTATCTATGGCAGCTATAGCCTTATGAAATGTATTTCTTAAATAAGAAGACTTGAACATCTAAATCATTCCTTGATCCATGGGACGTAGATGGATATTATGTTAGCAGACATGAAAATATTAATCTTGTTAAACGTCTTCATTGAAGCTCTTGGGTGACCAGGTGCATTGTCAATGAGCAGTGATATTTTGAAAGAATTTTTTCTTTTCTGAGCAGTAGATCTCAATGGCTTAAGATATCCAGTAAGCCATGTTGTGCTGTTATCCAGACTTTGCTGTTCTATTGATAAAGCACAGGCTTAGTAGATTTAGCACAATTCTTAAAGGCTTTAGGATTTTCAAAATGGTAAATGACCATTTCACTTGAACTTGAAGCTTCAACTTCAAATGATCAACTGCATTAGCCTCTAGCAACAGTCAGACTGTCCTTTGAAACTGTAAAGCCAAGTGAAGTAGGAGAGCTAGGTTCTTGTCTCACAGAGCCGAAGAATGAATCTGGGGGATGAGGGAGAGTGAGTAAAGAAATAGAAGTTTAGGGAGCAAGAATATAGGGAAAGCTTTCAGGAGTGACAGGGGCCCCAACAGGGTTCCCAATGTGGGGCTCCACTGACAGTCTTTTATTTAGAAATGACCAGGGAGCTTGTGGCCTTATCATTCTTGCGATGTCTTAGTTTGAATAAGGACTGCTGATAACATCTTTAATGACTTCTCTTTGGGGGGTCTGGTTATTCTTTGTTGGTCACAGATGACTGTCATAATCCCTTATCTCTGTTTTTTTTTGTACACCTCAGCATTTTTGGGATTTCTATGAGCTGATCCTGTAGCCCCCTACCTATCTCTCCCTATCTAGCCCCACCTGTCCCTTACTCACAAATATTGACTTATCCTCTTTAGCTGTGGAAGTCCTAGATGCCATCTGCTTCCAATAGCTGTTTTGTCTGCATTGAGAATTTATTTTTTGGTGTAATCAAATTATTTAATTATTATTAATTGATTGTCTTAGCTAGATCTTCTGGATAACTCACTGCAGCTTTACATTAGCACTTGTTGCTTCACCTTACACTTTTATGTCAGAGAGATAGCTTCTTCCCTTAAATCTCATAAACCAGCTTCTGCTAGTACAAACATTTGCAGCTTCCCCACTCATTTTAGCCTTCATTGAATTGAAAAGAGTTAGGGTTTTGCTCTGGATTAAGTTTTGGCTTATGGGAATGCTGTGGCTGCCTTGATCTTCTATCCAGACCACTAAACCTTTTATTATATAAGTAATAATGCTGTTTCACTTCCTTATCATTCATGTGTTCACTAGAATAGCACTTTTAATTTCCTTCAAGGACTTTTCCTTTGCAGTCACACCATGGCTATCTGACTCTAGAGACCGTGCTTTCAGCCTACATGGTTTTCAGCCTGCCTTCCGCACTAAGCGTAATCGTTTCTAGCGTTTGATTTAAAGTGAGAAATATGCTGCTCTTCCTTTCACTTGAACACTTAGAAACCATTGTAGGATTATTAATTGACATAATTTCAATTTTGTTTTGTCTCAGGGAATATGGAGGCCCAAGGGGAACGGAGAGAGAGATTGATATGGGCCAACGGCTGGTCAGTGGAACAGTCAGACATACACATTTATCAGTTAAGATCACCGCCTTATATGAGCATGTTTGTGGTACCCCAAAACAATTAGTAATGTCATTGATCACTGATCACAAATCACCATAGCAAATACAATAATCATGATAGGTTTGAAGTTTTGTGAGAATTATCTAATTGTGACTGAGAGAGACACAAGGTGAGCAACTGCTGTTGGAAAAAAATGACACTGACAGACTTACTCAACACAAGGTTGCCATAAACTTTTGATGTGTTTAAAAAAATGCAATGTCTTGGTGCAATAAAGTGAAGTACAATAAAATGAAGTATGCCTGTGCTGTTATTCTAGTACTGACTTGAGGTCTCTTCTTCAGTGAATCTATATGTTGCTTTTCAAAGTGAAAGCTCCCTAGAAACATTACATCTATGGACGGTCAAGGTGATATCTAGTCCTCCTGCTGTAATCCACACCAGCTTGGTCTGAACTCCCATAATGTCTTTTCTTATTTATTTTATTTCTTTTCTGTGCCACTTGCTGGGTAAATCATCTGCATGTATTATCTTATTTAATCTTCATAATTGCCATCATTAAGCTATTGCTTTTATTTAAAGTCAAGAAAATTCAGGCTGGATGGCCTAAGTAGCTTCTGTGAAGTCACAAACTAATAGGTGGCATTGCAGAGTCAAGCTTCAGTTAATCTCACTCTATACCTTTGACGATCAGACCCTGGTTTTTCATGGAAATGCTTTGGCTATCCTTTCCCCGGAATTCACATTCTCATATAGCAGGCAAATTCAGTGTATGGGGAGTAGAAGACAGGAAGAAAAATGGAGTAGGGAAAATATTTAGCAAAGTATGAGAAATTATAGGAATGGGTTGGTGTTTACAAATCTTTTTTTTTTTTTTTCTGGAATAAACTTTAAGATAAAGGAGAAAGACAAAGACCCCCAAGGATCAAGGAGTTTAACTTAAAGTTGAATACAGCTAGAAGGCTATTTCTTTGAGGTTGCATGTTCATCTTAACAATAGATGGATGGACATGGAGATAAAGATAGAAAGATATGGAAATACAGATATATGCATATTCTTAAGTAACCAAGTGGATAGTTCATATTTATAGTGTGTTTTCTTTTTATACCATATCAGAATATATCCGAAAAATTCTTAGATGATTAAGTCAGCATTAAGTTGGGATTTGTAGGTGTAGACACATTCCAAACTCTGAGGCTCATTTCTTTCTGGTGTGCAATGAGGGATAGGATCAGATTATTACAAAGGAAACTAGCTCTCAATTCTGTTCAAGTGATCAATCAATCAATCAATCAATCATTACCATATTCATCTATCAATTGAGAGTTATCAATGATTAGTTCCAGGTGTCCCTGGAATACCCTAATGATAAATCACACATGGGAGTCGAGGTGGAGTTGCCGAAATTGAAGCCCAGCTTCAGGACAAACTCACTCAGGTTTCTCAGCAGTTCTCTTGGGCCCGTTCAAGCAACATTAGCTTTTAAATATAAGAATGGTTAAGGGCTAGACCTGGAACCGGACTGCTGTGGGGAGTTCTGAAGCCAAGACAGAAGAAAGAGATGATGAAGATAGAATGGAGATACACAAGGGGAGAAAGAGACACAAAGGAATCTAACTCCAAGGAATATAGTCTAATTTACATTACAAAGCTTTCCAGAGTTTAGCAGCTGAAACTCAATTGACAGCTTATTCAATTATTCTCTTATTCACCTTTTCAACAATTATTTATCAAGTGAGAGGTACTGGGCAATATGCCAGACACACAGCGTTAAACAAAACAAAACTAGTTTCTGCTGTCAAAGGCCCTTATATTTTAGCAAGGGAGATGAATGTCAAGAACCATGATGTTTCTGAGATTCCACTCTATTTATAAGCTAAAACAGCTTGCTTACCAGTTTCATAGATGTTGACAGAACTTGAGACCTGTGGTCAGAAATGAAAGACTATTTTTCAAACAAAAACAGCCTTTGTACTGCTTTCCTAAGGCGCAGCTGCCCAAGGCAGTAGTAAGAGGCCCAGATGATGGCTCTGAAACAGTGGCCCATATTGCTGGAGAGAAACTTGAAATTACAGAGAACAAATTGCTTACAATGGGCAGAAGAGAAAGTTGCCAGATAAAGCACAGGTGTCCAGTTCAATCAGAATTATTGTCAAACAATAGATCATTATTTAGTATAAACATGTTCCAAATATTGCATGGGACATATTTATGCCAAAAAAAAAAAGATCTGAAATTCAAATTTAACTGGTCACCTGCAGTTTAATTTAGTGAAGTTGGGAGCTCTAGGCCCACCTGACTTCTGCCTCTATCGGAGGCACTGTCGCTGTCTTCCTTCTTCTTTTACAACATCCTTGTGAAGATAGGTGAGAACAAAGTAAATGCCTCTGCTGAAAAATTGTACAGAAACGTAAAGGCCCATGAAAAATTATTTCCTAATGCAATGCATCAATCAAAATAAAACACTAATATACACAATAAAACACAAATATAGCTATTCATTAAGTCATATGAAGAAATTTGAAGGGTACTGTGGACTTGATATACCCTATCAGGATATACTAATACTATCAGGATATATCTAATACTCTTCGATAACTAAATATAACATTATTTTTTTTCTAAATATAACATTAAATTGTACATTCTGTCCCCCTGATGAGATCATAGGTAATTATTAAATCAACTCTCACAACAATAGCTCCACCTTTCAGGATCATTTCTAAAGTATTATTCCTCTTCTATAATTCAGGGATTACATTCGTGTAACTCTAGCTTTCTTGGCAGAATAGGGTTAATCACTTGTTTAAAACATTCTTCCTCTTAAAAAAGTTTGATCGATTTATTTATTTGATCATGTTATTTTACTGGTCTTGCCTCCAAATGACTGATTTCACTGAGGACGATCACATCTTTATTATTGTCAGGGAGAACAGAGAACTTGATTATAATTTCAGCTTTCTCAACTTAATTTGGGTGCTGGAGATCAACCAGCAACTTTGTGCTAAGGTGGCCTATTTTGGTTTTGAAACATGAGCTTTAAAAGTTATAAAATGTGATAAAAAAATTTTTTTTTAAAAAGTTATAAAATGTGGGACACCTGGGTGGCTCAGTGGTTGGGCGCCTGCCTTCGGCTCAGGTCGCGATCCTGGGATCCAGGATCAAGTCCTGCATTTGGCTCCCTGCGAGGAGCCTGCTTCTCCCTCTGCCTGTCTCTCTGCCTCTCTCTGTCTGTGTCTCATGAATAAATAAATAAATCTTTAAAAAAAAAAAGAAGAGAGAGAGAGAGAGAAGTTATAAAACGTGGTATTCTGAGTTGGCTTGCAAATAAATTTCTGTTCGTGAAAAATGTGATTGTACTATATGGTTGCATTTTGAATATATGCCAAAACATTTTGAATTATGTAATTAGCACATCAACTACATAATAATAAATTTTGGAGTCCTGCTTGATTCTTTCATTGCATTAATTTTTATTAAGTTTTTAAGTAATTCAAATACAAGTTACAAGTTTAATGGATGTGATTAAACCACATTTTCTGATGTCCATGGAGATTTTGTGCTAATTGTCTTCATTTACCATAAACTCACTTCTTTTGGAAGCTCCATTAGCAAGTTGTCTGCAGTTTTGATTCCTCCTCAAATCTCCTGCTTCCTGCGGAAGGGAGAGTTGGATACTTGTCAATCCCAGTGACATCATATGAGAAACTGCTCTACTATGCATATGGTTACATTTTCCTCTTTTGTTAGAGAACAAATAAGCTTTCCTGATATTTGAAGATGGATTTTTAAACATATTTTTGGAATATAAACTTCTCATTGTTTATAAGGAGACAACCAGATTTAATGAGGATATTTTCAGTGGAGTGATAATTGAACACTTCTCTCGTATATTCATTGTGTCCTTGTGTGCCTTGTTGATTTAGACTAATCAGGCTTGCTTTTCACAAGAAGCCTCTCCCTCGCACTGTCTTACCAATTTTTTCTCTACATTTTGCCTTGTGCTTAAAACATTGCGTTGACACCACGACTGTGAAGGTAGTTCATAAACGCGGCCTGACACAGCCTTTGGCGTCACCAGCTATTGCTGACCTCACTGATTCATTTGCTAACACACTCCTTCCACAAAGATTTACTGGGCACCAGACCAGACAGATGAAATTGTTATTATTTGTTCCTTTTAAATTCTGTGACAACTTCCTCTTATTTTTCTTTATTATAGCCACTCTTTCTCAGATTCCCTAGCTGGCATCCTCCTCTTCCTGTGCCACCCATTAAATGTTGGTGTTCTTTTAGACACTTCCTTCGATTCTTCCTTTAATCTGTATATTCTGTTGGAAGATTCCATTCATTCAATAATATCTAGTCATTCATTTCAATTGTCATTTATTCACAAATGACCTCCCCATTCATGACACTGGGACAAATTGTTCTCCAGATCTACGGATACAAATTTCAAACTTTCTACCTACTAACTTCAGAGTTCTGCAATCTTTCTAAGAATGTTTTAAGTATTTACCAAATCAACTTCTTAACTGCTCCTTGCTTTTTGTCTTTATTAATCATTCTGCCAAATTCCAGTGGCTCAAATTGAAAACTTAGCAACATTTGCTGCCACATTTTCCATCATCATCCCAACTGAATCTATTCCCCTCCCATCCATCCCCCCACCCCCACCCTGCCCAGGGTTCTCTGCATGCCCATGGCTTCCCCAGAAGTGTCAGCCACAAGCCACATCTCAGGCCCCCAATTCCTCAGTTCCTCAGGTGCTGTCCTCTGCATAGCTTCCCCTAGGCCAGCTCAGAATTCCTTGAAAGATATGTAGTAACTTTTATCCATATATAATAATCCCTTCATGACTTTTCCTATTTGGAACATTCTCCCAAAATTCAGTTGCCTCCATCCCCCTGAACTTGGATTTCTGTGTCCTCTATTCCTTGTCTGGGCTCTATTCCCTGGCCCTCTGGGAAAACGATGGGGAAGCTAGAGGGCTCACCGAGGGTGATCATGGTCTTACTCTGGTTGCTTCTTAATGCCTAAAATAAGTGTTTCATTATTTTTCCAGTTTCTAAAATTATAACAGAAGGAAAAGTCTGATTTCAGCTACTCCATTAGGACTGGAAGTGGCACCTACTTCCAACTTTTCCTAAATAATATGATTTTATCAAAATAAAATGAATCTACTACTATTACTTAGATTAATGGATTGTAAACATTATCAATTCATTTTTTATAGAAGACGATTCTATTTATTTATGTTTTAATTCTACCCTATTCAATTCTCCTATTGTCAGTTTTAGCTTTCCAGTGGTTACTTTATTATTTTGTGTACTATTATTACATTTCCTATTTTGTACATTGATTTCTCATGGACGTAATAGTCTTATGTTTTAAAGTTTACCTTGTAATCTTCGTACATATAGGTCGTTATTTCCAAATACACACTAAATACCAAAACCTCCTCTTAAACTGATCATGCACATCCCTATGCCCTTTACACTTTCTTGAGAACATTCCTTCTGGAGAGACTGTTGGCACAGCTGCCATCAGGGACTTCACCATGATTTCCTTCCCTCCCTCCTCTGCTCTGCCCTGTGCTATATCTCTTGTTTCTCAGGCCCGTCTTCGTGTTTATCTACACCATTGTTTAAAAACTTATTGAAGAGGGTTCATGGGAACCCTAACCTGCCTCACTCTTGATTGATAATTTGGAAATAATTTTCCATTAGAACTTTAAAAGAACTGATTCATTGGCTTCCAGCTCCCAGTACTGCTATCATACAATTTGGTGTCACTCTGATTTCTATTTCATCCTAAGTGATCTATTTTATCACTTTGATAGAATTTTCTCTGAAAATTCCTGGTGTGTGTACATGCATGTGTAAGCAAATATGTCTTTGATATGCATCCTTTTGCATTCCACTAGACATCTTCTATCAGGTAACTCATTTCCTTCAGTTTTAGGAAACTGCCCTTTTTTTTTTTTTTCTTTTTCTTTACATTCAAGGGTATGAACTTCCAAGTTTATCTTCTAACACTGATCTTTTTATCTCTTTACTCTTTAGCTCTATTCCTACAAGGATATTTCATAGGTATATCCCAATCTTACTAATTACTTTTAGACATAAATTTTTAAAAAGTCTCCCTAAATTTTATTTTATTGTTTAAAGATTTTATTTATTTATTTGAGAGAAAGAGAGAGGGGGAGAGAGAGAGCACAGACAGACAGAGACAGAAGAACAAGGAGGCTCTGTAATCAAGGAATCTCATGACCTGAACTGAAATTCAGTCATGACCTGAACTGAAATCAAGTCAGACACTTAACTGACTGAGCCACCCAAGCATCCCCAAAATTCTTATTAAATTTTAATTGTTTTGAATTCTATTTCTCTACCCTCTTCTCTTTCTTTTAAAGAAGTGTATCTCTCTCTCTGGTATTAGCATATTTCTTTAAATGCCTATGGATCCTTATCTTTTCATTAGCAATTAAAGGGTGAGGTAATTGTAAAGCTCTATTTGGAATTCTGTTTTCTTAGGGTTCATAAACAATAGTATGATGGGCTAGATCCAGTCATATGTGGATCCTGTGGGTACTTATTTTGACCTGTTCAATTTACTCAGAAAAGAACTCTATCTAGTCTTCCACCTGGGATCATAATGATATGGGAGAGCTTGATTTGTGTCATGGAGTCGAAGAATGAATCTCATGCACAACAGAGAATGCATAAAGTGAGGTTTATTAAGTAAAGATACAGAGAAAGCTCTCAGGAGTGAGAAGGGTCCTGATATGGTTGTCACTGGGGGCTTGTAGGGTTGGTCTTTTATTGGAAGAAAACCAGGGATCCTAAGTCCTTTTAACATTATCTACCAATATCACCACTGAGTAAGGACTAGTGATAATATCTTTAATGCCTTACTTCTTCTTTGGGATTTGGTTATTCTTTGTTGGTCACAGATGATTTTCATAAAAAGGACACACTCCCTACTCACACCTAGGGTAGAGTGATCTGGCTTATCTCTGGTTTCCTTACACTTCAGCATTTTTGGGATTCCATGGTCCCCTTCCTAGCCCTGCATAGCCTCATTTGTCCTTAACTCAATAATACTGGCTGTTGGCACTCTGGAAACTGAAAGGGATGCCGAGAGGGAAGGGATTCTACTTTCAGCCTCCAGACGTTGCAGCATTACAATCTCACTTCTATACTCAGGCCTTTCTGATGTCCCTCTTTTTGGACTCTCTTCTTTAGTCTTTCCAGAAAATGCTCGTATAATTTTGATGTTAATCTGTAGCAAGTGAAAATCTCAGTTTAATTGGCAGTAAGCCATAAAGTGAGCAAGAATACCTGGATATTTGGATTCAGAAATTGTGGAAAGAGGAGTTTCTACACATCTAGAGGGATGCATCCTCTCACTGGCTCACATATGTTCCTTCTCTAAAGCAAGCATAGTATCATAACCACCAGGAATCATATACTCATATTCGATCAGGTTAGAAATCCTCACAAAAGAGGGATCTTTTCTACAGAGCTCTTGAAGCAACCAGAAAAAAAGAAAGAAAGAAAGAAAGAAAGAAAGAAAGAAAGAAAGAAAGAAAGAAGAAAGAAAGAAAGAAAGAAAGAAAGAAAGAAAGAAAGAAAGAAAGAAAGAAAGAAAGAAAGAAAGAAAGAAAGAAAGAAAAGGACTTTTTAGGGTGTCAATACTTGTCACTTTGTTTAGAAAGATGGACTTTTCTGATGGATCAAGACTCATTTCCTGACTCACCTCTGTGATAGGAAATAGGGGACATAAGAGTCAACAAATCTCCACTTGCATCCATTTCTATGTACATACAATTTCAAACATATCCTGCTCATAAAAAGAAATTTTACTCTGTGTGTGTGTGTGGGGGGTGTGTGTTCTCCCTCTGGGTGCTAGTTATTCTTTAGTTCCACATATCAGTGCTTAAGTTCTAACGATTAAGCCAGCAATAAATTTGACTACATCCTCAAGCACATCCAGCATGCAGTATGAAAAGAAAACAGGAGGGCTGCCATTAAAGAGAAAACAAAACAAAAATAAAAAAAAAATAAAACAAAAATAAAAAAGGAAGCTATTTGTAAATTGCAGACAGTGGAATCAACACACAGCACTCATCCACAAACATCCATAATTTACACAACCAAAGGTTTGGAAGGGTTCCCTTGGTCAGTCAACTGGGCTTCCCTAGAACAGGTCTCTAAATAAGAATCACTTAGGAAAGTTTGTGTGCAATATCAGAAAATTCTACTCAGATTGAGTGAAAAAAAAAAAGCCCCTCATCCTTTGCTAATTTATTCATAAAATTACAATGTAATATAGTCACAGGAATGATTTGATCTCAGCTCTGCTCAGCCTTCTTGGAAGCCAGCACTACACTCAGGCTGACCTCTCCTGATCTGAGGAGCTCTCACTCTGAGACCACACAGCCGGAGAGTAACAGGTTTTCTTCTTCTTCAGTCACCAGAGAAAATGGCATATAGTCAGTGTCCCTCTCCTCCCTCAGTGGGTTCTAAGGTGGAGGAAATGTTCAGTGGTGTCACTGGGGGATGCCCCAGGACGGTAACCCATTGGAATCCCAGCTGTGCTTTCTAGTCCCTACTGGCTTAGCTGGCACTTACTTTAACTTTTGAGAAATAATTTGTAATGTGTGACACTGCTAAGGCCAAAATAAAAAAAAAATCAAATTTTATAATTATGTATTGTGTTTTATTACAAAAAAAATATTTAGACATACACAGAAGCAGCATTAAACTCACCCACATTTTCATCTCTGGACCCTAGAACTCAATTTATCACAACATGTATTTAATTTGCCTTCTTTCTCATTTTTCATTTTCTTTTCTCTCTTTACTTTATCACCCCCCCCCCCTTTTTGGATGAAGCATCGTAAGGTAAATAAAAGACCTACATTATTTCATGTCCATACACATCAGTATGCATTTTGAGAAACAAAACCAAAATGTATACATTCTCACATTTATATTATAAATGGGTTTCTGAGGTTTTTTTTAAAAACTACTCTGAGTCCTTTTTATTAAAAATTAAGATTTCAATACCAATTTCAATAAGGTACTACAGTATGGTTGAATTTTAATCTACTATCATGTTTATCATTTTCTATTTGTCTCATCTGCCCTTTCACCCATTGTCCCTCTTCCTACCTTTTGGAGATTAAATTGGTGTTTTTGTATGACTCCATTATGTCCACTATTGTGTTACTCATTATAGATATTTTAAGAAGATTTTCTAGGATTTAAATTATATAGCTTATCACAGTATTCCTTCAAAAAATATACACTTCACCTATAGTGAGAGAAACAAACAATGTTATATTTTTATTTTGTCTATGTCATGTTTTGTTTTATTTCCAAATTTTATACAACTATACATCTCATATATTTATGTTACTACATAAGTTACAATTTTTTTCTTTATACTCAATTATCTTTTCAAATGATAAAAATATTAAACATCTCTCTTATATTTACCTTCATATTTGCAAATCATATCTGTCTGATATATTGCAAATAATATGTGGATAAGGGACTTAGCCTCTGAATATATATATATATATATATATATATAACATATATATTTTTTAAAAGCTCTTACAGCTAAACAATTAAAATACTGAAAATAGAAGTTAGTCAAAGGATCTGAATAGATACTTCTCCAAAGAAGATATACAAATAGTCAATAAGCACTTTAAGATGCTCAACATCATGGGCAGCCCCAGTGGCTCAGCGGTTTAGTGCCACCTTCAGCCAGAGCCTGATCCTGGAGACCTGGGATTGAGTCCTACGTCGGACTCCCTGCATGGAGCCTGCTTCTCCCTCTGCCTGTGTCTCTGCCTCTCTCTCACTCTGTCTCTCATGAATAAATAAATAAAATTTATTAAAAAAAAGATGTTCAACATCATTAGCTCTTAGTGCAATGCAAGTCAAAATCAGAGGACACTATTGCATACATAGTAGGATGAATATAACATATACAATATAATAAAAAAGATAAGAAAAGTTAGAGTACATGTGAAGAAGTTGGAACTCTTCTATGATGCTGATATATTATGTTACAATAGGATTTAGAAATTCCACTCCTAATTATATATCCAAGAGAAATGTAAAAATGTCCACATATAATTTGTACGTGAATGTTCATAATAGCATTATTTGTAATATGCAAGAAGCAAAACAACTCAAATGCCCATCAGTTGGTGGACGGATAAATAGTATGTAGTATAATCCATACAATATAACAAAAAGAACATTAGGCAACAAAAAGAAACACACTACAGCATAAATTACTTGAAATATGATTCTATTTATATGAGATGGCCAAAGTAAGCAAATCTATAGAAATGGAAAGCAACCTAATGATTGCAAGGTCTGGGCTGTGGCATGTATTGGGGAGAGATGGAGCTTGATCGCTAATAATTGCGACTATTTTGGAGGAGAATGGTGAAATTTCTAAAATTAGATTATGGTTTTGATCACATAACTGTAAATATACTGAAATATAATAGTTATATAGTGAGTTGTACTTTAAATGAACAAGTTGTATATTACATGATTTATTTCTCAATGGAGTTCTTTTTTTTTAAAAAAAAAAAAGAGTATTCCATAATGACACTCAGTGCTCAATAGTCTCGTGGAACTGAACACAGTAGGTAACTAGATGTTTTCCTACTGCATAACATGAATTTGCAATTATTTAGCTGGAAATAGAGACATCCTCATCGTCTGGGATTCCCTTCAACACAGCCAATTTCATGTTCTGGTATTTGCATCCTAAATCACAGTTACCTCTTTTAAATATACTCTCTTTGTTGCAAAATATAGAAATCCAATTCAAGCTTGTCTAAAGAAGCTTGGAAATTTATCTGCTTATGTAAGTGAAAACATCAACAGAAGTCGACGTGGCTTCCACCTGTGTTCATTGGGTTTCTGCGTGTTTAGTTTCTCCCAGGTAAGCCCTGCTCCACTGGAAACCCACAACTACTAAACTTCACAAAAACAGCAATGAAAGACTTTTCTACTCAAATTCTCTGGTAAATAAATTCCTAGTAGGGCTGCATGTAGTTACTTACCCATCTCTCAATCAGAAATTTTAAAAGTGTGGAGGGCGAGGGAACATATCTTTGTCAACAGGTGAGATTTAGAAAAGCCAATTAATTACATTCTTCCTTCTTTCTACTAATAGTTTGGAATCAATTGAAATATAAGATATAGGGATCATAAAAACAGAGCAAAATATCAGCTTAATTAACAGTACAGTTAATTGGAGAATGGGGCTTAGATATGTGGCTTCATAAAACTGTGTAGAACAAATAACTGAATTGGGAAGTCACTTCCACGTGGGAGAGGATTTATGCACTGCTCTGAAAAAAGGACCTCTCAGCACTATTTTACCTCCACTAATCATCCCACCGAATTTTGTCCATCTTTGGGGAGGAGAGAGGGAACAAAGAAAATTGAAAATAACTATCTTTGTACCTTTATCTTCTGAGAAGGGAAGTAAGATGAAGAGGTTTGGTAAGCTCCCCCCATAGTGTGGAAGGGAAAAAAAAATAAGTACATTTATGTACAATTAGTCCTAAGCTAAGGGACACATAAGCGTGGTGAACATGCATGCATACACATAACTGTAATTATGTCTTTTGTTTTTTTCTGCACTTACACAAAAAAATGTTGGGCATCACTGTTGCCTATCCCTTTGAGTGGCTGTTCTGAAGGAAATGTTTGAATCTGGCAAAAATAACTAACATTGAGTAGAGTTTTATTGGTTACATGGATGATACTTTGATGTATATTACTGTGTCTTAAACCCATGACAAGACTTTAATTTGACTAAATCAAATAATTATGATGAAGTGATGAAGTATCATCATAGCACAGTACAATAATGCTGATTTAAATGGAATTATAGGAACCTCAGAATTAAAACTCATCTATGCTGCAATATTTTAGAAAGGTGATTAACTTTGTAATGAGGCCCATTTAAATAGTTTAAATGCCTTTGAAATTAAAGTACATTTTCCACTTTAGAAATAACTAGTTCTTTAAATATTATTAATTATAAACTAGCCATTAATTTAAAATGAACACTAGGTTAAAGATATTATTGTATTCATTGTTATTTTATCTTCTGATGTCACAAATGTGTTGAAATACTAATGATAGTGATTTTCCCCATTCTTAAAGCACATAAACTACTAAAGGATTATAAAAAAAATACATAAACAGGTAAAACAAATTTTATAGGTGTGTTTCTTTCTGAAAAATAAATACATATAATTTAGGTACCAAATGAATATCTTAATTGAAATAAAACTTAATGGATAAAATGTCTGTGACTTCATACTTTAAAACAGTTACAAGTCGTCATACCTATAAGTAATTAAGTTTTGACACAAAGGAATTCAATAAATCTATGCCCTCAGCCAGTTCAATAACTTATGATTTTCACTGTACAGTTAATTCAATGTCAATTATTAAAAAACTAGTGATTGAAAGAAAAATATCCCCAATTTCACATCACAAATATTTTTAATATGGAATTCAATTAAACTTTCTAAATTTAGAAAACTACAAAAATATTTAAAATGTGATCTATGAAATTAAAAAAAGAAAAACCTGCTAAAATTTTCTCAAATGTCAAGTGGTGACAGCACTACAAAAAAGATTCTAAGTTCCCCACTTAATTTATGCCATTATTGATTCATTTTTTTATAATTAATATATTTTAGTTATTAAAGAAGGACATATAGACTATTTCTCAGGCCTTAATCACATACATGGGCTAACTCCATGACACACAATCTCAGCATATATATAATCCATTTCTGCTCTCAGTTTTCAACATGCTGCTTTCATTTCTCCTTTTCTATCCCTCCTTCTTATGTCAACTTTATATTACTAAGTAATAACAATAACAGGACCCTTAATATTCCCCATTTGCACAGGACTTCAAGGTAGTTTACATAGTTTAATCATTGGTACAGCATTCCATACTAGAAAAAAATTCATAGTCTTATAGGACAAACTATAAGTTAAAGAACTGTATGGCTCCCCTAACCAGAGAACTAGAAAGTTTTGGGTTGAGTCCTATGACCTTTCATATCTGTACCCACATTCAGGGTTCTTTCCATGGCAAGTCCTGTTTTTCCTTCTTAAATGTAATGGAAACATTGTAACATCTAAACCTTAAAGCACCCACTCTCCTAGTTTAACCTAATTTCAGCAAATTAACTATACGAGAGACGAGGTAAAAATTATGGATGTTTTAAATAAACATAAGTAAATAAACATTAATAAATAATAAACTTTGCTGAGTTTTCAGCAATGACTAGAAAACACTTGGTCTGGGGTTTGTTATAATAGATGAATCACAATGAGGAAGTGAGGGTACAGTTTCTAGAGTTAGTCTTAGACATAGACAAATAGGAAGAAGACTAGTAAAAGAAAAAAGATATGAGAACTGGGATAGGTGAAGAGAATTTTAGTAACACACATAGCTATTTGGTATGTCTACTAAAGCAGATGGATTAATACCCAAGATTCTCAGCTAATTTGAAAATGAGTTCACGGACATATTCTTGAAGACATTTGGAGAAACTTGGTAAAACTTAGAAGTTCTAGAAGTTTGAAGTTTGACAAATAATTATTACACTTTGAAAAGTTGGATGAAGATTCTGCTTACTGCTGCTGTGTAGCATAATATTGCCTTCCTTTCTAAGGAACACATCATTAAAGTTGAAAGATGATTCCTTAGAGGAGGAGGTGAATATAGACCCACAAAGAACAAATCATGTCAGACTAGGCATTTGTGGACAAGATTTAGAAAAGTGCAAGATCAAAGTGATGGATTAGTAGCTGATTGAAAAACTCAACCCAAAGAAATGATTAATGGATGGATGTCAATGTGTAAAGGTGGTTTCCAGTAGGGTGCCACTGGCTTTATCCTTGGCTATGTCCTTTTCAAAATTTTATCAATCATTTGGAAAAAAATATATAAAAGGCATAAGTAGTAGCAAGGATATATAGCAACTGTGTTAAATGACTAATTAAATAATAGAGGATTTAGATGATTCCTTTACAAAAATCAATTCAGAATACACCTGGAAAATGAGCAAATACATAATCTTCAAAATATAAAAGAGCAATTATTTAAAATGAAGGGAATAGCAGCCCTATTCAATTCTACAGTGACCCTAAGGATGCCTAGACATCTGCAATTAGTTTGTGAGGCACATTTTAAAAGACAAAACACAAATTAAATAGAGCACACTGAAAGGAGAACAAAGAGGGGACTATGCTGTGTGAAAATATAGTTTTAATAACCAGAGATTTTTTTTCAAGCAATATTATTGGCTCACAGCAGGAGATATGTTGAGATATGATATATGTTGATGGCTTATAAGATGGCTTGTATTTATTGTGTGGTAATGTGTGTTGACTGAAGGAAGAATGGTACCTGGAAACTACTGGAAGATAGATTTATATTCCAGTAGCTGATGAGTAGAAAAATCAGTGAACAGATTCATTAGGCCGTAAGACCGCATATATTGCTTTTGTTCATATGGAGGCTTAATGACCATTTGGTCTGGAATGGTGAATATAGGGATCATCAGCTGCAAGATTGAATTTCTAAGTGTTTTTCAAATATCATTTCTAATAAGCAAACCCCAGTCACATATAAAAATGAAATATAAAAAGCAGATAGAAATAGCTATTGAGTTTATCAAAGGTTATATATATATGATATATAAATTCAAAATTATTTAAAAAATATTTTAATATATTCAAAAATATTTTCTTCCTCTTCCAGAGAAGATTGAGAAGACAACTAAGTTTATGAGAGTTGTATTTCCAACCTCCCATCAGCATGACCCCAAGAGAGTTTGGCTATTCAGAACATAAAGTAGCATTGATTCTCCAAATTTGAAAGGACAACAAACACACTGAGAAGTCTATCCAGTCCCCACAGAGGGCAGATTCTCAAAGACCTTCTCAGACACAGCAAAATAAGATGGTGAAAAGGAAGGACATCTCCAAAAGTAGAGCCAATGGCTGTAGAGGAGGAGGCCTAAACAACATCCATCCTAAACGTAAGAGCTTCTCAAAATATCCATCCAGCAGGTTTAGGGGATTACTACAGACCAGGGATAGCTGGCTGCTTCCAATTGTTCTTTTTTCTGATGAGAGTTTTTATCGCAGTTCCATTGTTTCTTGTTATTCCACTGAATACGGAGAGTGTGGGGAGGCATTTAACTTGGTTTTAGTTCATAGGTCTCCTCATCAAGAAGACACAGCTCCAGCCCAGACGCAGAGACGGCTACATGGCTGTGATGGACGATGTTATTAGGATTTGGGCTTGATGCTTTCGATGAGGGAGTGCATATGCCCTGTGAGGGGAGGAAGAAAGCAAAAGTGATGTCTAGAAGATAGACCCTGCTGTGTTGTGAAGCCAAATTATTCTTTGCCCCTCACCAGGGTAGAAAGACACTTCTCCATCTTACTGACATCAGTGCTAGCCTCCTGACTTCCCCAGTCAATAAAAAGAAGTAGAAGGGACACATTTGTCCCCGGCAGAAATTGACAAGCACCGTTGTCCCTCTGCTCTAGGCTGAAGCCGCTTCATCAGCTTGTGCCCATGTCAAAAGGATGTGGAACAAAGCTGCAGCTCATCCGTTAATAGATAAGCACTCCAATCTCTAAGAGAAGAGAATCTTCTTTTAAGAGGCCAGTTAGCTTCAACCTAACAGAAGCTATGAAACAGAGCAGCTGGCCCCATAAGATGTATCCTGGGATGCTAGGCTATACAAGGCCCCACTCTGAGCAAACAAGACAGCTGGTTATTTACATACTTTTAAAAATAAAAGAAAAAGAAAAATGAATACAATAACCCATTTGCTGATTTATAAGAAGTAGAAACAATGTTCTTAAGATTATGCTCTGTTGTCTGAGAGATGGATTATCTCTGCTGAATTCTGTTAACATGCCAAGTAAAGTAAGAATTGTTAGCTGTAAAATTCTTTCAATTAAAGACTATCTTCATCTGACATGTAAATATCTAGTTTTGACGTATGTGGCCATAATTGGGTTAAATTTGATCAATTAAATCCTAACGGTATTTTCTAACAATCTGAAGAGTGTAATTTAACCTCAAAACCAATGTCATGAAGCGAATTCTATTTATTAAAAATATATTCATCTCTAGAATAAGAGAATAGCTTTCCAGAGAATAGAAACTAGAATGAGATATATTTATTTTGTGAATGCTATAACACAGAACTATCTGTTAAACAATGATTTTGGAGAACATCTTTCTCTTTTGACTTTTCAAATCCAAAGATCACTGCTCAAGCCAAATATTTCATTTTTAAATGTTTTTATTTGAATGTAGTTGACGTCCAATGTTACATTAGTTTCAGGTGTTCAACATAGTGATTCCACAAGTTTATATGTTAAGCTACGCTCACCGCATGTGTAGCTCCAGTTGTCACCGTGCACTACTGTTACAACACCACTGGCTCTATTCCTTATAGTGTGCCTTCGATTGTCATGACTTATTCACTCCGAATCTCCCACTCCCTGACACCCATTATGCCCTTCCTGGCAACCACTAGTTTGTTCTTTCTATTTACAGATCTGATTTTGCTTTTTTTATTTATTTATTTTTTATTTTTTAGATTCTACATGTGAGTGAAATTTTGTGGTATTTGTCTCTCTGTCTAACTTATTTCACTTAGCATAATACTCTTTAAATCCATTCATGTTGTTACACATGGCACAATATCATCTGTTTTTTATGGAAGTCAAATATCCTATTGTATAGATAGATGATAGATGATCGATCGATAAAGAGATAATTACACATTCCTTATCCATTCATCTATCAGTGGACACTGAGGTTGCTTCCACATCTAGACTATTGTAAATAACACTGCCACGGTACACATATGTTTTCAAATTAGTGTTTTTGTTTTTCTTTGGGTAAATGCCCAATAGAGAAATTATTGGATCACATGGTAGTTCCGTTTTTTAAATTTTCTGAGGAACCTCCATACTGTTTTCCACAGTGGCTGTACCAATCTACATTCCCACAAAATGGGTACGAGGGTTCTTTTATCTCCACATCCTCGCCAACACTTGTTATTTCTTGTTTTTGATTCTAGCCCTTTCTACAGGTATAAAGTCATATCTTACTGTGGTTTTTGATTTTCAATTTTCCTGATGTTTAGTGATGTTGAGCATCTTGTCATGTGTCTGTTGACCATCTGCATGTCTTCTTATCTACAGAAAAGAAGAGGAACAGATTAAAATTTCCAAATATATATTTCATTGACCTCTAAGTTCTCTGGGTATTTCTTTGCCTATCAAACCAAATGTTGAGGTGGCATATGGCACTCCACAGCAATTTTTTTTTGTAAGTTTTTCTTATGGCTATGCATGGCCTGTGACTAAGTCATGACTAGTGGAAAGTGAAGTTCTGTGTGTAATTTCCAAGAGTGTTCTTAATGCTGCTTGGAATGTGGATATGAAACCTTAAGCTTAAACTGATAAAAAAGCAGCCCAAACTCAAGGTAAGGTGGAGAAGAAAGTGGGAAGAAATGTAGGAAGCTGGTTTTTTTTTAGTATTCCATGGAGCAAAATCAAACTTGCCCTCAGTTGCTTCCTGCTCATATTGTAAATGACAGAAAAATTAACTACCATAGTTGTTTTGACTGTTGGCCACACCAGGCTTTAGCTAATGCTAACTTATATGGCTACTGTCTTAGCCCCTCTGGGCTTTTATAACAAAATACCATAGATCAGGTGGCTTATGAAACAACAGACATTTATTTCTCACAGTTCTGGGGGTTAAAAGTCCAAGATCAGCTCTGGCAGAGTCAGTGTGTGGTGGGAGCCGGCTTCCTTGTCCTGAGAAGATTGTCCTCTTGCTGTGTCCTCACAGGCAGAAGGGACCAAGGGAGCTCTTAGGTTTCTTACAAGGGCAGGAATCCTATTATTATTTATTTATTTATTTTTTTTAGGAATCCTATTAATGAGGGCTCCACCATCATTACCATTATCATCTCCCAAAGACCCCCTATCTCCAAATCCCATCACAGTAGGGGTTAGGATTTCACATATGAATGGGGGGAGGGAGACCAAATCTTCATTCTATTGCAGCAACTTAACATAGTTTCCAATAATTTTCTTTGGAAAAATTCTAAGATTATTTTAAGCAAATCTGAAGGTTGGAAAATTATGATCTAAGTTGTAATATTTGACTGATCAAAAAGCTTGTGAAATTATTTTTATTTGTTTTTGCTGAGTTTTAATTTACAAGGATATCATTTTCAAAATAGGTATATTGTGTTTCAAAGGTTTTATTTTTTCAATATATTCTTCACTAAAGAAATCATTTCTAGTTTCTTCAAGATAACTTTATTTAACTAATCTTTATGTAAATATACAGTTTGTTGTTCTAATAATATTTAAGATATTTCTCAAACACTTCAAGTCACCCAATGTGTGTTTGTATTTTCAATTTATTGATATTTTTTCTTTCTTGTACTAAGTTAGCATCCACAGTAATAAATAGCAAAGTGATCACCTTCCTCATTGTCATTCTGTTTTCTCCAGCAAGATTCATAATTTTTCTCCTATTTCTAATTTCCCTTCTCTCTTTGTATTATCAACTTCTTTGATGCTATTTGTACCAACTTTTAATTTATAACTCATGAATTTAATTAGAGCAACAGATTATCTTTGAGATCAACAAGATATTGAATTGGGCTCATTCCAGGAGTAATTTAGCCCTATTTCATTATAGGCTTCCCTACCTGAAAGCAAAACTACACCTGACTGGTGTGGTTTTCAAAGTTAATTGTCAAGTCATTATTAAGTATTATATTTGGCTTAGTCATTTAATAAGTATTTATTTAATTTATTATTTTTTCAATGTATATACATCAATGGAATTTGTGAAAGTTTTCATAATTGTACTGTTCTAGAAAAATTTTAATGTTACAGTTAGAAATAAAGTGCTTTTTTAGGTGACAGCAAGTACACTTTAAAGTATTTCATGAATGGTATTCAGACTAATCTGAGCATCAGAAGAAATCAGAATTTTCTTACAGGACTTCTAAAGTCACTCAAAATAGGATTTTTACTTTGAATAATAGCATAGGTTGTTTAAATATACATTAGAATCTACATATCTGAAGGATAGGCACTCTTCTGAATTTGGATGCTGAAAAAAGTACTAAGAATAATTCATCCCAGGTAGATTTTTAGGATAGAGTTGGAAAGAACTGGATAGATGTTAATAATAGCTAGAAAGACAAATTGTGAATAAGGAGATTGATATTTAGTTGTAAAGAAAATAGAAATGTGGCAAAATAAGAAGAGTCCAGTAGAGAGCACACCTTCTGGTCATAATGCCCTGCTGTTTTCCTGTCCTAACCTTCTCCAGCTGTCTTTCCCTCTCACCCAGGGGATGATATCACAGCCTGCTCAGGTCAGATTCTGGAAATACCATGACTGCTCTAAGGCTGAAGGTAGCTGGTCAGCACCACTCCCCACAGAGGAAAGCCACTTTTCTTGACATTTTTCTTCTTCTCCTTCTGATGCTCAACATCTTTCTTTCCTCAGGCCCCTGTGCCTAGCTCTCAGCTTTTCTGGAGGACACCTGGTTGATGGAGGTATGTGGAGTATAGGGGCTGATATACAGCTTGAGCTCCATTCCACCCTCACCCTCTGTGTCCTCCCTGGGCCGATAACTGTACTGGGCAAAATGACCTTTCCTGATTCCAACTTAGACTTGTTTGTGGAGGCCCTGACCAGCCCTCGGTAACCCTGTCAGTCACCCACTATTTAGCCCTGGTCAGTGTGTTTCTCTAGGAACAGAATCTACTGTTTACCAGGGTGCCTGGGTGGCTCAGTTGGTAAGCATCAGACTCCTGATTCGGCTCAGATCATGATCTCTTGGGTCTTGAGATCTATCTCCCTCGGGCTCTGTGCTCAGCATGGAGTCTGCCTAGGAGTCTCTGCCTCTCCCTCTCCCTGTGCCCCTCCTCCTGCTGGTGCACATTCTCTCTTTCTCTCCCCCCCCACCCCCCAATAGACAAATAAAACCCTTTAAAAAAAGAATCCACTGTTTCCCTTTGCCTTCATTTTGGCTATTCTGTAATTTCACACCCTTTGTCTCTCCCATAATCTCTGCTTTGAGTTTGTGAAACAGTACACCCATCCAGTTCCTAAAACTATAACTCTTTAGATCCTTTATTCCTGAAATTAGGTTGGGTAGGCAATCCAGCTGTCTAACATAACCATGGACAAGTTACCTAATCAGTTTTAACCACCTCTATTTTGCCTCTGGAAAATGCGAAAGGTACTCCGGCTCCTGAGGTATTGTCAGGATTAAATTATTTAGTCTCTGTAGAGAACAATGCCTTATTCTTAAGAAGTATTCAAAAGTGCTGGATTATACCCACCAACATCGTTATCATTTGCTGTTTACCCTGCCTGAAATTTATTTCTATGAATCTCTACACTCACCCATTTGCCCAGTTATTTAAACTACTATTGATTAAGAGTATTTATTTGGTGGGATTCAGACATGTAAATGTGAAGGCACTAGACCAACTATTTTGGTGTATATATGCCTAATTTTGCCCAACCAGTTGATTTGTATATTTGTCATCAACTTTCTTAAACCAAATAAGAGCTGGTTATGTGAAAATGTAGGAAAAGAATAGAAATGTTTTGTTTTCTTTTTACTTGGCACCAAAAACTTCAGAAAACTTATTTTAAAAGGGGGACATATTTCTTATACTTTAAAAGTTACTAACTGGCACCATAGTTTTAAAATAAATTTTAATGTCAGTTTGAAAACTGAATCCTTTCTTGATAATTAAGCCAAGGAAACATCATCCAGAGCTATATGATGTGAATAGTTAAGCTTCACTATTTTCAGTCTGAGAGTCCAGTTATTTACTTAGATTTTGGTTATCATTACCAAATTACTGATTCATTCAGAATACCATGCATTATTACTTCATTATTTCAGAGAAATTTATGAGTCTTGATACTCTCTGCATTCAATCTCCTATTTCATTTCTTTCTATAGTTTTGCATGTATCAGGCTTTAGCTCAGTATAGTGATATTTTAAAGTTTCATAATATATTTATGATTAAATCAAATTGGTGACTTAAAATATAATTTAATTCATTATGCTGCATAAAGCTAAAAATAAAGGGCAAATTGCTGATTCTTATCTGGTAAGAGAAAATGCAGAAAAACTCAACAGAGTAAAGAAAACAAGAAATTACTTTTATTGAGAACAAATAGAATTTACCTTTAACAATGCTATTTTCAAAAGTATTCTTCCTTCTTGATCCATCACATTCATTTGTGCTCTTCCTTGCTACTTGATTTCATCATACATCATTATTCAACAGATACATTAGCCAAATACAAGAGAAGTCAGAGTTTCTTTTCAGTGCTTTTTAAGAGATGCCACTTACCATGATTTATGTCACGAAATGGGAAAGGGCTGATAATGATCCAGATCGAGTAGAATAGCAGAGCAGGTGGGGAGGGTGGGTTCTTTAGCTCTGTAATAGGAAAATGCAGAGGAATAGAGTTCATTCAGTTCATAATGCCACAAAAATAAAAAAATAAATAAAAAACAACTCTGAGAGGTAGGCCACTGATTATCCTCAGAGATTCAGAAGAGCATTTCAATATCTGTGTCTCTAAATCCATGAATCAGTAGCATTCAAAAATCTAACCAGAAGGTCAGGCAGTGGTTACCAGGATTAGCACTGTCCAGGTGACAAGACCTCAGACACTAAACAGAAGTGAAGGAAAAATGTCCTGCCAATAGCAATAGGAAATGAGGAGAGGAATGTGTGGCAAGAAGTCAAGACACTGCAAGACTCAGAGAATAAAAAAGGAAACCAATGTCTAGAAAAGGATTAAATTTATGGGTTGCATCTTCTAAATAAGGCAAGAATTGTTGCTGAAGTTCACAAGGGATAGGCATGAAGATAAATGCGTCACCAAGCCCATAGGGCTGGCTGCACTTCCTTGTGGATCATTTCTACAGATTCTGGTCGCTAGACCCTAATGTGCGATGCCACGTTAATCTCATTATGAACTCTTGGGCACACTTGACCTTTTGCCAATGCTCAGCTTTCCCTCAGTGATGTTTTTGCTGTTCTGTGTCTTTTCATTTTCTATAAATTCTCCGTCAAATGTACCAACTAACTTTTTTTTTTTTAATTCTGAAAAGAATGGTCCTGCTATACCACAACAAGTACTTCCCTAAATTCTATGTGATTTTTCCATTTAATGAAACCATCTTATTTCAAACATGTACTGCTCTCAATTTGATTTTTTTTTATTCTCTAATTCAGATTTTTAAAGTTGAATTACAAATATTTTCAAAGGCTCGGGATTTAGGTAAGTATTTCTGAAATAGTAATAATTAGCCCTTTATTCATAAAAAGAATAGCAAGTATACCTTAAGATAGAGTTTTATCTCTACTAGGCTACATAACATTTCATACATATATATCTCTTATAAAGATATAATATAAAGTTTACAGGGTGCCTGGGTGACTCAGTTGGTAAGTGGCTGCCTTCTGCTCAGGTCATGATCTCGGGGTTCTGGGATCGAGTCCCATATGAGGCTTCCTGCTCACCAGAGTCTGCTCCTCCCTCTCCCTCTGCCCCTCCTCACTGCTTATTCTTTTTCCTCTTTCTCTCTCAAATAAATAAATAGAATATTTACCAAAAAACGATATAATAGAGTTTATATTAAAATGTATAACTGAGTGAACCTTAAATTTTGTTGTATTTTTAGATGTTATCATTTCTGGTCATTTTATTTACTCACGAGCATTGACTGCCCTCTATATCATGGAATGTAGTCCATGAACAGTGTTCAAGATGTGCTGTCTCTTCTGGGAATATGAAAATAAATCTCCTCATGCCCACACATTCCCAGTTGGCTCCTATTTCTGATGGTGGCTAAGCCTATGGAGGATATGGAGGGAGAATGCTTATTCCTAGATCTGTGGTATGTTTGTCTGAACGCTAACTTCAAACAAAATCTAATGTTTGGATACAAAATGTGTAACAGTTTTTACATATCAGAAATTCTTTTAATCGTATTTATTTCATTTGAAAATCAAAGTGCTGAGTAGCTCATCAGATCTGTTTTAAAACAGCACTTAGTGTATAGCAGCAATGCATTATCAAGAAAGACCATTTAGGGATAAAAAGGTAATTACACACAAAGAGGACAACAGGCTATAAACCCACCTCCTCATCTTGATTATCAAATTGGATAACAAATACCTAGTCTTTTCTATGCATCAATTCATACATATGTCAAAAAAATAGTTGATATTTTATGATTTATACTGTGTAATATATATGACCAGCAATTTATTATTAAAATGATTTCTTTCCACATTCAATATTTATAAAACACAGGATGTTTTAGAGTAATATTGTCATTAATTACTATTATTATATTTTTAGAATTTTAAGTTCTAAAGGGGGAAAGAATGGATTATGATGTGAAGCCTAGAGTTTACTAAAGATCACAAATGATGAGTCATTTATTTAGCTTGTGTTTAGTTCATATCTAATAAAATTTCAACAGGAATATTTAAAACCATTTTTGTAAAAGATACTGTAAATATTTTGGGAAATTTTTGTTAGATATTTCACTGAGTTATAGAATTTAAAGTGAGCAAGAATTATAAAAGAGAAGATTTCTTTAGAAAGTCACAAAGTTGAACTTATTTGGGAAAAAACTTTTATTCTTTTCTTCATTTAAGCTTCAAAAACTAACAGGTACAAAGTTATATCCTATCTACTGGGGGTTGGAATAAGATGAACTTATGTGATTCAAAGGAACCACAAAATAATCCTGTTAGACACAGGGATGTAAATGAAATCAGATGTCAAATGTTTGTAGAAAGCACATTGAATTTTATCAGAAAGAAACAAAGAAATGAAGGAAGGAAAGAGGAAAGGAAGGGAGGGGAGAAGGAGAGATGACTAGGAAGGCAGGAAGATGGAAGATTTGAAGAAATGTGATTTTTGACTAGAATTTTTCTTTTTTATTTCATGTAACTAATATGTACCAGTCCAAATCCTTGGATTCTGTGAAAATGATTAACATCACAATGTTTTAATAGAACCAATTGGTTCTACTTAACCTTCATCATGTGACACCAGAGTTGTAGAGTGATGGCTTGAGAAAGGCCACACCATAGTGTCATTTGTAGCATCCTGAGGAGCATAAAAATCAAGCTTCCAGTTATGGGAGGAATAAGTCATAGGAATAAAAGGCACAGCATAGAGAATGTAGTCAGTGGTGTTGTAATCATGTTGTATGGTGATCAGTGGTAGCTACACTCACGGTGAGCACAGCATAGCATATAAGATTCTTGAATCATTTTATACACCTGAAAATAATGTAACATTGTGTATCAACTATATTAAAATTACAAAAAAAAAAAGGAAAATAAAAGAAGAATTTCAAAAAGAAAAAAAAAATCTATGTATTCCAGAGAAGATTCCAACAGAGCTTACATCTGTGCCATAGCTCTTAAAATCAGACCCAGGCACAAATTTGACATAATTTAGTGAACACAGTCCACTTATTTATATATTAGTAATCTTGTCTTCACATGTTTAATACTTATCACTTAGTCCCAAATATTTCCTCTCAAAATTAATCAAAGTGTTATTTAGGAGAGTGTATCTTTTTACCTTATTATTTTTTTAAATTTTCTTATCTTTGTGGTGATAAAATCCATTTTTATTCATTGTGGTTAGATATACTGAACTGCATAGTTTCTGTGTTGGATTTTTTGGAGTTTATTGTCATTCTTGAGAAGTGATTAATTTTGTAACCATTTTGAGCATTCAAAAAATTAGTATTTCAGTTTAGAATGTATATATATTTTTATAAATAGCTAGTAAACCAATGGAATTAATTAGCTGGTATTTTTGTTTTTACCACCCATTGGTAACATATAGTAATGTCAACATCTGACATTATTATTGGAACTCGAATCAATGATGCTGAGCAATGGAAAGAGATGTGGTATTGTATGTTTTAATATTCTACTTGAAGATAATCAAATTTTCATTGTGGACTTTATCTCATCATTAGAAAAATGATCTTTTCATCCAATTTGATTTTCTTTTGCCATGAATCTTTCTCCTTTGGATGTTGATTACTTTTTCTTCTTCACTTTATTTCACTTTACATGTCCAAGCAAAATTTAGCCCATCCCACTTTTTAAATTTAAAGATTTAAAAATGAATTTTTACATCATAGGATGTGTGTTTCTAGGCCTAACTTAAAAAAGGAGGGTGGGGAGGCACCTGGGTGGCTCCATGTGTTAAGCAAATGACTCTTTTTCAGGTCATGATCTTGGAGTCCTGGGACCCAGCCCCATGTCTAGCCCTGGATGGAGCCCTGTGACTGGCTCTGTGCTCAGCAAGGAATTTGCTTTGGGTTCTCATTCTCCTTCTCCTCTGCTCCTCCACCCATTTGTGCTCTCTTTCTGTCTCTTAAATAAATAAATAAAACATTAAAAAAAAAGAATTATCACATAGTTTCTCAGTAACAAATATATACTCATACTTTTACATGAGGTTTTCTAAGCTATGGGCAAAACAGCATAAATATGAAAAGAAGTATCAATATTATTGGTTTTTGACTTTCAGATGGTTGTTTATATAGAACAAGTTCAATAAGATTTTAAGATGAAGAGCTTTGACTCCTGCCAGCAGGCACCCAGCACAGCCATGCTGCTCTACACTCTGGCTTCTTCCACAACCATGAGCAGCTGACTGCACACATGTGAGAATGTCCCCTTTCCTGCCTTCGTCTGTGCATTCACCATCCCTCAGGCCCAGGGCATGCTCATTAGCCCTGAAATCTTCCTTTGGAGGCTCAGGAGCACGCTGGCACTAGAAGTGTGTTGGGGCCAATTTGCAGGGAGTTTTAAGTCCTAGGTAGCTGGAGGACATTTGGAAAGGGATGAGAAGGCTTGCTGGGGTCTGTCACTGGAAGGATGGACTTACAGCCATGGAAGTGGCTGGAATGGAGACCCTCCTGCCACTCTTCTAAAGCCAGCATGGGCGCTAAGACCAAAACACGAAGAAAAGCAAATGCAACTTAAAATTATAAGAGAAAAATTGGCAGCCTGAACCTCCTGATGATACATTGAATAAGCAATGGGCACCTTTACGGGCATCTTAAATCAGTAGATCCACTTGTTGTTGTTGTTTTTTTTTTTTTCCAGAAATGATCAGTATTTAAACGATGGGCAAATAATAATTTCCAAATGGGTACTGAGTTAAATAATAAAAAGGTAAAAGAACTTGAATTCTAAGGACTTATATCTATTATAAATTAATCTGGAAATGCTCAGTATTTTTATCACAACTTTCCACTAACACTAGCACTAACAAGACTGCTGTATATAATGCAAGGTATTGGGAAATACAAACTGACACACATAATCTAGAGGGACATTTGGAAATGTGCAGCAAGCCTTAAATATTTTAAAATGACTTACCCCATAATTTCACTGACAGGAATTTATTTTAAAATGAAGGACATATATTTAAGGAAAAACATTATAGTTTCTTTGTTACAGAAAAAGTGACAGGCCACTTAAATGACTATGTAAATGTATCAAAATGCATTCTAAAAAAGTTAAAATTGTGTTGTTATATAAATGTTTTTATACATGTGGGTGGTCACGACCTATTGTTAATTTTAAAAGTTATAATATCGCATAGAAAATAAATATTTCAACTCAGTTTTTTCTTGCCTTTCATTTTTACTCTTTCTTGTAATGAGTTTCACAAGTACTTAATCTTACATCCCATATTCAGGAGAAAGCCAGTTTCTTCACTGATATTTCTGAGTGTTTTCTTTTTTCTTTTTCTTTTTCTTTTTCTTTCTTTTTCTTTTTTCTGAGTGTTTACAGATGCAGGTATCTCTGGCAACCTGGGATGACTCTTACTGCTGTTGGGGGTAGGAGCGGTCTTACGTGACTCCAAGTGCAAATCAGTTCTTTTCTCTTTCATTCACATAGATATTCCTAATAGGCTGCTGCATGAACTGACTTGCCTGGATGACTGGACATAATAAAAAGGGATTATAGCATAGGTAAAATAGGGAAGAGTCTCCATTTGAATGTTGGCCATCTTGGAGTTCCTTGGCACATACTACAGACATTTATCATTTACCATATTTCCTTTTAGATTTTGTATGCTGTGTATTCCATGGGTTAACTGCTATGGCTAATTACTCTCAGTTAAAAACTTCTTATTTCTGTAACCTGTATAATGTGGGTAAAGCTGTTCAGTAACCTATAGCAAGACTAGCCTTAATACATAACCTTGATTATCCAAGATGCTCACTGATGGTTAATCTAAGCATACTCTTAATAGATACCTAACATAATTACATAGACTATTCTGATACATTCCATAGTATAGTAGAATGTGATCTATTTATTCCTGCTTTGTATACAGAGAAAAATGACTAGATGTCATTCATCCACATGCTATATAGACTGAAATTTTCCTTTATGCTCCTTGTTTTCTGATCATTTAAATTTAGGTTATATTATTTTTGGAATCGTGCTGTGTCACGATACTAACTTATACTTTTGTTTTATCAGAAAATTAGTATGACCATATTTGTGAGAATAAGCAACATACCATCGTGTCTTATCTCCTGGGATTGTAGTAGCCTCAGAAGAAACATACACACAGAGAGGTATAAAGAAGAGAGTGTAGGTTCACGTTATTTTTGGTAATTCATTAAACACATAATGATGTGATGCCTTCTAGCATCAGATTGGAATTTTAATGCTGAGTAAGTCAGACATGTCCCTACCTGCATCGCAGACGTTCTAGGATCTATATAGCACAGGAATAAATAAGTAAATAAAATAAATACTGACTGCTGGAAGTAATGGTTGTAGCTTGTAAGAAGTTTTTTAAATTCTGTGCTGGAATCTGTACTGCTTTGCCCTGGACAATACCTCCTGCCCTGAGAGCTGGTGTAGAAGAAAGGGTATAGAAACATAACCAAGAGGAGATAGTTGGCCAGTCCAGCAGGACAAGTCCAGCAGGACAAGCCCCATTTATGCCTCTACTCTCCCCTTCAAAAACCCCAGTGGGTGAAATACCAAGGAGGATATTTTCTTCACAAATACTTATTTTCGGGATCCCTGGGTGGCGCAGCAGTTTGGCGCCTGCCTTTGGCCCAGGGCGCGATCCTGGAGTCCCGGGATCGAGTCCCAAGTCGGGCTCCCAGTGCATGGAGCCTGCTTCTCCCTCTGCCTGTGTCTCTGCCTCTCTCTCTCTCTCTCTCTCTCTCTCTCTCTCTGTGACTATCATAAATAAATAAATAATTAATTAAAAAATAAAAAAAATTTAAAAATTTAAAACAAAACAAAAAAAAAAAAATACTTATTTTCATGGAAAATTGAAAGTCAAACACTAAACGTCCATCAGCATGGGATTGCAGCAAATGCCAGTGGTCTTTGGTGACTTGTGCCACTCTAAACTCTTGCCCTAGCTCTCTGCTTCTCTCTTCCCTTAAAACATGCCCAGGATGCTGGAAGGGCCTCACACGATAACATGCATTCACAGGCCAAAGTCATACGACATTTGAACAATACAATGACCATGAAAGAAATGCAACAAACCATCTGAGATAAGGTTTTAAAGCAGAAAAACTCAGATCTGCTTTTTATAAGTATAGATTCATTGGTATTTTCTAGGATTCCACATAAGTGGAATTATTAAAAACTATACTTTTTTTTTTTTTTTTTTTGTATCTGGCTTCTACTACTCAGTGTAGGTTTTGAGATTCATCCTTGCTGCTGCTCTACTAAGTTTATTTTTGGTGCTAGCAAGATTGATCATGGGAACACAGAAAAAGAAAAAGGAAAAGGAAAGAGGAAAAGGAGGGAAGGAGGAAGGAAGAAGAGTCACTTGAAATGTTGGATGAAAAAAAGGAAATCATTATAGACACAGAGGAGCATCAACAAAACAGGACAATGTTATCACGAATTGAATGCTAATAAATTTGAAATCCGGGTTAAATGAGTAGGCTTTAGGAACAAATGTAATGTCAACAACTGGCACAAAGCTACCTATAGATTTTTTTTTAAAGATCTTGTTTATGTATTCATGAAAGACAGAAAGAGAGAGGCAGAGACACAGACAGAGGGAGAAGCAGAGGGTCCTGGAACTCAATCCCGGACCCGGGATCACACCCTGGGCCACCTGGGCTGCCCGCTACCTATAGACTTTTAATAAGCCAATTAAAGAAAATGAAACAGTATTGGAAAACCTGTCAATGCCCCTAAAATCTCCAGACCGTGATGGCTTAATGTGTAAATATAACTAATTTTAAAGTTAATTCCTATATTACGCAAGATAGAAAGTAGAAAAGAACTACAGCTGCCATTTTTTTTTTTTTTGCAGCTGCCAATTCTATGTTTTGAATCTAGTGTGACCTAATAAAGGGTAACGACAATAGAATATAATACAATTCCAATACTGAATAGATACAAAAATCATTAAGTAAAATATAAGTTAAATAAATAACAATAGGAAATGAAATACAATGCATTATAATCAATTAAGGTTTATTCTAGGAGTTTCATGATGATTTAAATTAGGAATGTAGGGGCACCTTGGTGGCTCAGTCCATTAAGAATCTGACTCTTGATTTCCGCTCAAGTCATGATTTCAGAGTTGTGAGATGGAGCCCCTTGTCAGCCCCACACTGGGCGTGGAGCCTGCTTGTGATTCTCTTTCTCCCTCTCCTTCGGCATCTCTACCCCTGCTCACATCTCTCTCTCTCTCTCATAAATAAACAAATAAATAAATATTAGAATGTAATTTATTACATTAATTTATTAATTGTGATTAATTTAAAAAGAACATCTTATAATATTTCCATCAATGCAAAAGAACACATACACACAAAAACCAAAAAGTCTGATTATCTGATAATGTTTCATACCTTATTAAAAACTACACAACAAAACTAAGAATGGGAAAAATGAACTCCTTTAGCTTGCAAAGATTTTATGATACATGATAGATAGACAGAGAGACGAGAGGTTAGACAAAACTGAACCACAATTATATACTCACCAGGGACCCATGAGAGACATTCTCTTCAAAATCATAAATAGCAGAATGTCCCCTATCTCCCATGCTATTTAGTGGGGTGCAAAAATTATTCCTGGCCAGTGTTAAAAGGAAAACAAATAAGGCCTCTACATCCTGGAGTAAAAAAGATTGAACTACCGGCACTTTAAGACAATATGATCACCTATTGAATTGGAAAAACCAACTGAAACAACCAACAGCAAATTTTAACTAATTAGATTAGAAACATTTCCAATACTTTAATTATCAACTTTTGTGTACTGATAATTTTAGTTTAGAAAACACAAGATACTACATAGTGAAGCAATAGAATTATAAAGTATCTAGGAAGTTGTTAACCAAGCAGATGGATGAATCCCACAGAGAAGACTTTGCAACTCTACGGAAATGGCAGTTGAAAAGATGAATAGCTATCTCACTGATTATTTTGAAATGTAAAATCTAATAAAATTAATCTGTAAGTACAAGGTCATTTAAATACATGATTGGAAGTTTTAAATCTCTCAATAATCTTTCTGTACGTGTGTTGGTGGGGCATGTATCTATCGTATTCACAGCATAGACATACAGCAGGTCCGCAGGTAGCTAAGTAACCTGGAAAAATTGGTGAGGGAGGGGCATGACTTATCAAATTTAAAATACATTTAAAGCTATAGTACTAAAAAGTGCTTATTATCATTGAACAGAGATATATATGGAACAAAGCACATATCTCAGAAAAAAACAGAATAGGAGATAGTTCAGACACAAGTCCAGACATACATGAAAATAATATATTTTGAAGACGATAACATAATTAAGTAGGAGACAGGTATATCCATAAATATTGTTGAGGCTATCTGGAAAAATAAAACTGGATTCCTACCTCTTGCTTTGTTATTAATCTTTACTTCAACACGAAGAAGGTATTGAGAGTTAAAGGCGACCTCTCTCCAGAACGTAAATCTCCAGTTCTATGTTAGAAAGTGGGATCTGCTGTGGTGTGGAGGTGGAGTGTGGAATTTCCATACTCCTAGTGGATCATTTGAAACCCAGCGTCTGTTTTACTCCCCTGCTTCCGAAGTTCCTGGTGTCTCCCAGCTCTCAGCCTTCCTGGGGTTCTAAATTATGCTTATTTTGATTCCCCACAAAAACTCGATTTCAAATGTCTCTGTACTAAAAAGTTACCCTCGTCATCCCTTCTCCAATATCCCACTTGGCATGAGTTATTTACCTAAATATGTTTTTAATGAATTATGAAATCAGATAACCCATTATATAAACTGTTAAAGGTTGTCAACTTTAGGCAGGTTATTTTAAAATGTTATGAATGAAGAGATTTCAATACTGGCCACACCACGTTGAGATACTTCCGTTTGAATTTGATTATAATTCAGAAAAAAAAAATAAATGGAAGATTCATATACATTTTGAAATCCAGGGTAAGGCATGTCAATCTCTTCATATTCATTGGACTCACCAGAATATTAAAGTGCTTTAAAACAGCTGGGTAATCAGCATAGATAATATGTCCTTGTCAAACAACTATCCAGCACTGATTTTTACTTAGGAGTGTAAAAATTCTACTAAAAATATCTGCCCCACTTTTTCATTATAACCTTATATGACATAGATATTCATGCCAAGTAAAATGTCTCTCTATGGGGGTAATCATTATCACGAATATAATATAAACTAATTCTTAAGCTGGTTTCGTGACTGACACTGAAGTAACTCCGAAAATTGTTCATGATTTAAAAAGCATAATTAGTGTCAGCTGACTTTCACCATTATTAAATTTAGCTTTAAAATGCTACAAATAGAAGAGACAAAAAATCATATAACTGAAGTTACAGAACACTTACGCTTTCACGTTTGAATGCTTTTAATTATCTTTTGATAAAGAACTAACCAAGATCATAGACCCACTGCCTAGCCATCCTACGTGTGCTCCAAATCAGGGCGGAGCATCCTCTCAGAGACTTTTCACATTCTACTTTGTGGCAGTTTCTTTCCTAACGCGTAGCCAGGTTGGCAAGAAGTGACATTAAACATCATGGCTTCGTGAATTGGGGGTTATTTTTTCTACTCATAAACTTGGGGAAAGTACACATTATGATGTCTAAATTATTGCTGATGAGTTAGTTTTTATGCAGATTTTTAGAAGTTTTAGGCTTCCAGTCTATTCCTTCTAGAATTTTATTTCATCAACCCCATTCCTATATTCTGAGTGTGTTGAGGAAACAAAAAAAGGCACACAATATAATAAAAAAAAAAAATCCTACCCTGTCAAGTCTTGTTATACAAGACAATGTGTGCAGCCCTTGATACTTAGTCCACTCAGTACTCACATATGGCATCTGCGTGGGAATAGTCATTGTTCCCATCCGACAGACACGGCTGTGGAGCCTGCATAAATTAAATTTGCACAGGAATTCACAAAGTAAGTATACGTCATGCCAGGTTCCAGCATTGATTTATGACTCAGGAGCCCTTGATTCCGTATGCTCCCATCTTCCATCATAATCATGTTCATGAGACTATTTCCTGCTGATAGTGCTGGCAATGGTGCTGTCGATTACCATTTTGTAGTATGAATATTCGTGCAAACACGTGTATGTACACATGTGTACCTATGTGTGTACACAGAATGTGTACAGAATTCTACAGAATATATTATAGACGTATATGTTGTAGACTGTCAGTAAAGCACCGATCTGAAACATTGCAGTCTTGACTAGATGTGCATACACGCCCCACAAAGGACTTCCCTTCAAGAGATTTTTGTTGGTTTCATTCTGTTTTTAGAGTTTAAAATTTACTTAGAAGACAAGTAATTTTTAAAACAAAATGTAATTTAACTTATCCAGATAGATGAATCTACACATTCCTTCTGAGTGATTCCTACTGACAGACCTATCAAAATGTAAAATAGAAGATGGATCTATCTATCTATATAACTATATTTATATCTCTATCTATCTTTGTTCTTTTCAACTTCATGGTAAATAATGATTACTCTTTTTTTATTTTATTTTCACACGTTAAAAATATGTATTGGATGTCTGATATGGGCAAAACATGGTGCTGGGTTCTTCCCCAAAGAATTACAATGAACACTTGCTTTTGGGAAGTTTACAGTCTATTGAATAGTAAACTTGTAGGCAGGAAACAGCAGGAAAGATCACGTGTCATCCTTGAAAGCAGTTCTGTGGTCTGACAGCCCTGTCTCCACCTCACTGCTCATTTCCTCTTGACTGTCACACCAACATTTTAACTCAAATGTACTGGCAAATATTACCAGTGATCACCTGATGGCACAATTCAGAATACCTCCTAGTTACTTATAATTTTCACACTCTAAACTTTGTGGGGTATTTGATGACTATCAATTAAAAAAAAAATAGACTTTAAAAAAATAGTGTTAAATTTACAGGAAAAAAAAAATGTAGCAGATAGTAGAAAGAGTTCCAATATGCCTCCCTCCACATATACACACACAGTTATATTAGTGTGGTGCATTTGTGCCCATTAGCAAGCTGATATTAACTTATTAAATAAAGTCTTCAATTTATTTAGATTATTTTATTTTAACTAATATTCTTTTTCTGTTACAGAATGTCATCCAGAATACCACATCATGTTCAGTTGTCAAGGCTGTTTAGGCTCCTTTGGGCTGTGACATTTTCTTAGGCGTTCTTTGTTTTTGACGACCTTGACAGTTTTAAAGACTCAGGTATTTTATAGGATATGTCCCTGCTGGATTTGTCTACTGCTTTTCTCATGACTAGAGTGGGTTATGGGTTTCTGGGAGGAAGAACACGAAGATATATTGTCATTTTCATTACAGTCTTTCCTACACTATGAACCAGATTTCTGACCACTGTTATTGATATAGATCACTTGGCAGAGGTAAACTTTGTCGGGTTTCTCCACCATTGTTACTCCTATTTGCCCCCTTTCCATAGTGTACTCTGTGAGAGGAAGCAATCTATGTGTAGTCTGCACATAAGGAATGGAGGTTATGTTCACCTTTTAGGATCAAGTTTACTAATTTATTCCATTATTTGTTTATATCAGCATGACTCATAAATATTTATTTTATACGCTATGTCATAATCCAGTGCTACTTCAATTATTTTGTTGCTCAAATTGGTTCAGATCTGGCCATTGGGAGTTCTTTCAGTTGGCTTCTATATCTATTTTGATATGCCTCCATCAAGATGTATGTGTGTATGTGTGGGTGTGTGTAGTTATGTATATGTGCGTATGTATATATGTATGTATATATATGTATGTATGTATATGTAGGTATGTGTAGGTGTGTATGCATTTGAGCACTGCCTTACATTCTGACACTACAAAATACCCTGGATTTACTTTGTCTATTTCCTTTTCCTGTCTTACATGAAGTCACTTCTCCAAGGAGTTTCACTTCCTATTTTATTTTATTTCATTTTATTTATTTTATTTTATTTTATTTATTTTATTTTATTTTATATTTTATTTTATTTATTTTATTTTTATTTTATTTTATTTTATTATTTTATTTTATATTTTATTTTATTTTATTATTTTATATTTTATTTTATTTTATTTTATTTTATTTTATTTTATTTTATTTTTGAGAATAGTATTCAAAAGCAAAATCTAAACACTAACAGTTCTCCTGGCTCCTACAGAGTAATTTCTTTAGGGATCCCAAGCTGACAGAGCAAAAAAGTACATGTGTGTATCCTGGTATATGCATATATCTACGAATATATCTACATGTAGTCATCTGTGTCTATATTAAGATAAATAGGAGTCTTATTCATGTATCCAACTTGAATTTCATTGGTCTAAAAAATTCTCTATGCATTCTTCATATCTTCCTTCTGAGTCCCTACAAATCATTTTAGTTGTCTTGTTCCTGTTATGTCTTTTTTAAAACCATATTATCTTCTCATTTTTACCTCCCGATTTTCTTCCTTCTCAAGTTTTAATTGAGCATTTTATATGGTTTCATGTTCTTAGTATATGAATTACGTTAAAAAAAAATTAGTGGATACCCTAGAGTTTGTCATATACATTTACAACTAAGTCCACTTTTAAATAACATTAAACCACTTCTTGGATGTGGCAGGTATCTTACAAAAGATCCTTCCCAAGTTCAAGTTCCCGTCTCTTATAACATTGTGGTCATTTGGGACACCGGTGGCTCAGTGGTTGAACGCCTGCCTTTGGCTCAGGGTGTAATCCTGCAGTCTCTGGATAGAATCCCACGTCGGACTCCCTGCATGGGGCCTGCTTCTCCCTCTGCCTGTCTCTCACTCTCTCTCTCTCTCTGTGTGTCTCATGAATAAATAAATAAAATCTTAAAAAAAAACATTGTGTCATTCATTTATCCATACCCTATAATCACCTAGTGTAGTATTGCTATTAGTATTTTAAAACAAATAAACAAAAAACCCAACTATACATTAAATCAACTAAGACTGAGAAAAATAAAAGATTATTTCAATGTTGTATATTCTTTACCCAACCCTCTGCCATCCTTTATGTGGATTCAAGTTTCTGAACTGTAACATTGCCTTTCTCTCTAAAAAACTTTTTTTTAACATGTCTTGCAAGGCAGTTTTACTGTTGATTGTTTGTCTCAGTTTTTTTTATATAAGAAAGTATTTTTTCTTCATATTTGAAGGACAGTTTCAATGATTATAGACTTCTAGGTTGGTAGGGTTCTTTTCTTTTTTTTTCTTTCAACACTGAAATACTTCACTCTTTTTGTTTTTTGTTTTTGTTTTTTGGTGAAAAGTCTTCTGTACTTCTTATCCTTGTTCTTCCATAAATGTTTATTCTCTCTGGTTTCTTTCAAGAATTTCTCTTTGTGGGGTTTGGGTTTCTTGGGTTTTTTTTTTTTTTTGGTTTTTTGTTTTTGCAGTTTTGATATGTATGTCTAAGGAATATACTTCCAGTATCTCTTCTACTTGAGGTTTTATGAATTTACTTGATCTCTGGTTTGGTGTGTCATTAATTTTGGAAAATCCTTGTCCAATCTTCTATGCAGAAAATCTACTTTTCTTTAATAATCATTTTACTTTATTCTTCTGTTGCCTGGACCTTTATTTCTTTCCCCTGCTCCATGTTCTTGATCATAATGTCTTACTACAGATATATGAATGAAATGATCCTCTTTATGTCTTAGGCTTGCTTCACAATTCTGAAAGCTTTGTTCCTGGTTTTTATATTAAAATTGGTTATAAGGGATAAGATTCTGTATTTGCTGAATTGTTGCATATCCTTCATGGTGTAGATAATCTTAAATGTGAATATGTCTGTAGTTTAAATTCTCCTCAAGTTCTTCATTCATTCTAACCCTGTATCCCACCATATCTTGAAAGGGAAAGTAAAAATGGATCCTGGACTTTTACTCCTCACTTTGATAATTGTGGTTTGGGGATAGACTAAGCCTGATTTTGATTCAAGTGCATAGAAAGCTAGTATTCTGTATTCATCTACTTCTGTATTCTGTATTCTTCTGTATTCATCTACTTCTTTTCCCTTCCAAGTGTTGCTAACTGCCTGTGAACTGTTCTGCATCTCAAGTGCAAACTTGGCTGCAAGACTGAGGAAAATTCATTTTTTTTTCTGATTTATAGGGTTAGGACAAATTCAAGACGGCCACACATTCTTTGACATTGTTCCCATTGTGAGGTGGGGTCTAATTGGACTCTTCTTGGGTCAAGGGTGAACTGTTTGGGCTAGGGATGTATAATGGATATGTATTGGTTTGAAACCTGGGTGTTACAAGGACTGGCCACTTTTGCCTTAGTTTCTTGGAAGCCTGAGATGCCACGGAAGAAATGCAAGCGCTCTTCTAGGAAGGCTATGTAGGGAAAGAGGAGCCCACCTGAGCCCAGCCCTCTAGCTGTCCCAGCTATCTTGTATTTACAGTCCAGCCCAAGTGTATACATCAAGTGACTCTAGTCAATGTCATGTGAATTGGGGTTGCCCAGCCAAGCTTTGATTGACATGTTAATCCATACAATACAATAACAATGTTGTTTTAGTTCTGGGTAGTTTGCTGTGCAAGCATAGAAAACAGAAACAGGGATAAGTGGAGAGTTACCCAAGTTTTGAATGCCCTCCCTTTTCCTACTGTAGAACCTCAACTAACCTTTCTTTTAATTGTTCTGGTCCAGGATTTCAGCACATCCGAATGTGAAATGGTGCTAGTGTTACACTTAGTTTTGAGGTGTTTTTACTTTCCTCAAGTATCTCTAACTGTATTTGGATGCTATTTTACTTTAAAAAAAAAATAGTGGCCCTCTAAGAAGAAGGGAATGTGTCCTTTGGTTTGCCACATTGATACTGCTATTTGGGGGGATGCTTTGGCAAATATCATAAAGATTCTTCCTTATTGAGTGTTAATTATTTAATTTCTATAACTTTGAGCAAAGAAGTTAGAATCATGAAAGACAATATTATCAATATTCATTTTATTCAAAGAAAACCCTGTATGTTTTTTACTCAAGATAAAAACAATAAGAAAATATTACTTCCAATGCCCTCTCATCTTTGAGGGATGAACTTTCTTTCCATATTGTTAACACAAAATGAACCTTTTAGAATTTCTTCAGAAAAGGAAAGAGTTTTGTTCAAGCCCAATTTATGACAGCTGCTCAGGATACATATTCTTCACAATAAAGAGTGCTCTGGCAGAGGAATATTTTGTATAGGGTTAAATATATTTTTTTCCATAAAAAGTTAAAAATTATCAGACAAAATACATTTCAGAAAGTTGTAGACTTTAGTTTCTAGTATATGCAGAGCCATATGACTTCAATCTTATGGGAACCAGGGAAGTTTCTTCCTTTTTCTAATATTTTGTGTTCAAAATGCTCTTTTTTGGTTATTTTCTTTAATGAAGCAGATGTACCATGTGTGCTTGGGGCAAAAATAAAGACCGTGCTTTGAGATTTTGCCAAGTCATTTTGACCTTCATAAATGATAAGGTATGGCTTCCCTGGGAGACCAGGAGAAGGCTCACAAACCTTGAAAGTTGAAAATTTCTTTTATCAATATGAACTCAAAGTTCTCAGCAATGAAAAGTTGTATTCAGAAGGGTAATAAGAGGCTTTCAGTCATGTCTAAATTCCAAATGTATGACCTGGTTATTTCTCCTTTATAGCCATGGTGAATGACTAGGATAACACCACCTACAACAAATTCCTTTGGAGCATGGTGTCATGTCAGGTTTCTCTATTCTCATAGATAAAAGTATCAAGAAGACATAATGTCTCAGGTCAGAGACCAACATATCTCACTTAGCAGAAGAATTCTTGCTTCCCTTTCTGTCACTGCTCCTTTTGGGACTGGAGAGAACTGTCACATGTGGATATACTCTATCAAGATTAATGAGAATCGAACAAATATATACTTTTCCAGTTGAAGTAAACTTTGTTAAAATGTTATTGCCAAGTATCTTGATCGAAGTGGCAGGGATTTCCAAGAGTCTCCTGATGGGAGAGAATTATCTTTCTAAAGTTCACTTCTCTGAACATCACACTGCTTTAATTGGCCCACAGAGTAAAAAATATGTCTTCAAGCTTCACTGTTAGCTGACTTGACCTGGCAGGATTTTGCCCTGCTGAACTTGCCTCTATTATGTCACAAAATCTTCCAAACATACAAAATATTTTCCATCAGTTACAAACTCTATACTTTTTACAACTTGTTGTCTTTACCTTGATTTCTTTTTCTATATGCCTAGTACATAAGTGCTCAATCATCCAAAATTCAGAGAAGTATAATACTCTTGGAAGCATATTTTCACTCATGTATGTTTTAGGGTATCATCCTCCATATTTCACATACACATAAACAATATAAGTTAAATGTATCCTACTATGAGACCTATCATTATGTTTTATGATATTGTATTACTTTGCTGAGTGTCCTAATAGATTGTGAAATTCTTAAGAGCAGAAATACATTTTTCAGCATCTATTCTAGATGCCTAGAATAATGCACCAAAAGTTGAAGTAGACACTCTTGAGAATTTATTACTGTTTCTAATGTATCATTTTATCTCAAATATTTTTATTAAAGTTAAAAGCATTTTTAGGCAAGTTGTAACCTTCTTTGTTAACCTACTCAGTTAAATACCCTTCCATCTTTCCTTATAGCTTAATGGATCCTCATATGAAAAAAATTCCAGATGCTTATTGCTTTTACATAGACACACACATAGACACACACACACACACAGTTCTGGGTGTAAACTCTAAGCAAACTTTGGTCTACAGATGCAGAGTCATATAGAAGGAAGAATCTTTGTCATGGTGGGGAAAAGTCTTTCTGGAAAACTTGGTGGCTTTATGTAAGTGAATAACAATGAAATATGAAATATACATACACTATAATATAGTTCAATTGAATTAACTAGGACCACACAAAGATAAATGGACAATCTTAAAAACATAATATTCAGTGTAAATAGGTCCAATAATATAGGAAAATTAATGTAAATTTAAAATACATAAAACACTGATAGATGTTCTAAATGGATAAACATACATTAAAACAAATGTGTGGAAGATGAATTGGAATTACACACATTAAACACACAAAAAATGGGCAGCAATGAAAATAAAGGTGAGTGCAGTTGTGTTAGGAAACAAAGAACAATTGATAATATAATAAAAGGAGGACCATTATATAAATGATAATAAAATGATACCATACCTTGTGGAGTAAAATCACTTCTGTGCTATGTTCCTGACTTCCTTCTCCAACTACACCTAAAAAGAAAAGAGGATTTCATCTGTCTAGATGTCTTTATTCTGACAAATCTAAAATCATTAAAAAATAATTTGCCGGACATTACATTCTATGCATGTTAAATGCAATTCCAAAAATATTTTCAAATTCACACTATGTAGTGTTGTTTACAGCAAAGATGCTCTATAAAATATAACAATGCATCAATATAACTAAGAAAATTAAAATATGAGAGAAATTAAAGAGAGTGTTCATAGTGTGATGGGTAAGAAAACAAGGACATTAGCATTTAGGGCCTTCAGTATTTCAGCTGTGTTTTAACAATATGCAAATATATAGCAGTAATTTTATCATTTTTCTCAAAGGAAAACAGTTCTACTTTGTATTCTTAATAAACACAAACTCATTTTCTCTTACCCTTGAAACAAGAGTGTACTAATCTCAGTCATCATCATTATCATCATCATAATCCTTTTACGTTTGTGTGGAGTCTACAGGGTGCACTCTATTTAAAGAAGGTATGATCCTATAGAAGTGTGAAATTAGACAGTATTAGAAGCACATGACCAATACCCTTAGGCATTTCTTATCTGGATTAGATAAAACAGAAGAAACAACATCAATATTTTTTTACAACTATAATGAAGTCTTCATACTACTTTACTCTTCTACTTATTTCAGGGTTCCCCTCTAATCAGTGAAACCAAACATGGATCAAAGTTCTACATCCTGAGACCTGTCCTTAGTTAAGGGAGAAATGCCAAAAATCTCAAAAATGAGATAACCTCAGAAAATATCTCCCCAGTATTGCTCATCCTAGAGTCCAGAAAATTATTATTGCTTATGTGTAATGAACACTTCCTGTGAGCCTCTGGTGTGCTGAGCCTGTCACACAGGTTATCTCATGCAACCCTCCAACTCCCACAGAAGCCATTAGAGACTAACACTATTGTCATTTCCATTTGTTATAAAACTGAAATTTAGAGAGATTAAGTACATTGATCTGGTCATACAAGTGGTAACTAATAGTGTTGAAGTCAAAAGGACATTTGTCTATCTGCCCTCCAAATAAACCACTCTGAATTTTTATACCAAATTATAATTTGAAAAAAGAAAACGATAATTGAAGAAATTAATTATTAGTGTAAGCCATATCAGGAGGAGTCAGTGCTATAATAGTTTTTATTACAAATGTTGTGATTTATTGACTAATGTAATAAACACAATGTATAAACACTCTAAACATATCATCTACTATAATCCTTCCTATTGGTTGTGTATAAATATTCTCAATGAAAAAAAATGAGAAACTCAGGAAAACCAATTCTTTTTAATATGTTCCTGAAAATGGAAGCAGAAATAATTCTTAACTCATTCTACAAAGAAAACAGTACATTAACACCAAAATAATGCAAAACTATTATAAGAAAACTATAGATCAATATTTCTCATGACCGTAGTTTCAAAATTCCTCAACAAAATATTAGCAAACTGAATCCAACAGTACATAAAAAGAATTATACAACACCAGCCAGTTGGATTTTTCCAGATATTCATGTCTGGTTCAATATTTAAAAATCAGTTAATGTAATTCATCATACTAATAGAAAGAAAACTCATATGATTATCAGTAGATGGAGAAAAACATTTGACATAATTCAACAGCTATTCATAATAAAAACCCTCTGTAAACTGGGAATAGAAGGAAACTTCTTCAATTTTGATTTTTTTGCATAGTGTTCAACTTTTTATTTTAATAAAAGCAGATTATGCATAGTGCATGCAGTGCTAGCATCTGAATTAATACAGTAACAAATTATTGAAGCTACAGTGATTTGAGGTTGAATCTTTACATTCAGCAAGTTTAAATTCATTTTTATATGATTTTTGAACCCTTATTTACTAACATAAGATGTGGCTTGAAGATAAATTATTGAGATCCACTCAATTTAATTAATATTTGGAAGCAATAAAACATCCCTTTTTCTCCTTCTATATACATACAAACACACACATAAAAAGATAGATAAATAATAGGTATTGGATTAGAGGTTGATAGAAACACAATGTTGCTATGCTTGATATGATTTTCTAATTTTTTTAGACTTAGTATATTGTGTCAGGTAGCTCCAAGTAGTAGAAAAAAATAATTTTGGATACAGAACATAGAGCAATAGAACATCCCTTCCACTCCTTGGCACAGCTTTAAGGGTCATGTAATGTAGGAGTAACACAGCATGGACATCCACAGGGAAAGTTAAAAGGACATGGAAAGGTGTGTGTTGAACCATGATATTGGGGAAACGTACAGAACATACAGTTAGGTAAAGAAGATCTTAGGACTGTTAAGAACCTTTGATGCCAATACTTGACCTAAAGACCAGAGAAGCCCCTAAATTATTTACCCAGAGTGAACATGGCACTCTTTGAAAGTAAAGTTTCACTGATAAAGAGAACTTGGAATGATCCTTAAATATAATAAAATAAAGAAGTAAATTTTAACAATGTAGACTACCAAAATATAAGAACTTTGATGTAAATTCAACAGAAAATTAAAGTTTAATTTAGAAAGACAGATGTTTATAAAATGTAAACCTTTATAAGTTTTGCACTATAATAATTGAATATTATCAATTATCCTGGATGCCACGCCCATAAATTAGAAAGACAATGGAAAATTGTCTAACAAAATTTGTTATGGAAAACAGTGTTTGAATTTAGGGAGAAGAAAATTATAAGATGATCAGGACTTGGACTTTCCCTTGCACTTTTGTTTTCACATTCAACTTTTATTGATATTTTCAGAGAATAAAACTATAAATGTTGATACCCAAATACATAAACAGAATGCAAAAATTTTTAAAGGAGGACATTTAAGACACATTGATTTATTATTAGTTTTCAATATTTATCTCATACAAATTCCAAGGTACAAGTGCATGAAAATTGACTGAATAAAATCAATTCATACTATAAGGCTATGAAACTCACATAGGATGTGCTAATAAGTGAGGATAATTTTACTGAACAAACCTGAATGTTGTAAATATTGGCATCTGTAGTTACACTGATGGATGTGTCCTGGAGATGACTTTATATACTCTGCCCTTGGTTCCCATAGGTTCATAAACACAAGTACCTCTAAAACTTGGAAATAAGAAAAAAATAAGATTTTATTCTGATAATTGAATGCAAATAACTGAATCATAAATATATGTGTGTGTATATATGTATACATATAGTACAGGTGGGAGGGGCAGAAGAAGAGGGAGAGAGAGAGAATCTTAACCAGACTCCATGCTCACTCAACACCAAGCCCAACATGGGGACTCGATCTCATGATCCTGAGATCATGACCTGAGCCAAAATCAAGAGCTGGATGCTAAACTGACTGAGTCACCTAGGGATCCCTGAATCATAAATGTTTACACAGGGTTTATGAAGACAAAGTAGTTTAGAGGCCAGAGCAAAATTAGCATATAACCCAATTTGCAACATAAAGGAATACTAAACCAGTTAGAAGGAAGGATATTGTCAGGTTGGAGAACACAAAACAATTGAAATAGGCACAACTTAAAAAAACACTTTCTTGGGAAGATGTTACTCTTGAAAATCAGACATCAATATTTCTCCTTCAATATCTATGTTGAGGATAGAGATGTATCAGATTTTGTTATATGATGTTTTAAGTCTTCAAACCATGTAAAAATGGCCTTTTTAACAAACTCAGGACTGATTGTCTCTTTGTGTATTGTATTCCTAGGGAAATAATATATTGGACAGGTCTCTATAAAGATGGTGGCCTGCCAATCTTTTCCATTTTTCACTGAAAAACTAATCAATTGACAGAAGTTTATATCATTTTATTTAATGAAATTTCGACATAAGGAATCATAAATTCACTGGAATGCAGTGAATTCACTTACTACATTTTATAAGGCCGCAAGACATAGAACCAGAGAGTATTACCCCTGGTAACTCACCTAACTCATTCTGTCTCTAAATGCCTACAACTGCTATTGGGTATATCTAATGGATTGCTTGGGGTTAGCAGGCCATTTTAGACAATAGAATGGAGGATTGTTCCAAAAAAACTGAATTCAAATGTGTGTGACTTCACAAAGAAAATGTATTAATCAACTGAATTAACTATAGAATATATTTCATCAAGTTCTAATAAAATCACTACAATATCAGATACAACATGAAAAACACAGTCCATCATCCATTCAAGTTGTAATATAAAATCCCACATAGAGCTATAGATATGATCAATAATGCCTGCAGAGACTGGGATGGGGAATATTAAATCTAATGTTATTCTCTAGATTACATGTCTTGATGACACACTTGGGAAATGTGTTTTATTTAATATTAATAATTCCCTCAAATATTTGCTTTTTCAGGAACATATTACTTTTGCAGTTCTTATCAGACTATTCAGGGAGAAAAATATATTAAGATTAAGGATATGCTGGAAGTAATAACATTTTCATAAATCTGATTTATAAATCTCATAAAAACCTGGAAGTACACTCTTAGTTTTTGCCATATCATTTATAGATAGCTATTTTTTTTGAATGAAAATTATATAGTCTCATTCATCCCAAATGTTTGTTGTTGTTTTCTTAATCAACAGTTTTGAGTAGTAAAATTTTATGTTTCTAGATGACTCCATTAGTATCTAATGTACCTCTAAAAATCCATTTTGAATATTAGGATTTGGTATTTTTTTGAAATTCACTTGTGTCTTTTATACATTGAAACTTAAAACTATAGTTGTGTCTGTAGAATAGCATCAAATCCTAGAGAAGACAATTATGAATAGTAAGGCTGATGATTTCATTGTTCAGAAATCAGTCTTGATGTTTCTCATTGCTCAAGGCCTTTGCTTGCCACGTGAGACATCCTACTTATATATTCTAAACCTGAGCCTTTGCCTTATGTGGATCACTTGGTATGAACACTTAGTCCATGCCCACCGGTGTGTTGTAAATCGCAGTAGGCAATGATCTCATGGAGGCACTGTTCCTGTGCTTTTCATAAACTAACATTTATTAAGAATGATATGCTTGTTATGTGTTGTTATGGAGCCCAGGGATACAAAGTGATTAAAAGAGATGGATCCTCTTCCCTCAGAGAGCAGAGAGGATGATAGCATAGATTGCCATGCCTTAAAACAATAACAAAAACAAGAACAAAAGCAGAGCTTGTCAAGGATAAAGGTAAATGTACTAAGAATAAAATCAGAACAAAATTCTATATTCTGCTTTTTCAGAAATAAAGCAAAACGATAAATAAACAAAAAGGTTCCTGTGAACTTATGAAAAGGGCATATTCTGAGACTAAAATACCCTCCATGGAATCAAAAATACAGCGTCCATCCAACTTAAAACATAGAAAGAAGGCAAAAACAACCTCCAAAAGAAACAAACTTCTGTAAGAAGCAAATCGATAAAATTAAAGGTACCCTCTCTATAATAAATAAAATTCAAACTATGAAAGGGAAATATGAATTTTTGAAGGTAAATAATGAAACTCTTCCTCATGTATGGAAGAAATTACCTGATTAAAATATAGATCAGTAGAAAGGTAGAAGTAGCAAGATGAATAAAAGAAATACGTATTCTTCTCTGAAGTCTCTAGATTTTAAGATTAATTTCCCTAATTGCTCCACAAGTAGTGAATAAAACCCAAACCTGCTGAATTTCAAACTTACTAAAAATAGAGTTTCCAGTACTCAGACATAAATCTACAAATATATTTTAAAATCAGAAGAGTTTCAAATTTTTATTTTAAATGATTAAATATAATGAAATATACATAGAGCTTTTTGTAGAGTATGTTATTACTAAATATTTCTATATACTCTGTGATTCAAAAAAGTAAGGGAGAAAAACTATGTATCTAATGCTCTCAGAAAAAAGTTCTCACATAGCCACAAGTTACACATCTGAACTTGTTGACTTATAGAGCCAGCTGATCTCACAAATGGAAATGTGATCAGTCATGAAACACATCAGATAACAGAAAAATCATTAAATCGGAGCAAATATTTAACATACTTTTGTAACAGTGTAAAGTTAAAAAAAAACCTTAATATTAATAAAATAATATTTAGTAGCAACATTTAAATACAGACTTAAAAACTAGATTATATATTTTTCAGTGAATGTTGTGTAAGAAAGGACAAAGAAAGCAAAAGTAAATGAAAATTTTATTTTATACATGTGAATTTCATAGATGCTGCTGTCTTGACACACTAAAACCTAGAGAGAAATAGTTGGACATATGATATAAAGAGCAAGTAGAATAAAGTCACAACAAAATAGATTCAAATCATCGGAAAAGAGGAAGAAAGACAAGTAGGAGTAAAGTCTAGGAGATGTCCGACGAGCCTATAACTAAATGCAGAAGACCTTCAAATGAAAACAATACCTGAACCATGTTTCCATGTTTTTCCTCAGGCTGTCATCTACAGGCTACACCTGTATTCAAAACATGCTGTGTATAGAGTAGTCCACTATTTAAGAAGCCATTATATACACGTGGACCATGCAAGAACATGCCAAAAACTACCAATAACAGGTAAAATCTGGGACCTGCAATATTTGTATTTAGGGTGACATAATAAATAAGATAACTGAGAAAGTCAGGACAAGCTTTCTTACATGTGGTGTGTATCACTGGAACTTAGTGTCTGTTCTGAAACGTGTTCCCTAGCTGTCCTCTAAATTAATACCTCTGTGCCTATGATCTCATTAACCCTAAAGTTAGCCAGTGGCTAAACGTTCGCTCATGAGATATGTATGTGAGTCGGACCTTCAGGATATAATACAGGCATATTCTGCATCCAACTATCTAAAAAAAAAAAAAAAGAAGGGAAAAGAAAAAAATGAAGTGAAATGAAATGAAGAAAGATTTAAAAGCCACTTGTGGATATCAGAATACATAAATTTTGCTGTTATCAGAAAGTAGAACTTCTCCTACTAAAAAGCACGGTCTCAATTGTTGTCCACAAGTAATGTAAGAATATATAAGGGTGTTTAATATAAAATTAAAGAAGAAAACACTCATGCATCATTGAGTGAAAAAAATAATATTTATAAGATTTACATACATTCTGGTGTTAGAATTATAAAAAAGTATACACTATTTTTTAATGGGAAAGATTTTATGTATATATGTATTATATATACAAAGAACATATATGTGTATGATTATATATAGAATATATTGTATATCTATATTTGTTAAAAACATTATTGTTAAAAATAGTTGGCTCTAATATGCAGTAATTCCCAGTGAGATTCATTGACTTGTTCAAACTAGAATCTCCCTATGAACTTTGCTAATGAGTTTAAGTCCATTCAATCTTAAATGTGCTCAATTGTCCACATACATAGATGTATTAGGGCTGTCTGTACATACAAATCTAAGAGGGAGAGAGAGAGAGGGATAGAGGAGAGGGAGAAAGGGGGATAAAGTCTATAGCGGAAGGAGTTATTATGAGTAATTGGTTCACATTCATGTGCTTGTGGAGGCTAAGATGTCCCACCAAGTGTTGTCTGCAAACTGGAGGTCAAGGAAAGCCAGTGGTATAATTTAGTCTGAGTCTGAAGACCTGAGAAGCTGAAATGCTGACTGTAAATCCCAACTGAAGGCAGAAAAGATGAGAGGAGATGCTTCAGCTCAAACAGTGAGACAGGGGTAAAAGGGGGTAAATTCTACCTTCCTCTGTTTTTTGTGCTATTCAGGACCTTAAATTGGATGACATCCACCCACATTGTATGAGTATCGGGTGCGGGGGGTTGGGGGGCAATATACCAACTCAAGTATAATCTTAGGCAGAAACACCCTCCCAGACACATCCAGAAATAACGTTTAATCTGGTTTCTCCGCGGCCAGTCAGCTGACACATAAAGTTAACCACCACAAGGGAGAAAAGAGATTAAAAAATGTAACTCTGATGAATCTCAAAACACAAAATCTCAAACTTCTCAAAACATAAAATCCAAACATTGGTATGTTCCAGGTTTATTTTGTGATGCTCATGAGCAGTGTACTGCCTACAGAACCTCCAAGCCTGAATGTGCATGGCTTTCTATTTCCCATCCCGTTATGCTCTGACATATGTATGACATCAGCAAATCATCAATGAGATTGCACGGTAATATAGAGGTTAACGTAGAGGTACCTCAATGACAACACTAACAACGTGGAGCTAGCTCAAATTTAAACTTTCTTCCTGGGATCCCTGGGTGGCGCAGCGGTTTGGCGCCTGCCTTTGGCCCGGGGCGCGATCCTGGAGACCCGGGATCGAATCCCACATCGGGCTCCCGGTGCATGGAGCCTGCTTCTCCCTCTGCCTATGTCTCTGCTTCTCTCTCTCTCACTGTGTGCCTATCATAAATAAATAAAATTTAAAAAAAAATTAAAAAAAAAAAATAAATAAACTTTCTTCCTATCAATTTTAAAGAAAATATAAATATTAGAAAATAAATGTCTTCTAAGTTACGTTGAAGTCCAAACATGTAAAATGACAATTAAATTTAATACCAAATGGGTAATAAAGTTACTATAAAGTCCTCATCAATTTCTTAATCTCATTCTCAGCTAAAGAAATCTTTATTGCTTGCATGGAGGAAGGTTCCCAGCCTCCTAGACTGTTTCTCACAAGATTAGGTGTATAGTTTCTCCAAAATATGTCAGTTAGAAATTTTTATGTTGAAGGAGTTGTTCTATGCGGTACCAGGTTGGTCTATAAGTGGCTCCATGCATTTGTCAAAACTCTTTAGAACTCTACACCACAAAGGATGAACTTTACTGTAGGCAAATTTAAAACATCAACCAGAAGGTGGGAATCCCAGAATGGAAGGCAGACGGTGTCAAATGAGTCTAACTGCATTAAAAGCATACAGCATAATTTCATTGGCTATAGTGGATGGCAAAAGGAGCTGACCCTTGTAACTTTGGAAAACATCTTTTGAGCAGACCACGTTAAGCCTGAAGATGGAAAGAAGTGTGCACTCTGTGTAAACCCCTTACCCCAGTTGGTAGATTTGGTTCTCCCCGAGGTACAGTCAGCAATTCTGAAACCACTTTATGTGTATACTAGCATTGAACAAATAAGTAAATAAATCGTAGTTAATAGGAGCTACGTCTTTTGCTGTCAAAGAGGTTATAAAGTAGCAGGAAGGAAAGTTAGAATAAACCTGGTGGGTGCTAGATTAAAACAGGAGGGATTAGTAAAAACTCATGTTTATTTGAACAGAGATGAAGAGATTGTACATGGATAGATTTTGGAGGTATTAGAGATAAATGTTTGATGGATAGACATTGATACCTCGATGGATGGGTAGGTAGATAGACAAATGGGTATGATAATCAGTCACATGACTTCGATATACTTAACTAAATATATGAATCCAAATACTGCTAACTCTGTCTACCAATAGGGCCTGGAACCAGTGACACTCTGATAGCAACAAGCACAACCAGTGTCCATATTTATTCTCAAAATACTGCTACCCAACAAAAGAAACCAGAGCTCTCATCATACATGATTGATTCTGGGGCATCCAATGATTCCCTGCCAGGTCAGGAAAAACACGAGATGAAGTAGACCTTATTGGAGTGCCAGAAAATAATGAAACGCTTTAAAAATAATAAATAGAAGATAGGGTCTTGTCAAAAGAAGCCAATCTGAAAGAGCTCTCAATGATCAACGCTGGAACAATTTGTGCAATAAAGGAAATAATGATAGTGCTGTGTTGAATAAAATAAGCATCCTTGAGTCATGTTAATGTAAATAAGTGATTAAATACATGAATAAATGGAAGACAGGGGAAAATACTGTTACAAAAAATTCTGAGTAATATAAAGGAATGCAGGAATAGCAAAATCACCTTTATAATACTATAGCAACAACTGCTGCAGGCAAGATCCATGGATGAATTTCAAAATTAGTGGGTAAAATTTTAAAGGAAAACAGCATATTTGCACAGTCTAAAAGTATCTTTCTAATATATATTAGAATATATATGATTATTATATGATACTATATATAATATCATATATATAGCATCATATATATGATTATTTGTACAGGTTATATATTTTATATATAATAGGATTATATATAGATGCATTTTAAAATTAGTGGGTAAAATTTTAAAGCAAAGCAGCATTTTTGCACAGTCTAAAAGTATCTTTCTAATATATATTAGAATATATATATGATTATTATATGATAACATATATAATATCATATATATGATTATTTGTACAGGTTATATATTATATAAATTAGGATTATATATATGTAGATCGATACAGTTATAGATGTCACAAAATTCCTTGATTGCAGGACTTAGAAATTTGCTTCTAACAGAGGGTAGAATGGGAAGAAATAGTAACTTTATAGCAGAGAAATCCTGCAGACTCCTCCTTAATCAAGGACTAAAGGTTAACATTCATATACTGACAATATAATGGGGTAAGAAAGGCATTTGCTTCTGCATTACTTTTCCCCCTCAAAATGTGGCTTTAGTTAAATCTTGAGAAAATCACATGGAAATACAAGATTTTATTCCTTTGTTTTTAGGGAGAGGGAGAGCACATCAGAGCAGAGGGAGGGAAAAGGAGACAGAATCCATAAGCAGACTGTCCACTGAGCATAGAGCCCAACGCAAGGCTCGATCTTACGGCCCTGAGATCGTGTCCTGAGCCAAAATCAGGAGTTGGCCACTTGACTGAGGCATCCAGGCACCCTACAACATGCAAATTCAAACTGAGGGACATTCTACAGCATACTTAGACCTCGCAGCTGTGTCAGAGTCATGGACAGCAAGAGAAAACCTGAAGACTGCCACAGATTTGCAGAGATTAAAAAGGCACAATTACTACACACACCATGGTATCCTGGATGGTATTCCGAAGCAGGAACAACAACAACAACAAAAAATGGTGAAATCCAAATCAAATATATAGTTTAGTTATATTCGAAGTAGGGACTTTTTGCAGAAAAGTGAGATCTTTGACATTCGTGTTTCCAAAACTATGTAGAATTAGTTTGCACTTTATTCTTTGTGTTAGAAAATCTCGAGCTCAAATTTGGAAATAAAAATAAACCCTACTAAAAAAGAAAAAGTCACATTATAAAGTATATTTACCACCACATCTCTCAATGAGATTCACATCTTAGATTCTCCATGTTAAACATTATTACAATGTTAGCTTCATACTAAAGGCAGGGAGAGGGGCAGCCCGGGTGGCTCAGCGGTTTAGCACCGGCTTCAGCCCAGGGCCTGATCCTGGAGATCCAGGATAGAGTCCCATGTCAGGTTCCCTGCATGGAGCCTGCTTCTCCCCCTGCTCCTGTCTCTACCTCTCTCTCTCTCTCCTCTCTCTCGAATAGATACATAAAATCTTTAAAAATAAATAAAGGCAGAGAATATGTCAATGCCCATTTCCTAAAGCAGAAATCCTAGGACAGGTTCTGTTCCCCTGGACACTATCAGTGTTGCCATAGACCATAGTTATATCTAAATAGGATGTAGATGGATTCAGGGTGAGCTGCCTCTGCATTCATTCTTTAACTCTGAATGCAGCTAGTTTAAATACTTACCCAGGTCTAGGTTATAACAAGTTAAGGGTACAACCTAACTGTGATCTGTAGTGAACACAAAGCCCAATGGCCCTGCAATTTTTAAAGCTATAAAATGTTGTACTCATCGATGTCTAAAAAGCTCTAGGCAAAACTCTGCCTCAATTTTTGTCTGCAATATGAAACCAGGCTGCACTTGTGTGGTTCAAGTTCAAACTACAGCAATCTGTGCTTTAGGGTCACTGCTATTTGGCTAAGGGATCCTCAGCCCCACACCCCCGCCTATATAAAAATAGCCACTCACATTTGGACAAGCTGCTATAAACTGCAGTGACCTGCCAAGGCCAAAATCACATGTGCCCTAAAATGTCAAAGTCCTGCTGAGCTGCAATGGCTAAAACCCAATAGCAAAAGGGTAAAAATGAGTCAGGGGACTGGTATAGTTTCCTGCAAATTACCAGGAGCAAAAGTCCTTGTGGCCTTGCCCTGCCAAAAGCTGTAGACAACAACTGTTGTTTTCCTTAACGAATTCTACTCAGAATCTTTGCACCAATCTTAGTCCAGTAAAACAGTAAAACACAAGTTTAATATAAAGAATTATTAAATGCCAATGATAAAAAGCAGTTACAGGATATAAGGAAACTCCATGGCGCTCTAGGGCTGAGGGGCTACACGCATTAGACAAGCTTGGAAGAGATGCCACTGCCCAAGCCTCATTAAGAAAGGTGCGTTGAGCCCTATGGACCGAGGAGGTTTGCAGATTCGCCCAGGCTGAAGCTAGTCTACAAGTCACTGAGATTCAGAAGCAGCCCTTCAGAGTTCGGGACCGACCATCAAGTGGCCAGCAACCAGTGATGTGGGCATGGGACAGTGTGGGGTTGAGAAGGAAGCTGCTGCTTAGTGCAAACAGGTGCCAAGGTGTCACAGAAACCCTCAGGGGACTGGCAGCAGGAAGGGTATTGCCAAGCTAGAGTAAGTGCTCAAGGGGAAACAAAAACAGCTCTTTCCCCCTATAATGTCCTTTCTGAAACTTTTATTGAGAAAGCTTAATTAACATTGTGCTCCTGTATGGGGGAAATGCTTAACAGAATCCTGTCCATTATGGCAGAACACGCATTGAAATAAATTGGTAGCTGGCAGACGTTTCTTCTAAAGGTTGCCATTGCAACGGCCCCGACCTTAACATCACAACTGAGTTGACAAAAAAAAAAAAAAATGGAAATTGACAACCTTTAAAAACAAAACTGCATTTCTTTCTCCAAAAACAGAAGAGATTGAGAGGAAGAAACAAAGTTCTCTTTCAGAATGAATGTGGGAGTGGAAAAACAAGCAAACAACAACAACAACAACAACAACAAACAAACAAACAAAGGGCTGTCCCTCTAGGAATGTCCCTCCACCGGTAAACAGAAAGCCATAGGAAATGAGACCCTTTTTCCAAACAATGGGAGGGGTGGTTGAAAGATACTGAAGTCTTTCCTTTTGTAAAAGTAGTCACAATGGTTCTCCTGCAGATCTGTGTTTTTTTTTTTTTTTTTAGAATTTATAGAGATCCTGGTGCTAGAGTTTATCAACTGCCTCAAAAGGGAAATAGAGGCTGTAGTTGGCATTTCCTCCAATATTCTCTCAAAACAGTGAATTCTCCATCCCATCTTGTAAAAATATCCCTTATTTCAGGGGTAGCCCTTACACCATACCTCCTGACTCCATCCTTTTTCGTTCTTTTAAGATTTGTTCCATCTGTGGTTCCTATATCTTTATGTTCAGCTTCAGGTTTCAAGGCATTACTTTCAGGCAGGCTCAGATTGTTGCAGAAGATTAGGAATTACACGGAGAGAAAACATTAAGACCTGCTTCGTGAATTTAGATAGAAATTTGATTTCATTTATTTTATTTTTTAAATTAATTGCTTTAGCCTTCATATATGATACGCCTGTAGGAAACCCAAATCTTCACTGTTAAGTCACATAAATTATCCAAAGATCTCAAGAATTTATGCATTCTGAAGAAATATCAGTAAAATCCAAGAAGTCAAATTGTGCTTTAATAATTCCAAAACTATTATTGCTTGTAAACACTTTTCAAAAAATCAAGCTTTTGTGATTCAGTTCTGAGCTTGCATTTACCCTGGAAGCACTGGTACCCAATCTTGGATACCACATCTTCCACATACCCCCAGAGCTCCACGTGGATACTCTCCTTGATTGTGTTCATATATTCTTCCCCAAATACAATCATCTTGCCATTGCTTCTGGATCTGGAATGAGCTTCAGGATCATTAAAATGCTACATAAACCCAGATCTCCAATATGTTGAATCAAGTCTCTTAGCCTTGCTATCCTTGCCTTCTTGGTTAACACCCATCTGACACTCTAAATCCACAAGTCTCTGGACACTCAAACTGTAGGCTCTCCAAACTCTGGACATAGGAGCATATGAATATCAATATACAGAATATCCAAATTATTCTAGTTCGTTCTCTACTTCCAATTTCCTTCTTAATTTATAATGTTACATGCGACATCCGTTTACTGTGTCATTTAAGTATATTCACTTTGGCTATAAATAATAAGTAAATCAAGCAGGAAGGATAAAATCCATTTGAGCTAGTCTCACGACTAGCTGGTGAGACATGTTACACAGATAATAAGAAGTGCATATGTGTGATAAAATAGACAGGAAGGTGAATTAAGGGACTAATTAAGTAACAAATACTCCTGAGACACCAACTCTTCACGATAGTCATTGCATCCACAAATTGGCCACCCATGCGTGATGCTCAAATGGTCTCCAGTGCTCTCTATCTAAGACTTGCCTATAAAAATGATAGCTGCTCCGTAGATTTTTAGTGAGTTATAGCTCTGGCCATATGTTCTTGCTCCTGTATCTCTTCAGTAAAACAGGGATGTATTGAGTCGTCATGCTAGTTCTTGAACCACCACAACTATCCATAGGGAAAGCTGACTCATCAGAGAGAAAAGAGGGATATGTGCCATCCATGATTATATATTTATACACACATGCCTTAGTTTAATGCAGGAATTATTTAAAATTATAGGCATTTGCCTTTTCTAAACAATTGGATCATAGTTTAACCACCATTTAACTGGTTGTTCAGAGAGACACCTGCTTCCTCCAGAGAAATACTGGATCAGGCAATGCGGTCCTTCCGCCTTGCGGGCAGCCTATCCTAATTTGTAATCTTCCTCTTCTCTGTCTTTCTGCCTCCTGTGTTATGCTTTATTCTGATTCAGAAAATCATGTGTTCAGAGCCCTTTAATTTCGCTCTGAGCCTTTCTGTGGTGGCTCCTGAAATGCTTTGCCGGGTGGTCTACCTACAGACCATAACAGCTCTCTGTCTACTTCCCATTTGTGCATGTTCAGGTCACTCAGAAATTTTTCTCCTTCACTCTGTCTTCCTTATTAGCTGAGATCTATTTTCCTCCTTAAACCCTAAAATCCATGTAGCATCCCCTGAATGAAAGCCCCACCCTCTTCCACTCATGACATTTAGAAATGCCTTTTGGATCCTACAGAACTGGTACAACAATTATGTAAACTGCACATCAGCCATTTTACACACACACACACACACACACAGTATAGCATTATATCAGTACAAATGAAGAATCAGTATGAGTAAGGAATATTTAAGCCGCTGAAAGATAATTTGAGCCAGGGCTTAACCACCTTTTTACTTTTCCTTAGTGGTAAATGAGATTCCAGTAATTTAAACTTATTCAAGGGTAGATGTTTTAAAATGACTGCAATGATGACCTTCTTGCAAATATAAATGCTTTAAAATTAGCCTTAGAGCTTTAGTAATTGTAAACTCTGCATTCTGGCATCTTTTTTCTTTTGTTCAATCATTACTATGAGACTGCAAGCTTCCCAGGGGTATATCTACAAGACACAGCACTCCTCTCTTTCAATTTCCAATGTTTATCTGTTGCAAATAGCCAATTTAAGGAGAACTACATCAAGCCACTGAGATTCTGCATGAACACTTACAGGGATTGATCTACAAATCAATAGTGTGCCAATAATTTTAAATTGCCCTAAGCCATAATTCCTAATATTTACTTTACTATATCCTTCTGAGATATATCTTTGTAAGGCATATTCAGAAATTTTTAAAATGCATTTTAGTTAGTCTCTGTAAGAATCAGAAAAAAATAGTATCATATACACATGAAAAGAGCAACAGTGAATCAAGGGATTAAATAAAGAAATATTAAATCAAAAGATGAACCGTGTTTATATGATGATCTTTTAATTTTAATTTTACCATAAGGACTGCTGTAATTATAGATATTGGCAGTGAGGCCACTATACTTTTTGCTGTATTTGATGATGGAACATGAGTAGAAAACTCCTGATTGTCTAGCTGAAATACCATATTTCAGGATATACAGGGAAGGCATAACGTGTCATGTTCGTTCACTCCAACTACACATCTCTGACAGACACTATTCTTAAGAGAGTCAGAAATAGTCCTTACATTCATGGAGCTTACAGACTGGCAGGCTTTCTTCCAAAAAAAGCCTTGTGATATTTTTATTTTTCTAATGGTAAGAGTAAATTTATGTTCTCTGTAAAAAACAGTCAAATGTGCACTAGGATAAGAGGAAAAAGTAGGATCCTCCACTAACTGATCTCCCAAAGACAAACACTCTTATGTACTTGGTAAACATCATCAGAGAACTACAACTCTTAATCATCAACCACATGTCAGCTTGGTCCTTACTACACAGGTGGCAGATCCTGTGTTAGGGAATGAAGAAAAGTGATGGACAGTAATAGGAGATATTTCCCCCTCAGGGTGTATATAAGTCAGTGCAGCTGACGATGGGTATCAAACAATCACAGGCTATATATAAAGAGCAGCTTTAATAAGAGTATAATGGGGAGATCGGTGACCTATGAAAATACCTAATGTGGGGATTTGATGTAATGTGAAGAACATGACACTTAATTTTTGAACAAAGTTGCCTGAGATATGAAGGGTAAATAGGTGGATCCTGGATCCCTAGTCTGGCAGTGGACATGTGGTGTAGGAGAAGAATGGAGTTGTTGCAGTGCATACGAAAGAGGAGTTATGTTGTGCGATGAGTCTGAAGAGCTGGATAGGAGCCAGATCACATAGGGAAGCACAGATTGTGACAAGTATTATCTTCATTATCCTAAAAAGAAGTCATTGCAGCATTGTAAGTAGGTGGGTGACGGGATCAGATATTTTTATACTTTGAGCAGGGACCAGTAAAAGTAGGGATAAAAGTAGGGATGAAAGACATGGTGACAAGTTTTATTATTATTTATAATTTACTTAATTTATTTGCAAATCAGCACCACAGCAAAATACAATGTACTCAAAATTGTTTTTGTATTTAATAAAATATTGTAGATCAGTGTAGCGTGCTTTTAACAAATCCATATTTAACCCCTTTCCAAAATTTCAAATAATGTTATTAATAATAACCATGATGGGATCCCTGGGTGGCGCAGTGGTTTGGTGCCTGCCTTTGGCACAGGGCCCGATCCTGGAGACCCGGGATCGAATCCCACGTCCGGCTCCCTGCATGGAGCCTGCTTCTCCCTCTGCCTGTGTCTCTGCCTCTCTCTCTCTCTGTGTGACTATCATAAATAAATAAAAATTAAAAAAAATAATAATAACCATGAGATCATAACTTTGAAACAAATGAAAATATTTACTTCTAAAGAGTGAATTTCTAGAAATTCCAGATTAAGGCTAGGCCCATTTTATTTTTCACAGATAATGTCAATCTATTAAAATATTGTGACAATTTACTCCCGCCCTCCCCATAAATAAGGAAAACGTCCTGGATTCTCACCACCTTTATCAATGATGTGTGTTATTTTCTTAGATCAGTTCAGCGTCAATGCCCTTCAATTACACTGAATTGTATCCACTTATTCTCATGACCATGCTCTACAACTTGTTTTTACTGGGACTACATGTCATGTATTGTTCCCTTATTTTAGTTATTATGATTGTGCCCATTTTACAGATAAGGAAATCTATTCACAAAGCAATTAAGGAACTTGCCCAAAGTAAATATGCAGAAGGCTTTCACCATTACACTTTTTTACTTTAGAAAAGCTATTTGATAAAATTCAAAATTGATTCATGATTTTTAAAGCCTCTTAGTACACTAAAGTAAACAGTGGCTCACTAGCTTAATAAGTATTATATGACTCCTAACAGTAATTAAAATCACGTTTTATTGAGGGATTCCACAATTGTGCCATTAAAATAAAGCACCAGACAAGTTTTAATTAATCTCTAACTACTTTATAATATTCTTAATGGGTTGTTTCGCCAGTGAAATGACCAAGTTAAAAAAAAAAAAAAACTGGATGACTATCAGTAGGAAATAAAAGTAGTCATTTATTAATTTAACTATCAATTCTTAAGTCACTACTAATACCAGTTCTATGCTTGGCAGTGAAGATTCATAGGATGAAAAGTAAATATGTGATTTGCTCCCCACCTTCATTCTTTGAATCGATTGGTAAGGATCAGTAGTTAAATAGAATTAAGTTAAAATTTCCCTTGTGCTATGTAAGGGCAAGTTCAAGAGTCAATTCAGGAATTTTTAAAAAATATTTTATTTATTTATTCATGAGAGAAACAGAGAGAGAGGCAGAGACATAGGCAGAGGGAGAAGCAGGTTCCCTGCTGGGAGCCTGATGTGGGATTCGATCCCAGGACCCTGGGATCACGCCCTGAGCCAAAGGCAGATGCTCAACCACTAAGCCACTCAGGCATCCCTCAGTGAGGGAATTAATACAGAAACAGTCTTATTTCTAGAAAGCCATGCAAAACCATCCTCTGCAACCTTTTTCAGTGGAAAGACTAGTAGCCATAGCCAGGCAAAAACATGAGGGATGAGCCCTCCCAGGAGAGGTGATATCCCAGGATAGGATACAATATTAGGTGGGGATTGTACAATATGGGGTTGTAGTAAATAAGTAGAGGACTCCTCATTAAAACAAACAAAACTTGCAAATCAATTCAGTGAGTTTGACTATTTTTTTAAATCTGAAGATAAGCAAAAAATAGGTGAAGTATTTAGGAAAGGTGTTGCAATGTTAAAATTTACAGGTTGGAAGAATCACTTTGACTACTGTATGGATTATCAAGAGGTAGGAGAAAGGCCAGAGGTAAACCTGTAATGATAAAGGTTTTCCAGTAAATAAGAGGGAGATTATGTAGTCGGATTAACTTGAGTTGTAGATACAGATATAAAAAGAAAAAAAAAACAGATTGGAGAAATACTGAATTGGTATGATGGCAGAACTTAGTGATTGTTGAGCTCTAGAAGAAGGGAGAGAAAGAAAGTGAAGGAATCTTTCACTGTGATGGGAAAAACTGCACAAGGAGCAAATATAGAAGATAAACAAGGATGACGAGCCTAATTTGGGACCTGCTGAATCTGAAACGTGACCGAGAAATCCCAACAGAGATGTGAAGGATGCAATTGGAGTATGGGTTTAAATTCAGGAAACTGTGTCTTAGATATAGACTTATTATTTGTGTATAAATATAATAATATAATATAATAATATAATATAATATAATATAATATAATATAATATAATATAATATAATATAATATAATATACAGGAATAAATGAAATAAACAGTGAGTTTTTACAAACTTTTCTGTTTGTAAAATGGAAACAGGACCTAGGAGAGAAACTTGAGAAATAGTCACCTTTAAGTAGAGTGAAGAAAAGCCTGAAATGGAAGCTGGAAAAAAAAAAAAAAAAAACAGGAAAGTGGAGACATGGGATGACTAGTAGAGTATAGAATCAGAAAAGACTAAGAGAGGCTACTTCTCAAGAAGGAAGGTGCAGTCAAGTCTTACCTCCTGGTAAAACACCAGGTTAGAAGGGGCTGAAAAATTAGCCCCTGAAATTAAATATTGGTAATTTGTTGTTGACCCTGGAATGAAATATTTTACTATTGTGAGGAAACAAGAAACAGGGTTTATTTTGATTACTCATGAAAGTGAGTGAGGAACAAAAAAACTTTGCATATAGAAAATAATTCCCGCAACTCAAATTGCCACAAGGTAAGCAGGTGTGGAATTAGTAGAAGATTTAGAGCAAACTGTATTTTAGATGGGAGGAAAAAAAAAAACCAGAATATTGTATTGATGATCTTAAGGAGCCAATACAGATGGGCTGTTGAAGATGCTCATTGAAATAAACAGAGAAACAGGACAAGAGGAGTGTAGGAAAGCACCTTACTGCGTGCGTCCAGGTAGCTCACATAAGCAACTGGCTTGGGTTATTTACTGAACTAGAAAAAATATATATATTATGCGTGGTGGTGTCAGTTGTGACTTTTATCTTGGAAATACGGTGTTCGGGGTGATGCTGAGACTTCCAGATGAAAACGTTTGGGAACATCTTAAGTCCAGAGTTCAAAACGGAAAAGCACATTAGGGAATTTTCAGAATGTTTATAGTAATTAAACCATAAGATTGGACAAGGTTGCCTCATGTCAAAGATGCACACGACTACAAATTGGTTCAGAGCTGTCCGAAGCACTTTTATGTAATTCAGTGCTGCTAAAAATGTCCTGGAACGTGGAGACAGTAAGTTAACAGCTCTGCCAGGCGCCGGATGCCCGCCAAGCTCTCATGGTGAGTGGCACAGAGGGTTCAGTTCAAGTTCGAGAGTTAAAATAAAAGTTACCACTCAGGGAGGCCTTTCTGTGCACCAGGGTCTCCTCCTTCTGCCGATTTACATCTTTAACCCATTCCATCCTCACAGCAACCCAAGAGGACACATGCAATGCGTATTACGATTTTACGATTTTACGTATTAGGGAGTTAGGTCATAGACAATGGGTCAAGGTCACATGGCTGGATCTGGTAGAGTCAGGCTTCCAGCGTAGGCCTCTGGCCCAGGACTCTAAATTCCCCACCACTGTGCAATATGGGACCGGAGGAAGAAATATAATACTGACTTTCCTGAGAGTCCGTTTAGAGCAAAGGGAGGCCAATGTGATCACCGTACCCACAGAAGACTTGCTACAGTGATCGAAACCCTACTTCACGACTTTGACATTCTTACAAACAAGGATTCTGGGTTTCATTCTAGAAGGAGACAGACGGGCTCTGTGTACCACAGTTTGACAAGCCAATGCTCCTTATCTCTTTGTACATGCTATCAAGGAACACAGCAGAGAAAACTGTTGCTGATGACAAAAAACAGAGCCTTCGTCATATTTAATCTTATTTTATCTTGTCCTGTTCAGTTAGTAAATGGATTCATTGTGTAAGGTCCTGATTGGAAAACAGTCTATTTCTTTGCACTTTCCTTATTATACAGAAGACAATTTATAACCCAGGATCATATCATCTCTGAGGGCTGTAGTGGCTCTGGATTGTGTGAGCCGAGCTAGCCCGGGACTGTGTTTCCCAGAACTCCTTTCCCACGTGGCTCCAGGTTAGGGCCTTGGCCATATTGGAAATGTGAAGGAGACTTGCCAGGAAGAAGAAAAGGGGCAGATATTTTGTGTATGTTCTAAAAATCATAGTAGAGTACCGGACATGCCTGATGGTTCACCTTACAAGAACGGCACGTGCCCTGGATCTCTTATTTTAGCTTTTCTGTGACCCTGAGCAGCTAACCCTGCAGCCCTACACATGACTGATGCGAGAAATGATAGAGGCAGACAGACTCTGTCCCCCCCCCCCCTTTCCAGCATGTCCCCATTCTCCAGTCTCTCTACCTACCTTTTCTCCCTGACTGCAGGCCCTGAGTCCTACCCCCACTTCATGCTCATCGCCACATGCAGAGGTAGCAGCTTTCTACACAATTTTCACTGACTCTGCCGTTGCATAATGAATGGTATGAATTGCTATGAGAAACCTCTTATCCCATATTACTCATGTGGTCGGCTTCCCCGAGCTTCCCCTAACTGCCACAAGGTCCAAATGATTCAGTTCCTGTTTCCATTTAATTGACAACTGCTCAGAGGGAGATTCATATAAGCTCCCCCTTCTCCAAAGGAGAGCGCATGGTGTTATGTGCCTTCTGTTGGGAGAATGTGAGTGAGAGAAGGGCTGAGCTCCACCGACCACCAACACTTGAAGATCAGGTAAGAGAGGGGACACTCAGAGAGAGAAAAGAGAAATAGGAGATCTGAGTTTGCAAGGGAAATCAGGAGACAGGGTGTCAAAGAAGACAAGGACAAAAGCATTGCAAGTCAGGAAAACATATGGTGCATCTCTTCAAAGATAGCATGAATACTGGTTTTCATTCTGACTTTACGGCTAAAGTTACAGCATAACATTTCTCCAAAAACTTAACATATTTTTCTTGGATGTAATTTTAAATTGAACCAACACAGTTATATCAGACTTTCTTTAAATAATTGCCTATTTTATGTGTACAGATTATTTTTAATACCTTTAATTAAGAAAATCTCAATAAATATATTAATACTTATATTTTTACATAGTTCAGTAATATTTTTACAATACAGTTTTAGAAGTGATTTTTTTTTGCTAAAAATGTGGGGTTTTTTTTAATATGCTGTTTATTTCATAAAAATACAGAGAGCCCTTCAAGGAGACCAGCAGTAGAACTAGAAGAGATTTCTAGAAGGAGGATCATTATCTTCATGCACCATCACAAGCAGACTTTGCCTCAATCAGATGACAAAAGCTCCAGGATTTGGGAGCCTGAGTAAGGGTGAGTGGTTGTCTTCGCTGCCCCTGCTGATGCTATTGGTATGGATCCGCTTCCCAATGAGCTCTCCAAGGGGAATCAGCAGAACAGGATAAAAGCATGGGGGCAAGAACCTGCCCCTGGTCCCAGAAGGAGGTTGTCAGTCACGGTGATCTGTTGAATCTGAGCCAGGGTCAAGGTTAATCCCACTTGAGTTGCCCATCCTCCTCTTGGGAGAGAAGTAAACGTGAAAGCTGAATTTCCCTGGCCGTTATGGTGGGAGAGGACAAATCTAGGAGGCACAGACTTGTGATTTTTTTTTATCTTTCACTGACAGTGAGATTCACAGCATTCATGGTATTTCAGAAACTCAGTTGCGAACTTAGAGAAATCAAATAATGGTAATAATAACCAAATGGCAATTGATTGTCTGAAGCTCTTCAGAAGCCATAATGAAGAGCATTCATTTCAGCAAACAGAACACAAAACCACTCTGTTTCTGCTAGAGGAGACATGGACACCTGCGTGCATAATGGCCATGATGGTGCTGATGACAACAGAGTAGACAAACATGCAACAAGCAAAAGAAGATTTCCAGAAGCTCAATTAAGCTTTTCAAACTAAAAATAAAAAGTAAGCAAACAAATAAAACAAAAACAAAACAAAGTTTTGTAGATAAACTGAAGGAAAGGACAACGATTTAAGCACCCAGTCTTTTTTCACATAGGGAGTCAGTTGTTCAATTGCATTTCCCAGGCCCCTTTACAGGAAGTGCGTAGACAGGTTACACCAATCTGTTACATCAAGTGCACTTCTTATTTGAATGTGAAAAACATGGAGGAAAAGGCTCTATGTAGAACTGGCCTTTGCCGGTGGTAACTGATACCCTGGCATTTTCCCTGGCTCCAAGGTAAGGCTCCTAATGGAGAACTGGTAGCGTTTACGGCATGGGAACAATTGTAACAGACATAATTTTCTAGCATTTTATGTCCAGCCACAGTAGATGATGGTAACATCAACATGTTGTGTATGACTTGGGTTGGGGCGTTACGTCTGAAAGCTTAAACTCAAGCCTTTCTTGAGGCTCTGTCTAGAATTCTATTATCTACTCTGTCTATAACTCCATAATTTACCTTATATCTGTTACTAAATCCTGGTCTGTTTAAAGTCACCTGAATCCCTCCTCTTATTGGTAATTAAGAACATATTCTAAATTGGAATAAATAAGTTAGTGCCATGTTACAAAGGAACTTTCAAGCTGACTTAGGAAACTAAACAATGTTAAAGACGTTGGGATAAGGATGAGATCACGCAAAGTCACTATCTATGACACATACATTTATATAAAATATTTACTTCAAAAAAATAACAGATTCGTGAATGACGTAAATCTGTATGTAAACCTAATATACAACAGAGTAACATAGCAGCAATTAATGTGTGGAGCCATGATGCTGGAGCTGGGATTTAAATCACAGAATTGAAGCAGTAAGAGTGCCACTGAACAATAAGAAATGACAATACCTAACGTGTGGAGCTGTGGACAGAGATTCCCCGAGTGAAACAGGGGGCCATGCAGCTGCCTTGCCTGTGAACGAATCTGAAAGTATTGGTCGGGGTACACTAGCTTCTGTAAGAAATAATTCCAAAATCACAATGCCTGAAAACAACATTTCAATTCTTTCTTATGTCGTGCTGGGATGAAGGTGGAGCTTACAAGTGTCTTTTTCACATAATCATTTGCAGATCCTGGCTCTCTCTACCTAGTGACTCAACCATCCTCTTGGCCTTAAATTATTCTGCTATTTGGAACCCAAGTGGCCAATCAGAGATGAGAAATTATCGTAGGAGTTTGTGAGAGAATTTAGAGGCCAGACATGCAAATGACAACTATTATCTCTGTCCCTAATCCATTGGCTTGAATTTAGCCTTATGGTCTCATATGACTGCTCCATATTTCCAATTTCTCAGTATTTGTGCTAATGTTATTGTTTTTCATTTTTACTTTGGCTATTCTTGGTCTTTGAACTCTACACTCAGTGTGGAGTCTGCTGGAAGATTTTCTCCCTCTTCCTCTGCCTCTCCCCCTCACCCGTGTATTCTCTCTCCCCCTGTCTAACGTAAATAAACAAGTAAATAAATAAATAAATAAATAAATAAATAAATAATAAATGTTTAAATGTTTTTTTTTTTAATTGTGTTTTCAAAAAAAATAGACCAATAGAATAAGTTAAGGATTTATTTCCTTTCTCTCTAGAGTTTATATATTTTCAGATGTGACAACAGGGACAAGACTTTCAACTGTAGATGGTTTGCTCTCACCAGTAAAGACATAATTTATTTTGTTAGTTGATCCCACATTGTGTGAGACAGCATCTTTACCTAATATTGACCAAACCGTCCAACTATGCTAATTCCATCTTCAATCTTGGATTTAGCTTAGGTCATACAGAACATCTTAAATTCCAAAACTTAGCTTATTATTTCTTTAAATAACCTCTTTTGTCTTTTACTGATAATTTAAAATTATATATATTTAATGTGTACAACTTGATCATTTGATACATGTAAACATGGTTAAATACCACAATCAGGCTATTATTCTTAAGCTATATTCATCACCTCACATGGTTACCTTTCTTTCTTTAGTACGTGTGTGGGTTGTGGTGTACTTGTATGTGTGTGTGTGTGTGTGTGTGTGCGTGTGTATAATGAGAACACTTACAATCTATCTTCTTACAAGTTTCAAGTATACAAAACAATATTGTTAACTATAATCATATTGTAGTCCAGATCTTACTCATCTTGTGTAACTGGAGCTCCGCACGTTTTGACCAACCTCTCCCCATTTCTTCTACCCATCAGGTCCAGGAAACCATTGTTGTGCTCCCTGCTTCCATGAGTTCAACTTTTTATAGATTCTTCATACAAGCGAGATCATGCAGTGTCCGTCTTCCTGCGTCTGGTTTATTTTACTCAATGTAATGCCCTCTGCTTTCATCCATGTTGTTACAAATGGTAGAACCTTCCCTTTATTTTAAGCCTGCATAATATTCCATTAAATAGATTCCATTAAATAGATGATTTATAGATGACAAATAGATAGCTAGATGATAGATGAGATAGATAGCTAGATGATAGATAGGTAGATAGATAGATAGATAGATAGATAGATAGATATAGATAGGTAGATAGATGATAGATGATAGATAGATAGATGATAGATAGATAGATAGATAGATAGATAGATAGATAGATAGATGATAGATAGATGATAGATAGATAGATAGATAGATAGATAGATAGATAGATAGATAGATATTGTGTGTGCTTGCTTTAATAATCACATTTTCTTAATCCATTCGTTCATTGATAGACATTTAGATTGTTGGCTATTATGAAAGTGCTAAAATGAACATGGGGTACGGATAATTCTTCAACATCCTGATTTCTTTACCTTTGGATGTATACCCAAAAATGGATTGTTGAATCAAAAGATAGTTCTATTTTTAATTTTTTAAGGAGTATCCTTACTGCTGTCAATAATGGCTACATCAACTTATATTCTCAACAATGTAGAAGGGTTTTCTTTTTTCCACAATTTCATTAACATTTGTTGTCTCCTGAGTTTTTCACAACCATCTTAACAGATGTGAAGTATCTCACTGTGGTTTTAATTTTAGTTTCTCTGATGATTTGTGAAGTTGAGCACCTTTCCATATTCCTATTGGCCATGTGTGTGTCTTATTGATCCATCTTCTATAGGGTTAGTAAACCCTATTGTTTGGAGTACTAACCTGCTTTTAGACTCAATTTTCAGTTCAATTATGTATTTATTGAGTCTAGTATTTCAATTTGATTTTCATGGATTCAAAGTGTTAACTAAAATTCTCCATTGATTCCTCATTTTCTCTTTCTTCTCTTTTCTTGAACATATTATTCATAATCACAAAGAAGTCCTTACCTGATAACTTATTATTAAGTTACCTTTGTATTTGTTTCTATAATTTGCTGTACTTATTAAATTTTCTTTTACTTTGATACAATCTTTTGATATGCTTAGCTATTTGCCACTGAGTTGTGAAAGAAACTCGTAGAAACCCTAGATGTACTTTTTCCATGTAGAAGATTTAACCCTTTTCCTTTGTTGGCATATAGAATGGGGTTATACCACCTTAATCCAATCAGTAACTGAAAGCACTTGACACAGCAATCTTGACAAGTTTTCATTCATGTCTGGTTTGTTCTTACTCCTAAATCATGATTATCTTTTCCAAAATATTCAATTTATTGTCTACCTGGTATAGCTTTTGCAATCTGTTATTTTCCAAATCTAGTATTGTTTTGTTTTAACTGTGTTTGTAAAAGTCCGCTAGTTGATATTATGAACCACTATATTTTGGAAGATAATCTGGGAACCTTTCAGATTCTTATCCTAATTGAATAGAATAAATTGCTTTCAGGTTATAAGCATTGTTATCATCTTTGTGCTTTCTTTCTATTTTGTCTCCTGAAATTGTTTCACTATTCCTTAAATTCCATGTTTACATAATTTATAGATTTATTTTTTCATCCTTTTGCTGGAGTAATTTCTGTATTTTTAGAAAATTTATGTGGGAATTACAGTTTCTTTGTATGATTAAAATGGATTCATTTCTACACGCAATTTAAATTTGATTGGATAGAGAAATCTAGGTTCAGAATCATTTTTCTTAACATGGAAATATATTACTCCATTGTTTCGTTACTCTAAGGTCGATATGGATTAATCTGCCAGCAATTTTCCTTGCAATTACTTGATGGTTTTACATCCTATTCCCTGGAAGATTTTTTAAAATTTTTTTCCCCTGGAAGATTTTTAGATCGCTTTTGTCTTCTTGTTATTGTGAGATTTTACCAGGTCCTCTTCAGATGCGCATGTGGTATGTTGTGTAACTTCTTGTAGACACCCTAGTAATGTGTAGGTTTTTTTACTTCAAAAACACATTCTGCTAAAGCATCACCTTCTATATCTCTGTTCTTTATTACTAGAATTATTAGAGGTTTCATTTCCCTCAACTTTTATATTAAAATCTTATCTTTATGTTCTATATTTTGGGAAAAAAGAAAAACAAAACAGAAAGATGGACTTTTCTTTCTAGACTGATATAGTTTATTGAAGTAATCGTATTTTTTGACTTTTAGTTTATGTTTTGTTTGTTTCTTCTTCAACCAAGCTATTACCATGTTTTTTGTCTTTGTGTTTTGTTTTGTTTTAAAGATTTTATTTATTTATTCATGAGAGACACAGAGAGACAGAGAGAGAGCAGGCTCTTCACAGGTAGCCTGACGTGGGACTTGATCCCCAGATGGGGATCACACCCTGAGCCAAAGGCAGATGCTCAACCCCTGAGCCACCCAGGAATCCCAATTACATGTTTAATAGGCAATACTATTGTGACCTGTTTTAAGGACACAGTGGAATTTTGAATGTTCTCTTCTCTGATGTATTAATACTTTCCGGATCATTTTTCCATCATTTTCATTTTAATTTTCCTCAAATATCTGTTAATTTTTGATTATCCATTTATATCAGAAACAAGAAACTATTTTGATTAAACTAGATGGCATAAATTTCCTTTTAATGTGGGTATTTCTTTTCCCATGAGACTAAACTCAATTGTCAGGACAGCAGTGGAGACTTGGTCCCAACCACCCATATTCCCTTTAAAGAAGATAAGCAGTTAGTATCAGATATGTAGGCTTTTTCTCCCTCCACTACAGGCAAAATGAAGCATTATTTTTTTCTTCTTAGGGATGATTTCTGCCTCCCCTTATGTTTTTTTATTTTCTTTTATTATTACTTTTTAAATGTTCCTTTAATTGGGAATGTTTAGTAATTTCTTAGTATGTACAATTGCCCTATTTCTCTCTCAAGTGCCAACAACCAAACTAAGACTCCCAGCTCTTCTCTCATACTATTCTTTTTATTCTAGTTACTTATTTAATTGTTAGTTTGTTGTTACTTATTTTAAGAGAAAGACAGAAAGGAAATCCTGCTGAAAGGACAGAAAAAATGAGGAAGAAGAGCTGAAAAAACTGGTTGTTAAACAGATTGTTAATTAATTTCATAATTATTGTCAATCCACTTTGTTTCCATACTTGAAAACCAGGCATCTAGAGATAATTCAGCCTTTCAAAAAAATAGTCTTTTTTTTTAATATCACTTCCTACTTTCCAGGAAGGTGATATTTCATTATGCTCTTATTATGTATAACTAAAGTCTCTGGAATAAATGAAGGCCACTCAAATAAGAACAAAAAGAGACTAGTTATTTAGCGCTTTTCATAGCAAAGGAGCCAGATACCATTGCATTTGGCAAATACTTAAAGGCATCCAGAAAGTAGGAAAGATTAATTCTTTTAAAAAGTGAGGGCTGACTGATGTGAGGTGGTATCTCAAGGTAGTTTTGATTTGTATTGCCCTGATTATGATTGATGTTGAGAATCTTTTCATATATCTGTTAGCCATCTGTAACATCTTTTTTAGAAAAATGTCTATTCATGTCTTCTTTTTTTTTACGGTGGCTAAAATTAACAACACAGGAAACAACAGGTGTTGGTGAGGATGCAGAGAAAGAGCAACCCTCTTACACTGTTGGTGGTAATGCAAACTGATGCAGCCACTCTGGGAAACAGTATGGAGGTTCCTCAAAAAGTTAAACATAGAACTACCATAAGATCCAGCAACTGCAGTACTAGGTATTTACCCAAAAGATACAAAATTACTAATTTGAAAGAGTTCATGGATTCCAACATTAATTGCAACATTATGAACAATAGCCAAATTATGGAAAGAGCCTCAATATCCATTGACTGACCAATGGATAAAGAAGATGTGGTATACATAATATAATGGAATATTAGTCATCAAAAAGAATGAAATTTTGACATGTACAACCATGTGGATGAAGCTAGAGAGTATTATGCTAAGTGAAATAAGTCAGCAGGAAAAAGACAAATGCCATATGCTTTCACTCATACGTGGAATTTAAGAAACAAAACAAAAGAACATTAAGAAGAAAGAGACAGTCAAGCCAAGAAACAGACTTTTATAGTTCTACACATTTTTTATACTCAGAGTTATAAAATAATATTCACCTATTTAGATATGTGAATGTTATTACTTTTCATATTTTTTGAACAATTGTATCTCATTAAATTATAAGTAACAATACAGGGACAATGAGGTATTCATTTTTTTACTCTTATTGCTTGAGACACGGGTGTGGAAGATAAATACTTCTGATTCTGTTAGATAAATATCCAGAAAAGAGATTGCTAGATCATGTTATTTTTTAATTTTATGAAGAACCCCTATATTTTCCATAGAAGCTACACCATTTATTTGAACTCCCATATTCGTTTCCACATGAGTGTTCATGGAAGCACTGTTCATAATAGCCAAAATGTGAAAATAACCTAGATGTCCACTGACAGAAGAATTGGAAAAAAAAGAAAGAAAGGAAGAAAGAAAGAAAGAAAGAAAGAAAGAAAGAAAGAAAGAAAGAAAGAAAGAAAGAAAGAAAGAAAGAAAGAAAGAAAGAAAGAAAGAAAGAAAAGAAAAGAAAAGAAAAAAGTGGGAGGGGCACCCAGCTGGCTCAGTGGTGGAACAACTGCCTTTGGCTCAGATTGTGATCCCAGGATCCTGGGATCAAGTCCTACAACAGGCTCCGCACAGAGAGCCTGCTTCTTCTTCCTCTGCCTATGTCTCTGCCTCTCTCTCCGTGTCTCTCATGAATAAATAAATACAATTTTAAAACAATAATTGGTAAAGAAAACATGGTATTAAAAAAAGGGAATTATGCAGTATGTAATAACATAGATGAACCTTGTGGACATTATGCTAGGTGAACTAAGCCAAACCTAAAGGGCAAATATCACATAATTTCACTTGTAGAAAGTACCTAAATAGTCAAATTCATAGAGCCAAAGATTGGAATAGTGGTTGACAGGAGCTGAGGGAGGAGAAAATAGGGAGTTATTAATCAATGGGCATAAAGTCAGTTAAGCAAAAGGAATAAGCTTTAAAGATGTACCGTATCTTTATACTGTACCACTAGGTACATGACCTATAATCAATAATAATGCACTGTGTACCTATAAATTGGTTAAGAGGGTAGACCTGATGTTAAGAGTTCTTACTATAATAAAATTATATTTAAAATTGGCTGAAGTATAGGGAAGTGAAAAAAATGTAGTGAAGGATAAAAACTTGAATATTATAAAATAAGATAAACACCTGTTAATGAATAAAAGAATCAGAAACTCGGGCAGCCTGGGTGGCTCAGCAGTTTAGCCTCCAGCCCATGGCGTGATCCTGGAGACCCAGGATCAAGTCCCACGTCAGGCTCCCTGCATGGAGCCTGCTTCTCCCCCCCACCCCCCCCCCAAAAAAAGAATCAGAAACTCTTCAGCTTAAGATTATCCATTTCAAACAAAGACCAGGTGCTATTTGGGTTCTCGTGCTAGCCATAGCTGACTTTTAGCTTTATATTTCATATTTGTCAACTGTTGGTAACTCTGCCAAATTTAGGTTTGCAGGTAATCTAGTTACTAAGGAAGAACACCACTTCACCAGATAATCATTTTTCAACAAGATTGGCTACATTCAACCGAGGGAATAACCCAATGAGATAGGTAAGAGCTATGAATTCCTTTGACCCACAACATACACAGAATAAGGCCTATTGAGTAGAAATGGAGCAGTGAATATCTCTGACTATGCTGTTAGTATCAATAGTTATTACATTCTTAAGCTTTATAGTAATATTCAAAACAACCAGCTCTCATTTGATAAAAATAAAATACATTAGGTAGTTGAAAAATGGTAATCTTAACAGAGGTCATTTGAAGTTTCCTTTTGTCCAACTATCTCTGCTTGAAATTTTTGATACCTGAAATGTTAATAACCTAATTGAACCTCTTTCGTTACCTTGGCACCTAAAATTACACATGTCTGTCAGTGTGTCAAGGCCTTCCTTCTGATTAGCGTTAATTAGCTTGTTTGTTTCTCCCATTTTATAGTTTTGACTAGCCAATCATTTTTATGTGAAATGGAGATGATTTGCTTTGGCAAGAACTGCATATTGAAAATAATGGTGAATAGGAACCATGGGTCAAATGAAAAATACAAAAATACCAATATTGTTGAGAGTGAGAAGAAATTAGAATCTTCAAACACTATTGATGGGAGCATAAAATACAGTAGCCGGAGTGGAAGTTTATTAGCAATATTTCTAACACTGAATATAGGCATACTAGATGATCCAAGAGAAAGTATATATGTGTTTTTTAAAGCTATAGAAATAACTATAACATCACATTTATAATAGCTCTAAACTTGAAAGTATCCAGTATATAAATAAATTGTGATAGATTTAACAATGGAATAATATTCTTATACAGAAAGAGGAAAAAACATTTTCTAGGCTCAACAATGTATAAAATTCACAAATATAACCTTGAGAAAAAAGAAACCATATGCAAAAAAAAAAACACACACACTATTATTCTGTGTGCACTCTCTTCTATATTCAATAAAACTTTGCTTAAACGTGTTGGCATAAGCTATAGCTTCACAATTTCTAAATAAGATTTATTCAGCAATCAACTTAGAAGATAGAACTAAAGTATTTGTCTTGAAGCAGTAATTTTAAAGTAATTTACATAAATTTGAAAATACTCAATTTTCCATTTTAAAGAAAGAAGATGCTGGTGGAGGGGATCTAAAGAAACCCACTAAAGCTGAAGCACTTCTCGCCACAAGCTATTGGCTTCACTGACTACGTACGATGCTATTAAGTCCAGATCTACCTGAAATGTGATTTCATGTCCATCTGGGCAGAATAAAGATAAAGAACAGTAAATCTTCTCTGTCTTCTATCAAGGTCTATATCCTTGTGATTTTCTGTTCTATATACAAGTCTGATAGGTTTTTAATTTAAAAATGTGTACATGCTTTAACATCGAGGCAGACTTTTCTGACCAATATGAGACTTTAACCTGCTCTAATTACAATGTCCCCATTTATAAAGAGGTGTTAAAATACCAACTTGGTATAATTGTTATAATTAAGTCACACAGCATATGCAGAGTGATGAGAATCTGGCATTTGAGAGAAGATAAATAAAATGTTAGGCCCCTTCTCGAATTCATTACTGCATGGAACATGATTGATTCCTTCTTTGTTTGAATAGAAATCCTACTTTCGATGGAGCACATGGCAGCCTGCAGTGATGACTCCAAGTTCTCTATGTTCTACTCCCCAGCCAGCTGGGTGTGACTCTCTGCTATGTCGTAGCCAGTGAGAAGCCCATGAGTGTTGGGTCACAGCTTCCTCAAAACCCACTTTGGCAGACAACTGACATTCACCCTGTGCACCTTTTCTCCTGCCCCCTTCCTTCAGCGGCTGCCAGGGACGTAAATGTGATGGCTCTCACCCTACTCACTAAGACTACAAGAAGAACCAGGGTGAGATCACTGGGGTCACAGAGCAGAAATCTGGAGGGAGCATCAGTGCCCGATGACTTTGAGAAACCCCACGTCAGTTGGACTTCCCACATGCAAGCTTGGCATGCTTTCTTGGATTGGCTTTGTCGACCTCCATTGCACCCCTCTCTTTTGTTTAGAAAGTTTAGAAAACCTAAATATCATATTTTGTAGAATCCCTTTGAGACAATCTGGGTATGAATTCAGTTCCAAAACCTAAAGGTGCTCATGTGGTAGCGCCTTCCCTTTGGAAGGGATGCAGAGGTCTTTCTTCAGTGCTCCTGCCTGATGTGACAGGATAGTAGGGTGCAATAGTCCTCTAGCAGATTCCAGTGTTTATTCTCTAGAATCAGAAGCAACTGCAAGCAAGGCCAATTTCTTATTCTGACTTCCCAACCCCTAGATCATAGCTTTGGGTGACCTGTCTCCAGCTCTAGTGTGTTCTGAGACTGCTCAGGGCCAGTGCATCTCCAAGGTGACATCAGAGGAGGGAGCTCTCTTCGTGGGCCACATTTGAATTGTTCCCATTAACAAATACTGCCTTCTGCCTTTCTAAGGACATGTAAAAAAAAAAAAACAAAAAAAAAACACACACCTCTCAAATAAAACCCTTCCCTGCTCTAGAATGATTATTCTTCCCTGCTCTGAATTCTGGCTGAGAGGATTTGTGTTATATACATGAGAAGTAAACTTGCATCTCCTGTAGGCCACTGTTATTTTAGACTTTCTGTCATTTGAAACCAAATGTAACTCTAATTCATAAGTCACCAGATCTCTAACCTGGAAAAAAAAGTTTTTGCAAACTTAAAAGATAAAGATCCTTAATATTCTATACATGGCCTTTCTAAAGCAACTATATAGGTAGAAGTTCAATTAGATAATCTCAATGGATCATTTGTGAGTTGGGCATATTGATAGGGGATACACCAGCGAGGCATAAAACAATGTAGAAGCAGGTATGTATAAGCAGATAAAACACTGTATATAATTTAATTTTGAATGTAACTATTGAATAACATCACAGCAACCTCAGAAATGACTTGTACAAAAGCCTTCATTTTTTTGTACATTTAAACACAATCTGTGGTTACATTTCTATTATTTCTAATGTGCTCAAATGAGAATAAATTGGGAATTTTCAAACTTTATAAAAACATTTAAAAATATTTGCCACTTGATTCTATGCTACAGTTATTTTACTTTGCATCCTAATATCTCAGTGTTCTACTCTTCACATCTTCTTTTAACAAATTTACAAACATGCTTTACTCAGGTAACTAGGAGAATTATGTGGTGTGTGGCTAGTTTAACATTTTGAGCTTTGGTGAGCTGGTTTGCTTCATCACTCTCAAATTCTGACTAACCATTGCATTATGCATGATGCAAGTCAAAAGGTGAACCCAGACAAAGCCTGGTGATAAGCCCAGAGATGTCATCATTGCCACAGGGCGCAGACTCTATTGAGAACAGAGGTGTGAAGTCAGTCTCATTCAGATGAACACTACAGATTATTTTCTGTCTAAAATTCAGGTGGTTGACCACAGATGGCAAAGAAGTCATCAGGACATTGTGCTCCTTTAAATAACTTTTATTTTTCAGTGTGTGAATCTGCTGTTTAATCCAATATTCATTTCAAAACCCGAAGGCAGAATGGAATTATGTTTTTATTTTTATTCAAATTTTTTTTCAATACACTGTATTTTAGAGCTGGTTTGGTCTTGATGAAAGTTCAGATGGGTGAATGGTGAAATGACAGTAAGCCTGCTGGATATTTGTCATTTACTCATTAGGTTAAAATTCACAAAGGAGAAAATTTTGTGCCAGTTGGGGAATGATTCAATAAAAATAAATCATTATATAACACACGACAATAACTTTCTATCTATAATTCTGCAGTAGAATTTTTAACCTGTAAAACAGACTGCATATTAGTTTCTTCAAGGGAAAACAAGTATAAACAGTCCTTATTCAAGATTTTTAAAAAAATCATTAAATATTTCTTCAATTGAATTTCTTTATGCAACAAATTAGGGGAAAATCACTTTATGAATGTATGGCTATTATTTTAAAATCAAAATGTAAATGAAATGTAAAGACTATGGGTTTTCTTCCCTTTTCTCAGGTTTCATTGTTAAGTCAATACTAGGATGAGAAACAAGCACACTTTCATTTTTACTATTCTTCATATTTCCCTTACTATTGGGGGCTCTTAGGACTAAAAGGGAACTCTGAGGTCATATTGTGAAAGTCCTCGTCTACTGGTTCAGTTCTACACACAAGGTTTTGAGTATCTGGTTTAGCAATCCGAAAATGTGAAATACACTGATTTTCATGGTAGCCCATTCTTCCCTAAAAGTAGCTGTCTTTTGAATTTTATAAGTTCTTCAATGATTTCAGGTAATAAAGTAATGTAAGAATATGCAATGCAAAATTATAATAAAGTGAGTTTCTATTATTAGCTTCATTACATGATGGCTGTAACTGGAGCTACATGCTACAGGACTTACTTGTATGCTAGAGGTGCCATGGGCTAACATTGTATATTTACCCCACTACTGCTGGGGGAGAAAACATCAGCTTATCCAGAGTTAGCCAAAAAAAAAATATCAGGAATGGGATTTAAACCCAATTTTAACTGCCACCTGTATTTATGTTTTTATCACTATGAAAAGTATGGTTTCTTCTATCAATGAAATTTCCCACGTAAATATATTAATGATGGTGTATCAACATATCTGAAGGACATTATGTTTTAACTTCCATAGATGAATAAGATATTCTTTTAAACATCGAAAAAAAGTTTATTAAAAATAAAACTTAAGGGGCGCCTGGATGGCTCAGTCAGTTAAGTGTCTCACTTCAGCTCAGGTCATGATCTTGGGGTCATGAGATCCAGACCCACCTGGGCTCCCTACTCAGCAGGGGGAGTCTGCTTCTCCCTCTGCCTCTGCTCCTCCCCATGATCTTGCTCCCGCTGTCTCTCTCTCTCTCAAATAAATAAATAAAATTAAAAAAAAATACAACTTAAGAAAATGAGAATACATGTTATAGATTTTTATATGCTGCTTCACTTTATTTACTAACCAATGTTAGTAAAGTATTGAGGGTCTATACATAAAAGATTGTTCTAGGGATCCCTGGGTGGTGCAGCAGTTTGGCGCCTGCCTTTGGCCCAGGGCGCGATCCTGGAGACCTGGGATCGAATCCCATGTCAGGCTCCCCGTGCATGGAGCCTGCTTCTCCCTCTGCCTGTGTCTCTGCCTCTCTCTGTCTCTCTCTGTGACTATCAAAAGTAAATAAAAATTAAAAAAAAAAAAAAAAAGAATTCTTTAAAAAAAAATAAAAAAATAAAAGATTGTTCTATAGTTTTGCAGATTCTTTTTTTCAGTAATATCTTTGAGCTTGCTACAAATTTATTGTAGTACAGAAACATTTTGGAAACTATTTTTTCTGCATTCTGAATAATTTTTACAGTGTTAGAATTAGCTGTTCGTTCAAGGCTTTTTAGAAATGTTCTGAGCACAATGTTATTTATGGGATGGTTTTTAATACATTATTTTATGTATTATATGACAATTGGATCACTCAGATTTTTATTTAGTCTAAGGCCAGACTTGACAATTTATAAGCTAGTAAATGATTCATTTTCTCTGTTTTAAATTTATTAGCCTAGAATTGAGCAAAGTCGTTTCTGATACTCCTATTGATTCCTCTTATACATTTGACTGTTTCCACATTTAATTTGTTATTTTGTGTAGTTACTACTCTCTTTCCTCTTTTTTCTTGATTAAGTTAGCTGACAGAATGACTCTTTAGTTATTTCCCTCAAAGAAATTGCTCTTGAATTAATTTATTAGTTATATGGTTTTCATCTGTTTTCTTATTTATTTCTGTTTGTTTTCTTTATTGCTTACTTTTGCTTCTCTTGGGTATATTTTGTTGTTCTATCTCTTTGAATTGGTCCATTAAATTGATTTATTCTCTTGCTATTTCTTGCTTATTAATTTACGCTTTTCATCTGAGAACAGAATACCTGTGTCTTATGTACTATATTATTTAGTACCTCTGCATAAGAGAGAGAGATTTATAATTATATGTATGCTCAGCAATTTAGACTTTTATGATTCGTTTTTACTCAAAAGTTGTTTAAAAAAGATCAGTAAACATCTTAAGTGATAGGATGCTTGCCTGGATCATCTGTAATGTCCATTTTTTTCATTGTAATGTGATGAGTAGCAATTTTTGCTCTAGAATTTACTGGCATTATATCTTTGGTCTATTTTTTAAATAGCTCATGGGTACATGGACTCAAATGGATCCCCTAACATATTTTACAATCTGATAAATTTGGTAAGAATGAAATTTCTTCAGATGGATTTATTTTTATAGCTGTATTTTGACCTTTCAGTGCATACATCTTGAGCTTGGACTTGTAAATGTATTTTGATGTTTTATTTGTAAGCACCACTGTTTTCATTCTCTTTTCTGAAGAGAAAGGATATCATTTTCATATAGAACTCCCTTTTAAAGTATACCATTTTTTAGAGAAATTATGATAATGAATACTCCTTCAAGTAAAACAGCATGAGGGAAAAGAAGTAGTAGACTAAGAAAGGACAAAAGGTGAACAGAGGGAAGAGTGGGGATACCAGGTGAGGGAATGTGGGCAGGGGTGGAGAAGGAAGGGACACTGGTAAGAGTGGCATCCAGATTAAAAATATACTATTGTGGATTTTAATGTTCAAATTTTATTGAGTTTAGTTTATCAACAAAACTTCCTTTAATTGGCACAAAATAACAACAGTAACAGAAAATGCAGCAACCTATAACTCCCAAGGAAGATGTTAGGCTTTATGCTTTGTGACAAGATAATTTCCTAGTTGATTACATTTGACAGATAATATTAAGGGAAAGTTAATTTAAGAGAAAGTTAAAGAAATATTGAATTGAAAAGTCATGTGAGTTAGCCACTTTGACAGCCTCTAATCTGATCTAATAAATTAATTTAAAAACGAAAAGACTGACAGTTTCATTTCAGTCTTGAGAATTTGTGTAGCTTGGACAATCTACTGCAGAAGGGAACCATTTGCATATAAACAGTTATTGATAAGAATTTTATTAACTTCTATTTGCAAAAATAAAAGACCTATTTCAATCAACAGAGTAGTCACCAGGTCCAAAAACTAATAAAAATGGTCCAGGTTACCACCACTTTCAACTTTACTAACTTCACAACAAATGAAAATAGTATGCAGTAATATTAGAAATACATAAAGCCCATAAAATAATATATTTTCATTCAATAAACACTTAAGTTATACCTATTTGAGTGGAAGCATCAATTCTGATTCCTTAGCTGGTGCCTCCATCTCTCAAAATTCAGCTGCCTGCTTCCCTGCAGCCACTGCCCCAGCCTACCAACTTTGCTCAGATCACAGGGCTCTGACCTGCCTCCTGGACTGAAAGAGGATTCTGTGCAGCCCTGCTTCATCAGGAGACCAGCTGTACACATTTGGGGTCTTGCCTCCATATCACTTCAATCTTTAGATGACTATATGGGAAATTGAGGAGGAGACTCTGGCTTTTTGAGAAACTGTCAAGTGGATTGAATGTTTCAGTCTGGAAATACAGAAAAACTAACTCCAATGGGACAGATATTTACCAGTTAAAAAACATAAGAGGGAGGCTCCCAGGTAGGTTTACTTCTTCTCTTTCATGCCCCAAGGAGGACTTTTCTTGGCCATGATATCTCTGAACAGTCCATTTATCCACTTAGAGATGCCCTGCCTAATTGAGGGAATACACTAGATGAGCAGCAGGTTCTATGTCTCATTGCAAATGGATGGCCAACCTGTTAATGTATCACCTTGCATTTCTTTTCCCTCACTCTTATGCTCTGGAACTGCACCTTCTAGACAAAGCAATAGTTTTTACTGTCTTGCTTGATCTCTGTTTTCTATGGGAATTATGCTAAAATAACAACTAATTGAATAGGACTCAATAATTCAAGGATTAATAATTTATATCCCCATTACTCCAACCTTCCACACACAATGAGAAATGCAGGTAAATGTAAACTGGAATTAGAACAAAGAAAATTTCTGTGTGTCTCAGATTACAATGGTTAGATTATAATGACTTATAGGCAAAGCTTGGGAGTATCTATAAAAATAATAGAAGAATTGTATTTGCAGGCAACAAATGAAACTTACCTCAAACTTAAGATTTGGAAATGAAAAATAAGCTCCAAATAACATTTTTCATAATCTTGAGCCTACAATCTAGAAGCCTAGAAAGCAAATCAATGTAATGTATAAAATATTTTATTTCCTTTAAGATATATTACTTTTTCCTTTTTTTCTTTAATTTTTTTTATTTTGTTATTTAAGGTTTTTTTTTCTTAATTGGAGTATGGTGGACACATAATGTTACGTTAGGTTCAAGTGTACAACACACTGATTCAGCAAGTCCATATGATATGCCCACCATAGCAAAGGTAGCTACCATCTGTCACCAGGCAATTCTATCATAATACCATAGACTATATTCCCCATATTGTACTTTTTATTTCTGCGACTAATTAACTCCTTAATGGAAAGCCTATATCTCCTACTTCTCTTCATCCACTTTGCCTATCTTCCCACACCCTTCCCCTCCAGCAACCATCAGTTTGTTCTATGTATTTATGGATCCGTTTCTGCTTTTTGTTTCTGTTTTTGTTTTTTTTTAGATTCCATATACAAATAAAATCATATAGTATTAGTATTTCTCTGTTGGACTTACTTCACTTAGCACAGTATCCATTAGATCCATCCATGTTGTGGGAAATGGCAATATCTCATTCTTCTACATGGCTGAGTAATATTCCATCTTGTAAATATCACCTCTTCATTCATTCATCTATCAATGCATACTTGAGTTGCTTCCATATCTTGACTATTGCAAATAATGCTGCAGTAAACATAGAAATGCATGTATCCTTTCAAATTAGTTTTTTGTTTGTCTGTTTTCTTTAAGTAAGTAAATATGTAGTCATGAAATTACTGGATCATATGTTATTTCTAAGTTTTTGAGGAACTCCATACTATTTTCCCCAGTGATTGAACCAATTTACTTCCCAACAGTGCACAGGGTTTCATTTTTCTCCACATCATTGCTCACACTTATTCCTTGTCTTTTTGATTGCAGCCTTTCTGACAGGTGTCAGGTGATATCTCATTGTGGTCTGATTTGCATTTCTCTAATGACTAGTGATGTTGAGCATCATTTCATGTGTCTGTTGGCCAGCAAGTGAAACAATCCATAAAGTGAAAAAGCAATCTACAAAATGGTAGAAGATATTTGCAAAAGACATATCCAATAAGGGACTAATATCTGCAACATAAAAAGAACTTATACAACTCAACACCAAAATACAAAATAAAACAAACAAAAAAACAAATAATCAATTTTACTAAAAAATGGGCAGAAGACTTGAATAAACATTTTTCCAAAGAAGACATAAGGAAAATCCATGAAAAGATGCTCAACATCACTAATCATCAGGGAACTGCAAATCCAAACTACAATGAGGGCACCTGGGTGGCTCAGTGGTCGAGCATTTGCCTTTGGCTCAGGTCATGATCCCTGGGTCCTGGGATCAAGTCTCACATCAGGCTCCCAACAGGGAGCTTGCTTCTCCCTCTGCCTATATCTCTGCTTCTCTCCGTGTTTCTCATGAATAAATAAATAACAACTTAAAAAAAAAAAAGAAAAACACACACACACGCAATGAGAAAAAAAAAACAGCAACTTAAACAATATTCTGGATCTGAATTTAAAATATATAGTTTATTGAATGACAGCCCTAGTTTGGTGAAAGGATAAATCTGGAGTACTTAGTTACTTTTCTCCAGCAATATGCTTTTTTCAATGAATTCAGTATTCTTTGTATAAGGCATTAGAAATTGAAAACAAGGGCAGCCCGGGTGGCTCAGCAGTTTAGCGCCACCTTCAGCCCAGGGCCTGATCCTGGAGACCTGGGATCAAGTCCCACATTGGGCTCCCTGCATGGAGCCTGCCTCTCTCTCTCTGTGCTAAATAAAATCTTTTAAAAAAATGAAAACAAAAATACTATTAGAAAAGTCAATGAATACTGTAATCATGAAAGGGTATAGAACCAAAAACTTAAATTTTTCTTCATTCAACCCTGTGTCCAGTGAAAGCACCAGAAGATACATTTTACAAATGAAAGTGGTTCATGGCTAAGGAGCATAAATATCTACTTCTGGAAAAATGCTCAGGATGTGATTATTTACATTTCCTTTTATGTCCCAAAACACCCTGCGAAATAGGAACATTTAAATTATTTGGTAAAAATGTATTTATACACAGAAATTTTCACAATTCAATGTTAATAAAAATACCATTTTTAATTCTGACTTTTTATAAAATGTGTATGCACATCCTTTGTAAAAATACATGAAAATTTTATGTCAAAATAAGTTACCAGGAGTGGCAGAAATATATATTATCTTTATTTTATTCTTTATATCCATAGCTTCCAAATTTCATATAACTGGCCTATTTTCCTCATGTTATTAGGTATTTTATTCTGTACTCCCTCTGCTCAGTAACAATTGTGTCACTGAAGTTCTCACTAACAATCAAATCTGCAATGGGTATGTGGAATAAACTTTAAAAGATCATAGAAATGATGCAATGTATTCAAACATCCCTACACAAATTGGCAGGGGACTGTTTGTGTGAAGAAAAATCATATATGGCTTGCCAAGGAACTAGTATGAAAACTGACTAAAAAAGAAAATCACTATGCGAGCCACATAACCCTATATTATTCATTTCCTTTATTCCTTCCAAGGCTTTTTTGTCCCTTCTGATGACTACATAGATAAAAGACCTTAAAGTATGAATATGAGAAAAGAAATGTAAAATCATAATTATGAGAGAAGATAAATGTTCTAAATTCCACATATCACAAACCTTAGCAACCTCTGAAACCTCTAAAAAATCAATACAATAGTCCTCTTATGGCTAGGATCTCACCATGCTATCTCCCTGAATGGAGCTTTTAGTAATTTTAAAATGAATCAGAAAGTCTAAATTGTCAAAATAATTGAAAATAATTTGAAATAATTAATTGTCTTTAATGAGGATCTTTTCACTCAATAGAGCTATTATGTCCCATGAAACTGAATGTTTCAAATATGGGAGCCACGTTGATCAGGATCAGAGTAGAGACTGTCAATTGCACTTCTGGTGGTTGATATGCCAGCAAACAGCAGCAGTACAGCCTACTTTGGGGTGGGACTTTTGTAAAACTAGGGGAAACGATGAACAAAGACTATTATTGGAGAGAGGGAAGAGGCACATAGTTGCACTGGGTTTGGAAGGGGGGAAAAAAAGAAGACAGAAGATAGAATTGTTGAGAGTCAATTCTCAGTGTGGAAAGGATTAGAAAAATTAGCACCAGTCCCTGAATCTGAGTGTGGGTAGAAGAGATGGGATTTGGGTAAATGGTATAAGAGGGAAAGATAATCCTTAACTAAAACACTTTTATAAGTTTATATTGTCTTAAATAGTAAAATACATGAATAATAAATTAGTCGAGAGTCATCAATGGATGCAAAAAATCATCCATTGTAAATAATCATCCATCCAAAATAAAATTTGAGGAGTAAAAGACTCTTCACAGCCTCAAAGTATTTCCCCCAAAGATAATGAGGATTTACAAGAGGAAAAGCATTATCCTTATACTTGAGAGACTGAGAAGGTATCACCTTAACAAAGTGATTAAAGTTCACATTACCAATAACTGGACAGATCAATTTTATGTAACTTCCTATATGATACACAGAAAAAAAAATTCTGCCAAAAATGCATAACCTGGGATTAATCGTGAGAAAATATCATACGCACTCAATGGAGAGAGAGTCTACAAATAACTGGCTTATATTCTTCAAAAATGTGCATGTCACCAAAGACAAACAAAGCTGTGGAACTGTTCTAAATTAAAAGCTACACATAATCCAGAGTTTTCTTTTGCTATGAAGAATGAACAGGTATACCTTCAACATAGTGTAGGTTTAATTCAAAACTACCACAATGAAATAAATATCACAATAAAATGAGTTAAATAATTTCTTTTGGTTTCCCAGTACATATAAAAATTATGTTTCCATTATAATGTAATCTATTATGGATGCAATAGCATTATGTTTTAAAAAGTACCTATTTTAAATAAAAACTATTTTATTTCTAAGAAATGTTAACCATCATCTGAGCTTTCAGAAAGTCACAATCACTGATTACAGATCAATGTAACAACAATAACGAAAAAGTTTGAAATATTGTGAAAATTACCAAAATGTCATTCAGAGATGTAAAATAAGCAATAGCAAATGTTGGAAAAATACTGCTGATAGATTTGCTTGATGCAGGGTTGCCACAAATCTTTAAACAGAGTGCTATAAAAAGATTTAATGCCTATAATAGGAAAATGGAGAGCCTAAGGTTAAGAGAGTGGCATAGGAAGACCCTGAACACCTTTGTTCCCATGAAAACAGCTAATTTACATCTACATATGGAACAATTTCCTCTGAAAAAAAGTCCTAAAAACTAGATGAATAGCACCTCCACAAATATAAAAAGGCTGCATCGAGATGGGTAGGAGAGGCAGAGACACACTCTTATCTAGTGCAGTGATCTGCAATCAGGTAGGATCTCAAAAAAAATGTAACTTTTCCCTGAGGGGAGAGGGGATTTTGTTCCACATCAGCCACCTCAGTCATTAGGTTTGCACAATGTTGATTTCCCAAAATGTAAAACCAATGGGGATTATGTTCAAGAGACCCAAAAAACTGTATGGTACAGAAAACTATAGGGTACAGAAAACATTCCCACACAGACCCACTCACTCCAGCACCCAGTGAAAAAGCAGCAGTTTTAAGAGTGTCTAGACTACACGTGAGAAGTCTCATCTGCTGATCTTGAATCAACAGCTACAGAGGAAGGAATCTGTTGGGACTCTCTCTGTGGATTAAAGTTGGCAGGCACCATTTTTCCAATATCATTCTACCTTGCTAATGCTGGCACTAATGAATGCAATTTTAGCAATCTCTCTAACTTGCTAATGTAGTTGGGAACATCCGCCATTCCACAGCCACACTATAGTCATCTAAGAATACTCTACCTGGGAAGGTAATCACTCAGAATAGAAGAGATAAAGAGCTTTCCAGACAAGCAAAAACTAACCAAATTCATCAGCACTAAAATGGCTTATAAGAAACATTAAAGGGGCATTTTAGTTGAAAATAATTGGCACTAATAAAAAGATAAGAAAACGTGAAGAAATAAAAATCTCACTGGAAAAGATGAATGTGTAGTAAAAGTAGTACACTCATCATTTATAAAACTTTTTTTTTAGAGGGTTCCCCTTTCTCCACATTCTTTCCAACATTTATTGTTTCCTGTCTTGCTAATTTTTTTTTTAAAGAAGATTCTTTTTTTTTAATCTTTTTTTAATTATTTTTTATTTACTTACTTATGATAGTCACAGAGAGAGAGAGAGAGAGGCAGAGACATAGGCAGAGGGAGAAGCAGGCTCCATGCACCGGGAGCCCAACGTGGAGCCCAACGTGGAGCCGGATGTGGGATTCGATCCCGGGTCTCCAGGATCGCGCCCTGGGCCAAAGGCAGGCGCTAAACTGCTGCGCCACCCAGGGATCCCCTGTCTTGCTAATTTTCAACATTCTTACTGGTATAAGGTGGTATCTCATTGTGGTTTTGATTTGTATTTCCCTGATGGCCAATGATGTGGAGCATTTTCTCATGTGCTTGTTGGCCATGTCTGTTTTTCTCTGAAATTTCTGTCCATGTCTTTTGCCCGTTTTATGATTAGATTGTTTGTTTCTTTGCTGTCAACAGACAAAAGTAATAAAATTAACTAAACTACAGTAAATAGTTAAGGATACATGAAATAAGAAGATGTAAAATGTGACATCGAAAACATTAAATGGGAGAAAACTAAAAATATAGTTTTGGTATGTATCAAATTTAAGTTGTTATCAACTTAAAATAGCTTTTCTATGTATAGGATGGCATATATGAACCTCACAGTAACCACAAAGCAAAAACTTATAGTAATTATACAAAAGAAAATGAGAAAGGATCTGAACATACACTAGCAAAAGTCACAGCCGCTAAAGAAAGTTATGTCTTTAAAAAGAAAGAAACAAAAAACAAAACAAAAAAAAAAATAAATAAATAAATAAATAAATAAAAAGAAAGAAACAGAAAGGAACTACAAAACATCCAGAAAACGATTAACAAAATGTGGGCAAATGCATACATATCAATAATTATTTAAATATAAATGGACTAAAAAATAAAAATAAATAAATAGAAATGGACTAAATTCTCCAATCAAAAGACATACAGTGGCTGAATGGATAAAACACAAGATTCATCTATATTATGCATAAAGCAGACCCACTTCAGAAGTAAGGACACAGACGTATGTAAGTGAAAAGATGGAAAAATATATTCAATGTAAATAAAAACAAAAAGAAAGCTGCTATAGCTATACTCATATCAGACAAAGTAGACTTTAAAACAAAGACTGTAATAAAAGACAAAGGGCATTACATAGTGATACAAAGGTCAATCCAGCAAGAAGATATAACATTTATAAATATATATGCATCCAATATACATACTGGAACACCTGTATATATAAAGGGCCACCAAAATATATAAAGCAAATATTAACAGAATTAAAGGGATGCACTGAGAGCAATACAATTATTTTAAATAACTTTAGCACCCCACTTATATTAATGGGTAGATCATCCAGATTTTTTTAAAGATTTTATTTATTTATTCCCAAGAGACACAGAGAGAGAGAGAGAGATATAGGCAGAGGGAGAAGCAGGCTCCATGCAGGGAGCCCAATGTGGGACTCGATCCCAGGACTCCAGGATCATGCCCTGAGCTAAAGGCAGATGCTCAACTGCTGAGCCACCCAGGCGTCCCCATCCAGATTTTTAAAAAGAGAGAGAGAAGCAAACCAAGAAACAGACTCTAAGCTATGGAGAACAAACTGATGGTTATCAGAGAGGAGATGGGTGAGAAATGAGTGAAATAGGGATTGGAGATTAAGGAGTACATTTGGGCACTCCTTAAGATGAGCACTGGGTGTTGTACAGAAGTGTAGACTCACTATATTGTACACCTAAAACAAATATTATACTGTATGTTAACTAAAAGGAATTTAAATAAAAACTTTAAAAAATAAATAAGCAAATATTGGCCTTAAATTAGATCTATTAGATCTAATAGACTTAAAAGATACATTCAGAATATTCTATGCAAAAGTAGCAGAATACATATTTTTCTTAGGTGCACGTGGAACATTTTCCCGGGTAGATCACATGACAGGCCACAAAACAAGTCTCAATAAATTCAAAAAACCTGAAATCATAACAAGTATCTTTCAACCACAATGATATAAAACCAGAAATGAATTATAAGACAACAACAACAAAAAGCTGGAAAAAAAGTATAAAATTGTGAAGATTAAACACACGCTATAGAAGTCAGTGGGTAATTGAAGAAATCAAAAGAGGAATACAAGAAGATACCTAGTAACAGATGAAAACAGGGGATCCCTGGGTGGCGCAGTGGTTTGGCGCCTGCCTTTGGCCCAGGGCGCGATCCTGGAGACTCGGGATCAAATCCCATGTCAGGCTCCCGGTGCATGGAGCCTGCTTCTCCCTCTGCCTGTGTCTCTGCCTCTCTCTCTCTCTCACTGTGTGCCTATCATAAATAAATAAAATAAAAATTAAAAAAAAACAGATGAAAACAGAAATATGATATACTAAAATCTATGGGTTGCAGCAAAAATGCTTCTAAGAAGGAAGCTCATAGGTAATATATACCTACCTCAAAAACAAGAAAATCTAAAAAAAAAACCTAACTTTACATTTAAAGGGTCTAGGAAAAATAGAACAAACAAAAGGAAATGATAAAGATCAGATTGGAAATAAGTAGAGACAAAATAATGAAAGAAGAAAGGTAAAAAGGAAGATCTAAGAAAACAGAGCCGGTTCTTTGAAAAGATAAAATTCACAAATCTGTAGCTACAAAGAAAGAGATGGGGGGCTCAAATAAACAAGATTTGAAATGAAAGAGAAGCTACAACTAATACCACAGATATACAAAGAATTATGAGACTACTACAAAGAGTTATACACCAACTAATCAGACAACTTAGAAAAAACTAGATAAATTTCTAGAAACATAATCTTTCAAGATTGAATCCTGAAGAAATAGAAAATCTAAATAGATCAATTACTAGTAGGGAGATTGAATCAGTGATCAAAAACCTCCTAACAAAAAAAAGTCCAAGACTGTTACTGGTGAATTTACCAATCATTGAAAGAATTAATGCTTACCCTTTTGAAACTCTTCAAAACAAACAAACAAACAAAAAGAAAAACAAAGCAAACAAGGAGGATTTGCTTCCACATTCACTTTATGAGGCCATTTTACCATAATACCAAAATCAGATAAGACACTACTGAAAAAGTAAATTACAAACCAATATGCCTAATGAACAACAAAATATTAGCAAATCAAATTCACACACCATGATCAAATGGGATTTATTACAGAGATTCAAGGATAATTCAACATCTGTAAATCAATGTGACACAGCACATTAAAAAATGAAAGATAAAACTTATATGACTATCTCCATAAATTCAGAGAAAGCACTTGATAAAACTTTACAACTGTTTATGACAAAAACTTTCAGTAAAATGGGTATAAAGGGAATATACATCAATATAATAAAGGTCATATATGACAAACCCACAGATAGTATAGACAGATCAGAAACAAGACAAGAATGCCCACTTTCCTGATTTTTAATCAACATAGCATTTGAAGTTGTAGCTAGAGCAATTAGATAAGAAAAGATATAACAAACATCCAAATTGAAAAGGAAGAAGCAAAAGCATCACTATCTGCAGTTGAGACATTTCCAAAAACCAAGAGAGCTAATAAATGAATTAATTAAACTAATAATAGTAGTAATAATAATAATAATAATAATGCAACAAAATGTTTTGTGTTTCTACAGACCAATGACAAACTATCAGAAATAAAAGTTTAGAAAACAATTCCATTTACAGTTATGTTAAAAAAGAATAAAATACCCAGGATAAATTTAACCAAGGAGGTAAAAGACCAATTAACTGATGTTGACAAAAGAAATTTAAAATGATGCAAATAAATGGATTGCAAAAATTAATATTATTAAAATGACAATACTCTTCAAAAGAATCTTCAGATTTGATGGAATCCTATCAAAATAGCAATAACATTTTCCCAGAACTAGAACAAAAATGTAAAAACTTTTATGGAATCACAAAAGACTCCTAATTAGCCAAAGCAATTTTGAAAAAATAAAAAAGAACAAAACCAGAACTGTTACCGTCCCTGACTTCAAACTAATCTACAAAGCTATAGGAATCAATAAAGTATGGTATTGGTATAAAAACAGGCACACAAATCAATAAGCCAGAGTAGAGCCCAGAAATAAACCCACAATTACACAATTAATTTACAACAAAAGAGGCAAGAATATGCACTGGGGTAAAGACAGCTTCGTCAGTAAAATTTTAGTAAAACTAAAATCCTCTGCACAGCAAAGGAAATGATTGATAAAATTTAATGCCAATATACTAAATGAAAGAAGACATTTTCAAATCATAAATCTGATGAGATTAATATTCAGAAAATATTAAGAACTCATAAGACTCACCACCAACAACAAAAATAAGCAATCTGATTAAAAAATGGGCAGAGGATCTGCGAGACAATTTTCCAAATAAGTCATACAGATGGCCAACAGGCACATGGAAAGATACTCAACATTAGTATTAGGGAAATGCAACTCAAAACCATGATGAGATATTACCTTATACCCGTCATAATGGCTACTATCAAAAAGATAAGAAATGAGTGTTGGTAAGATGTGGAGAAAAAGGAACTGTTGGTGGGAATGTAAATTGGTGCAGCCCCTGCAGAAAATAGTAAGGAGGTTCCCCTCAAAATTAAAAATACAACTACCATATGACCCAACAATTCTCCATTTGGGTATTTATCCAAGGAAAACAAAAACACTAATTCAAAAGTTATATGCACCTCTGTGTTCATTGTAGCATTATTTATAATAGCCGAACTATGTAAACCGCACAATTGTCCATCCACAAATAAATGGGTAAAAAGATGTATGAATATATATAAATATATATATATAATATTCCATTGTTTATATACAGGCACATGTACATATATATATTCCATATATACAATGGATTATTCCTTGGTCATGAAAGAATGAGGTCTCATCATTTGCAACAACATGAAGTACCTTGAGGGTATCATGCTAAGTGAAGTCAGACAGAAAGACAAATACCACATAATTTTACTAATAAGTGGAATTTAAACAGATAAAACAAAACAAAGTCCAGACTCATAAATACAGAGAACAGAGGTGTGGTTGCTTGGGCAGGGGTAGGGGGTCAAAATAGGTAAAGGGGACCAAAAAGTACCAACTTCCAGTTATAAAGTAAATACATCATGGGGATGTAATGTCCAGCATAGGGAATGCAGTCAGTGACATTGCATCACCTTTTATGGTAACAGATGATAACTAGATTTATTGTGTTCAGTTCACAATGTATACAAATGTCAAATCATTTTGCTGTACACATGACACTGTAATAATATGGTATACCTTTATACTTCAATAAAAAAGGAAAATATAATAGGAAATTGTTGAAATACGAATAGGGATATCACATTAGAAAATAATACTGAACAAATATTATTTTTTTATTTTGATAAGCTAGCTTTATTTATGAGAATATTGTTTTTACACAGTGCACACTGAAGTTTTTAGTTACAAAGAGGCACCATGTCTGCAAGATACTCTTAAATTACTAAAAAATAAAATATCAGGACATAGCATGGAAAAAGGCATCAAGCAAATAAGTTGTTGATATTTGGGGAATTTGGGTGAAGAGTTTTGGGGAATTCTTTGTACTATACTAGCAGGTGTTCAATAAGAGTGAATATACATCAAAATCAAAAATGGGGAGAAAAAGTTTGTTTTTAATTATCATTTTTCTGATATTCAGATACCCAGTGTTTCCATGATCACCAAGGAGTCATTCAAGGCATGATCAATATAGTCCACATAATCAGTCCTTGAATCTGTCTGATTTTAAATCTTCAAGAACTAAGCCTTTCATTTATTTAACATGAAGTTGAGACTGCAGAGGTTTTCAGAGTTTTGTATTTTTACAAAGTTTTATTTTTTCAGAGTTTTCAAATTTTTACAAAAAGTTGGTAGGCAAGATTTGAAATAGAAAACAGAACCAGAGAGAGAGTGAGCCAAGTACTCTCAGTAAATCTTTTCCCTACAAAAGAACACCTGTCAGCCAGGAAGATTTGGGATATCAATTTAGGCTCGGACACTAACAAATACTTATGGATGATTTATAGGCAAATAACTTTTACATATTTGTTACCTTGCAAATAAAATGAGATTATTAGACTCATCAAATTCTAAAACACCTTCACTTTTTTCTAGAACTATTTTTCAGATAAGAAGAATTACAAGAGACAAAAATGACATTGGGACTGGTCAACATTCAATGCTCTTTCTTAAATAAAAGAAAATTAAAAAATAAAAATAAATAAAAGAAAATTAATGGAAAGGTTTTAGAAAGAAAGATAGCATGTTTATTTTTTTTTAAGAGTGACTTATTCATTTTGGTAGGGGTGCTGAGGGAGACAATCTCCCCACTGAGTCCCAAGCCTGTCACTGGGCTGGATTCCACAACCCAGGAGATCACAGATCTGAGCCAAAACTAAGAGTTAGGTATTAACCAACTGAGCCACCCAAGTGCCCCAGAAAGATGGCAGCTTTAACATTTAATACAGTAAGAGTTCAATCCTAACATATATTCAACATCTAATTAATGATATATTTTAAATACATAAAAATACAAGTAAAGGATCTGAAAGAGAAACCCAGGAGTTTTTCTTAAATAAAATAAAATGATAACTAATGTTCCGATTTCCTTGTTTCCAGTAACTTGTTTCATGAAATTCTATAGATTTACTTACCTGTTGCAGTTTTGTTTTGTCAAAATCTTGGAAATCTCTAAAACCCTAAACTATGATGATTCTATGGTTTGTTACAAGAGCCTAAAGATGTCATTGATCATTAAAAGTAATGATGTTGGAAAATAGGAAATTATTTCAAATAACATATTTTCAACATTGTTTATTTAAATTCTGGGTTGAATGGTTTTTCTACTTGTATCTAAGTTAATATTACAAAGATTCATTATTTGAACCTGTCTTTCATGTTTTGTTTCCTTCCTTTGGGAAGTTATCATTTTCCATAATTTTAAACAAAATTGCCCTTTGGTTTCATAGGAAGAAAAAAAAAGCATTTTCTATAGGATGAAATTTCAGTGTTGTTGGGAACATGGTTTAAAATGAGAACATTATGTTTTATGAAATTATTCAAATTGAAATGCTTCCAGTCTAATAAAGTATTTTTTTTATTTATGGCAGAGGTTTATGTTTTCTTCTTCTTCTTTTTTTTTAAGATTTTTATTTATTCATAAGAGACACAGAGAGAAAGAGGGAGGGAGAGAGAGGCAGAGGGAGAAGCAGGCTCCATGCAGGAAGCCTGACATGGGACTCGATCCAGGGTCTCCAGGATCAGGCCCTGGGTTGAAGGCGGGGCTAAGCTGCTGAGCCACCCCGGCTGTCCTGTTTTCATATTTTTAAACCAAATCTCATCTAGTGATAATTGAAACCCAATGGAGGATCAGGATTAGATAAAGGATCTAATGTAAAAAGACGGTCCCATAGACTATGTCCCAAGGCGATTTGAGAGCAGTGTGTCCCCTTTGAGAAGATGTTTATAAGATTGATATTTTGGAAGGGAAATATCTGAGTTGGATTATCGCTCGGTTTCCTATCGAGTTATCTCTTTTAAATGCTAAAATAAAGTGTATCAGGAACTGCAGAAAGTCTGAGGTTTTATTTAATTTGTAAGCTAAAAGGTTAGCCTGCCTCACTTTCATGGATTCTGGCACAAGATACAAGACCCCTCAGTTTTAGACAAAGGATTTTATTACTCATAACACTAACCATAGAGAGAATATCAGCATGTTCACATGCCAGGAATCGGATCCCCAATTCCCACAGGATGATCTGAGAAGGACCAGGTGAGTCTGTACAGGAACGTCACTGCATAAGAAGAAGCAGCATGAGCTTAGGAAACTGGAGTCTATTATAAACCTGTCTAACCTTTGTTCTAGAAGAGACACCAGCTCTATCACTACATAAACACCCTTAAAAGAGAATACAAAATGAACAGAGTGCATGAGCCTATAATGTTAGGGACTCACGGAGAACTCTCCCCCAGCACACTGATACTGTGATGACAAAGGATGAAAGAATCACATGTGTTGATCACTATTTTCTTCAAATTTCTATGTTGAGAAAAACTCCTTACCCACTATATTTTCCCCCTTGATTTCTTTTTATCCTCCCTTGATTTCCGAATCCGTTTATCTCATTCATTGCCTATTATGAAATCAGACTCAGAAAGGCCAAGATACTATAGGTAGTACCAAGATGGAACGTGATCTCCCAGTCGGGTCTCAGCATGCATCCTCTTGACCTCTAAATACCTGCCCCAATGTGAATTCACTGCAGCCCAAATCTAACTCTGATCATTGATTCCTTTCTTAGCAAATGGCCTCACATCCTTTACGCCACCCAGTCTGAATCTTTTCATTCTGTAGGTAAACATTTATGTCACTTCCATAACCGTCTTTCCCATGACACCATCTTGGCTCAGGCTTCCCTTATATCTAAAAATGGACTTTTGTAAATAAATTCTATTTGGGGTGCTATCTTGCTTGAAGCCCTTTTCAGTATTTCAGAATTACACTTTTAAAAGAAAAAGCAGGCTATCGCCCTATGGAAATTGTTCTATGTTGCCATTTACTTTAGAATAACTCCAGTTTATTTATAGCATAAAGGCTATTTACACAATTAAACATCCTCATATCTCCCTATCTTCCCTTATGCACCCATTGTCCTGTTCATTCCTGCTTTCCTGCAGTTACTGATTTATACCGATGCCACTGGGCGCATATTGATCCCTTTCTCTGAAACTGCTTTCTACTGTCTCCCAAGTAAAATCTTCGTCCCCTTTCAATGCTCAGCTATGTGATTGCCTTCATTGGAAAGTCTCCCGTACTCAGTACTAGCAGAGTTCATTATTTTTTTCATTGATGCCATAACCACATTTTCTACAAAAATTTAGCACAGGAGTTATTATACTCCATTGACATCTCTAACTATCTAAAAAAAGTTATGGAGACTCTTATACTCACCTATGCATTTATGTAAAAAGGTTTGTGTATGAATTAGGAGCTTCAAACTCAAGACTTCCAGAGTATGAATACCTAACATCCAAAGGATTTCATAGTCTTTTTCTGCCACTGAGAATTTGCATGTTAATCTTGTAATTTGCCTGAAAGTTGTAAGCGTATTTTAGATATTTTACTTCTTTTAGATGTCTTGAAAAACTACCCTGTCCTCTTTCCTACAGGAAAATCAATGACATCCCGATGCCTGGGTGGCTCAGCAGTTCAGCATCTGCCTTTGGCTCAGGTAGTGATCCTGGGATCCTGGGATTGAGGCCCACATTGGGCTCCACTGAGGGAGCCTGCTTCTCCCTTTGCCTGGGTCTCTGCCTCTTTCTCTGTGTTTCTCATGAATGAATAAATAAAACCTTTAAAAAAATTAATGACATCATCAGAAATTCTTAGAAATATATTGCTCAAACATCTTTGATGATATTAAAAGTTTTAGTAACTTCAAAAAGACTTCTTGAGTTCTCAAAGTAGATTACATTCAAAGTTGGTAAGTATATTTAGAAGCTAACATTTATCAAATTTTATTATAGGCCAATTACTCTGATGAGAGCTATATATATATATATGCATGAATTCAATCATCAAGAAAATAATATTAAGAAGTTGTTATTAATTTCATTTTTAGAAAGAGAAAACATGGTTAACAAGTGGCAGTTAAGATTTGAAATCAGGAGGTATGATTGAGGACCCCACTTTTAAATATATTGCATTTGTCTCATCCAATTATATTATTTATACAAAAGTGAATTTTTTCTCCAAAAATAATAATAAAAAAATAAACTACTGAATTGAAGCAAAACCAATCAAACCAATCATTAAATTCCAAATTGAAATATTATTAAGATTATGTATATGCCAGAGTACAAAGTGATCTAGAAAAAGAAGCATTCTATATTGAAAGTTATTTTTCTGGGGCAGCCCGGGTGGCTCAGTGCCACATTCGGTCCAGGGCCTGATCCTGGATACCTGGAATCAAGTCCCACATCGGGCTCCCTGGATGGAGCCTGCTACTCCCTCTGCCTGTGTCTCTGCCTCTCTCTCTCTGTATCTCTAATAAATAAATAAAATCTTTAAAAAAAAAACGATTTAAAAAAAGTTATTTTTCTAGAAGCTACTTTATTTTCAAACTTGAAAATAGGATTGAAATGAGTCTTTGTTTATTCAATTATATATTAACAGATTGATAATTAAAAATTTTATTGTGTGACTGGAGTTAGAGTCACATAAGAATTCTGACAATCTTTGCTCTAAACCATCTGTTGTTAAGAAAAAAAATCATTACAAGTATAAATTATGTAATTTATAGAAAGCATACTTTCATAATACCTCATGCTTAAGTAATGCAGCTATTCATGCATCAAAACAGGACACTATATTAGGGCATTTGTTGGGTCAGTTGGTAGAGCATCTTACTCTTGATCTAGAGATTATGAGTTCAAGACCCACTTTGGGCATAGAGATTACATTTTTTAAAAAAGATAAATTGTTTATTTTCTGTTGTTGATTTAATTTTTGTGTGGCTAAGGCTATTCAGCAGTAGCATATGACTCCTGAGTATTTATTGTATCAAGAGTTATTAGCTGAGGAAGTCCTCTTTATGTACACAATTCAATCATTTTCAGAAAACCATAAGTTACTTGTCACAGATGAGAACTTTCAATAGCTTTTTCTTGCTGTGGGTGCTATAGTAAATTAAATATTTATATGTACAACCACTTTAGTATGTTTGAAATCATATTTTCTGATCAAAAACGGTAATTTTAGAAAATATAGAAAAAAGGAAGGAGGAATATCACTCTGATAATTCCTACCTTCAAAATTATTGCAAACATTTTAGGGTATTCTGTTTATATATGTTCATTCATACACACATACAATTAGATTTCATTAACTATTTCATTAACCATTTAAAATATAATTAATGTCTATATAATATTCTATTGTATGATAATACTGTAATTAAAGATTCTCTAAACATTAGGAATTGTTCAATTTTGCTATTTTCCTATTAGAATACAAATACTATCTCAGGCATATAATAGGATAATATTTCTATCTTATATAAACATGAACCATTTTATTTAAGATATATAGAATTTCTCTTGTTGAAGAAAAAAACTACACAGTTTTCTCAATCAGGTTTTTGCCTATAATTCTAGGAGTAGTGATATTTTTTTTCCCATAATACCAAGAGCAGCAATGTAAAATCCAGAATCCCAAATGAAGAAAAAGTATTCTCTGGCCTCCGAAAATGAAATTGCATAGAATTTCCCATCGCATATATAACCCTTTCTAGGGATTTGTTGAATTTAAAGTACTTCTGCTTCTGAGGTCTACCTTATACACTTTGAATGAGTCTATAACTTATTCAGTCTTTCTTTAAGCTGAGCAAACACACTTTTAAAACCTATGCATATGCTATCCAACTTTCTAAAACATTCATTGACTATTACACTAGTACTTCTGCTATCAGATCAACCATACACTGACAAATGTTAGACAAGATCCTGCCTTCAAGGGGGGGTTTATTTCAGTTGTTGTGATAGATGGTGATGATAAGAAGACATGGGAAAATATCTATGAGGCCAAGCAGAATACAATGGAAATGAGTTTCACAACCGAGTTACAGGAAATATGTTGCGGGAACTGAGAAGAAGAAAACTTGTATTTACCTTGAGGAAACAGAGTTTCACGAATATTTGATAGAATCATGAGAAAAATCTACCCTTCAACAGAATATTTCCACCAAAATAAGCTAGAACATAGAATTCCTATCTTCAAGTGACTTTCTTGATTTTAGAGTATTGAGGAACCCATTCATGAAAACACAAAACACTCTAATATTAACATTTAGTATGTGGTCAAGTTTCATCATAAACCATGCTATGGACTAAGAAGAGGACAGATAGGGATAAGAATGTAGAGTTGGTATCTGATGCTTCAAAATACCATTCAGCAAATAAATCACAGTCCGACATTTATTTATTTATTTATTTATTTATTTATTTACTTACTTACTTACTTACTTACTTACTTACTTATTTTTGAACCTGGAACAACAGATGCATCTAGCTGGAAGAAGCCTTTCAGAGCACTAGAGAAGGAGCAGTAGTGAACCCCCATTAGGTAGTAATGTTGCTTAGGCCCCCTCTCTCCAAACCACAGCTCCCTGATGGAGGAGGGACGGATTCCACATTTTTATGCCCTTGCATCTAATTGTGTCCCATGTTAATCAACAGCATTTCATACTTAAGTTGGCAGTGGAAGTTAGTCAAAAAAGGTTATATGTATAGAAATGACCAGCAATATGTAAATAAATGTATATAAATGCTCAGAAAAGATACTTCAACCGTGTTAGAGTCTATTCTCAAATCATCGAGCACAGAGTGTTTTCACTGATTTATCTTTTCTTTTACCTCAAGAGAACTACAGAATCACTTGAGACACTTTTTAAAAATGCTTAGGCCCTCACTCACACCCTCTGAAGCTGAGTATTTAAGGCTACATCTTCTGGTTTCTACTCTTAGATGTTGTATAAGATGATGAAATTTTACATTTCATCTTTGAAGTACTCCCATCATGTCCTCAAATGATCTGGTTTTAAAAGCCTAAAATTTATAGTAAACACAGTGCACTGTTTTTCACTTCCCTTAATAAACTATGTGAGCCTGGGTGACTCAGTTGGTTAAGCATCTGCCCTGGGCTCAGGTCATGATAGCAGGGTCCTGGGATGGAGCCTTATGTTGGGCTCCCTGCTCAGCGAGGAGTCTGCTGCTCCATCTGCCTCTGCCCTTTCCCTGCTCTCTCTCTCTCTCTCTCTCTCAAATGAATAAATAAGATCTTAAAAAACAAAAAGAGACTAAACTATGTAGATATAGCTTGCAGTTGAAGATGTACGATCATGAAATTTTATGTACCTAAAACTTGGCCTTAAACATATGTATCAAAAACTTATTAAATGGGGTATGTATATATTACATATGTCATCAAAATCCATTTTGTTCACAGTGTAGCATATCCTTTTTGATCAACTAAATTACCTTGAATATTCACATGATATGAATTACAGAATATTCAGTGACAGAAGATTTAAGTAAGTTGCAATCCTTAATTATCTGTTACTTAGCTTTTTAATATTTTATTGCCATTATAATCTTTGTGGTATTTGCAATTACCCTTTAAGTGAAATTGCCACATAAATGTATGAACAAATCAGGGTAGTTTAAGTTGATTTGCCAAATATCTTCTTCAAACACTATAACAATTTGCACTAAAGATAATATCCCAGTGTGTGCTGTTCCTCACATGAATTATGGATGAATTTTTTAAATAAGGTGAGATATTATTAATTCTATCTTTGATAATTAATTAAAATTATTTTGATGAGTTTAGAATTTCTTAGTAAGACTGTTTTCTTTTTCCCCCATAGGACAGGCAATTATTTTGGTGAATCTACATTTGCGTCCATTGACTATTTTTATGATTGTGTTCATCTTTTCCTCATTGATCTGTAATGCATTCAGATGTAATATATATGGTAATCAACTCTCTGTCATATATGTTCAATTATTTTTCCATCTGTTCTTCCACACAGTTTTGCATATGTGCATATCTAAAAGATAAAAGTTCAGAAAATCATTTTCTCTTGGAGTCTGTCTCAGTAACTTTGCTTTGAGAGAAGTGGTGCCTTGAAGAGACTTTATTCTCTCCTTGTTTAGCATTTGTTTAAAAAAATGTGTCATATTTCCATATCAGAGCCTGAGATTTCTTCTGGAGGCATCGCTATAAAGTTATTGCTAGGTGTTTTCAGTGTGCTCATAGTCTGCATTGTTGACCTTTTTTTTCAGGCCACCATTCTTGTAGGTTCTGAATAAGAAAATAAGGTGAATATGGAGATTTCACAGAAAATACACAGATTCTTTAGTGTTCTCACAACTGTAAAGATGCATCTGTAATGCAGCCCCTGAATCACATCACAGCATTTGGCCCAGCATTATGGGGACTTTAATATGCATGTTACAAACCAACAAGCACTATGGCTCTCCAAAGGGTACTTTCACTTTGAAATTCACGACACTCTGCCTTTTAGTTTATAGGTGTCTCTAAGTCTTAAAGCTAATAATGCAGGTGCTCTCAGCTGGGTCTGCAGATGTCGAGAATTAGGACAAGCCCACAGCAGGACACTTGCTTTCTCGTCTTCCTCTGAGCATCTGTGACACAGAAGCCGCTGTTCTCAAGAGAGAACCAAAGAGGTCATCAGGAGCCACATAGAAGTAGATTTAACACCACTGATGCTGGAATTCCATGAATAAAACCCTGTATTGGAAGGGGGTGTGGGTTGCTGCAGTTTTAGTGCCGGAGTCATTCTTCTTAATGGAATTGACTCACACTGAAAAAGATGTTCTTGGTTATACCAGGTGCTGAAGAGAGCACAACACACCCACTCAATTTACTCTGTCCTTATGTGGCTTCAGTCACCATCTCCCTCTCTATGCCTACCTTCCTTCCTTCCTTCCTCTTTTTTTCATTTTTTATTTAATAAAAAAAAAAGTCTTACATGTGCTTCATGTTATTTACTGCGTCTAGAGATTAGAAATTTTAATCATGTTGAAGTTTAGGCATTAATCACATTTTAAAACAAATTATTTATGCAATCTACCCATGATAGTTTTTTGGAAGTCATTCAGTAGGTATTGAATGTAAATTGTACCATCTTTTCATATTTTTCTATAATTAGTTAGATTTCTATAATGTCTAATTTAAGATTTTATGTTTTCCTCAAAATATCTCCAGTTAAAGCATAAAGTCTTTTAGGCTAAGAAGCAAGTATGTTCAGTTTTCCAGGCTTTAGGCAGTAGAGAGATCTCTGGATTAGCAAAGTGGGATCCAGCTTGTGGTCCTAGATCTGCTCCTAAATGTCACATAATAAACCTTAGCATCTCAGGGAACAAAACAGTAGGACTGACCTGAATGTGCTTTAAGGTTTCTAAAATGTTAGTTTCTTTTTTTTTTTTTAATTTTTTAAATTTTTATTTATTTATGATAGTCACAGAAAGAGAGAGAGAAAGAGAGGCAGAGACACAGGCAGAGGGAGAAACAGACTCCATGCACCGGGAGCCCGACGTGGGATTCGATCCCGGGTCTCCAGGATCGCGCCCTGGGCCAAAGGCAGGCGCCAAACCGCTGCGCCACCCAGGGATCCCTAAAATGTTAGTTTCTAAAAAGTTTGTTTTAGGAAAAGGGGGTGCTGCTGCCAAATCAGGTTATTGATGCCAGCAGGTTGTTTTACTGGCTTCTCTCTAAGCAAATAATGAAAGGACCAAGCTGATGACTCCACCAGCAGTTTTCTAAAAGCAAAAATGTTGAAATAGGAAGAGCTTGATATCCTGATTCCATAATTTTTCTCCTATCATTTTTCTCAAATGCACTAGAGAACATAAATCTAGAGAACCTCCCTCTGGAAAAACATACCTGGACATACTACCTGTCGTCTGACATAAGGTTTTCCAGATCTGCTTCTTTTATTCAAATTTTGCTTTTGGGGGGGTCATTTTTCAACCTTTTTTTCATATATATATTTATTTTAATTGGACAAGTAAATCAAGTTTCCAGCAACCAGTAAGAGCAGCATGATAGATTTTAACCAGTTTCCAAATAAAGGGTTTGTAAAGACAGTTTCCACTTGATGATAGGTGAGGGCAAATGTCTGGAGACAACAGGCTGTCTCTCTTCTCCATTCCCCCAACCTGGCAACCACACATCGTCTAAGGGCAAAATCTTGGTTTATCCTAAGAAGTAGGTAAGGACCAACATTCAAAGGGCAAGGCCAGTTTAACTAAATCCATATCCAGTCTCTGCTTCCAACCTTTCTGAAGCCAAGCCGGTGTTTTATCAATCACATACTGTATCACGGTTACACGGCATTACTGGAAGCTGTATCTGAAATGTGCCCCACTCCTTACTCCAAAACAGACATTATCATATTCTCAGCAAGACAGTTGGCTTCCAGGAGAACTCTGGGCCTCCTCCTTTATCTACTCTTTCCTCCCATGGGGCTGCTTTCCAGTGTGCACCCGGGTGACTTGGTGCTATAGCCATTGCCCTCTTTTCTGAAAGGTCTGTGGGAGGCACTTGGACCCATTTCACACCTGACCTAAGCAACAAATCTGAGGTTTGCCACGGTGATGTGTAGGCACATTTGGGTGTTAAACTCTGATATACGGTTTGGTTATGGGGGAAAGAGTCAAAACAGACATTTGTTCAGCTTTTCTTGTCAACCCAATATCACTTTTGGCAAATGAGTTCCACGTGGTAAGACTAGTTTACTATGGATTGACCCCAGAGTCTAGAAACGAGTCCCCACTTAATACGAAGTTTTGTCATATGTTCACATATAAGTGCGTCTCTCATCAATCTCATTGCCTCAAGAATAAAATGCTGATGAATGTGACTTTTGTTTTAAAAAGGCTTTGGCTATAGTTTAGTATTTTTAAAGCATTTTGGAAATAGCCCCAAGATACATTAAAAATAAATACAACTATTATCATTCAGGGTTTTATTATCAATATTTAAAAAGAGAGAGTCATGGGGGCACCTGGATGGCTCAGTGGCTGAGCATCTGCCTTTGGCTCAGGTCGTGATCCCAAGGTCCTGGGATGGAGTCCCACATCAGGCTCCCTGCGGAGAGTCTGCTTCTCCTTCTGCCTGCGTCTCTGCCTTTCTCTGTGTCTCTCATGAATAAATAAATAAAATCTTTTTTTAAGTAAAAAGAGTCTTAAGAGAAAGTGCTCATGCACAGATAAAAATCCAGAATCTAGTAAGCTGAAAATTGAAATAACTTTATATTTAAAAAGTTTATGAGAAATGAAACTTGAAATACTTAAGTTGCTCAAGACCACAGGGAAAAGGAAAAGAGTCTAATGAGCCTGAATCGGGGCTGGGTTTGTTTGTCCCTCTGAGCCTGATGAGGGAAGGGGGTTTCTTTATAATTTGATCATAGCAGTTATTGTGAAGGTATATGGCACACTCTTTGCTCATCCCTATTTTGAAGCTTAAACTGTGCTATGGACTTAAATCATTTTGCCACGTGATTCCAATAAATAGGAGGCAAACACAGCGACTTAACTGTACTTTGAAATTCCGTAAGAAGTATTGCAAGAAAATTTTTGAAAGATGAGATATCCTGGGTAAGCCTCCAAGCCAATAAATTGTGTATTACCTAGTGTGGCTCCACTGCCTTTCAGAGGAAAGAAGACTCTGTTCACCTATTTTTCACCTCGATTATTATCTTCAGACTTTGACAAGATCTAAAATTGAAGTCGAGAGGGAAGGATGTGGATAAACAGTTTTAGCTCTTATCAGGGAAATCAGAATAGAAACAAAACCAAACACAAGATCATGGAGCAAATTTCTTTCCATGCTTTTCAGTGGTTTATCCATTCCGACTCCGTCGCTAAAGGAACGAGCTATAAAATTCTTAATTTGTGTGTAAGGGGAGCTAATGGGAATGTCTTTCCCAGCATAGACCAAGTAAAGAGATGGGAATCTGTATTAAACTTAATCAGGGTGGCCATCATAAGAATCAGAGATAGATCTGAAGAAACTACTCTGGGCATCTGGAACTCACTGCAGAGAAAATGAAAGGAAAGCATAGGGAGTTTTAAAAGTATTTACAAAACTTTAAATTATTTACTTGCATAATCTTTTAATGTGCAATGAATACAATTTTTATTCTATTAGTAAGACACTTCCTCGCTCTTCTCATCCCATCTGCTAGAATAGCCTCAGGGAAAAGGGAAAGAAAAGTGGCAGTCCTGGACAGCACACATGAGACTACGGTACAGACAAGAGGAGGGAAAGGTGGATGGAGGGAGAGAGCGCAAGCAAGGTCATATCAAAGGCAAACCCCCCTCTCGAGGCTGGCTCATCTTGAAGAGAAATACAAATTTGGACAGGCTTTGAGATGGCATCCCAGTTGAGGCCCTTGGGAGAGGTAGGTTGGCACTTTGTCTCATGTCCCTGAAACAACTTGGAGGAGCCGTGTTAGGCCGAGACTCTGAGCAGTAATCATGAGCTACTCTTGTATTTGGTGTGGAGAGGGAAAGAAACCATAGTTTCTGTTGGTTGCACCAACGGGGGGGGGGGGGGGTAAGTCTCGGCTTGGGAGATGGCCAGGGGAGGTATCAGTTGTAGGACCAAAGTGACCTTGACAACAAGGCATCGGGGTTAGCCGTTAGAGCCAAAGCTGGAAAGAAGTCACCACCAGAATCCAGGTGGCCACCAGCCCCAAGAAGGCAGCAGTGGGGCAGAGGCTGCAAGAGGCGACAGAGACTGGAACAGAACGCATTGGCCACCCTCAGGACACTTCATATGGCAGTAGGTTTGATTTCTTGGCAAAAGGCTGAAAAAAAAATTAAAAACAACCGACAGAAACTCTTTGTTTAGCCCAAGCAATTTATACCTAGGTGGTGGTATGCTAGACAGATATTAAAATCATGGGGTTGGAGAAGATGCTTTAGCAAACAAAAAGACAGTTACCAGATTTAATTCACAGCTAAATATATATGCATAGATGCAAATGAAGACAAGCAAAGGCATAACACCAAAATATTTATGAAACTTACTGCTGTGAGACAGGTTTAGAGATTTCCCTCTGGATTTTTCTCCTCCCGTTTTCTTCATGAAGCACGCAGATTAGTCAGGCTAAGTGACGTCCTGGCAAGAAATAGCCAGGAATTGAAGGAGCTAGACACAAATGCAATGTGTCCTCTCTCTCGCTACCCCTGCAGAGAGCGTGCACAGCGGGCTCTGCCCCTCGGAGACACTTGCCATCATGATTCCTCAGACAGGAAAGCTGCTGCATGAACATTTCATTAGCTGGAGCAAAGCCACAGCCCCCCCCAAGGTCAATGGATTCACTGTGAATGAGTGGAGAACCAACCAACAGAGACCAGCACAAATCACTACCTCAGCAGCTATTTCGTATTCAATAAAAATAGAATTTTATAATTTTTTTAAAAGTTAGATTTGTAGGAAGAAGTTCCCCCAGTTTTCTCTAATGCTATGAAATTCTGAGAATAGTATCAAAATTTAAATAAGACATTAACGTATGTTGAAAAATTCTATAAGTAAAAATGGGAAATCAAAATTACAACTTGGAATATTCTCAAATATGACTCAGGGTTTTTTTTTTCTCTTATTCCATAAGTTATATTCAATTTCACTCTTCCTTAGCTGTTTTCATTGCAATTATTCAGGTTTTATCTCTATAAATACATTCTTAATTTGAATCTTTGTTTTCTGGACTCAATTAATCTGTATGTCAATTTTTCTCTCATCATTTTAAGTGGTTTTAACTTTTTTCTGCTTTCCCAGAAAAAAAAAATTCAAATTTTTAATCTATCCCAGTGTTACCATTTTTTTTTTGCCTCAATCTCCATAAACTATATACACCATCTCCACTGTGGATTTTTATCTTGCCTCCACGTAATTATGAACCTGAACTGTTTTTGCCTCACACCTGATTTTCACTGGCTAGACTACACTTTCTTTTTCTTCGTAGATTATCTATTCCCTCCTTATAGTTTTTTGGTCTACTTACATGGGGCTATGCCTTCTAAAATGATAAGGGAATAAAATAGCTTACTGAAATTATTTTATAATGCCTGGGATTAAATTATTGATGGATGTGCTTTACTTTTCAATAAAGAGAAAAAAAGTTCCTTCCCCTATTCTGTATTTCGTTTCATATGTCTCTAGGTTATTTTTTATATCATCATGTTTAGAGGGAATAGATATGCAACCAGACCCTGGATTTCCCAGGCAATGTGTGGATTTCCCTCAGCTCTGCTCATTTTTCCACCGATATTGTGAGAGGCATTCCTTCGAGGGGAAGAGCTGGCTTATACACACGGTTTCATCCATTGACAGAGTCTGGCAAGCACCACTGTAGCTACTTCCGCCCCTCACACAGGGCCTGGCCTTTCCCCCCATGCTGATGCTGAACCACATCAATACACCATGTGGAGCCAGCGTGGGATCAGGAGTCCTGCTCCTTTTCTCTTACCAGCTATGAGTGCAAGGTTTTCTTCCTGGTAAACACTCCTCCTTGCATCCCCCTCTTCCTGCATAGGCAATGACCCACATCTCCCTAACTGTGCTCTCTGCTTTCTATGATCCTAAATGCCTAGGAGAAGAGAGCGCAGGGGTTAGATGGTGCCCTAAAGTACTCAAGATAGAGTACCCATGTCATAGAGAGATTTGTGGGTAACTCAAATATTCAGTGTTACGTAGAAGAAGGAAGCAGTGCCATCTTAATTAACTTCTTGGGTGGAGCTTCTTTGATAGTTTTTTTTAAAGTATATTTGTTTTTTTTTTTTTTTCTGGTGGAATTAAATAACTAAGCTTTTTTCTCAGTCTTGTAAAATGATTTGATTTCATTACATTGACCCTAATTTTAAGATCTATGCAACAATGTTTTTAAAATAAGTTGAATCATTTTTAAGTGCATGGACTTTGCATTAATAAAACATATCAAAGAAGTACCTTTTTTAAAAATTAGTCTCAAAAGGTGACACTGTTTTGCTGGTGATGAATTATGATGTGACATCTTAGTGGTTTTATATACAGATGATATATAGATATATAGACATATTCTCCATCCTATTTATCTTCATTTCATTCTATTACTTTATCAGGGACAAAATATGGCCATCTCAGAATATATCTGGCACAAAATGTTCTATTTTTTTAATGATAATTATATTAATTATGTTATTTCCAAAGCATTGAAGTATTTTGGGAGTTAATGTCTTTTTTCTTTCCCTCTTTCTTTCCCCCTTCCTTCCTTCTTTCCTTTCTTCCTTGATTCCTTCATTCTTTCACTTTATCTTAATTCCAGTTAGTTAACATACAGCATAATATTAATTTCAGGTGTACAATTTAGTGATTCAACACTTCCATGAATTACCCAGAGCTCATCATGATAAGTGCCCTCCCTAATCCCTATCACTTATTTCACCCATCCCCCATCCACCTCCCCTCTGGTAACTATCAGTTTGTTCCCTATAGTTTAGAGTCTGTTTCTTGGCTTGTCTCTCTCCTTCTTCTTTTTTCCTTTGCTCACTTGTTTTGTTTCTGAAATTTCACATATCAGTGAAAAAATATGGTATTTGTCTTTCGCTAACTTCACTTAACATAATACTCTAGCTCCATCTACATCATTGAAAATGGCAAAATATCATTCTTTTCGTGGCTAAATAATATTTCATGGCATATATATACTACATCTGTGTTATCCATTCATCTCTCAGTGGACACTTGGGCTGTGCCCATAATTTGACTATTGTAAATAGTGCTACATAAGCAAAGGGTTGCATATATCCCTTTCAATTAGCGAGGTTTTTTTAAAATTATTATTTAATACCCAGGAGTGTGATTTGAAAGTGGGGTGTTAAAGTCCCCTACTATTATTACATTAGTATTGATTACTTTCTTTATGTTTGCTATTAACTGTTTAATGTATTTGATTGCTTCCATTTTGGGAGAATAAGTATTTACAATTGTTCTATTTTCTCGTTGGATTATTACCTTTATTATTATATAATGTCCTTCTTTGTGTCTTATGACAGTCTTTGTTTTTTTAAAGTCTATTTTTTCTAACATAGGTTTTGCTACTCCAGCTCCTTTGGAATCCATTTGCATGATAAATATGTCTTTCTCCCCTCACTTTCAATCTACAGGTGATTTAAGACCTAAAATGAATCTCCTATAGGCAGCATATAGATGAGGTTTGCTTTCTTATCCATTCTGCATCCTATGTCTCCTGACTGGAGCACTGAGTCCATTTACATTCAAGGTAATTATTGACAGATAATGTATTTATTGACATTTTATTACTTGTGGTTATTTCTGAAGCTTTTCTCTGATCCTTTCTTCTCTCTCTCATGTTTTGCTTGTTTTCTTCAGTGATATATTTGGATTTCCTGCTCTATCCTTTATATATCTATCAGAAATTTTTGATTTGTTATTACCATTTGGTTTATATATAAGATTCTCAGCTGTAGCTATCTAACTGAAGTTGATGGTTAAGTTTGAACTTATTCTTTGCTGTCTTTTCCCCATGTTTTAGATATATGGTGTCATATTTTATATCCTTTTATTTTGTGATTGACTAATCTTTTTACAGAAATATTCATTTTTACTACCTTTATGTTTCTTTCTTTCTTACTGTCACTTTCAGTATTACCTTTCCACTAAAATTATCCCCTTTAATATTTCTTGCAGGCCTGGTGTAGTGGTCATGAATTCCTTTAGGTTCTGTTTGTCTGAGAAACTCATTATCTCCCTTGCTATTCTGAATGACAGCCTTGTTGGATAGAGTATCCTTGGTTGTAGATTCTTTTCCTTTCAGCACTTTGAATATATCAAGTCACTGGATATATTATTAATATATCATGAAATGGCTTGCCAAGTTTCCCCACCAGGGGGTTTTTCTCTTGTATATAACTGTCTTATTTTGTCTTGCTGCTTTTAAGATTTTTTTTTCTTTATCACTGCATTTTGTCATTTTAATTAGAATATGTCTTGGTATAGATCTGCTTTTGTTGATATTTTGGGGGATTCTCTGTACCTTCTGGATTTGTATATTTGTTTGTTTTCTTCCTCACATTGGGAATGTTTTCAGCTATTAGTTCTTCAAATGAAATTTCTAGCCCTTTTCTCTCTTCTTCTTCTTCTGAAATCCCTAGAATATGAATGTTATTACATTTTATGGAGTCACTGAGTTATCTAAATCTATTCACATTTTGCATATTTCTTTCCCTTTTGTTGGGCTTCATTACTTTCTATTTTTCTGCCTTCTAGGTCATTAATTCATTCCTTTGTTTCTTCCAACCTCTTGTTCAATTCATCAAGTGTGTTTCTTATTTTGTTTATTGAACCCTTTATCTCTGCTGTTGTCCCTTTAACTTCATGTTAAAAAAAATCACTGATGATGATGATGATGATGATGATGTCCTCTACTCTTTTTTCAAGTTCAGTGAGTATCCTTATGATCATTACTTTAAATTCTCTATCAGGCATATTACTTATATCTGTTTTGTTTAGATTTCTGGCCATAACTTTGTCCTGTTCTTTCATTTGGGACAAATTCCTCTGTCTTCTCATTTTGTCTAAGTCTCTATGCATGCTTTCTGTGTTAGAAAATTCAGTTATGTCTCTTGTTCATAGGTTAATGATATGAAGAAGAGGTCCTATAGTGCCCTATAGTGTTGTGTCCTCTATTTCTCAGGGGCTGGCACTTCATAGAGTGTCTCCAATGTGTGTTGTGCATGCTCCACTGTTGTGTCTTGACCAATTTATCCTTCAGGCCAGTCATCAGCAGAAGCTTTCTTCAACTGTGTGGGTAGTGTTTGGTCCCTGGTCTGAATGTGGTTAACTACGTGTGCTCTGGTCTATTTGTGAAATGAAACCTGTTGCCACCACCACTAGAACCAAGATCCTGCAAAATTCCTAGGTCAGGAGATGCAGTGTGGGCAGGGGTTTGCAGCAGTCTTCTCAGAGATGGGCCCACTGCACTGGGACTGAGGCAAGCATGACTGGAAAAAGCAGGTCCAAGGAAGAGTTGAGGGGAAAGGCTTGGTGTAACCAAGTTAGGTAGCAAGCATTGGTGCTACACTGGTTCCTGCAGGTGGCCCCGTGCTTATGCAGAAGGGTGGAGGAGGAAATGGTACTTGCCCATTTCTTTGTTTCCAGAGGGTTCTCCCTGTAAAAGCTGCCTCTCTGGGACATGCTTCAAGAAAAGCAATTAACCTCCCCATAGTGTGCCTCAACTTTTCAAATCATTTCCACACTGTATGTCCACTTGCTGTTTGCCCTGTCTTCACTCTAAGAGCAGCCCTAGTGTCCTCCAGACTCTCATGCCAAGCATACTGACTTTAAAACTCCAGGCTTTAAGCCCACTGGAGGCAAGAACTCATAACATTTGGGCTCTCTGCTTTCCAAGCTAATTGCTATGGGGATCCATCTTCCACATGTGGTCCCCATCTAAGTCTGTCTCCCTCCCATCTCTGTGATCATGGGTCCTTCATTACCATGGTGGTCATGATCTGTTTCTCTCCCAAACTCAGTTTCTGCACTCCCTACATTCTTTGATGTGGTCTCTTCTCTATCTCTGGCTGTGGAGTTTGTTCTGACAGTCTTCAAGTTGATCTCTAGGGTATTTAGGATGATTTGATAGTTATCTAGTTGTATCCAAGGATGAGGAAAGCCTAGTGTGCCTCTACACCACTGCCATCTTCCCCATCTTTCCAGTTCTTTCTGACCAAAGCTGAAGAAAACTAAACACTGAAAAATGAGTAAAATGTGTCACAAAGCGAGGCTAAAAAAATGTGGCTATTATTTTAAAAAGAGTCTACAGGTATGGCCCATATGATTAGGGGTCTATAGACCAGGGATCTCATCCTTCTCACCACAGATATGTGAGCTGTGAAACATCTTTTTCATTACTGGTTCCGTGTGCAATTACTTTCATCATTTCATAACTGTTTTGACTGTTGTAAAGATTTGCCATGAAAACCAACTGGAGGCTACATAAGGAGAAGAGTGTCCCAGGTTGAACTGATGACTTAGGCAACACCACTGCCACAGTTGATGAGGACAGGACAACACATCATGTGTGCTCATCCTGCTCCTGCTTCCAGTGTGGCTGCCATTCTCATCTCAGGAAGCTTTCAGTCTCCCTGTAACCCCACCACCAACCATCATGAAGAAGAATGGTCCAGGCTGTCCCTGTTTAGGGGTCACTAGCTCCAAAGCAAAGTCCAGGCAATAAGGGATGAGGGAATAACCTCATGAGGGAATAACCAGCTGCAAAGGAGGCTGGGAGAGTGAGGACTTATTTCCCAATGAGAGTCACGTGAAACATGATGTAAGTAGAGGAAAGATCAAACTTTCACTTATAAAAATAAGCAGTCAGAATTATCCCTTGAATTCTGCAAGGACTGGTCCTGGTTTGTTTGGTAGCTAGAAATGGGATCACCTTTGCCCCACTAGGAGATGGGGCAGCTGGAATAGAACCTCTTGTAGTCTTCTTCCCCAGACCCTGAGGGTCAGTAGCTCCCTCATGGGCATTGATTTTATGTGCTGGGCAGCTAGCTTTACCAACAATTGATGCACATAGTTCAGACTGTCTGTCATCAAATATTCTGCTTGTACAAGGTGACTATCACATGTAAACCACCAAAAAGGATCAACAGCATGCCAGTGTCTCTACTGGCATGGTGAATATCCAGCTTCACCTTAGTCTGAACAGGTCTCTATGGGATGCTAGAGACTGGGTATTCATGCCCTGACTGCCCTTTTGCCTGGAGGTTTCTGCTTGAGCCCTGTATTTCCAGTGCATTCTTGATATCCTGTTACATAATAACATCAAGACATATGCATACACACCCTTATTCACAGACTAACACTTAACATAGACTTGCTCTCTTTTGCTATGTGTGCCATGGGTCTTTTTAGAAAATCTAGACAAATCAGGGATCCCTGGGCGGCTCAGCAGTTGAGCACCTGCCTTCAGCCCAGGGTGGGATCCTGGAGTCCTGGGATTGAGTCCTGCATCAGGCTCCCGGCATTAAGCCTGCTTCTCCCTCTGCCTGTGTCTCTGTCTCTCTCTGTGTGTCTCTCATGAAAAAATAAAATTAAAAAAAAATGGAATATTACTCAGCCATTAGAAATGACAAATACCCACTATTTGCTTCAACTGGATGGAACTGGAGGGTATTATGCTGAGTGAAATAAGTCAATCATAGAAGGACAAACATTATATGTTCTCACTCATTTGGGGAATATAAATAATAGTGAAAGGGAATAGAAAGGAAGGGAGAAGAAATGGGTAGGAAATATCAGAAAGGGAGACAGAACATAAAGACTCCTAACTCTGGGAAACAAACTAGGGGTGGAGGAAGGGGAGGAGGGCGGGGGGTGGAGGTGAATGGGTGACGGGCACTGAGGGGGGCACTTGACGGGATGAGCACTGGGTGTTATTCTGTATGTTGGCAAATTGAACACCAATAAAAAATAAATTTATTATAAAAAAACAAAAAGAAAATCTGGACAAATCAGTGAAATTATTAAAAATTAATATTGAGAAAGGTTAACATAAACAGTTTAACTATGAGACAACTCATTAATCTTGTTTTAAAGGCTTAAAATTAGACTATAATCTTAAAAGTATTTTAAAACATCACAACCATTTCAAACCACATAGTCCTTAAATTTAAAAAGAAAATAAATAAGGAGTACAGAAGAGTTCCACTTGAAGCTCAGCAAGTAGCAAAAACTCTATCTGGAAATGTAGTACTGAAACATCTCAATGTGGTTAGAGTTAGGAAGAATGATGAAATTCTTACCTTCCAGAGAAAATAACTCACAATAACTGACAAGAAGGAGAAGATAGGAAAACAAAGAGAAAACATGTATTGGTCCTGTGACCTAACCATACCAATTAAGAAGGAGAAAGAAGGAAGAGCCCAGAGGTCCACATTGCCAGGCTGAGCTTCCTAGGGAAGGTGGCACTCCCTCTCTGAAAGCAGGATGCAGACTTCTGGTCTCAGCCCTTAACTGTGAAGAGCTTGGAGTCTTACTTCCAGTTGATAATAAAAAGCTGAACAAACTGGAAATCAATGGCTTATCTTGAAATACTTAGAGACCTAATTCCGAAGGCAAAACACCACCCCCAAATCCAGAGAAACACCATCAAATTCTGCATATCTGGAATAGAAGCTGCTGGAACCATAAACTGGTAAGAGCACTTCAATGGTGCTTTTTGATGAATTGCTGGTGGTCAGTATGGACTAGCATGAGACTAAGAAACTCCTGGAAACTGAAGTCTTTATCTCTAGGAATCCCACCAAGTTTTCACAATAAATATCTGAGAAAGATATCCTCATGCCTCTGCTAGGGGAAGGAGAAGAGTGGTAACTGAAATGTTTCCAGTGTTCTTTAAAATCAAAGCCTACATTTCAGGAGAAATGACTGCCAGAACCATATTCCACCTGGTGGAAGGGCATTCTTTCTACAGCTTCTGTCTCAGCTAAAAAAAAAAAAAAAGCCAACAGCCAATCAGAGCTTCAGGGACATAGGTTCAGAGGGTTGTAGCCCTGAAATGAAGTAGGGGTGAGGATGGGGTAAGTGGGAATCCATACCAATGGAGACACTCGTGGAGATCAGAGACTTAAGCCACAGTTTGTCTGAAACACCAAGGTTTAATCAGAAGATTACAGAATGTTCCCACTCTCCCACACCGTCTCACCACACTATCAGGGCTTCAACGGAATAACAATGCATCATAGCTAAAAAGGGCTATAAGACACTGACACTTAGGAGAAACCCAAAGTGAAGGAGAAATGAAAAACAAGACCCATAGAGGAATTTGAAACCTCTACCACCAACAGCTGTAGTGTACTTTAAACACAGCTCAATTCCCAGCCCGAGTAACATATATCCTCACACTAAAGGCATAGTTACCTCAGTTATTATCACCTAAGAAAACATGTCTGGCTTCCAACAGAAAGAAAAAAATATAAGGCACCCCAAGTGTCAAGAAAAAAACACCATCAGAAGAGACAGAATTATCAGGACCAGACTTAAACCAGACTCAGAATTACTAATAGGAAATTGAAAATAACTAGAATTAATAAGCTAAGGGCTCTAACAGAAAAAATATACAATATGCAAGAGCATGCATATTATAGGCAGAAAGATGGAAACTAAAAAAAATATCAAAGGGAAATTCTAGATGTAAAAAACATTGAAAAATAATGAAGGATACCTTTGGTAGGCTCATTAGTAGAATGGATATGGTCGAAGAAAAAAAACATTGAAATTGATTATATATTAATAGAAACTTCCCAAAGTGAGATGCAAGGAGAAGAAATAGTATAATGATAATAATAATAATAATAATAATAATAATAATGCACAAACATGGAAAATCCAAGACCCATTGGACAATTTTATTATTTTTATTTTTTTTCCATTGGACAATTTTAAATGTTTTATCATATGTGTAATTGAAATACGAGAAGTAGAACAGAGCAGAAGAAATACTGAAAGTAATAACATCCAAGTACATTTCAAAATTAATGACAGACACCAAATAAGAGATCCAGGAAGTTCAGAGAATACCAAGCAGAATAAATATTAACACACACGCACACACACACATACACACACACCTAAGCATATCATATTAAAACTACAGGAAACTAAAGATAAAGAGAAAATTTTGAAAGAAACCAGAATAAAAACAAAACAAACAAGCAAAAAGCCAGATTGATTTAAATAGAGAGAGGAAAAAGGGATAAAACTTATTATAGTGGACCTTTCCTGAGAAATCAAATAAGCAAGAGTGAGATATTTAATATGTTGAAAAAAAAAAGAATCAGACACATAAACATCTAATTCTTCTTTTTTAAGATTTTATTTCTTTATCTGAGAGAGAGTGGGACAGAGAAAGCACAAGTGGGAGGGGTAGGGTGAGAGAGAGGGAGAGAATCTCAAGCAGACTCCATGCTGAGTGAGGAGCCAGACGTAGGGCTCAATCTGAAGACCCTGAGGTCATGATGTGACCCCAAGCCAAGAGTCGGATGCTTAACCAACTGTGCCCCCCAGGCACCTCAACATCTAATTCTATATACAATGAAATTATTCTTTAAAAGTGAAGGAGCAATAAGGACTTTCTCAGACACACAAAACATAAATTAATCGATAATTTTACTCAAATTCTTATCTGCAATCACTCAGTTCTGATTTTTATGTAATTTTCAATTATTATTAATTGCTATATATGCCACATATAAGCAGATTATCTGCCCATACAGCAAGTTTTCTAAATATCTAATATCCCTTTGTCTACCTACTGACATATCTGCCCAACTATCTCTTCCCCCTTCCTAGTTTCCAACCATTACCTCCTCCAGAGTATTATAGTTGGAAGAAAATGCAGGAGATGGGATATTGAAGGATGTGTAAGGTTTATTAAGGTGAAAATATCCCTCTGCTTTCACTAGGTCTTTATGGGGCATCATGATATATACATACGTAGTTTCTTAAATTGATTATAGCTAATATGTTATCTTTAAATGTAAGCAGGCTAAATGCTGAGTAGATTGGAGTACCAAGTGAATCTCATACGTAAATGGCATTAATTATATATGACACATGGACTTTCCAGCAAACACTAGCCAAGAAGGCAGATAAAATTGTCAGGAAAACCAGGGTCACTATCATCATCATTGGGGAAATACTCACTGCTATGGCTGTTAGCTCAGAACTTAATGAAAATAGATTTTACTATAAGACCAACCAATCAAACACGATAATAAGCACAGAAAAAAAAAAGCACAATAAAAATTAAAAAAAATAAATAAAACCAAAATTCACAGCATAGAACATAATACCTGGAAGATTCGGGAATCCTGATGACAGACCTTTGCACAGGGCTCCAGCTGCATTTATTAATACTTGGTTGGATTGTATTTTAAGCTCTATACTCTCTTTCTTTCTACATTGTTTCCTCTAATGGGAATCAATACCCATATATCTGATATGGCTGTCTTTTTTTTTTCTTTTTCTTTCTTCCTCGGGACTGCTCATAGACGAACAATTCATTTCCTAGCTTCTATTCCAATTTGCATTTTTGTATTTTCTGTCTCTGGATTATTTTACTCTGTTTTCCATAACCTTTTGAATCAGTTCCCCTACTTGACCCAGTTAATTTGTTTAAAAATATATTGGCATCAGTACTTTTTTTTTTTCATGTTCTCTATTCCAATTTCATTACATCATGTTCTTTTGATAAGAATGCAAAGTAGTTCAAAATCTGAGAGTACTGAGCAGAAAATTGTCTTAATTATTTATTTTCTGGATTGCCTGCTTTTTCTGAGGTCAGTTTTTTTGTTCATTCATTTGTATTTTTCTCTTTCATGCTCCAAATTTTGTTGCCATCTGTTGATACTATGTTCCAAATCCATGATTGAATCAATAGTATGATTAGCTTTGCATATTTTCCTTTACCCCGCAGGCCTCTATATAGGATCAGTTCCTCAGATCTATCAAGGTAGCTAATTATTCCACTTCCGAAGACTAGGAACAGAAAAGGGTGGAATGAACTATATCACCTATAGAATATGAGGTTAAAGAATGTCCTGTTGACCTCTGTACAATTTAATGTGTTGCTGTTTACTTCTCTATGCAATTGAAATTAATGTAATTTTATGTTACCATATGCATTTTTTTTGTGTCCTGCACAATAGGACATGAGCAAATTTGATGTGCCTCACTCTTCACTGGGTAGCTATGTTGCAAAAGGGCACATTGCAATGTAATTTCACTTATCTCTAATCATCACAGCTATTATCTTTACTGAGATTTCTGGAATGCACCTGAACCATATAAATGACTGTCGGCACATTTAAGACTACCATGTTTACAAAATGGGTCCAGTTGCAAGTATTTGGAAAGGGTCATTAGAATATCCTGAAGATCATACGTGACCTCATTCAAAATATCATCCATAACTGATCATCCTGTGGTGAAGATTTTAAGGTTGGAAGTTTATAGCACCGTCTGACCTGCACGTATTACCTTTAACATCCCTATATCCTACTTGCACTGACTTCCTCTGGTCCATAGATGAGAAAACTCTTGCATCCAGTGTTTCATTTTTTTTTAAGGATTTTATTTATTTATTCATGAGATACAGAGAGAGAGAGAGAGGCAGAGACACAGGCAGAGGGAGAAGCAGGCTCCATGCAGGGGCCCGATGCGGGACTAGATCCCGGGTCTCCAGCATCATGCCCTGGGCTGAAGGCAGGCGCTAAACCACTGAGCCACTCAGGCGTCCCATCATCCAGTGTTTCCATTAATCCCAATGTACTATGTAGAGTGGTGGGACAAAGCCTCTCTCTCAGGGGGCATCTAGAACAGGCATCTTTACTTATGTTATAGGAAAGATCCAGAAAGTCCTCACTCAAAATAATGTCCAATGATAAGTTTAGAGTAGAAGGTGGAGTAGGATTTCTGGTACCCACAAAGAAGACCAAGACTGAGTGGTTGAGTGGTTAAAAATGGAGGAAATAACAACAGAGACACGGTCCCCTACAAGGAAAGAAAGAAAAGCATCAAATTGTTTTAGCTTAAAAATATAGTAGCATCTTATGTAACCATCAAATCGTTCTTCTACTCTTGTTGTGAATTTTGGGGTTGTTCAGTTTTACCTATGGTCAGCTGCAGACAACAGTGTGGGGATCACATACACAATGCAGTCTACACTGACCTTATATCTCCTTCACCTTCTCCAACCTGTGACATCTGTTTCCAGTTTAATTCAGCATGGTGGCACTTCTCAGGGTTCACCCTTAACATTGGTTTAATCCACAGTTATTCTATCACTAAAGTACAAAATACTGTTCTTTGCACAAAATCTCAGAATGTGTCACAATAAGCTGACTTTTCATCTCAAAAGAACTTCTGGAATCATAAAAAATAAACAGAGACATATTTCGTATTCCAAGGAAAATGCCTGCCACACCACAGGCTCTGGATGCTAATTCCTTTATCCCTTTGCCCAAGATAAGTTCAATGATCAATTAATTTTCGCCAATCCAATTTGCACTCAGCATGCTATTGATAATTACATACCTGCAGATAACCATATTACAAATGTATTTATTTTGAAGAGACTAATTCTTCAAAAATTTTATGCATGGGCATGAAAAAAAGATCTATTTTCTACAAACATTTACTGAATATAAGACACACATGGAAAAATTTACAATTATAATTGTACAGCTCAGTGATGTATCCAAAGGAAACACCCACATACATAACACCTGGGTAAAGTCATAAAAGATCAACAGCATTCCAGAAGATCCAAGATGCCTTGTCCACACCTCCTAAATTCAACCATTACTTAGATTTCTAAAATGATAGATTAGTTTATATCTATGCACTTAAATGGACACAGACCATAGGCATTTGTGTCCTGAACCTGACTTTGATGTGGCCTAGCTAGCTCTTCACTGGATAGCTACATTGCAAAGGGACACTCTCAAAATAGTGGAGACGGGGACTGCAAGTCTACGGAAGGCTCAGCTCTGGCTTCAGCAATATCCCACTGGTGAAAAAAACCAGGGTCAACCAGATTGAAGGAGAGTGGACTTAAATTTTACCTAAGAGTGGTAAGAGGGGAAAAAAAAATCCTCTCACCTTTGTTCCATCTCAGAGATCACCTATGTATTAACTAAAACTTTTTTGAATATATTAATGAAAAAAAATTCTTATCTCAGCTTAGATAAATTGCTACCCACACTCATCAGTGGAGAGAGTACTCATTTTTCAAGGTCTAGTTTACTGCCCCATTCTCTGGGAACACACAATTTTTATTCTTCCATCAAAAATTATGACTTTCACTTCATATTAATTGCATTATGACATTTTTCATTCCCAGCATCATACTTGAGATTTACATTAAATTCCTTTCTGCATGACATAGTAAGCAAGTTGAGCAAGGAACAATATTTTATTCATAATTGTTCCCAAGTTACTATAACCGTGTCTATTTTGTTAGCTCTTAAATAATTGTTGAATGGTTGATGTTAAATTACAACATGAATTAAACATGGGATTAAAATTTTAACAGAAGAAGTTGTGTGATAGGTAGAATTAAGTTTAATATTTATTTTAGCAGTGTGTATTTTTGTATTTTTCTTAGTCTACTTGTTTTAGAGAAATTGGAAACTATGAGCAAAGGGGAAAAAAAAGACAAAAATCCATAATTTCATGACTCAGATAATCACAACTAAATTGTGATTGTTAGATTGTTTGAACTCCCTACTTTTATCAACACTCGGAATTACTTTTTAAGGATATACATGACTTTTCTGTGCTTCAAATTTTCTTCTTACTTCTCCCATTTGAAGTTAACAAATACCATTTTAATGTTTCTCCAAATAACAAAGATAAAAACAAAAGCTACCATATCTAATATTTTGTAGCCAGAGTGATTCTTTAATTTCATCTTTAGCATTCATTCTGTTATTAGAAAATAACTAAGTTTTGATGTCTTCATGTTTTTCTGAAAACCAATTAAGATTTTTCCTATGTATTATGGGAAATTTTCTACTTTAGAAATGATGAAAATTTACCTCACACTAGTAGCATGTAGTTTTTTCAAATTAATTAATTAAAAATAATTAGATGTTCTTAAATAACTATTGCATTCTTCAAAATCTTTTGTATTATATAAAAATACTTTACTAATTTACATATTGTTGAAATGAATATTGTTTAGTTAAAAATGCCTGTTCACTAAAGATTATTCTTTGTTTTTTAGATAAATTATTTGAAATGGGACAACAGAAAAATTATAGCATGTGAACTTTTTTTTAAAGGGGAGGCAAAGTTAACTTGTTTTTACAAATTATAGACCTCTTGGATCATCCTGGTAGTTGTTCTGTGGTACATGTTTGCTTTGCAGTGCATTTATGTTAATATACATATGTCACTTTTCATAAGTGCTTATACTTTGCTTCTTAATTAATAATCAAGGTTTACCTTAACTTTTTTATTTCAAACATAATGGACCATAGTTTAGAAGTAAGCATCCAGAAAATTCATCAAATATATTAAAATGCTAAATAATGGGGATCCCTGGGTGGCGCAGCGGTTTGGCGCCTGCCTTTGGCCCAGGGCGCGATCCTGGAGACCCGGGATCGAATCCCACGTCGGGCTCCCGGTGCATGGAGCCTGCTTCTCCCTCTGCCTGTGTCTCTGCCTCTCTCTCTCTCTCTCTCTCTCTGTAACTATCATAAATAAAAAAAAAAAAAAAAAAAAAAAAAGAGATAAAATGCTAAATAATGTCATGTTAATATCTGGGGTCATATAATATGCAAAAATTTGGATTCCACAGTATCTTAGGTGAAATAACTCATAATTGATTTTGACTATGAAAAAGTCAAATTAGGGGCAGCCCTGGTGGCTCAGCGGTTTAGCACCACCTTCGGCCCAGGGCGTGATCCTGGAGACCCGGGATGGAGTCCCACGTCGGGCTCCCTGCGTGGAGCCCGCTTCTCCCTATGCCTGTGTCTCTGCCTCTTTCTTTCATGAATAAATAAATAAAATCTTAAAAAAAAAAGAAAAAGTCAAATTATAGTAAAGGAAAAAGAACAACTCTAAACTATTTTGTATTACTCATCCAAAAATAATTGATTATAATGCAAATAACTGATAAGTTTCAACAAATATTGATGATTTTGTCTTTCTGTTTTTGTTCAGACTTTGTCAGGTTCCTCCATGTTTTACATACACCTATAGTTTCATTCATTCTGTTTGTTGTGTAGTAGTCCACTTGAGGAGTGAACTAAACATTTTTATCCATTAGAAAATGTCATTTCCCCCCAGTTTGGAACTTTGGTATGTAATGCTGTTATGGATGTTCTTTGTGCACATACATATACAGTTCTGTTGAGTACATATTGAGAAGTATATCCTTCAGATCAAAGCATATGTCCATCTTCAGTAGATGACAGAAAACAGTTTTCCAAAGTGCTTGTACGGGTTACATTCCAATTAGCAATTGGTGAGCATTCCATTTATTTTATATTCTCACCAACATTTGGTAATACTGGTGTTTATAACTTTAGCCATTTTGCTGTGTACAAAGACTGAGGATTTAATTTACATTTTCCCGATGAAAAATAATGACTTTTTGTCACTTTTATGAAGTGACCGTGTAAGAAATTTGCCCATATCCCTTTGGTTGTCCTTTTTGTTCTTATTGATTTATTTTTCTTTATATATTCTGAATATGGCTCTTTGTTTGACATATGTACCAATAATATTCTATCCCAGTCAGTGGCATAATTTTTAATTTCTTAATGATGAATTCTTACGAAGAGAAGATCCTTGTTTGAATGTGATCCTGTTTCTCAGGTTTTTCTCTTACAGTCAGTGCCTTTTGTACTCTGAAGAAATATTTTCCCACCTCACTACCAGTAAGATCAAATGTGCTATCCCCTCTAAGCTTTAATTCCCCCTTCACGTTTAGATCCACAATCAGCCATGTATAGTTTTTGTGTACCATGGAAGGCAGATGCAGTCATTCACTTCCTTATGGATATTCCAAAGGGGATACATTTTTTTCCAGTGCTCTGGGTGCATCCATGTGAAAGTGGATCGCAGTGCAAAGATAGGAGCTCAGAGGAAACAGGTGTGTTTGGATTTCACAAGCGCTTCTACTGTGGGCACAAATTACAGATGCTTTTCATCTTGTAAACTCACTTGTCGCCATTGTCATAAAATTCATTCCACCCAAATTTGTTTTTTTTTTTTTTCTGGATTCTTTATTGTGTTTAATGGTTTCTTTTGGTACTGATACCAAATTTTTTTAATTTACTATAGCTTTATTATGGGTGTTGATTTTATGGCAATGAAAGTCTACCATTTCATCTTCATTGTCTTCACTATTCTTGGCCCTTTATATTTCCACAATAACTTTTAGAAGTGGCTTGCAAATTTTCACAAAACAACTTGATAAGCATTTTTATTAGGATTACATTAAATTTTTAGATCAATAAGAGGATAGCTGACATATTTAAAATATAGATACTTATAATTAATTAAAATGTTATATTCCATTTATTAGGCATTTAAATTTCTCTCTTAATGGTATTTTGTGATATTTTATTACTTACCCTATAAGCTACTGCATAACTTTTGCTGGACTAGTTCCTAGGCAGTTGATTTTTTTTTTAATGTTTAGATGTATAATTCTGTTTAAGTAGCTTCTGTTTTCTATTCTACTCCAGAAATTATTTATTTTTGCTGACAGGGAGCAAGTAGTCTGAGGGCGAATCAATGTAATAATCCAATGAGAGACTGATATGATTTCCCTATGGATTGTGCAGTTTAGACCTTTGAATAGCCCTTGGTGTCCCCAAGTGAAAACCTAAAGAGTTTATTGAGACTTTTCAACCTTGTCAGGTCCTGAACCCCAAAGCCTGCCAAAAGTTCTACTTTATCATCTCAAATGCCATTAAATATGGGGAATCAGCAATCACCTAACTAGGACAAAGCAGCTCAAATGTCAGACTCCCGTCTCACTAACCCCTTTTCTTTCATATGATCAGATGATTAGTCCACAGGGTGTCAATACATAATATTTGACGATTTTATTTTCTAACTTAACTAAGAAAACACACTTTAGCAAACTGCAGAACTCATTAAGAAAGGATTTTATGAGATTATTAAAAACACTAATATCCATAGTTTTCCCCAAATAATTCTAATTTAGTAAAATAACTGGGTTCATATATTGCCAATATCGTACTGCATGTTTGCTATAACTGAGTTCAGATATTATATGCTTTACCAGTAAAATAAGTGATTCTGATATTTTTCTCTGAAGACCATAATTTTAAAATGTATTTGAAAGTGAAAATGAATCACAATACTTCTCTGGACGTTAAAAGAGAATGTATATTTTGCGTATTCAAAAATGATGCAGATGTGGTACAATTTTAACCTTTCTTTCACTTAATGGCATGCATCACTGTTTTCAAATTCTTTCCACCCAAACTCTGTGTTGTTAAAAACGATAATGGAGATATCAAATATTTCATTTCCAAAGGGAACAGCCAACATCTCTCTTGGCCAGCATTCTTTTTAAACATATAATATTTTAAATATTTATTTATTTATTTTCAGAGAGACAGAGAGCATGCACATGTAGGGAAGGGCAGAGGGAGAGGAGGAAGGAGGGAATCTCAAGCAGACTTCTAACGGAGTGCAGAGCCTACTCGGGCCCGATCCCACACCCTGAGGTCACAAACTAAGAGGAAATCAAGAGTCAGACATTTAACCGACTGAGCCACTCAGGTGTCCCAGCCATAATAATATTTTTAAAGCAGCAGTATTTTCATTTATTAGTTATTTACAACATATTCATACTGGAAATATTCAGGACATTTGAAATATAGAATATGTAAGAACTTTCCAAACTCGGATTCTTTAATAGACTTCATTGCTGTACATTTAAGGTATTTCTTCTGGACAAAAACTATTTGTCTATTTATATTTATCATGGGATTTTATCTACTCACAATATTTTATTGAATTGCTTATTTTTCTGTAATATCATCAATGAATCCTTTTTAGAGAAACTGAAGTGTTTTGAAGTTCTTGTTTTTTCCTCTTTATGATCTCACTCTCCTCTGACTAAATAAACCCACACAATAGTATTTAATGTCATAGTGCAAGTTAGCTATAAATTAACTAACCTATGATAACATGTGATTATCAATGTTTGCTTATCCTGTAGCTCTTATAATAATATTAGTGATATTAACTTCAAATTATTTCTAATTTCTTCAACTGTCATAAATACTACTGCCTTCTAAATTATTAGAAGTCTTTCTTGTTTTTCTTTGAAAAACATGCTTTTATTTTAAAAAAATTGAAGTGAATCTTGTTTGTTAATTTAGAAACAAATTAGAAGAAATTATGAAAAGCAACATATGCACATTGGCACAAATGCACTATAAAGCAAATAACATTAGAAAATGTATTATAGAATATTGACTATTAAAATGAAACCATTAAGGAGTATTCATTTACAACTACAAGCAAGCACTCTTTTTACAATTTTGTTCATGTACTATTGATGTAGGCTGTTTTCCTCAGCCATCTCACTCCTTACAGTTTATCCAAAATATCTTCAATGTACACACTGTTTTACCTAAAAGTTACACAGTCCAATATTAAGAGTAATTGTAAAAAAAATGATATTTTTAATATAAAAACATCCTTGAGGGGGCACCTGGGTGGCTCAGTCCATTAAGCATCTGCCTTCAACTCAGGTCATGATCTCAGGGTCCTGAGATTGAGCCCCACGTCAGGCTCCCAGCTCAGCGCAGACTCTGCTTCTCCCTCTACCTCTGCACCTTCTCCCGAACCCCCTCTTGGTCTCTCTCTCAAATAAATATTTTTTTTAAAAATTTTTATTTATTTATGATAGTCACAGAGAGAGAGAGAGAGGCAGAGACACAGGCAGAGGGAGAAGCAGGCTCCATGCACCGGGAGCCCGACGCAGGATTCGATCCCGGGTCTCCAGGATCGGGCCCTGGGCCAAAGGCAGGCGCCAAACCGCTGTGCTACCCAGGGATCCCTCAAAAAAATATTTTTTTTAAAATCCTTGAAATAGAAAAATATGGATCTCATTAAAATGATGTTAAGGAAGACCATTTGATTTTTTTTTTTTTTTTTGGGAATTTGAGGCAATTTATGATTTGACATGATTTTATTATAATTTGATAAATGAAAATTATAAAATGTTACTATTCTACACATGTCACAAAGAGCTAAAGATAAAAAAAATGTAATCTATTTCTACAAATTTACTGTGCACTACAGATTAAATTGAACTGTTGACCCCAGCCCTAAAATGTTAGAGAATTTTGTGTTCTCAGTTGTTATTAGTGAGAAGTATTAGATTTATGCAAGTCAACACAACGTTTAATGTGCCAAAAATGCCACGTGTGCTATCTTTAGAAAAAGCTAAGAATGTACATAAAAAGAATATTCAATGAAACTTTGCATGATTATCTATAAATGATGAATTATTGATGAATTTTATTTTCTTCTTTGTATTTATTTGATTTACTTAAATGTTGTATTATATTCAGAGTATATTTCTATCTTATTTATAATGTATTAGATTATATCATAATATGTAGTAGAAATGCCTGTAATTAAAATAAATATTAAAATCATCTTCCCAATATTGCATTTTTCTTTCAAAGAAATACAGTCTTACCATATGATGCAGCAATTGTGCTTTTAGGTATTTATCCTGCAGATCTGAAATGTATGTCTGCATAGAAACCTACAGGTTAAATGTTAGTAGCAGCTTTATTCATGATTTCTAAAAACTAGAAGCAACCAAGGAGTCCTTCAACTGGTAAAGATATAAACAACTATGAAACAACGTACAATGAATTATTGTTCAGCGATAAAAAGAAATGAACTATCAAACGACAAAAGACATAGATGAAACTTAAATGTGTATTACCAAGTTAAAGAAGCCAGCCTGAGAGACTGTGAAGTGAATTCAATTATCTGCCCAATCAGCTACTGCTGTGGTGAGAGGGTTGAATAGGAGAAGGACAGGGTATTATCAGGATGGGGAAACCATTCTGTATGATACTGTAATGGTGAACACAGCATATTGAGTATTTGTCAAAAACTCAGGGAACTTTACACGATAATTAGGAGCGTAAATGCATGCTAATTTCTAAAGTCATTTAGGAGTTCAGGGATCCCAGAATAGAATGAAGAATGTGACAAAATAATCTAAATGTATCACATTTGTATGAAACAGCTGTACTGAAGGGAGAGAGAAGGTGCTGACCTATCTATCTTTGGACATTAAGGGGTCTATGACAATAAAGGCAAACGAAATTATGCATAATTTTATAAATGGAACTTATAAAGCATACTGTACTCTGCTTGATAAAATTGTTTCTGACAGGGTACAGGTTAGCAGCTGACACCACTACACATGGATACTGGAATTGAAAAATTAAGTAAATGAATGGCAATGTGGGAGCCAGGATTCCCACTGCTGAAGTTGGATATGACAAGCAAGCCTGTGGAGGATTCTACAATGGTCTTACGGTCATGGACTAGAATTGGAGACATCTATATGAACTCATGTTCAGCTAAATATAGATATGTATAGTTACATATAGAAATATTTAGAGACATGCATGTAGACAAGGGTTAGTATACCTACACTTTGCTCTATTAGCGGAAGGGCCTAAGAGCAATGATATCCAGTAGCAACATCTAGCACCCAGATCTGATTTCAATACCCTTATAAAAGGAAATAAAGGAAGGAAAGGAATCAGGGCTCTTTGGAGAAATGGCTAATTCTAAGACTAAGGCAGGAAATATACAAGATGTACCTGAAGTATCTTGTACTGCCTGAAAGTAAGGAAGCTATTTAAAAATAAAAATTTGCAACAACAGAGGTATGTCAAAGGGTGACAAGAACCAACTGAAAAATCTCCTAATGCTCAGACTGGCACAGTTTGTACAAAAAGGTTATTGAAAATGGTATTATCCATGATTCCAGGATGATATATACAAATAATTGAATGAATACATAAATTGGAGACAATAGACGAACCCCTGTGCAGAAACACTGAAAATAACTGATGTAGATATTCTACCTCAAAGAAGCAGAACATAACTCTCCACTCACTAAGTGTGGGCTATATGTAGTAACGTCCCCCATGGAGAAGAGTGTGGAAGGAGAGGAGATGGTTCCAATGGAGAAATCTGGAAAACTCTACCTCAGTCAGTTGAGTAAGATCAACATCAACAGTAATGAGTCATCAATATGTACACTTGATAAAATGTGATAAAAATGACATTGTATCTCTGTGATCCTCCACCCCAAAACACATAAACCCAGTCTAATCATGAAGCAAACATTAGACGGGTCACAATAGAAAGCCATTCTACAGGGACGCCTGGGTGGCTCAGTGGTTGAACATCTGTCTTTGGCTCAGGTCATGATCCCAGGGTCCTGGAATTGAGTCCCACATTGGGTCCCGCATCGGGCTCCCTATGGAGAGCCTGTTTGTCCCTCTGCTTGTGTCTCTGCTTCTCTCTCTGTGTCTCTCATGAATACATAAATGAAATCTCGAAAAAGAAAAAAGAAAAAAAGGGAGGGGCATTCTACAAATCCCTGATCAGTAATTCTAAACCGTCTAGATCATAAAAAACAAGGATAGTCTTAGAAACTGTCACAACCAAGAGGAGCTTATGTGTTATCTTGGGTAGGATCCTGGAGCACAAAAAGGACATTAGGTAAAAACCAGGATAGTCTGAATAAAGTATGGACTTTAATTAATAATGCATTGATATTGGTTCTTTATTATAATAAATGTACCATATTAAGACATAAGATGTTAATACTGAGTAATATCGGTACTATATTGGAATTCTCTGTACCATCTCATAATTCTCCTATAAATCTAAAACTATCTAAAAACATTTTAATGTTTATTTAGAAAATGTGTATTCTTATCAATAAGTTAATTTTCCTCACTAAATTTTGTAAACCTATGTTTAAGCCATGGTTAAATATCAGCAATTTAAAACACCAAATATTCAATAATTATTTATTAAGGACTAAAAAAAAAAAGACACAGTGGTAGGCACTTGGTAAAAATGTATAAATAACTCAGTCTTTTTTTCTCAACATATTTGCATTCCAGTGAAGACAGAAATGAATATATTACACAAGTACTATGCTGGGCATGAAGAGCATTATAATTTAATTAAAATGAAAAGAAAGCCATTATCTAATAGATGAATTAAAAAGGCTTCCCAGATAATGGATAATTAAAATACATCTTGAAATATTAGTGCTCTTTCAATTGACAGCGAGGCTGATGAAATGTAGCTTCCAAGTCAGACATTAGGAGATCTGCAAATTCCTTCTTCACTTCTTGGAATGCTCCCTTTGGTCCGAGTCATAAAATGAGAAGTCTAAGCTGTACGGTTTGCTCAGGTGGATGGAAACCAAGGTGCCCTGATCGACCCTTAGCTTAACTCCCAGTGGAGAAATCCCAATGGAGAAATCTGAAAAACTACTGCTTTCTGTGAGTCTGCCATCTGGGATGTCCCAGCCCCCAACCCCAGTATCTAAGGCTGTGTTGAAATGAGAATCCATGAGTGTTAGTAGCAGCTTTATGTATTTTTATGTGAGAAGAATATAAATAATCTATAGGTAGTCAATCTCTAGAATTGTGAGAGATATTAAATGTTTTAAACCCTTAACTTTAGAATCTTTTGCTATTTATCAATGTATAATTGAAACAGAAATTGGTCCTTGTGAATTCGGCTTTGGGACCAGGCGAAAGCCTCAGACCCTCAGGCTTACAACAGGCCATTTACTCATAGAATTACTACTTAAGTCTTCAGAAAAGGAGTCTCAAATTATATATAGTATAACTGCTAGCTAAGTGTTACTTGCAGCAAAATGTAAACAAGGACATATATAAAATGAACTTGTGGATCTAAAAAAATGAAATTTCCCGGCAAAATGTTTTAAGCACCACATCCTTTAACTATGAAAAATTACGTGACTCCCCAAAAAGAAAATAACTTAAAAACAACTACTAGGTTTTTTTTTTTTCAACTGTCAGTTTTTAAAGAGAATTTAGATAATTGACAACCTAGGTCTTGCTGAGTTGAAAAATAAAATAGTTTTCCTAGTTTCCCCAGCTATCCAAGGTTGACCAATTAAGAAATGGTTTCAGGGCAAAGTTCAAATCCAGTAAATATGAAGTCAAAGGCATGGCTATGACACATACCAGAAAAATTGAGAAGGGCCTACCTGGTAAGATTTATGGGTGTGCTTTAATATCATAGACTGGATTATAATTTGAAACATAGAAATTTAAACAGTACTTAAAGGAGTCATCCTACCTGGACTGATAGTTACAATATAGTTCAAAATGAAAATATGCCTTTGAGCCCCCGGACCTCTATAGTCAGAAATCAGGCTTAGATTATTACTCAGTTGCAAGCACAGGCAATTTCTGATGGAACAGGAACACTGAGGACCCAGATGGTGGTGTCCAGACCCATAGAGAAGTGATGTTGTTAAACAAACAGAACTGATTCCTAAGCAAGGACTATTCTCTGTCCCTGGAGCAGGAGAATCAGTAGCATGTGCTTGGTTAGACTTGTAGTATTGTAGTCCAAAGACTGTTATGTGTCCTCCATTCTTCTCTCCTATATTAAGAGGTGGGTTAGGACACCCCCTACCCATTGTGTCCATTCAACTTAACCTTTAAAGGACTTCTCTCTAAATACAGTTACATTCTTAGGTACTGAGGATTAGTGCTTCAGCATGTGAATTTGAGGTCACACAATTCAGCCCATAAGACCTCATTTTTGAACAAGAGTGTCCATTGCACTTGTACTGTTCCCATCACCCCATTTTGTGTTGGGAATGAGGGAGCGTAAGGTAGATAGATCCCTGCACCTGGAAAAATAAAACAAAACAAAACAAAAAAACATACATACAAAGAACTTCACCTTCAGTTGGACCTTACTTAGATGAAAAATCCTAGACCATAAGCTTGACCATGATGCCATAATAGAATGAGAATTTAAGCAGTTTTAGGAGGGGTGAATGCACTTTGCATGTGAGAAAAAAAATAAACAATTCTGACCAGGCAGCTGATTCTAGGGATTAAAAATGGCTACAAAATATTTGTCATTCTTCTTATTGAGAGGTAAAGTCATATCCCAACCTGCTTGGATCACAGCTCCCCCTGTGGCTTATTTTGACCAATAGGATGAGTTACAGGTGATCCTATGCATCTTCTACGACAACTGCCTACGGTGCTAGAAATGCACTTTCTGGAAACTCGGTGGCAATGGTGAGACAAATGTAAACCACATGGAGATGCCATGTGCAGAAAAACTGAGTTATCCCCACTGATAGACCTAGTTGAGCCCTCAGCTGAGAGCCAACATAAACAGTTAGTTGTTAAGACTAAGACTTCTTGATGTGCCCACCTAAGCAAAGCCTTCAGGAGATTGCAGCTCCAGCCAGCTCTGAAGGAAGCAAAGGGACCACCTACCCAAGCCTTACCAACCCACACATCTACAAGGAATCAAAGTGAATTTCAGACTCTATGCTTCTGTGTGGTTCGTTATGCAGCAATACATAACTAAAACTGTTATATATTATCATATATTATAGAAACTTTAATAAGCTAATTAATAATTATAAAAATTATAAGTGCTATGAAATAAAACAGTTTTAGATACAGAAAAAATAGTAATTTCAGTGAAATTGTTACATTTAAATCCTCTCTGAATTTAAAGTAGAAATAAAGATTTTAGTATGGGACATGTTAAATTTGACATACGTATTAACATCCAAGTGGAATTTATAATTAGCTGTCAAAAATAAAAGTCTGGAATTTTGTTCCAATGGGAAGTAAACATTTTGGAGATATTTGCCTGTGGAAGATTTTAAAAGTCACATGATAAATATTTATCACAATGAGTGAGAATTCTGAGAAAGAATACTACAGTAGCAGCACAGCACATAAAAAAGGGATTTAAAAGCAGAAATGTGAATGTGCACAGGACACAGGAGAATCAGGAACATGAATGGTCTGATGTAACTAGAGCAGAGCAAAGGGCAGTGAGCAGAGAGGTGTCATACATCCTACACGATAGAGACTAAAGGTACAATATATGTGTATTGTACAGCATATATGGGATGGCCTGGTTCCTTCAATGAATAAAATAGTACAGCCTAGCTAAACTGGAGGGTGAATGTGAACTAATCAGATCATAATAAAGAGGAAAGTGGGGCCCAAACACTCACGTCCTTATGTATCATATTAAAAAAGGAAGGTTTCATTTTAAAGTGAATGGAAAACTTGAGGATTATAGTCCTATAACTAGATTTTAACTTATGGAAGAGAATTCTTTTAAAAATCAGTAAAGTAGGGGTACCTGGGTGTCACAGTGTACTAAGCATCTGCCTCGGTTTTGGCCCAGGTTGTGATCTCAGGGTCGTGGGATTGAGCCCTGCATGAGGCTCCACACTCTGCATGGAGATTGCTTAAGTTTCTGTCTCCCTCTCCTTCTGTGACTCTCCAAACTCCCCCAATGCTCTCTCTTACCCTTTCTCTCAAAATAAATAAAATTTTAAAACATAAACATAAAAATAAATAAATTAAAAGACAGTAAAGTAGCCTGAAAGGAGGTGAATATTACATATGAAGAGACATCTGTTAGAAAGCCTGGAGATATATGGATGATGTTTAACAATCCCCAGAGTAATCACTCAACTCTCACAGTATTTTCTGAAACAGGATAAGCTGAGCGGAGGAAAGCTTGGTGGAGAACATAATAAGATTTGATCTGTGAAATGTAAAGTAACTGAAATTTGTCCATGTACAAGTGAGTTAAATATAGTTCTAGGCTGAGGAACAGATGTTTGGGCTGGCCCATTATAGGCTTTCAATATCATGCATTGAATAAATGAGCCACTGGATGAATTCCAACTTTAAAGAAGAGGTGAAAACAGATACTGTGAGAGAGAATTAGAACACCTTTTACTGTAGTAGACACACCATGAAGACCAAGGAAAGACCATGATTTAGAGACTGAATGGCTCAGAGATATCCCCTCACACCAGTGGCTAGTATCAAAAAGAAAGAAATAACAAGTGTTGGAGAGAAGGGGGAGAAAAAGGAGCCCTCATGCACTGACGGTGGGAATGAATTGGTGCAACCACTATAGAAAACGGTATGGAGGTTCTTCAAAAGATTAAGAATAGATATATCCTATGATCCAGTAATATGACTTTGGGATATTTACCTGAGGAAAACAAAAACACTAATCAAAAAAAAAAAAAAAAAAACTATGCACACCTATGTTTATTGTAGCATTATTTATGAAAGCCATGATATGGAAGCAACCTAAGTATTCATTGGTAGATGAATGGACAAAGAAGAAAATATCGACTATATACACAATGGAATATTAGCCATAGAAAAGAATAAATCTCGCCATTTGTGACAACAAGGGTAGACCTAGAATATATTATGCTAAGTGAAATAAGTCAGACATAGAAAGACAAGCACCATATGATTTTACTTATAAGTGGAATCTGAAAAAGAACAGAAAACAGGGATCCCTGGGTGGCGCAGCGGTTTGGCGCCTGCCTTTGGCCCAGGGCGCGATCCTGGAGACCCGGGATCGAATCCCACATCAGGCTCCCGGTGCATGGAGCCTGCTTCTCCCTCCGCCTGTGTTTCTGCCTCTCTCTCTCTCTCTCTGTGACTATCATAAATAAATAAAAAAATAAAAATAAAAAAAAAAGAACAGAAAACAAACAAAGTACAACAGCAAGAAAAAGAGACACTGACTCATAAACACAGAGAACAAGCTAGTGGTTGCCACACAGGAGAAGTTGAGGGTTGGGTGAAATAGGTGAAGTGGCTTAAGAGGTACACTCCTCCAGTTTTAAAGTAAGTCCCAGGGATAAGGAGTATAGGGAATACTACTAGGGGAAAAGAGTCAATAGGGAATAGAGTCAATAATATTGTAATAACTTTGTGTGGTGACAGATGTTAACTATCCTTATAGTGGCGAGCACGGCCTGATGTATATAATTGTTGAATCATTATGTGGTACACATGAAACTAATATATATCAGCCATGTTTTAACAAATTTTTAAAATTAAAAAAAAATTGTAACAACTGAATGTCGCAGAATGTCAAGTGCCGTAGAGAAGCCAAGCGTGATACATTCTTAAAAGTGTCACTTTCACTCAAAGACATCGAGGACTTTAGCAAAGCTTTTAGCAATGCCAGAGGAGTCACGAACTGAAGAGTGACCAGTCAGTGGGGGCAAGTATTGATCAGTGGCCAGCACTGATGATGTGATCCATAGAGACTGGTTTTGGTTACATTTTAAATTTAAATAAAGTCTACGGGTTTACAAGATGAAAAGAAAGAACCAGCAGCAAATTAAATTAATGGAGTGATAGCAGTTTATTGATGAGAAGTCAGGGGTTTTGAAGTCTGAACCATGGATTAGAGGTTTGGCCTTAAACTGAATGTGTTTTTATTTATTTATTTTCTTTAATTCTATGTTTCAGTTCCCATTCTGAGAATTTCCCAAGTTACCCACTATATAACTGATTTTATTCCTACAGTTTGACATTTGTTCTTCACATCTTTTACCCTGGCTTTCACTGCAATTTCACTCATACTTGCCTTGTGAGATATAATTTCAAAAGTAAGCTTTTATGCCTCAGCCCAGATTTTCTTTTCCTTAAATTGCAGTATTTGATCAAAGACCACCACCTCCTAAAATAGGGCAACATCAACTTTTGTTGAAAGAAGAAAGATATAATAAGAAGATAAGCATTTATTATAGGATTATAGAATTTTCCTATTATGTTTGTAAAGATCAAAGATATTAGTATTTCTTATTTTTATGGATCATCCTGCAATTTTATCAGTTAATTCACAAAGTAAAATGAAACGATAAAAATGGAAATCATTTGATTCCCCTATCCCCTTCCTTGAAACTCTGTGCACTGATAAAATTTTTAGTATCGGGATCCCTGGGTGGCGCAGCGGTTTAGCGCCTGCCTTTGGCCCAGGGCGCGATCCTGGAGATCCAGGATCGAATCCCACGTCGGGCTCCCGGTGCATGGAGCCTGCTTCTCCCTCTGCCTGTGTCTCTGCTTCTCTCTCTCACTGTGTGCCTATCATAAATAAATAAAAAATTTAAAAAAAAATAAAGTCCATTTAAAAAAAAAATTTTAGTATCTAGACGGAAGGATGTGAAGACCATCTTGCCAGGAGGCTGCACACAGAGTTGTGGACAGGTCATAAAATGTGCATTTAATTGACATATTGAGACTGCAGATCTTCCACTGGTTACGTGTTTATGTTTGCATAAATTGTTAACCTGATTGTCATCGTTCTCATCTGACAATTTGGTAGGTAGCAACATTTAATTCCAAAGCAGTTTGAGAGATTTGAATGATATAAACTGATAATGATACGGGAGAGCTTGGTTGTCGTCTCGTTCTTGGAGTCAAGAATGAAGTGAGAGGGGTCGACACTGAGGGCCTTTAGTGGCATCTTTTATTGAGAACGTAGCCAGGGAGCCCATGGCCTTGAGATTCTCGTGCAGTCTTGGTTTGAGCAGGGACTATCGATAACACCTTAATGACATACTTCTTTGTGGTCTGATGAGTTTCTGTGATTACTTGGTAGCCGTTACAGGGAGATACTCCCTAACATTTTGGAGCTAGGGAGCCAGGTTCATTATTTTCTCTGTTTTTACTGTCTTATCTCTGTTTTCTTGGGATGAGTAGGAGCCTGGCTCTGGGCCTTTCGATGTCCTTGGGGTTTACAGGAGCCCACAGATTTCTGGGAGCCTGACTCTGAGCCTTTCCCTTATCTTTCCCTGCCTAGCCCTATCCGCCTCTAACTCATTCCTACATCAATAATATTGAGCTCTGAATAAGCATTGAAAATGGAACACCACTATGAAAAAGTAGAATTTACATACAGACGCAAACAGTCGTCAGCTCATTCCCACATCAACCTGAGTCGTAGGGTCAAAAGATCAAAAAGTACACATACAGATGAGAGGGAAATCATGGGCAAGTATCAACCACTGGCTTTAGGATATATTTCTCATGGGAAGGTATCAGGGAATAACTGAAACCACAGGACGCAAGTCCATCATACATTTGACTACTAGCACGCAAACAAAATCTATGGCCTCCAGAAGTCAAGAAAGTACAATTTTGTTCTTTACGATTTGGAGTTTCCATGAAGCGGTGTTTTTATTTGTAAAAGTTATAATATTGTCATCTAGTTCTTTTGCTTATACTTGGCCTCACAATTACTGCTGTGTTTTCTGAGCAGGTGCTGTAGATCTGACAAGAACACTGCCGTCAGCTCAGCCTCTGTCTACCGGCTGTTGTAACTGTAGACAGTGTGGCCATTATGTAATGGACAGAACCCTGATCTCATTGCTGACAGCTTCCTCCCTGCTTGGTTATTGCTAGTCAAAATTCCTCTGCTCTCTCTTTAGTCATTTGTCTGTGAGTTACTTAATAATCAAGTTTATTGCATTATTAGTAACAACAATGGATGGTGTATGCACGTTAGCTGTAATGCTGGCCTGTCAGTTCTTGTTACCGACATCAGTAGAATTTGACAGTGGATTCAGTTCTGTGCAGTTTCCTTCACAAAGCTATGCCTTAAGATATAATTAGGAACTTGGCAATAGTACCATGATAAATGTTCAGTATTCTGAAATGATCTTTTTTCCCCCACATCAATAAGCTTTATGCGGCATCTAAAGGCAGTCATTCAAAATTTCTTAATGATGGTGATTGCAGCATTTTGCTGACTATTCTGCAGTCACTATAGCTGTAAGAGCTGACAATTAACTTCAAAGAAACTGAATTCATGTCACAGTCTACACTAAGCACAATCCACATGCTGTCCAAATTGCATATGGGCCATTCAGACGTGAGAGATTACACTGAATTTTGCTGTGTTGGCAGCCGTTCTAATAAACAAAAACTCAAATACCAAATAAGAGAATCAGATTTGACAACATCTGGTGTTAATAACATATGTATAAAGGACCCAAGAAAAGGCAAAGAAGAAAAAGAACAACAATAACAAAACATGAGAGCGATTTATGTGTCAATGACACCAAGGACAAGAGCACTCCCAACTGACCAGTCTACCTTAACTAATCACCCCGTCCTACCTCTCTTTTCTTCCTTGCATTCTGGTGAAGAAAACTATGACAGGAATCAGTAAGTATATGACAACAGGCTGTTTTAGGGAGCTGTGTTGAAACCGGGTATGACACCTACCTGATAAACACTAGACACTGAAATTGAAACATAGAGTCTCACGGTTGGAAATCGGTTCTATGAAGCCTTGAAACATGTTTGCCCAGGCGTGCTTGAATATTCCTGGTTCTAGAGAACTTGTTATGCTGAAGGCAAAGTGCTACCTTTTGGGATCAGCCATTCTTTTGAATCCTTACCCTACTTTTCTAGTCAATCACCTTGAGGAAGTTAAATAAAATCTCCAGTGCTCAGCTACCTCATCTTGGAAGACAGACATAATCTCAAACCAAAGACCATAGTCACTGTTTTTCAAAGATCATGTGTTTTTTTTTTCCTTTGGTCTCTCACTTTCCAACTGCTCACCACTTAGTCTTAAGACAATCTTGAATTATGTAACCCTTGGTATACCAACAATTTTCGTTCTTTGTTTACCTCCAGCATGAAGACAAGAGTAAATATAATCTAAAGTCACGTTGCCCTCACAGATGCCAGGGCTATCAGTATAGCCCTGTATAGCCTATAGTATCAGTGACTGAGTCATCATTTTAGGTTATCTTCTAGTATTTTTACTGCCAACTGGACTTAGAAACCACCAACCTCTAGGATGACTATAGTTCTGGGGAACTGCGTTGGCAAGATACTTTTGATCTTAAGTCACAGGAAACCAATATAAAGCTAACTGGAATAAGTTCTAACTCCTGTAATTCAAGTCAGATTAGGGTTGGTACATCAGGTCAATGATATCACTCAGGAACTACTTCATTTATGTCTTTCTATTATGCCCTCTAAATGAACAGTTTTATTTAAGGCCGCCCTCACATGGCTACAAGATGAATGCTAATAGTTCCTGGGATAATATGTTCAACACCTGCACAAAAACCCCTAGCTCCACTCCAAACCAAAGGTATGTGCCGACCCTGAAACATTCAGGCAGTCCAGCATGCTGATGGTCTTAAATGTGGGTTGGGTACTCAGCCCTTCACCAATTATTGTGATGTGGAGATGGAAAGAGGTGGCTAAGGATGGGGTCAGTCCATCTAAATCACTTTGCTGCTACTCAGCAGATGTTATTGAAGGATGTCCAGGAGGCAGTTACATTTCCCACCATATCTGGGTTACCTCAAAACTTCTGTGTTCTTCTAATTGTCCTACTATGTTTCTGGATACTGAGTAGAACAGTTCATACTTATCTCAGGATAGATGATTAATAGTAAATCCTCTCTCACATTTATGTAGTCTAACGCCTACTTTGCTGCTGCTGGTACTTCATCTTGCCTATTGAGAAAGTGGCCATTCTGAGAAGGCTGCATTCAAAGAGTTCATAATAGCAAAATATAAGTTAAATTTTCATATGGTCCTTACCTAGCCAGTGCAAAAGAGTCGTTCAGGATAGGGATGCATCCATATCTGCTCAAAGGGGAAGGGCAGCTGCAGAGGTTTATAGTGTGAATCCTCAGTTCTTCCACTTGGCCACACCTACTGACACCCTTTTACAAATATGACTTGGCTGTGAGTCACTTAGCTTTGTGTCCTATGCTCTTTGGAACCAAACTGGGCTCAGGGGAGCTTCTCCTTCCAGATATTGGACCACTGCTCTGTTATTGTAAATAAGTAATTGAAACCTTGCCTCCAAGAAGCATTCATTACTGGCTGTTTCTGAAAGCAGTAGCCTCAGTGTCTTCTCCTGATTGCTTTTACAGGCCTGCCTCCTCAATTTCCACTGCTTTTGGAAGTTTTGCACAATTGGGTTTGTAATTTTGAATGTTTTCTAGTTTCAACAGTAATTGTACTTTGTTTCAAATTAGCTTTATTGCTTTTAAATTCTTCCTGGTGGGGGAGTGGAGATGGGGGTAGGGGGAGATGGAAAGTAACTGTTTTATGCCTTTGTCATTATACCATCATTCTCTCATTGTTTTTTAACAGGGATATTTGATGCACAATAAATTGATAAAACTCTTTTCAATTATTCTTGAAACTCTCTCCTCACATTAAGCTACTTCTGTGTTACCAGTCTTTAAGTATACAGTAACTATTTCACTGATTTTTTTCAGCAATTACATATATATTTTGTAAGACTAATGATTATTTCTTGTGTATAACATCACGTTCTTGTTTTATAGATGTGATTATTTCTTTACTCTCTATTTTTGCTCTCTCTAGATATAAATTCTATTGATACTAATTTATTTTTGTTTCTTCATTTAGCACATTATATATATAATGTGTATATATATATAATCTTATATATTATACATATATATATTATATCTTTTTCCTAGTTTTTATACTACTTGTTCTTATTAAGTAGCTGGGATTCCTGGATATCTATGGACACCTACAAATGATAAGTATTAATGTTTCTAGAGTGTGTCCCACTATTTACATAAAATTTTTGATAGTAATGCTTACACTATTTTGGGCCTTGTGTGAATTTCAGACAATCTTACTGATGATCTTTTCAGTTGGTCTCTCCCCAGTCTTGGAAGTGGTTTCCTCACACATTGATCAATGCATAGCTGAATAATGCCCAACAAAGACCCTCCACAGATCTCCAGAGAACCGTCCATGCAGCTCTGTTCTCTATACTTCGTCTCACAAACCCAGTCAACTGGGTCTTCCTTGACTCCTAGCTCCATGTTCTCTGCTAAGGAAATGTTTCAGAGGCCTCTAGGCTTTCCATTCAAAGAGACTTGAGATGGAAGAAAAGTTGAATATATGTATTATTCAGCCTGGGTGTACTTTCACTCAGTCAAGTTACTTGTTTCAATTTTAAGAAATGTGAAGATATAAGAAATATATGTTGCATTTATTATTAGATGCTATATAGATAATCGGAATTTCCTATATTTTTAACAAATTATACCGCTAGACTGATAAAGAGTTATAGACTTGACATCCTTCTTATTTGAGAGGAACTCCTAAATAATTTCAACTATACATTAGATCAACTTGATCATAAAAATTGAGTTATCAATTAGTTTTTTTTCAATGTTTGCTTTAAAATATGGATCAAAAGTGTTTTATCTTCAAATCAATACTTGCATTTGAACATAAAATTGTATTTCTTACCTACAATTCAGGTTTAATATATTGTTAATGGTCACTATCTGGAAATTACTTCATTAAAAAATCATTTTTTTTAAATTTTATATCATGGTCAGTAGCAACATCTAAATATGGCTTTTGAGATTACAAAAAAGTCCAAGACTAAAGGTTTAGTGTGTATGTTGTCATTGAAGGGGGTGTATTTTTCTTGAGCCTCAATACATAGTAAAATCTCAAATTATAGCATCTGGCAAATATGCACATTCAGCCACAGTATATGCTACCTATATTCCTTTTGCAAGAAAAAGAAAAAAGATATATGAACAATCAAATTAATGTGTTATATTTATTTCAAAAATCTATAAGAAGCTTAAATCAAAATTCTGTGTATAAATTTCTAAGTTTTCACATCAGTTTCACATCATTTGATTTTTTTTAAATTATGGTATAAATGATACTTAGTTTAAGCTTGTTGATGTACAATGTTTTATATTAACATTTGGCTCCAAAATAAGAAGAAGATAAAAATAAGATGTATAGGTCCATCTTTAGTCCGTAAGAAAATAGAATTTCATTCTATATTATCCAAGAAAAGCTTCCTTAAGATTACCATGTGTCTCTGCTTAGGTATAGCATAAAACTTCCTGTTACAGGAAGGTAGAATTGGGTTCAACAAAAACTAAACCATTTATATTTTAAAAATAAATATTTCTAAAGATCATGCTCTTATTTGTTCATATTTTGTGGGTCCCCTAAGTATGTGTGATAATATAGGTTTTCATCATTGGTGGTCTTTGTGGGACCTAAGCTGGATTTCTTCTGTAATAATACCTTACTGAAGTTTTTCACCTTACTCTTTTCTATCATTTTATCTTTTATTTTCACTCCCCTAGATTATATATGGGTATTTAAATATACCACCTCCTTACACTTGGAACTTCTTTTCAAATCTACCTACTATGTTTTATTCAACCTTATTAATGACCGTGAAACCAAGGGAAGAACTCTACCTAGAGAATGAAATGAAATTAATAAGAATATCAGTAGTGTAGAAAAGAGAGTAATGACCCTTTGTGAAGACCCTGGCAGGTAAAATAAAAGGCAACCTGCATGATATATACAAATAATTATCTTTGCCAGTAAATTTCAAAATGCTTATCTCAGAAATTTACTGTAGGTATTTCCGGTTATTAACTTTGTCTCTAATGCCTTAGTTTAAGAACACATTTAAGTATTGTGGTAGAACTATCTGAGCTTATGTTGATGGATCCTACTGAGTCTTATAAGGCACAATACAAAATCGGCATGCTGACAGAGATAGTTACAAAATTGGATTCCTGCCCAGGAAATTATTACCTTTAGACCAACTGTGGTTGTGATAGAGAAAAAAATCACAACCCCTGAGAAATAACCAATATCAGAAGCTTTGAAGTTAAATTGGCCTGGAAGTTGAGGCCATCCTTCAGGAGCGATCTTTTACCTACACCCCTGAGAGATTGATTGCCTACAGGAAAACAAAGATTATTGAGGAGATATGACATTTTAATTTTAACATCTTAAATTTTCTCTACAATAGAATCTCTAATATTACTTGTTAACTAGCATTAGTTATTTTAGGAACTTAAAATATATATGAATCAAATGAAGTTCTTTGTGTTCGGTAAAAAGAACACATAATGTTCGTAAGGATCCTGAAAATTTATTTTTAATGCCTGGCAAAATGTGACTTGGCAGTGCAGACAAGCTAAAGTAATAGATTGTTGTGTAGATATAATATACTATTAGATGTACACATAATGACCCATGGGAACACATAGGAGGAGCTCAGAATAGCCTGTTTCCCCGGAGATGGCTATTATGGTGAAATCAAAGGACAACTGGGTCTTAAAAGGTGCACGGAAGTACTCAGGGGAAACAACAAAAAATCAGTGTGGTGGATAGAGATCATGTGGAAATTCTTCCTCTCCACAGTGCTTACACACCAGTTGCATTGATATTTATTCTAAAATGCAATAATTTATATATACACACCAATACAAACATGTGAATATCAAAGAAATGAAGCAAATATCCAGGGGTGAGATAAAAACAAAAGTATATCATAAATCAACAGAGGAAATAAGGAGGAATTGGAGCCAAACTCTCAGAAGTATATGAAAAGCAGAAATAACTCAATGGTTGGAATTTTCACAACCACATAGGGGATTAGTCATTCAAACTGAATGATCCATGAAGATTGGGGAGCTAGAACTCTACTGTTTCTTTGTTTTAAACAAAATTAAGACATCTGAAGAGACAACCTTGAAAATAAAAACTGGGAATTTTTTTTTTGTGAATTGAGGAAAGACATATTCTAAGACAGAATAAAGCATACTATATTCTGAAAAAGATAAATACAACCAAATTTATACCTGGCCTCATCTAGTGACAATGCACAATAGCAAGCAGAATGAAATTTATTAAAAGTCCTGAAAAGATAATACAGGTCACTTAAAAAGGAACAAACTTCACAATGAGAGCATCCCACCCATCAGACTATACAGATACTGGAAGTTATTGGAATATTATTTTTCAAAATGTAAAGTAACAGTTAATTCAGAGATCTATACTCAATAAAACAGGTATTGAAGAATGAAAATAATATTAAGGTAGTTTTAGGCAATGCAAAAGAGTTTATTAATATCCACATTTACCACTGAATTTTTAAAAAATATTTTTTAGGTAAATGTCTAGTCAAGTATTTGGCTCTTTTTTTAACTGGGTTGTTTGTCTTTGTTTTCTTTTGTTTTTGTTTGCATGGTATATCTTTTCTATTCTCTTACTTTTAACCAATTTTTGTCTTTGAATATAAAATATGTATCTTGCAGGGAGCATATAATTGAGTCATATTTATTTTTTATCTATCTGCCTTTGGTTTGGAAGGATTCATTCATTTATATTTAATGTAATTACTGATAGGGTAGTATTCATATCTGCCACTGTTATTTCTTTGTATATGTCATATTGGCTTTTGTGTTGTTCTTTATTTCTCTATTTTTTTTTTGTTTTGTTAAATACTTTCTAGTGTACCATTTTAAGCTCCTTGTCATTTCTTATACCATATAATTTTTAGTTTTTTTCTTAGCAGTTGAACTTGAGGTTACAGTAACGTCTTAATTTAAATCTACCTAGTTGAGGGATGCCTGGGGCTCAGGGGTTGAACCACCTGACCTTTGGCTCAGGTTGTAATCCTGTGGTACTGAGATTGAGTCCCACACTGGGCTCCCCACAGGGAGCCTGCTTCTCCCTCTGCCTGTGTCTCTGTCTCTCTCTGTGTCTCTCATGAATAAATAAATAAAATCTTTAAAATCAATCAATCTACCTAGTTCCGATTAATACAAATTTGATTTCATTATTAGATAATTTGCTCCTATGTAGCTCCATTCCCTTCTTTCTCCCTTGTGCTGTTATCCTTATAAAAATTACATATTTATACATTATAAACCCATCAACAGAGTTTTATATTTATTGTTTTATGCAGCTGTTCCTTAAATCAGCAGAAGAGAGTGTCACAAAAAATACTTTTGAACTTTTTTTATAGTTACCTTTATGGTGCTAGTGTTTCTTTTTTAAACATTTATAAGATATATTTATTATTTTTTTAAAATTTTTTAAATTTTTGTACTTATTTATGACAGTCACACAGAGAGAGAGAGAGAGAGAGACAGAGACACAGGCAGAGGGAGAAGCAGGCTCCATACACCGGGAGCCCGACGTGGGATTCAATCCCGGGTCTCCAGGATCACGCCCTGGGCCAAAGGCAGGCGCCAAACTGCTACGCCACCCAGGGATCCATATTTATTATTTTTCTGACCAAAGTGCAATGATTTTTAAATCTCTTTAAACAAATAACTGAAAAAAAAAGTATTCAAGAAAATAAAACATAAATGGGAAATTAACCATTAGATGTATTTACTTCATGCCAACCCTACATTTTAGTCTAGAAAACAAACAAAAACAGTTTGAGTGAGTGTTACTAAAACACTTAACCAAATCAGTTACCATCAACCTAGTACGTGCATTTCAAGGTCCCACTGCTAGGAGTTTTGTTAAGATAAGTTGAGTCCTTGGGATCCCTGGGTGGGCAGCAGTTTAGCGCCTGCCTTTGGCCCAGGGCGCAATCCTGGAGACCCGGGATCGAATCCCACGTCGGGCTCCCAGTGCATGGAGCCTGCTTCTCCCTCTGCCTATGTCTCTGCCTCTCTCTCTCTCTCTGTGACTATCATAAATAAATAAAAGTTAACAAAAAAATTTAAAAAAAAAAAGATAAGTTGAGTCCTTAATAAGACTCTATAACAGAGCACAGGAACACACATCATTAGATGTGATCGTTGCCCTTTGCCCTCAGATTCATAATAATAAGGCTGACAATTCTGTCTGTCTCTAAACCTCCAGGGACCCCACCCCAATCCTTGGAAGCAAAGAAGATGCCCTGTCACACTACTTTGTATAAGTTATAGCAAAACAAAGAACAAAGCCTAAGTTTTCTTACTTTTCTATAGGAAATGGTCAAAGATTTGATAAATACTAAAATACTTCTAGGGCTTCATTTTATGTACTTGTTTGCTAAAAACACATTTTGTAAGAACTGACTACCCAAAAATTCCACACATTCATTTAATGAGCTGGAAATTTAAAACCTGCAAGAAAATGAGGAAGTGGGGAATTCCTAATTCTAGCATGTGTAATTATTAAAGGAATATACACACATATGAAAAAGTTTTGTTCACAGAGGGCAGAGGGCACAAACTATAAAAGGGATATGCTTTTTGAGTAAAAAGAAAGAACTGGCTGATATCCTCTTTGTTTTGGGAGCGCCATATTTAAGATGAAGTTAGGCCTGAATTTACTGTCTACTCCTATAACAACAACAACAAAAAAATCTAAGATAAGAAATTTAATTTGCCTTGCTATGTTCTTTCCAGTAATTAATTGAGATGTAATTATGAGAGACTAAAATCGCCTTTAAAAAGAGTTGTAATAACAGCTCTCAAGGCCGCATTCAACCATGATTTCAAGGATGCTTTCATGTTTAAATTAGCCTTCTTTGTCAAAAATCTTTATAATTTCATCAAAAACTTCATCAAAAGACTTAGAGGCATCTATTTTCTTGACTTTCCTCATTTTTTTTTTTCAGATGAGTCAGTAACTGGCTTGGTTGTCTGAAGATAGGTCTGAATTTTCTTTTCCAAGCTCTCTGTGTTGTCATCAGTTCTACCACTACTTTTCCCCCTCAGGTCATTGTTCAATACAGAGCTCATTATTACAGTAAAAAAAAAAAAAAAAAAAACAGAATGAAAAACACATCTGCCTTCCTGTCCATGGTCTTGTTCCAACCTTGAAGGTTGTCTTGATTTCTTAGAAACCCATCAATCAAGAATTTATTCTTCTAAAAAAAAAAAAAAAAGGAATTTATTCTTCTGAGCAATGGCAGCCATTGTCTGATCCATTTCTCTCTTTAAGTTAAACTGATGGTTATCTCAACTGGCACGATCTTTCAGTCTTTAATATACTTTACAGTGAGGTCACCATACTGTGAACCTGGGTTCTTCCTTTCATCATGAAGAAATTCTCCTGCAGAAAGTTGTGTGTGGTCATATTTCATATCACTGGTTTACTGTAAAGAAGATGTAACTCAGGAACAGCCAGATAGATGCATAGCACAAGGGCTCAGAACTTCCATGCCCTCTCCAGGCTAGTCTCCCTCTGAATCTCCACGTGTTCATCAACCCTGGTTTTATTATTTCTTTACATGGGTTTAAATTCTTATCTAATGCTCTTTTATTTCAACCTGAAAAACTGCCTTTATTATTCCTTGTAAACCAAATCTGAGACAAAACCTCTCAATTTTGTTTATCTGGTAAAGTTGTAACTTCTACTCCACCTTTGAAACACAGATTTGCTGGATATTAAATTTTTGGTTGGTGGTCCTTTTCCTTCAGCTCTTCAAATATGCAATCCCACTATTTCTTTCTTCCATGGATTCTTATGATAAATCATCTCTTAATCTTATTGAGGATTCCTTGTATATAAAGAGTCTCATTACCCTTGGTGTTTTCAAGATTCTCTATTAGATTTTAGTTTTTGACGGTTTTATTATGATGTGTCTAGGACTGAATCTTTTTTAATTTCTCCTACCTGGAGATTTTTTTTTTTTTTTTTAGTTTTTTGTATGTGTAGAGTAACAGTGTTCATCACATTTGAGTTTGGACCACTGTTTCCTCAAGTATTCTTTCTCTGTTGTCTCACCTTCTGGAATTCCCAAGATTTGTATGTGGATACGTTTAGTGGTATCTCACAGATTTCAAAGATTTAATTTTTTTTTCTTCAGTTTTTATTTTCTGGTCTTCAGATTAGATATTCTCTATTAACCTTCCTGAAAATTCACTAAATCTTCTGCTATTCAAAAGCCATTCTATTTCATTTGTTATACTCTTCAAACCCAGAATATCCATTTGGTTTATTTTTATAATTTGTATTTGTATCAATATTCTCCATTGATAGATATTATTCAGATACTTTCCTTTAGTTATTTGGTCATGGTTATTTAGTTATTTGATCATGTTTAAAATAGCTGACTTAAAATTCTTAGTAAGTTCAATGTTTGAGTTACTTAGGGGCAAATTCCACTGACTTATATTGTGTGTGTGTGTATTGGCCATACTTGCCTACTTCTTTGCCTATCTTATATATTTTTTAAGCTGGATACTCTGATATAATGTAGCAATCAGATTACCCTCTGCTTGGTGTTTATCATTGTCGCTATTGTTTTTTTTTAATGTTGTTGTTATTGTTGTTTGTTTGGGTAGTGACTTTCCTATACTAATTCTGCAAAATCTATGTTCTTTGTCATGTATAGCCACTGAAGACTCTTCAATTAGGCCAATGGTCAACTAATGATTGGATATTGATTTTCTTAAAACAATAAGACTCTCAATTTTTGCTGAAGGTCTATGTGGCATGCATTCGGTGCTCCAGCAGGCAGTTTATAACACTGCCTTATTCTTCACTTCCTAGTTGCACAGAGCCTCAAGGTCAGCCAGAGGAAAGATATTAAGATAGCATCAAATCTCTTTTCAGCATATGTCCAGCCCTGTGCATGAATGTGGTTTCTAGATTCCCAATATGTCAACACTTTTCCTTTTTTTTTATATGTCAAAACTTTCCAAAGCACTTATATTTATCTCACGCCACAGCTTTTCCTTTTAAGTTTTGCAGTTAGTTTCTTGTTAGCCCAAGCTTCATCACCACCTGAAGCAGTTACAATATTAAACCAACTGACACTGATTTTTCCCAAACACACCATAGAAAAGAATTGAGCAAACTCTAAATCACTTCTAATACAAATAAGCCTGGTGTGAGGTATTTCAAGTAACTGCCAGATATGTGAAATAATAACAATTATTTAGGTGGTTGGGAAAGCTCCAAACCTATTCTTCTGTCCCCAACAGGTATTTGGCAGCTGGTTTTCATGGCTACCATTATAACAAGACTGTTGGTTTGTAAGGCTCCCTTGGAGCTAGGAACACAGAAGGGGAAAAGGGCAATTTAACATTTCATAAAGCTCAGTCTTACTGAGATTCAGCTATTTTTCTTGAATAAATATCCCTTAGATTATTGCCAGTCTTTGACTAATTCACAGAATTCTGTAAAAGTTGACGTTAATAATTTTAACTGGCATTCTCATGCTTTTTTTATAGAGAAGTAAATTTTTGGAGTTAACTAACCTCATTATTCTGGAAGTGCTTTCCTATATACTGTTTTTAAATTTCAGTACTGGCTAATAAAGCTTCGTCGAAACCAAAGACCTAAGGCTCTAAATAATAGCCTTAGCATAAAAATATCCTTTAAATCCAGTGTTAATCCTAAAGTTTACTTATTCAGCTCTCTCTCTATAATACAGAGATGGATATAGATAAGGTCTGCGTCAGAGACAAGAGAGTGATATTTAAAGAAGTGACTCATACAGTTGTTGGGGCTGGTGGCAAGTCTGAAATCCTGGGCAAACTGGCAGCCTGAAGATTCAGGTAGAGGTTGATGATCTAGTCTTAAATTCAAAGACTGGAAACTCATGCTGAGTTTCTATGTGGCAGTCTGGAAGTAGAATTCTTTCTTCATTGGGAAATAGCCTTTGTTCTTAATGTCTTTAACTAATTAGGTAAAGTCCATCCACATTAGGAAGAGTTATCTCCTTCAGCTAAAGTAAAATTATTTTAAATGTTACTCACATCTAAAAATACTTCTCAGCAGCATTTAGTGTTTCACCAAACCACTAGTCACCATACTGTAGACACACTGAAATATAATATTAATCATCACACTTGCACAGGAAGGCAGGGTTGAAATGGGATTCAAGGCTGCTTCCAGTGACTTCAGACCCATATCTCCAGTTCTCTTGGGTGTTCCTATCCTTGTTTTGGCTTTATCTTCAGACAGGTAAGTGCCACAGTATTCTCAGACATCTCTCTCATTCGTGCAGGACAAATCCTGAAGAAGAAAATCACAGCTTCCACTAGTTCACACAAAACAAACAAACAAACAAACAAACAAACAAAAAGAATGTGCTCAAATCTCTTTCAAATATCAGCTATAGTGCATTGCATTGGGCAAATGTGTTCACCTACTCATCTGAGAGTTAATCTCTCTCTGGTAAGATAGGATTGACCTTAGTTCGACAAGGTCCATCCTTGTAGATGAGGCTAGGGTTAGCTCCCCTGAGTCCCTTGTATGGAAAAGAATAGGTGACTGAACAAATTGGAGCTCTCTTGGAAATGCTAAAGGGGAATGGATACAAAGTAGCAATCTGCAATGTCCCTCATCCTCTGCAAACCAAAACTGGTTCTAAAGACAGCAGCAAAAACAACAGCAGCAGGAGCAGTCACAGCAAAACTCATCAAATGGACAAACCACAGACAGAAATAATTAAATAAGAAGAGAAATGCCTAAACTAGCACTGTGAGAAATAAAACTGGGGCATGACTATAGCCAGAAAAGTTTTAATTATTCAAGAATACTTTGAACAAATTATACCAATATTTTATTTTAAGCTTATTTATTTTGTCATGAAAAGAATGTTTAGAAATTTACAAACTAAAAGTACTTATTTTAAAAACTGTATTTATTTTTAAATGAGTAGAAAGCCTAAGTAAAACAATGGAATAGAGAAGTTAAATTATTGTCACCTCTAGTTTTTAATCAAAAAGACCTAGTTACAGACATGGTTTTACAAACAAGTTCTGCCAACCTCCAGAAGGATGAGAAAGAGATAATTGTGAGATGATTCAGGGAATTTGAAAAGGGATGAAATTATTCATTTCATTATATGAGTGTAGTGTAACATTGATACCAAAATAAGACAAATAGAGACAAAAAATAGAAAAGTAAAGCCTGATCTAATTGATGAGCATAGATGCAAAAATCCTAAATAAAGGACAGCAAATTAAAACTAGCAAAAGATCATTACTAGGCAAATTTGGTTCCAAGTGTGCAGACATTTCAACATTATAAATCTATTCATGTAAATCACTCTGTTAATGGATTTATCTAGAAAAAAAACACAAAACATAAGAGAATACAAGAAAATATATAAAAAATAAAATTAACACACATTAATGATGAAATATTCTGAGTTATTTAATACACACGAGTGATAAAAGTTTTGAGGAGAGGGGTAAAAAAAAACACAAAACTAAAATGAAATATTTTTTTTTTACAAAACCTATAATAAACTTCACACTTACAGTTCTATTTTACACTATAGTGTTTCAATTAAATTTAGAAGGAAACCAGTCATAACCATTATAACACTTAGTGTTCTATTATCAAACAGAATCAGTGCCAGACTCCTTAAAGGGATAAAGACTGGTTTCATTCAGAAACTTGTAATATGGGAAGAGAGACCTCTGTATCCAACCAGGCTCAATTTTGAATACAATAAGAAAGCTGAGGATTTATAGCTAGGAAAAAGATGTGTGGAGTGTGGTTCAGTGGATGGAAAATTGCTAAAAAAAAAAAAGAGATATTAAATGTTAGAGGGGAGTCAGGCTGAGGCAGGCCAGGAGGACCAGATATGAGGAGGGGAAGATGAGGAATTTGATTAGATATTGAGACTAATCACATAATAAGGGTGGGGGAGATTTCCTCTAAACTAGCAGCAGGGCTCTTGCTCAAACTAGGAGCTGCATATCTGGCAAGGATAGAGGCCAAGTTCAAGGCCTTGCTAGAAACAACCTCACTAAAGTTTGGTCAAGCACAGCATCTTGTCACCATTATTTTATTAGAAATTCAAGACAATGAAACAAGCAAAAAAAAAAAAGTAGCAGAAAATTTGAAAAGAAAAAGCTAATTTCTCATTGCTTTAGAATTTTACTCTGTCTATCCAGAAAATGCAAAGGATTCTACAGACAAATTGCAGATCATGCTGATTTGCTGGATACATTCAAAAATGGGAATGCCAACAGCATTGTAAAAACAGTAACCACTTAGAAAAATAAAAATGCCAGTAAGATATTTTATCTTTTCCTATCAAAAAAAGTCTATTTATAAAAATGATCTTGGAAAAAATTATAAAAACATTATTGAAATACATGAAAGATGAAGCAAAAAAAATGAAATAGCCCATTTCATAAATAAGGAAAAGGATGGGCTAGAGACAGAATATTGGAGATTTTGATGTGTTATCCACAAAAGAGGAGGTGTAGGATTTTGTGGAAAATACATAAAAGTGAGAATTTAAAAGGTAAGAACCATGACAGAGATTGGTAATTGGAACCAAGAGACTAGACTTTTAATGAGCGAATGGCCCACAGTATAAACAATAACTTAGTGAAACTAACATATAGTAAAACAAGAACAGCAGAAGCCCATTGTTTTTGGCAGGATGTTGAGCATCAGATGATTTTGTCAGTTGTTGCACCGCAGCATGAGTTATGGCAGATTTAATGCCTTGAGTTATCAGGCAATGAGAGAGATGATGTCGCGGAGCGGACGATGCCTGTAAGAAGATTGGCTGAGAAAGGCAGGTGTGAGGAAGGCACAGAGAAGCAGCAGCAAAAAAGAAAGCTGGGATGAGGGAAAGGGGATATTATTATTGTTGTTGTTTAAGAATAAGAGGTTTCTGGGCTGCCTGGGTGGTTCAGATGGTTGAGTGCCTTTGGCTCCAGTAGTGATCCTGGGGTCCTGGGATTGAGCCCCACATCAAACTCCCTGCTCCGCAAAGGAGCCTGCTTCTCCCTCTCTCTCTGTCTCTCCTACAGCTTGCACTCTCTCTTTCAAATAAATAAATAAAAATTAAAAAAAATAAGATGTTTCTAATCTTAAAGGAAAGAGTTAATGAGGGAGAGTTGTAAAGAGAAAAATATTTATGAAGTCAGTTCTTAGAGGTTACAAAATCCATGAGCAAAAGTGGAATGCAAGTGCATGTTCATGCTCCATCAGAGTTGTTAGATAGAACCATTTAAGAATAAAGCGTAGTCTGCGAATTGGACCAGTACTCCTCCAGGGGTGGTTCATAGACCAGCAATATCAGCAATATTCGGTCCACTGACCTAGTATCTCTGTGTCTGGAACGCAGAAATCCACCTTGTAACAGGATCCCTGGGTGACTCCTTTATTTTTTCCCTAAGATTTTATTTATTTATTCATGAGAGACACAGACACAGAGGCAGAGATACAGGCAGAGGGAGAAGTAGGCTCCCGCCAGGAGCCTGATGTGGGGCCTTGGTCCCAGGACCCCGGAGTCACCACCTGAGCCAAGGGTCAGGTGGCTCAACCACTGAGCCACCCAGGTGCCCCTCCCTCAGTGATTCCTATGTATTTTATATTTTTTGTAATATCATGAGTGATAGTTCACAAAGAGGTCTGAAAAACCTTTTTCAGACAAGAATTTTAAATCTACCATTATACTCATATAATCAAGGAAATACAGCACCAGAAAAGTGAACAGGAATTTGAAAAGATGACCTTCCTATTTCAGGCTTTCATCAAGAGAGGTAAATGTGAAATCAGTTTTCCTTTTCACATAATCTGCACTGCCATTAGCTCTATTAACTGTATTTAGTAGTTCCAATTTGTATGTTATGTATTTATATATTTAAATGCATGGGATATACATACATATATATATACATATATATATATATGCAATCTGATAAGAAAAAAAATCAGGTATCTTAGAAAGCCAACATTTCAAAATATTTCTACAACACATACTGAGCAAACCTTTAAAACATTAGATTAAAATTATCATAAATAAGGAGTCCTTATTATGAAATATAACAAATACATATAATACATCATATACATATGAAATAATAATTATTGACCTGTTTCCCATTGGATTTGCCTCTCTATGCAATAACAACTCAGTCTTGAGAAGGGTAGCACAAATTGAAGATGAGATTTGCTGGCCCTTTATTAGCCTTTACATAACTTTTTGGTCCTTTCCACTCTGATTTCACAAAAAGTGTCTTTTGTTTCTATTATCTACTGCTAAATATTCTCTTAAATAAACATGACTTTTTGACCCTTAGTTAATATCGGTGGCAGAAACGGTTCTCCCAGCAACCAACCACAGGTCTGATTGTTCTTTACGAAGGGAAACTTCCACTTCTCTAATCAACCAGACAAGAAAGGGATGTTCTGGCTTTTCATCTACTGCCTTTCCACCATATTAAATATGTAGTCTGAAATATGTGATGGTAGAGGATTACATAAATACCATAAAACATGGTGATTCTACTACTGGGTATTTACACAAAGAAAACAAAACCACCAATTTGAAAAAAGTATATGCACTCCTGTATTTATTGCAACATTATTTAAATCACCAAGATATGGAACCAACCCATTTGCCCACCAATAGTTGATGGATAAAGAAGATGTAAGAGATGTATATATATATATATATTTTCATTAAGATATTACTCAGCCATAAAAAAAGAATACAATCTTGCCATTTGCAACAACATTAATGGATCTTGAGGGAATAATACGAAGTGAAATAAATCAGAAAAAAAACAAATACCATATGATTTCACTCATGTGTGAGATCTAAAAAACAAACAAGGGGGATCCCTAGGTAGCTCAGCGGTTTAGCCCCTGCCTTCCGCCCAGGGTGTGATTCTGGGATCGAGTCCCGCATCAGGCTCTCTGCATGGAGCCTGCTTCTCACTCTGCCTGTGTCTCTGCCTCTTGCTCTCTCTGTGTCTCTCATGAATAAATAAATAAAATCTTTATAAAATAAAAAACAAAAAAATGAACAAAGGAAAAAAGAAGACTCCTAAATACAGAAAACAAAATGATGGTTATCAGAAGAAGGTGGGTCAGGAGATGGATGAAATAGATATAGGGGTGTAAGACGTGCAAGTTTCCAGCTGCAAAATTCAATCATGAAGATGAAAAATACAGCATAGGGAATGTAGTCAATAAGATTGTTATGATTTCGTTTCATGACAGATGGTGACTACACCTATTTAGTGAGCACTGAGTAATGCATACAACTGTGGAACATTATGTTGTACACGTGAAACTATATAACAATGAATGATAGTTATACTTCAATAATAATTAATTAATTAAAGGATATAGAAAGGAAGAAACTGAAATATGTAATAGTAGAGCATTAGAGAAATATATGTAGGAAATTTATGGAAATAAAACTTGGAACAATGACAACTTAGCCATAAGTCTTGCTAGATAGAAAGTCCAAATTAGAGGTCAACTTAATCAGACCCAATACACCTTCCCATTTATCCAATATTTTGCAATGTCTGTTTTAACATTGAATTTTTAATAGAATTTACTACTAATAAGCCATCTATACATAAAAGTTCTAAAATAATTTATAGTGGCCTTATTATCATGTAAATCTTATGGGAAATAACTTTCAGGAAAAAATATGTATTTCAAAATTAGAAGAAATAATAGAATATAGATATATAAAATGAGTAAGTTTGGACTTAAAATGATCATAGGCACTAAATTTTTTTTTTTTGCAAACTTTAAAAGAAATGCAAGAACTGATACAGATTTTAAATTAGACACTAGAAAGGCACGTAGGTGGCTCAGTCGGTTAAGCACTCTTGATTTTAGCTTGGGTCATGATTTCAGGGTCCTAAGATCCACCCCTACATTGGGCTCTGTGCTGGGCAGGGAGACTGCTTAAGAGACTCTCTCTCTCTCTCTCTGACCCTTCCCCCTCCCACTTGTGCACACACACTATAAATAAATAAATAAATAAATAACTATTAGATGCTAGAAATAGAATTAGTTTGAGAATAAGTAAGAATAAGCCATTTATTTTTGTATGTGATAAGAGGTAAATCACCTTAAGAAAGAATAATAAGCCAGAACCAGTTAGTTTCAAAGATGAGAAAATAAGATGTTCTTGCCTATGATCTGGACCTTATTCAAAGTATAATATCAAAATAAATTTCTTTATCATATTATGAGGTGTGATTGTGCCAAATATAACGGGAAATTTTTTTCTGTACTGTGTGACCTATCACATATATCCAGAAACATTTAATCTTGGAGATGATATTTTAAATAGGTGACAGGGAGAAAAGAGGTAACATACAATTTAATATTAAACCTTAGAGACAATACCAGGATAAGCTTGATGAACAACAGGCAATCTTAAGATTAAAAAATATTAATAATATTCAATTTTCAAAACAGTTTTTTTCGTCTGCTTCAATAACTATAGAAATGCATATGCTGTAAATAGCATAATGTTGATTTAATATTTATTAATAAAATGATAGATTCTTGTATCCATTGATGGTGATTTAATATTAGGTCTATTCTACAAGGACTCTCAAATTGATTTCATTGTTTCTGCATAAACTGCACAACTGCACTGAAACCATTTTCAATCAAATATGTAACTAAGAAATGTTATAATAAGTAATTTAGTTTCTTTGTAAATAATTGTAAAAGGATGTTATTTGGCTTCATTTAATTGGAAGTGAATCTCCTAGATACATACTTATTAAAATTATTATGGTTTTTTTTTTTGGATAAATAAACCCTTTTATCTTAAAGCACTCCATTTTATTGATGTGCTTATTTCTGATATTAATACACCAGCTGTTTTTATACTTGAAGTTTTCATGATCTATATTTTTCAATCATTTTACTTTCAATTTCAGCCTATGTCCTCATATATCAAGTACCTCTCTTTTAAATAGAATTACCTGAGTCTTCCTTTTTTTTTTTAAACACAGATTGGCAATATCTATCTTCTTAATTGGACTTTTAAATGTTTTTTAATTGCTTAGTCCAACTATATTTAATGTAATTATATATGTGATTGAATTTAGCTTTATCATCTTGTGGTTTGTTTTCCATTTGTTTTATTTATTTTCTCCTTTACAGCCTTGTCTTGATTAATCAAATGCTTATTTTCAGTATTCTTCTTGTGTTTTAGCTGTCTCACTTTGGGTTTTTTGTTTGTTTATTAATTAGTGTTGTAGAAATTGTAATACCACCCTTAACCTTCCACAATCTGCCATGAGTTAGCATCTTATCACTCTTTGTTGAATGAATAAATCTTAAAATATTATATTTCCATTTGTATCTCCTCTCATTTTTTGTGCTACAATCATATATGGTTTACTTCAAAGTACACCATAGCACATGTTTATAATTTTTGCTTAAAAATATCAATTGTCCCCCTCTATTAAACAATGTTTGTATCAAAGGAGATAAACAAATGAAAATGATTGTATTTCTAACAGAAAGTGATAATGGAAAAAAAATATCAGAATCTCTAGAACATATTAAAAGCATTGATCACGGGAAATTTGATGCTGCTTTACACATTTATAAGTAAAAAAAAAAAGAAAAAGAAAATTAATGTAAATGAATTAAGCTCTCAGCCCAAAAACCTAGAAAGGGAACAACAAAGTAAACCAGAAGTCATAGATGGAGAATAATAAAAGAGAAAACTAAAGTGAAACTAAAGTGACAGGGAATAGAAAAAAGAGTAAAGTTAATAATGAATGGATAAAAATCCTGGTGTTTGAAAATGTGGTTAAATATATATGTCACCACCTAACTTGGTTAATTAGTAAATTAGTAATGTAATTTAAAAATATATTACTAAAGAACAAAAGTACAAAATAAGAAATAAGCAAGAAGGGTGAATAACCATTGATAAAGAAGAAAATATATATGTTTTTAAACCTTAAGAAGCTATTTTGAAGACTTCTATGCATATGAACATGAGCACCACATCAGAAGGGGTAGGTTTTTGTTTTCATTTTTGTTTAATTCAAATTAGTTAAAAAAGAGTGTAGTATAGGTTTTTTAAGTAAAATTTAGTGATTCATCCTTATACATAAATGCTCATCACGAGTGCCCTCCTTAATGCCCACCACCCATTTAGCTCATTCCCCACCCACCCCCCCTCCAGCAACCCTCAGTTTGTTCTCTGTCATTAAGAGTCTCCTTCTCTGGGAAGGGATCATGTCTTAGTGAAATACAGACTAAGACAATTAACCCACTGGAGGCGGAAAGCCTAGACAACCAATGTCTATGGATGACATAGAAAATCTTACTCCGGAACTACAGATGTTTCACAGGAAATTCTACCAAATCCATAAGGATCAAGTAGCTCTGATACTCTATAACAGAGCCTCTGATTTTGTGCTACACAACTAGAGTAGTTCCAACAGAGAGAGAAAGAGAGAGAAAAACTCTAAAAAATAAGTCCTGTTGGGTTGGCAATGGGCAAGTGGTAGGGAATTAGAGGTCCACCGCCAGCCGCCCTTTAGACTTATTAATTTCACACCTGTTACACTATTTTATTCTGTAACCAGAAAATTCAAAGAGATAGAACAACAAAATATACCCAAGAGAAGCAAAAGTAAGCAATAAAGAAAACACACAGAAATAAATAAGAAAACAGATGAAAACTATATAACTAATAAATTAATTCAAGAGTAATTTCTTTGAGGGAAATAACTAAAGAGTTATTCTATCAGATAAGTTAGACAAGAAAAAGAGGAAGGAGAATAGTAACTACACAAAATAACAAATTAAATAAGGAAATAACCACATGTGTGAGAGGAATCAATTGGAGTATCATAGACTACTTTGCTCAATCCTAGTATAATAAATTTGAAACAGAGAAAATGAATAATTTCCTAGCTTATAAATCGTCAGGTCTGGCCTTAAGAGACTAAATAAAAATCTGAATGATCCGATCATCATATAATACATAAAATGATGTATTAAAAATCATCCCATAAATAGGAATGTGCTCAGAAAATTTCTAAAAAGCCTTGAAGGAACAGCAAATTCTAACACTTTAAAAATTATTCAGAACGCAGAAAAAATAGTTTCCAAAATGTTTTTCTGCTACATAGAAATCCACAAAAACTACAGAACAATCTTTTAGGTACAAATCCTCAATAAAATATTAGTAAAAAATTAAAGCAGCATATTAAAATAATAATAATAATCTACAGTTTTATTTTCTTGTTTTATTTTAATTTTTTTTAAAGATCTTATTTATTTCTTTGAGAGAGAGAATACAAGACCAGGGGGAGGGGCAGAGGCTGAGGGAGAAGCTGACTCCCCGTTGAGCCGGGAGCCCAGGTGGGGCTGGATCTCAGGACCCCAAGATCATGATCTGAGCTGAAGTGAGACACTTAACTGACTGAGCGATCCAAGCGCCCCTTTGGTTTTATTTTTGATAAACTTTGGTTTGGATGTTTAAAAAAATATTTTATTCATCTATGGAGGTAAAAACATAATGTCCTTTAGAAATGTTGGTATATCACATTAATATAGTCATGTGGGAAATTTCATTGATAGAAGAAACCATACTTTTCATAGTGTTTCATAGAAACATAAATACAGGTGCCAGTTAAAACTGGATTTAAATCCCATTTCTGATACTTCTTGTTGGCTAACTCTAGATAAGCTTGTTGTTTCCCTGCGGTATGTAGTGTGTTCTTTTTTCTTTTAGGTTTGTTTTGTTTTAAGATTCCCCCTTCTTTTTTGGTTTTCAGCAGTTTGACTTTAATCTACCTAATGATTATTTTCTTTCTAATTATTTTTGGAGGGAGTTCACTGGGATTCTGGGTTTGGTATATTTGATCATAGTTGTGTGATTTATATACCTATTATTTTTCAAAAAAAAAACTGTTGCCCCAGGCTCTCTCCTGTCTTTTGAGGTCTCAAATTACACATAATTTAGGCTGCTGGGTATTTTTTCTTTTTCAGTTGTTTTTCTCTATGAGCTTCAAGTTGGATAAGTTCTAATTGACCAGTTCTTAATCTGCTTTTAACAACACTGATCCTTTCTTCTGCGGCAGACAGCCTGCTTTTAAGCCTATCTAACATTTTTATTTCAGATATTTTACTGCTTTCTGATTTCCATTTGATCATTTTTAGAGTATTCATTTCTCTTATAAAATTCTGTATTACCCATTCCTCCTATATAAAAAATTAAACTTGTTTTAAAGTCCTTTGCATTAATTCCAATGAGTTGGTACTCAGAATGTACGTCTATTGGCTTCCCCCCGCTCCCCTTTATTAGACATGCATTTTCTTGTTCCTTTCTGTTTAATTTTGTTTAATTCCAGATATTATTTAAAGATTTAAAAATGCAGAATGGAGCATATTTTTAGATTGTAATTATTATTTTCACAGAGATCACTAGCTCTCTCCTGTAGCCCGCAGTTATGATGAGGAGCTATTTGGATTCCTCCATGATTGAGCTGAACTAGGACTGGACCACACTTTTATTTAAATTAAGTACATTTAAAGTGAACTAATCTTTAAACTCTATGCTGGCATCGCCAAAAGGCTGAACTTCTGATCTGAGATGATTGGAACTGGGAGGGAAATGTTCCAGCTTCAGTTAGTTTTTCTTCAACTTTGTATTCAATTTTGTCAGGACCCCAGAATCCAAGCACACTGAGAACACAGGACAGTACGTAAATTCTCTTTGATTTACTGCCTCTTCACTACTGTTCCTCTGTTACAGTCTGATGGGAGGGTAGCAGAGACACACTGTGATTAAGCTATTTACTTCCCCATTTGGGGCTCTCTAGGTATGAACCCATTCTTCTAGCTTATGCTGCCACTCAAAGCTTAATTTATGTCTTCTCAGTCCTGCATATTTTCCAGTCTAGACTTGATGACAGACCCACTTTTCTGATCCCTAATCCATCGATGATACCATGGATTTCTGCTAACGTGAAGGATTTGTATTTCTACTTAATCAACCAGACCTTTCTCGTACCCACAGCTTATCTCATAGCAATGTATGATTTCATTTTATCCATTAACCCTTTTTTCCCTCTTTTTGTTAAAAGTGACAACCATTAACATTTTACTACATTCTAACTAGAAGTGATAATGGTATCCTTAATTTTTAACTAATAGCATAAAATGTCATTATTATAATGTAATAAACATTATGTATTTAAACAATTTCCTTTAGAGACTCATCTTACTTCTATGTAACCTCAGATGTTAACATCTTCCTCATTGTTGTGGGAGTTTACCAAGTAATCTGCCATTTAAAGGATTGATGTTATGTTAATTGATAGCACTCATATCCTATCATTCCATGATTTGTCATATATTTTACTAAGATCTTTTAATAAATAAACCTTATCGGTAATAATGAAATAAAGTAAAACATTTGATGTTATCTCCCAGAGTGTTGTACACCCATGTTGTGGACGAATTATAACTGTGGTTTTCTGTTCCAGAAACAAAGACGTCGGTAAAAGGAGTTATTTTTTCTATGAAATAATTTTTAAGGAATGTGTATACTAGCAACCCCATTGTATCATTATAAATAATTATGTTAAAATATCATTTCCTCTATGACATTTTCATTCCTTAAACAACTTATATATGCCACTAGTTAAACTTCATTTGTCACATAGGATGATTTCAATGAGTTGTAATAAAAAATTGTTGTACTATAGTCTGTTACATGCTTATTTGTGAAATGTTTTGACATCTCATTGAGTCTTCTTAAAACCAGTATCATTGCTCAATTGGACAGAGATATAACTTCACTTGAGTTTTTTAATCAGTGTATTAATAACCCCACTCACATTTACTAAGATTAATTTTCCTTCAATATTCCATGGCTTATCAGGGTTATTACTTCCTCCTATTTTCACATAAGATTGATGTTTTTATCTTGCTGATTAGAAGACTTTTAAATATTCCAAAGATAATATTCAATAGTTTTCCTCTGTATGTCAGAAGTAAGATATGTCTTTTCAAATTTTTTTAGTAAATGTGGGCAAAACATTTGCTTAATCTTGACAGTTTGCTTGCTTCATTAAAAGCAATCTTTTTTTTGACATAGGAGAAACTGTGCACAAAGATATAAAAATAAATTCAATAATTCAATGGAATGTCAATCTTAAACTTTATGAGAGGTTTTCAAAAATATAGTTATATATAGAATAATCAGAAATGTGACAACAAAAAACGAAGACTTGCACAATTTTCTTCAGTTGGTAGCTCAAATACTTAGTCATTGAAATAATTTTCCAAAATAGTAAATTCTTGGAAAAGTTCCAAGCAAAAATATGTATGCATTCCTGGACAATTCACTAAATAATAAATACCTCAAAATATAATTTTTTGATATCAAAAATGGATAATCATGGAGATTTTTACATACATAAATGTTCTGGAGACATCTTATTGTTAAGCAGGATGCACGAAAATTCTTTTAAGAAAAAGATTTTCTCAAATATCATGGGCCACCTAGAACCTCACATCCACACACAAAACATAATTGTACCTTTCAGGCATTGGGACACTAAAGAGTTAAGTGATTTTCCACATTTTATTGTAGAGACATGGCCACTTAGAGAATCATGGCTTAAATAAATTAATAAAAGCAGAAATCACACATGTTAAATTTTTCAATGTAAAAACAAAAGAACTGGAAATTATTAAACAAAGGATATAGTGTTAGGTACTGTCCAGGACTAATAGTATGTCGAGAGAAACCAGTTCATTTTCTCAGCAGTGCTTCTTCCACAGATATGAGGAAAATCCATATAAATTATTTCACTGTGAAAGCAACTGAATCATGCTGAGTTTTATGAAGGAGCTCTTTAAACATTATCTCTATTTCCTCTGTGGTAATTGGATTCTATTTCTCCTAGAATATATTTTGGATTTTGGGGTTTTTTTGTTTTGTTTTGTTTTTTAGCCTTATCAGGGAATTCTTTGTTTTGTTCAAATCAACCAGTAAAAAATCTCTACGATGTATAAAATTATATATAAAATGTAGAAAATAAAAATATATATATAGAAAATCCCCAATATTTGTCCTTCATTTGATATCATGCCAATATATGTAAGGGAAAGTATTGTTCATGCGGAAAGAGGAAAAATGATTTGGGCAATGACCTAATTAGCCAGGCATTAACATTCAAAGACCGGTAAACCATTTTAGTCAGAAAAGCAGTATTGAAAGAGTTCGTCTAAAGCTGGGATGTATATGCTTCATTTTCCACTTCCTGTCAGGTTTCATGCACAGCCTGACTATTCTCAATCATGATTCTCTCTGCCTTCTTTCACAGAAGAAAGATTATTAGGAGTGGTACTAAAGAAGCTCAGGGAATGGCTATGCCAACAGCAAATTTTCACCATGAAAAATAATAGAAATGACAAGGCTTAAAAAAATGCATTGGATTTCCAAATAATTTATAAGAAAGTCTACCCTAAATATTTCCAGAACGATCAGGCTTTGCAAAATATTAAACAATGTCCTGTGTATGGGCGTCACCATCTAGTTAGCCTGTCGAATTCTGTTCAGTAATTTGTTCTCTTCAACTCTTTCATCTCAGGAAGGGCGATAATCATTTGGATTCCTCTTTCTCTAATGACCTCCTCAGCCTACTTTTAACAATGGAAGAAGAAACTCATATATGGGTTAAGTCAACTGGTTGGATCTCCGTAAGTTTCCCAGTTTCAGTTACGTTTGAACATCATGTAATCATGAACTTAACAAAAGCAGTCTCTCAGTCATGAAAAATTCTTTCCCAAACCTTGTTTTTGTTTTGTTTAAAGAATGTAATTTAATTTAGATTAATTTAATTTAATTTAAACGTGCAAGACCAAGCACAGGCACTTTCCAAAAACAATGAAGCCAGGCCAGGAAATCACTGAATGCTTGGAGAGAAGAGCTCTGATGGGGGCAAGGCCATGCCCGGTTGTCATGGCACAAGCACTGGTCTTTGGCAGCTCTGGCATTTCTTCCCCTATTTCCGCCACCCCATCCAGAGACCCCAGATCTCACAATTCCGGATCGAAGAGACCTGGAAAATTACAGGCATTTGAACACAGCAAGTTGCTTTCAAACCTGTTCTGCAAGATCATGCGACACAAGGGTCTGTTCTCGCTCCTGGGTGAAGCCTTCCTGTCCTAGGAAATAATCGGGGTTCTGGAAGGAGTTTGCTTCCCGACTGAGTGCACGTCCCAAGTTGGCAGGTTTTGCCCCCGTGGATCCGAGGATGTGCTGGGAAGCCCTCCCCGGCCTCACCGAAGGGCTGAGAGCCGCAGCCCGCGGCCTGGAGACTGCATGCACCCTGGGGCTGCAGGCCGTGCACTTGGAGAGCTTCCCCCAGCATCGCACAAGGAGGCTCTAACTCCTGAGCGCAGGAGCCTGTGCTGCCCGGGGCTCTGTATATGCTGCCCGGGCTCTGCATACTACTGGTGAGCCGCGCCCTGGGACTTAGGCTCCCAAAAGCCTCCTCCAGGCCGGGGGACTCAGAGGTTGAGCATCTGCCTTGGGCTCAGGTCGTGACCCGGGTTGCGGCATCGAGTCTTGCATTGGACTCCCTGCATGGGGCCGGCTTCTCCCTCTGCCCGTGTCTCCACCTCTCTCTGTCTGTCTCGTGAATAACTAAATAAAATGAAAGAAAAAAAGAAGAAAGAAGAAAGAAGAAAGAAAGAAAGAAAGAGAAAGAAAGAAAGAAAGAAAGAAAGAAAGAAAGAAAGAAAGAAGAAAGAAGAAAGAAAAGGAAGGAAGGAAGGAAGGAAGGAAAAGAAAGGAAGGAAAGAGAAAGAAAGAGAAAGAAAGAAAGAAAGAAGAAGAAAGAGAGAGAAAGAAAAAGAAAGAAGAAAGAAAGAAAGAAGAAAGAAAGAAAGAAAAGAAAGAAAAGGAAGGAAGGAAGGAAGGAAAAGAAAGGAAGGAAAGAAAGAAAGAAAAGAAAGAAAGAAAAGAAAGAAAGAAAGAAAGAAAGAAAGAAAGAAAGAAAGAGGAAGAAAGAGAGAGAAAGAGAGAAGAAAGAAGAAAGGAAGGAAGGAAGGAAGGAAGGAAGGAAGGAAGGAAGGAAGGAAAAGAAAGGAAGGAAAGAGAAAGAAAGAAAGAAAGAAAGAAAGAAAGAGAAGAAGGAAGGAAGGAAGGAAGGAAGGAAAGAGAAAGAAAGAAAGAAAGAAAGAAAGAAAGAAAGAAAGAAAGAAAGAAAGAAAGAAAGAAAGAAGAGAGAAAGAAAGAAAAAGAAAGGAAGAAAGAGAGAGAGGAAGGATGGAAAGGGCCTGCGGGGCGGCCGCGGCCTGGGTTGTTGGGCGCTGCGGCAGGAGCAGTGTAGACCGCGGGGCGGAGAGCGGACACCCTGCAGCCGTCATCACCTGCACCAGCGTCACTGCTGGAAGCTCTGTCCAGGGCGGGCAGCCCTTCTCCTCCTGCTGCTGCCCGCAGGCTCAGCCCCAGGCTCCCCCCTCCCGCCACCCCCCGGATCTGTGTGGACCCCCCCTCCTTCAGGTCCCTGCATCTCCCCCGCCCCTGGACAGCCTGTGGCTGGGGCCGGGCAGCACAGCCTGCAGCGTGCCCAGGAGGTGGGAGGCAGGAGCTCTCCTAGAACATACTGTGACAGTTTTTTGTTTTTTTTTTTATCATTATTTCTAAGAGAAAAAAAAAAGCCTTTTATTTAAAAATGATTATGATATCAGATGTTGGGCAGAGAATACTCTTTGGATTATTTGCATCCTTTACAATGCATTAGGGTTTTCTTTACAAGGTAATGTCTCACCTAGACTTAGCAGGGCTATTCTCAGCTCTTTGTATTGCAGCGTTGATACGAATCTATAAAATCCGCTTTGCCAGCTGTGCTGTCTGCCTCTATCTTCCTTGGTCTGCACTGAGACATTTGCTGGTTTCTTCTACTCTTAGCTCGATTCTATTCCTCCAAGCACCTGTGGCTCTGTGGTCTCTCCTGGAAGACAGCGGTGGGGGAGTGATGATACAGACTCATAGAAATTGGTATATTTTCATCGTGCACTCTACCTTTCAGCCTTATAAGGTGACCTCTGCTTTTTCAGTGCTTCCTGGTCTGAATTCTAACACCAAGTATGAGACTCCTCTTCGCCTTTTCATTGACCTATTTTTGGTTTATATTTGTCATCCTTTCATTTTGAAAATTTCCAAATCCTGTCTCGTAAGACGGGTGTCTCTTGTACGTGCTAAAATGCCAGATTTCGCTTTGTTAGTCACCTAAAATCTTTGTGATGGGTGGCTCAAATAGGCAAAATTCCATGTTTATCTGATCAAATGTTTGCTTTTGGTTCTTTTCATTATTATTATGATTATTATTATTATTATTATTAGACTGTAGTCCGTGGGAACTATTTTATTTGTTTTGCCTCTTCCTCTGTGTAGATCTTCTGGTATATCAGAAGTGAGTCAAGGGAAAAGTACTTTCTGAGTCTCTGCATGTTTATTACAGCCCCCCTGGCATTTTGAAGTCAATCTGGCTGGATATGAAATCTTTAGTTCTTATTTTATTTCCTTGATGAACTTAAATTCACTACTCCATTGTCTGCAGGCATAAACGATGACTGTCAAAAAGGCTGATGTCAGTTCAATTTTCTTTCTTTTCTAAATAGGAGGATCAAATGCTCCTTTCTGCCGGGATATTTCTGCTTTTTTTTCTCTTTTTTTTCTGCTTTACAACCCTGTGCATTCTTTCCTTTTACTCTCCAGTCTCCTGGGTTGGATAATAAATTATCTGGTCACTCCAATTAAAAGCAATTTAAACTTTTTCCATGGATGCTCTGAGGATATCTTCTTCTTTTACTTTAAAATTCAGAAGTTTTACTAAACTATGCCTCAGCATTGGCCACTCAAAGTTGATTTTCCCAAGTATGATGTGTATTCTTTCAATACAGACTTGCAAGGAAACTTTATTTCAGGAAAGTTTCCGTGGACAATAGTTTTTGCTTCTTGTTCTGTTCTGTTGCTCTGGTTCCCTTCCTAGTGGGCCCCTTCACTCAGATGCTATGTCGTGCCGCTATCGCTTTATATCAAGTCATGTCTATCCATGTTTTATTCATCTTATGGCATCATACCTGGTGTTAATCCCCTCTTCTGTTCCATCTCGTTTAATCTTTTTTTCAAAAATGATTTTTACTCATTTCATTAGCAATATTATTTTGTTGTTTTCAAATCTCTTCTTTCTCCAATCTTATTTCTGAGTATTTCTAAGATGGGCTTTGCTTCATAAATATTATTGGTTTTTTTGTAATTTATTCTAATGCACTTTGAAATATTAGGTTGCAGATTGCATCTGCTTTGAAGTCTTGTCGTTCTGGTAAAATATTGCCATTTTTTATGACTCTTATTCTCTTTATTCTTCATATATTGTAGATGAAACTTTTATGGGATCAAACTATAATATTTCCTCTAGTTCGTGTTTAAGTGTGGTGACTTTTTCCTCTATTCTTAGAAGAGGAGGTGGATCTCGGTAACTTTTCTAGCTTCACACCCTATAGCTCTAGATTCTGAAACTTCCTTTTATTGTCACGATACAGTTCCCAAAAATATGACTTCAAACTTTTTTGAAATATTCAAACACAGTTCTCTCTCCAACTTTTGTCTGGATCCTTTTTTCTCTTTTGCCCCTACCGTGTCTGTCTCTCCCACTCACAGAAATTTCACCTCCCCTTGGGTTTTTTCTTAGGGAGATTTTTAGGTTGATTAATTTAGAGCTTTTAGGGCCCAGACTGCTCCAGCACTAACCGTCTCTATAAAATTCCTCAATCACCCGCAAATTGGAGATTGCACATTTCATGGTTTTGTTGTCTTCCTCAGCTTTCCATCTTTCACTTTTGGACATTAACTGTTTGTGAATGTTATGTCTTCTGGCTCACTGGGACATTGGAAGTCACTTTACTTTCTATCCACTTCTCTGCTCACAGCTGCAGGAATGACTCATGTTGTCCCACCTTCTGGTGGTTTGGGGAAAACAAGCCTACCCTTTCAACACATATTGTTGTAGGTGGTGTTCCTGGCTCTTTGACTTTACTATCCTGTATATAGTGAAGGCGTCCTGCCTATATATTGCATAGGAATCTGGAAGGATTTTAAAACCACGCTGTTGTTGCCAATCCCTTGTCCTTCCCCCCCCCCCTTTTTTAGTGGAAGTCATTCTTGCCTTGATTTCCTTAAAGACTGTAAACAGGATTTTGAGTCATTCTCTATGTCCATTAGTTTTCTTTCCCAGGGAACAGTTTCTCATGGTTTCTATTTTGCATATAAACTAGATATAGATATAATTTCTTAATAAAATATATCCCTAATATATGTAAATAATGTATATTACATACATATAACTTTTGTATATATGATTGTGTCTATAAATTTTAATTTGGATATAACTTTGAGTGGAACTAACTTCTCTTTTCTTGTTCTGCTCATGTCTTCATTTCTAGGAGTTTTGCATTACCTTTACCCAGGCTCCCAGAACCCCCAATAAAGTGGCAGATATTATGTTGGCAGCAAAGAGCTCTTGCCCACTGATTTAGCCTGTTGGTCAGTCTGAGGGTTGCCTAACTCTTTCCTGTCTTATATCACCTTTCAGGATAGTGGGTTTTCATCAAAGACTGTGCCAAGGTATGGCCACCATCATTTCCAGCCTTCATTCACAGGCAGAGAGAACTGCCCCAGCTTCCTCCTTTACACAGGGATTTTTGATTCTATTCCCCATTTTGTGACCTATATTCTCCAGAGAGGTGAATTGTTTTTAGAATTCCTATGCCAGCCCCAGTGTCCAAGTGGCCTATAACTCCAGCCTTAAGCTTCTGCTTCATAAAGATATGTCTGGTTCCTCGACTAATTTACTGCTTATTAGAGACTGAGGGTGGATGATGGCAATGGTTGCTAGGAATGTTATTTTCAGGTAAAATCATGGAGCCATCATTATGAGAAAATTTTGTGAAGTACTCCTCTGTGGTTTTATCAAATCATTTTAATTAAGACTAATAAAATATCAGTGTGCTACTTAGCAATCAGTTACTGGTTACCCAAAGGTAAATGGAAACAATGAATAATGCTCAGAGAATAAAAATACAGATATACAAATAGGACATATTCAGAAATATCTTCAAAATATACATTAAAAAAATTCATGCGTGATACATGGGTACATAAAGCACAGGTACAGATTTTTCTAGGTTAAAAAAAATCCATGAGACAGTAATCTGGGTGAAATGGAAATAAATATTTTACCTCAGGGTAAAATATTTTATATAATATTATATAATAATATAAAATATGTTCTCAGGGAGAACATCCTGACATTTCTATTGTCTTTTTTCCCCACTAAGAATTAAATTGGCATTTCTCATAGAACAAAAGTGGCATTCTCTACACAAAGAAGGCTCCCTCTAACGTTCCTGATATCTTAATAAATTACCACCAGTAATTTAATTAGAAATGCATTAGGTGAAGCAAGGTAGTCTGTCCCAACTGGTAAAACTTAGATCAGTTTGTTTTCTGTGATGTGGGAATAATTTAAGGGTGAACCAACACTTCAGAAAAAAATTTCCAGTGAGGTAAACTTAGCTGGGGGCTACAGAGTCAGTGTAGCAATTACCAAGGGGTTCTTTGGGTCAGCGAGGTGAGGTGGCCTGTCACTCAATCTCCGCAGCCTACACGCTTGCTCCTGCACTGAAGATTAGCAGGTCATAAGGATAGCTGCTGCTAGCAACCAGTTCTTGCCACCTTGCAACACTATTTCATTTTTCATGTACTGTTGAGACAATTCAAGGAAATATGTGCCCATATATATTTGTGACTTTGTACCCTCCAATTGGTTGGGTTCTTACCTGATTTTAAATGAAACACCTCTTGATCAACTCAAACTTTAGGATTTAAGTCCTCAGAAATATAACAGTGCAATTATAGAGCAATAGTCCAAAATATTTTTTTCCTTTACCAGTACTAAAAAAATTGAGGACTCATACATAAAGCGGTGCAATATAGCAGTGATTCTCAAAGGCTGATAATACTACCTTCCTCCCATTGCAAATCATTGATACAGCATACCGAGGGGGAAATACGCTGCAGAATATATTTAATATATATATTTTACATTGGTGATGGGTGTATATCTGGGAATACAATAAATATATATATATTTTAAGTGTTTGTGTACATATTTCAAATATGTGGAATGATTTATTACTTGGTAGTGCATTTTTGTTTCTAAATCCTTAAAATGGCATTCAAGGAAGAAGTATTCCCTGGTAAATTATAATGAGCGTTATATAACTAATAATTTATAATTACATGATGAGAGATATTTTACAAAGGTTGACTAAAATATTGTATGAAAGATGATTCACTATTCATTTTCAAGCTATAGAACTTAGTTCCACTACGCATTAATATTTAAGGAATGTAAATTAGACATCTATTTACTATCTCATGATTAGTGATAGACTTTAACTCTAATTTCCTGACTCTAAATTTGACTTACTTTTCAAAGTTCCTAAGTGCATAGGCACAGAAGGGAGAGTAAGCAGGACTTAGGTGGTAAGTGATAAAAAACAGTGGATATTCATAATAACTGATAGGTCAAGATCAAGGCTGCTACATCTGAAATCAAAGTGCAAATTATTTTTTAGCTTAATGGTTAAAGGACAATGTTATCTCTGTATAAAGTACATTGAAATCACATATTTTTGTTAGAAACATTATTAGGTAATTGAAACTTAAGAGGAAAATCTATTTTGCAAGGAAAAAGTATGTACTGAAATACAATACTTATTATTTTTTTTTTAAATTTTTATTTATTTATGATAGTCACACACAGAGAGAGAGAGAGAGAGAGAGGCAGAGACACAGGCAGAGGGAGAAGCAGGCTCCATGCACCGGGAGCCCGATGTGGGATTCGATCCCGGGTCTCCAGGATCGCGCCCTGGGCCAAAGGCAGGCGCCAAACCGCTGCGCCACCCAGGGATCCCTAATACTTCTTATTTTTATAAGGAACACTGCCTGAGTATCAGCCTTCAAAGATTATGAAGTAATAATGTCCTATTTAAGCAGAAATGTTAAAAAAAAAAAAACAAAACAAGATTTATAGCTCACAATTTGAGAATTCTTTAGTCTCAATGGAGCATTGAAAGAGAAAAAGATATTTCATGGAACATTTAAAGGATAGATTTCAATAACATTGTTACTTCATTTATAATGGATATTTGGGGATTGCCAGTGTCTCTCATTACATAAGAAAATAAATTCCTGAAGATTTATTTATTTATTTATTTATTTATTTATTTATTTATTAAGACAGAGAGAGAGAGAGAGAGAGAGAGAGAGAAAGCATGAGATGGGGGAGAAGCAAAGAAAGAGGGAGAAGCAGACTCCAGACTGAGCAGGGAGCCCAACACGGGGCTGGACCCCAGGACCCTTAGATTATGACCTGAGCCAAAACCAAGAGTCAGACGCCTAACTGAGTGGGCTACCCAGGCGCCCCTCAGTGTATCCATGTTTTTAAAAGATTCTGTGAAGACTTCCAACTCCAGTGATGACAAATGAGGTAATTTAGACCATCTCTCACTCAGGACAACTTGGAAACTTGGTGTGATGATTAACTTTATGTGTCAAATTGACTGGGCCATGGAGTGCCCAGATATTTGGTTAACATTATTCCTGTGTGTGTTCCTCTTTCTGTGTGTCTCTCATGAATAAATAAATAAAATCTTTTTTAAAAAAATCAGGCAATTCTTGGGACGTCTGGGTGGTGGTTGAGCACCTCCTTTTGGCTCAGGGCATTATCCCATGGTCCCGGGATCGAGTCCCCCATCAGGCTCCCTGCAAGGAGCCTGCTTCTTCCTCTGCCCGTGTCTCTGCCTCTCTCTGTGTGTCTCTCATGAATAAATAATATTTAAAAAAAAATGCAAAGCTTCAGAATGGTAAGCCTCGCATCTGGAAAGACTATTTTTCCATGAAAGCATCTGAGGGACTGTGTAGTGTCTGTTGGCATAATGTACTACGGATGCAAATGCTACATTTTGGGGTCTGCCAACAGGAGGAGATGTGTATTTGTATATTTTGAGGTAAATTGCCAAAAGTTTGAATCGTATGATAAGGAAGAACTAAAAATGAAGCAACCATTTGCTCAGATTATATTCAAGTTTCAAATCATCTGACTAACATGGAAAAGCTCCATCAATACCTAAAACTGAAATAAAGTTTTACTTAGTGTTTTGATGACCATAAACTTAAAGAAATGCAAAATTTCTCTTTGAAAGAAAATACTAGCAACAGTCTAGGCCTTAAATTGCTTCTACAATTTCTAGAAGCAACTTATATAAATGGGCACAAATTAATAATAACCGGCACACAAGGAGAAACAAATGTCAATCAATAGAAATGGATTTGCCATAGAAATAGACCAACAAAGCCTCTAATATTAGAATCGTAAAGAATAGAATTTTAAATAATTAGGCAAACTATGTTACTCCTACATTTTTATGTTAAAATTAATTATTGCTACTATAAATCCAAATATAGAAAATAATTCATTGGTAAAGAGCAAAAAACAGGCAAATCTGTATTTTAAAAAGTCTACAACAAAAATTTGCAATAATTTATGAATTCAGGATGTAGGGTTGACTGCAGATTAGAAAAATTAGCTGAAAATTAATAACTAAATTAAAAAAAACCTATTCAGACTGAAGAACTAGAAGAAAAAAAAAGATTATTGGAGCACCTGGGCTCAGTGGTTGAGCATCTGCCTTGGGCTCAGGTCGTGATCCTGGGGTCCTGGGATTGGGTTCCAGGTTGGAATCCCCACAGGAAGCCTGCTTGTCTCTCTGACTGTGTCTCTGTCTCTCTCTCTGTGTCTCTCATGAATAAATAAATACAATTTGTAAAAAAAAAAAAAAGATTATTGATTGTAAAAGGACTAACAAAATGAAAACAGTAAGAAAAACTGATTTTTGTTTAGTTGAACTGAGTCCCACTGGAATACCCATGAGAATGGGAGGAGCAGCAGCATTTATTTTGTTGTCGCTGCTGTTAAGTTTTTATTTAAATTCAGTTTAATTAATGTGTACTATATTATTAGTTTCACAGGTAGAATTTTGTGATTCATCAGTTGTATGTAACAGCCAGTGCTCATCACATCATGTGCCCTCCTTGATGCCCATTACCCAGTTACTCCATCTCCCACCACTCCCCTCCAACAACCCTCAGTTTGTTTCCTAGAGTGAAAAGTCTCATGGTTTACCTCCCTCTCTATTTTCATCTTATTTTATTTTTCCTTCCATTCTCCCTGTGTTCATCTGTTTTGTTTCTTAAATTCTACATATGAGTGAGATCATATGGTATTTGTCTTTCTCTGACTGACTTATTTCACTTAGCATGATACTCTCTGGTTTCAGCCACATCATTCAAATGGCAAGATTCCATTCTTTCTGATAGTTGAGTAATACTCCATTATAGATATATATGATATATATCTCCCATCTTCTTTATCCATTCATCTGTTGATGGACATCTGGGCTCTTTCCATATTTTGGCTATTGTGGACATTAGAAGTCACATTTGAAACTGATCATAAGACACCGTTCTAGGAATATATGAACTCTAAGTACTCCTGTGTGATTAAAATACATAAAAACCACATCTAGGGACATTTACAGTATAACTGTAAGACATAAATTACTAAGAAAGAAATCTTTAAGGAAGCCAAAGGTAAAACATTGAAGGGCTTAGAAGGAACAAACATTAAAAAAAAAATGACTTCTCCATTTTGAGGAGGCAAAATACAGTGAACAGCATCATCAAAGTGTGGAGAAGGTAACTACCAACCTAGAAATAAATACCAAAAGAAAAAATAGCCTTTGAGAATGATAGTAAAATAAAGACATTTTCAGGGGGAAAAAAACACTAGGAAAATTGTAACCAGCACATTCATCCTAAAAGATATGTACAAGAATGTAATTTTTTAAGACAGAAAAATGCAATTCAGATTAAAGGTTTCCTCCAATCTTCCAGAGAAGGGGGATCACCCTGGGGAGGTAGGGGTCAGGTGGAGGTAGGGGATGGTTTCACTGAAGGTCCATTCCTTTAAGTATTACATTCCAATACAAAGGTGAAGCCTTCTTTCTTCCAGTGCTCTACTGTGTGTGTGTGTGTGTGTGTGTGTGTGTGTGTGTGTGTGTGTAGAGAGAGAGAGAGAGAGAAAAGGAAATCAATAAAATAAAAATAAAATTAATATCAGAAGGAGGCAAACAGAATTAACCCCTTTGAAGTCCTTTGCGTTGATTGAGAAGAGAATAGTACTAATTAATATTACCTAGATTTTTATGTATATTGAAACCTGGAAATAGTAATGTATAACTCACAAACTATAAAAGGAAACATAAAAATACATAAATAAGCTAAAAGAGCGACGTCACTCAGCATCATAGAAATACAAATCAAAACCACAATGAGATAACACCTCACGCAGGTCAGAATGGATAAAATTAACAACTCAGGAAACAACAGATGTTGGCGAGGATGCTGAGAAAAGGAATGTAAGCTGGTATAGACACTCAAGAAAACAATGTGGAGATTCCTAAAAAAATTAATAGAGTTGCTCTATGACCCTGCAATCGCACTACTAGGTATTTATCCAAAGGATACAAACATAGTGATCCAAAGAAGCACATGCACACCGATGTTTATAGCAGCAATGTCCACAATAGCTAAAATATGGAAAGAGCCTAGATGTCCATCAATAAATGAATGGATAAAGAAAATGTATTACATATACATACAACGGAATATTACTCAGCCATTGGAAAGAATGAAATCTTGCCATTTGCAAAGATGTGGCTGGAACTACAGGGTATTATGCTCAGCGAAATAAGTAAGTCGGAGAAAGACAAATACAGATGATTTCACTCATATGTAGGATTTAAGAAACAAACAGAAAAACATAGGGGAAAGGAGGAAAAAAACATAATGGGAAGAAATTAGGGAGGGAGGCAAACCATAAGAGACTCTTAACTAAACATAAGAGACTAAACAGGGTTGCTAGAGGGGAGGCCAGTGGGAGGAAGATGGAGTAACTGGGTGATGGGCATTAAGGACGGCACATGATGTGATGGGCAGTGGGTGTTATATGTAACTGATGATTCACTAAATTCAACTTGTGAAACTAACAATACGCTATATGTTAATTCAATTGATTTAAATTTAAAAAAGGAAAGAAAAAATAAGCCTAAATCATAAGGAAGCAGGAAGTTTGAAAGTCAAAGAATAATAAAACATATATCATTTAAACTCCAACCACAGGAAAGTACCTATATTCATTCAGGGGAAAAAAAAATAAGCTGAAAGCATACCAGGGATTAAGAAGGAAAATGTTTTATTTATCAGGATGTATTCAGCAGAAGTATTTTGCAATTCTAAAGTAGTATGCACCTAAAAACACGGCTTCAAACTATATAAAATATAAAATTGACCAAATACAAGTAGGTAAAGACAAATCACAATCATATCAGCAATTTGTTTTCCCTCTTTTAGCACCTGATAAAGTGAACAATCAAAAATAGTGCTGAAATATATACAATTTAAGCAATACAATCAACTTCACCTAATAAAAATGTTTAGATGTTTATGAATCCACAAATGAACCTATAAAAATAAAATATACAATCCATTCAAGCCCATGTAAAATATTTGAATATTTTATTAGAGAATAAAACTAGTTTCAAAATATTGAAACATTTAAACCATAAACAATAACTTCTTTGATCACAATTTAATTAAATTAGAAATAAATAACATAAAGAAATACAGGTGTTTTAAAATTAAAGTGTATAACTAAATAACCCTTAGGTCAAAGAATATTTAAACTGAGTACTACAAGAAACATCACCATCAAAAAGAGTGATACAGCTAAACGAAGTTTAACAGGAAATTTATAACCTTATAAGCATATATCAGAAGAAAAAAAAACAAGCTGCAAAACTCTCAAAAAGTTAGGAGGAAAAAAAAAAACAAAGAAAGTAGAATGAGGTACAAATAACCAATGTTTGAAAAAAAAAGAGTACATCACTTCAGATCACAGCAGCCTTTATAAAATAGTAAAATGACAATATAGACAAATTTATGCCTTTATTCCAATTAATTAAAATATTTATGAAATACCCACATTTCTTTAAAAATGTAATTTATCAAGACCAAGACTGGCTTTTGAAAATTTAGCAAACCTGAATTTGCTTATAATTGTTCATTTTGCACACACACACACTTGCATACACACACACACATAAACACACACAATTTCTAGTTTCCAAATGGTTTGTTTCCTTAGGAAGTTCTACCAAAAGAGAAAGGATTTTCAAATTGCACAATCATCTCTAATAGTAGAAAAGTAAGTAAATACTCCTCAGTTTGTATAACCTTCACTTCACAAAAATTTTAAGAGTATATATTAACAAAAAAGAAAGTCCACTCCTATAAAACTGAAGTGCAAAAATTCCAAACAAATATTGGCAAAAAAAATTAGTGTGAGCAAGGTCAGCTTATACTTGGCATGAAAGGTTGGATTAAAAGTAGTAGATACGAGAAGAAGAAGGAGAAGGAGGAAAAGAAAAAGGAGGAGGAGGAAGAGGAAGAAAGGGGAAGGGGAAGAAAAAGAGGAAGTGGAAAAAGAAGAAAGAATCAATCAGAAACAAGAAGGCCTGACCACAGGCCCAGGTACAGGTTATGTACTTGAAGAGGTGAAGGTGCTGACATGTACCTGCTGCGCTATTTGTGTACAGACTTTGTCCATTCCAATTTATTGCTGCCTCTGCTGAGCCAGTTGATTACTATTTTAATTATTACCTCTGGGGAAGGAAAAATCCAATAAAGAGGATATTCACCTAAAAAAAGTAGTGAATCAAATAGTGCAATTCTTCACATAAGCAAAATAAAAAAAAGTACTCTCATTATTATCTAATAGATGCCTAAAATGTATTTGATAAAAATAAACATCCATTCATAGTAAAATACCTTAGCAGTTTGGGAATAGAAAATAACATTCTTAATGTGATAGACATACTAAGAAATATCTAAAACAATTCTCATCTTTAATAATGAAATGTTGAAAACTTTTCATTTGAGACACAGAACAGACAAGGATGTTTGACTACAGTACTTGGACCCCCCCCCAAAAAAAAATAAAATAAAATAAAAAGTACTTGGACCCCGTACTGTGATTGAGGATTTCACCAGTACAATAAAACAATAATGAATGAGTGAGGGAATGGATATATGAATGAATATTGAAAGGGAAGAAATCAGGCAATCATCACTCTGCTTCCACAGGGGGAAAAAAAAAAGTGAACTTCCTAAGGAGGCACATTTGGTATGTTGACAAAATTATCTGCAGATGAGTGAAAAGGATTAGTGGGTTTTGCAAAACTACTGGATACAGGGACAACTTCTAATACTCGTGCTGTCATGCCGGCAGCACAAAGTAAAACTGAGAACTCAGGAAACATACAATTTCAATAGGTTCAACATACCAAAAATATACTAATATTTTTAAAGTCAGGTACAAAATTTGAAAGTAACTACCAAATAATGTTAAAGAAGACTCAAGGAAAAGGACAAATGGACCACGTTCATGCATTGGAAGTCTGAGAATTATAACGAAGAAATTGTTCTGCCCATAGTGACCTATAGATTCAATGTATGTTCTCTCATTAGAGGTTTTATGGTAGACTCTTAGGAGCTGATTACAAATTGTGGTGAAAATAGTGTGGGCGAAGAAAAGCTTAAGTACTTTTGATGGAAAATTTATGAAACATTGCAGTGCAGAAGATTGGAAAAAGGATTTTTTTTCTTTTCCATTTTTTAAAAATATTTTATTTATTTGAGAGAAACCACGAGTGTAAGAGGGAGGGACAGAGGGAAAAGGAGAAGCAGACTCTCTGCTGAGCGGGAAGCTGGCGTGGGGCTGGATCCCAGGACCCATGGATCATGACTGAGCCTAAGACAGATGATTACCTGACTGAGCCACCCAGGCGCCCCTCTTTTTCAGTTTTATAGAAATATAAGTGGCATATAACATGTATATATAGATATAAATATAGTGACCACAGTACGTTTAGGTAACATCCATCCATCACCTCACATGGTTACAAAAGCTTTTTCTTTTGCAATGAAGACTTTTAAGATCTGGTCTCTTAGCAACTTTCAAATATACAATACAGTATTGTTAACTACACTCACCGTGCTGTATATTAAATTCCCAGAACTTATTTATCACGACTGTAAGTTTGTGCTTTTTTTTTCTTTTTTTCTTTTTTTCTTTTTTTTTCCAGGGAAAGAGATAGAGAGCAGAAGCAGGGGTGGGGAGGGGCAGAGGGAGAGGGAGAGAGAGAATCCCAAGCAAGCTCCACACCCACTGTGGAGCCCTCAGAGGCTTGATCTCACAACCCTGAGATCATGACCTGAACCCAAATCAAGAGCCCAATGCTTACATGACTAAGCCACCCAGACCCCCATGGAAGTGTGTGCTTTTTGACCACCTTTACCCATTCCAACCTCTCCCAATTCCTCCGACTTTGGCAACCACCAATCTGTTCTCTGTTTGTATAAGTTCTTTTTGTTTTTGTTTCCTTAGACCTCACGTATAAGTGAGATCAGACATTATTCAGTGTCTCTCTGTATGACTCACAATGCCTTCAAGTTACATCCATGTTGCCACAATTTGGCAAGATGTCCCTACTTTTTATGGCGGATGATATTTCCTACCACATTTTCTTCATCAATTCATCCATCAATGGACACTTACATTGTTTCCATGTCTTGGCTATTGTAAATAATGCTTGCAATGAACTTAAGTAGGCATTATGTAAAAGAAGGTATTCAAGTGTCCAGCAGGTACCTGAGAAGGTGCTCAACATCACTCATCGTCAGGGAAATGCAAATCAAAACCACAATGAGATGTCACCTCACACCTATTAGAATAGCTCTTATCAAAAAGACAAGAGATAAGTGTTGGCAAGATGTGGAGAAAAGGAACCTTTGTGCACTCTTAGTGGGAATAGAAATTGGTACAGTCACTATGGAAAATATGGACTTTGCACAAAAAAAAATAAAAATAGAAACAAGACTACCCTATGATCCAACAACTCCACTTTTGGGTATATTTCCAAAAGAAACAAATCACTAGTTTGAGACAACCTGCATGTTTGTTTGTTGCAACATTATCTACAATAGCCAAAACAGAATTTTTTCCCATAAAATGGTGCTGTGACATTGAGAGCTATATGTAAGGAAAATATAAAATGAACTTTATCACATACCACACACAAGTAGCAATTCTAAGTTTATTGTAACTATATATGTGAAAGAAAAAAACAATAAAACAAATACTTTAGATAGTTTTTTAAGAACTCTTGGGACGCCTGGGTGACTCAGTGGTTGAGCATCTGCCTTCAGCTCAGGTCATGATCCCAGGGTTCTGGGATCGAATCCCACACTGGGCTCCCTGTGAGGAGCCTCCTTCTCCATCTGCCTGTGTCTCTGCCTCTCTCTGTATCTCTCAGGAATAAATACATAAAATCTTAAAAAAAAACTCTGTCAAAGGAGCATTAAGAAAGTGAAAATGAAGTCATAGAGAGAAGATATTTGCAATACAAAAAAAAAAATGCCAAGGAACTCCTATCAGAATATACGAGACCTCTAAATACAAAAGAAATCAGATAATCTGAGAAAAACAAAACATGCAAAGGACATTTATAGATTTTGATTTATAGATTTTGATAGCTGCAGATTTTGACGAATTTGCCCTAGGAGAAATCACAGAATGAAAAGAGACAAGAGTGGGTCCCTAAGGATAAGTCTAGTAGAGGCAGAGAATCTTACATAGAGCACTCAGAGGACCCCAGAGAAGAGGTAAGGTGAGAGTCTGGAAGTTGAGTATGGAGAGTGTTTTTAAAGTGAAAAACTCAAGAAACTTACATGCTTATGAGACTCACTCCAAATAAAACATCCATTTAACAAAAAAGAAATGCAAAAGACCAGCAGACCTCATTTGTAGCCAGGAATATGTAAAGTAAAGCTGCAATGAGCAATCCACCAGAACGGCTGAAATCCACCTGACGAGGGCATGATTCAGCAATGGGTGTGGAAGCAGAGAAACTCTCCTACTGCCAGCAGGACAATAAAGTGGTTAAACTACTTTGGGAAACCATTTGGCAATATCTAATATTTCCCGTGACCCCACAAATCTAGAGGCACATATCTGACAGGAATGAAGTCAAGGGTGTGCCAAGAGACATATTCAAGAATATGAAACTCAGTAGAATGCAGACACACACACGCAGCAACATGAAGGAATTTTACAGACTTTTAGAGCCAGCCCCCCACCTTGTATAATTCAATTTCTGCAAAGGGCGACAAATGGGAAAAACTAAGTTATGCGATGTTCAGGGATTCACTGTAAGGTTTAAGTAAAGCCAGGAATGTTTACCACAATGTGTAATGATGAAAACCTTCAGGGAAGTGAGAAGGGATTGTGATTACGACGGTGCACAGGGAAGCACTTTTATTTGACCTAGATAGAGATGACACCGATGTTCCACTTACGATGATTAATGATGTCATACATTGATATTTAATGGACTTTTCAGTATGTAAGTTCTAGTTCACAACTAAAAAGTTAAAATAAAGGAACAATAACACAAAGATTCCAGAGGGTACCCAGGGTGCATTCTTAGTAAAGCATCACCGTCACATCAGGAATCCCCTGGGCCATAGGTGTGCTGGCATCTTGCATCTCAACAACAATCCTCCTGGTCCTCTCCTGGCAAGTATCAGTCTTTGGTTTTATGTCTTTGGGAGGTGGGGTGGGAATAGTATCGACCTAGTTTCCTGATTGAACGCTGATGGCTTCGATCAGGTCACAGTAACATCTTCAGTTAGAACCTAAACTAATCTAATCAAGACTAAGCCATTCAACATACAGAATTTGTGTGGCTCTGAGAATTGAATCAGGAATTAACAAGGACCCAGTTAAAGTGAACCATGAAGGAAGACTTGTTGAGACTTTAGCAAAATGATGTTCTTTGATCTTTTGAAAAAGTCCCTAGAGGTCATGGATTTCAAGCCTGGAATTGTTACCGTATGTGAGAATCCAGCCTTAGGAGAAAACAAAAGCAAAAACAAAAACAAAAACAAAACTACCACACTGGGAGAGAGAAAGAAATTAGGTCTTTGTAACCACTAAATTAAGGCAAACCCGGAACTTTTCCTATCTATGGACTTCACAATTTTATGAGTGACTCAATTCAATTTCTTTTTTGTTTATTTAAACCTATTTGCATTGTTTTTATTTCTTTCGACTACTTGCAACATTAAAAAGCCCTAGTTGACAAATAGGAACCACAAAATTGCATATAATTAAGATACTATCATCTGATGTGATTGAAAGAATAAATGGAAGACGATTTTGAGTTAAGTATGCATTTATGGGAAAGAACACTGCGCTGACATTTAAATTTATTTTAGACCCAGCTGTGAAAAGAACTGGGGCAGAGTAGGGAACGTGACCTGGGGTAAGGGCATAACCTCTTTTCATTTTAGTTTTTTTTTTTTCATCTAGAAAATGAAGTTAAGATTAGAAATCTATTTCAATGGATTTTCAGATGGTAGCACTACAGTTCAGCAGTTAAGAGCATGGACAAACTCTGAATAAAGTTGGATCTTAGTTCAGCTAGCAAATGCATATAATGATAATACTGAGGTCATAGGGCTTTTACAAAAATTAAAGGAGATATTTTATCCAGAGCTTTTTGTAAAGTATATATTTTCCAAGGCTCTTTTTACCTCAGATTTTGTCATCAGTGCTTTATAAACCCAGTCATTTGGGAAGATAAGGGAATTCAAGGAAAACCCAGTATGTGAATTTGTCTAATGGATGTATTTATATCTATCAGAAGGACATTTTTAAAAAGATTTTATCTATTTATTTGAGAGAGAGAGATAGAGAGGGAGGGAGGGAGGGAGAATGAGAGAGAAAGCATGAGCAGGAGGAAGGGCTGAGGGAAAGAGAGAAGCAGGCTCTCTGCTGAGCAGGATGCCCAATACAGGGCTCCATCCGGGACTCCAGGATCATGACCTGAGCTGAAGACAGGTGCTTAACTGACTGAGCCACCCAGGCACCCCGGAATGACAACACTTAAGAAAGAAATTATTCTGGGGCACCTGGGTGGCTCAGTCATTTAAGTGTCCAACTCTTGGTTTCAGGGTCCCGAGATGGAAGCCCTGCAGATCTAGTCCTGCATTCCAGACTCAGCAAAGAATCTGCTTGAGATTCTCTTTCCTTCCCCTTCTGCCCCTCCCCCTGCTCCCTCTCTCAATCCAAAATAAATAAATAAGCAAAATCTTAAGAGAGAAAGAGAAATTCCTCTGTTGTCTACATCCTCATTATTAGGTTGAACCATATGAAATTGTCTTTTCTAACAGCAAAAAATTGTCAAATAGATTGTTGATCCACCCATTTAGGTTTAGAAGGGAGATTGCTAGCATAAGACTGATTGGGAAGAGATCATTGGTAACAGACAGTGCTGAAGGTAAGCTGACCACTCCATAAACTGAATCGATGCCACCAAAACACCAGGTCCTTAATCTTTGCTAAGGTTCCCATGATGCATTCATTGAACTGTGATTTGAACTCAGTACAACAGAGTCTGTTGCTGCACCATATTTTAAATTAGGCCATAATAGAAGCCATTTCCCTGTGTGTTTGCTGTGGGGTTGTTTGTAGTAATTAGAATGTAATTTCTATTGTTGTTTTGCTGTTACACCAAGTCATAAAAAATTTCTGGTGAGGAGGGAGTTCTTAACCATAAAGCTTTTTATTTAAATAGAAGGAAGAAAGGAGATGAAAGGAGCCTACTCCCCTAACAATAAGGATCTTTCCTATATGTCCATAATTCTGTGCTGGGTCTGATTTGTCTATCTATCTGCCTCCTCTGGACTATTTAATTCAACTTCCTAGTTTTAAAATTATAGTTACATTATAAACTTTGTGAAATAATGATAGATTTTGACTTCTATAACATGTTTCCTGTGGGCACCTGGATGGCTCAGTTGGCTAAGCGTCTCTTCAGCTCAGGTCATGATACCAGTGTCCTGGGATCAGATCCCACAGTTTGCTCCCTGCTCAGCAGAGGGTCTGCTCCTCCCTCCCCTGGCTTGTGTTCTCTTGGTCACTCTCTGTCTCTCAAATAAATGGGTAAAATCTTAAGCAAAAACAAAACAAAACCTAATCAACCCAACATGGACTCAAGTCAAGAGGGCCTAAGATATTTTTTAATAATCACAGGTAAAAAGAGGCTGTCACACAGATCTTCAAAGTCTGAATATCATCTTAAATTTTGGCAATAATAGTCCAAGACACTTATTTTAATGCTCATGACTTTCCCCTTGGTATTTGGGTACTATGTTCAGTTTTGCTTTGATTTAGAAATTTTAAAAAGTGAAATGCTGAAATTAAGTATAATAATAATAAAATTCAAGTGCTGGTCAATAAAAAATAATAAATACAGCTCCTTTGATTCCTTTTTTAAAAATGTTACTATTGGACAAGAAAAAGTTATTCTCAAAATCTGTCTTAATCCTAAACCTGCTTATATTTATGAAAGAACAACATATTTCAACATCTTCCATAATATAGTTATTTCATGTTCAAATCAATATGTTTATGTCTATAAAATACTGAACTGTCAATTCATGTTTAAATTGCATGAGAAATATTTAAAAGAATGATGGGAGTTTTCACTTTTCAATTAATCAATATAAAGGCATTTATACACAAGGAGGGGGAAGAAAAGAAATTCCTTAGTGAATTTAAGATACAGAACAGAGAAAATTTAATGACCCAAAGCTCAAAAGATGGAATCAATACTTGGTAGGAAAAGAAGAGTCTCTTAGGAAATAAAACACGCAGGCCCCATAGGAAGTGTTTCTTGAAGCATTCCGTTCATGTAAGAAATATTAGTAGAGTATTGTTCACGGAGTGAGGTAAATTTTTCTATTTCTATCTGTAGTCAGTGCTTTCTTTCAGAAATAATAATGCATTCCAGTGGAAGCTGAGAAATCAGCCTTAAATTCCTCTCCTATTGATGACTACTGCTGTTTATCAGTCATTATTGATTCTTAACAATTCATTGATAAATATGAATGAAATCCAAATGAATGCTGGGTAGGCATGAAGTTAAACAGATAAACACAGCAGTCTATATTTACTGAGATTTCACCCAGAATCCATGTGACAATGGCCATGGAGTGAATTTCACATGATTGCAGACTAGAAATGATCTGTCTTCTAGATTATTTTTCAAATTTCTGTTTTTAACATTGGTTATAATCTTTTCCATGAGGAATTTTTGAATATGGATATGTGTTGGCTTTTTTTTATTCTTTTAACACAAAGCTCTTCATTTTTTTCCTTTCATATTTCAACCTTTGGGATTAAGCTTGAAAAGTCATCCATAAATGCATTGCTTTCTAGTAACTCACATAAAATAATTTACCTTCCTAGATTTATTTTAATTAATAATGTGAGGTAAATACCTAATTTTGTTTTAAAAGTAATTAATCTGTTGTTTACAATTATTAATTGAATTAATATGCCATCTCTCCACCGATTTTATATAATAAGTTTTTATATCAGAGGCTTGATCCATTCATTGATGACATATTTATTTCTAGTGTTATAGTTATCAGGCACAGTGTTAAGTTCAGAATGAGATAGCAGGCAACAGACATGTCCTCTCATGCTCTTTATCATATGGAGGGGAAAGATATGTTAGCCAAGTATCACACAAAGGGGTATCATAGGAGAGCATATTAAAAATGGAACTTGACCCAAATAGCTTATGATGGAAGTCTTCTCCAAAGAAGTGATGCTGAGGTGCAGTCTACTGGATAAGTAGGATTAAATTAAGTAAGCAGAGGAAAGTTCCAGGCACAGGGAACCACCATAGATATGCCCTGGGTTTAGAGGGATCTGGCCTCACTAAACTGTAGAAAGAAAGCTAGTGTGGCTAGACTGGGAGAGAGAGGGACAAGGTGGTACAGGATAAGATTAGCAAAAAGATGGGAGTCAGACCATGCAGAACTCTACAGTAACTCATATAAGAGTCTCAATAATCCTAAAATCACCCAGAAATCATTGAAGAAGTATTAGTTTTGAGTCAAATGATTAGCAATCCACTAAGGAAAGGTGATTCTAATAACAATCTGAAGGGCAGATGGAGAAATGGGCTAGACAAATGAGAAGGTAGGGTGTGAGATGATGATATTTTGGACCAGGATGATAATATTGAAATAAATGTTAGTAGATGGATTTCAGAATGCTTTAGATAATAATGCATAATAATAGATTGGACACGGGAGGTAAAGGTGTACAAGCATGAGCACTAGGTTTTAGATGTACCTGCATGAGTGAATAATGATGTCACTCACAGAGGAAACATTATTTAGGGATGCAGAATATCCAGACCATGAATTCTGTCGTAGTCTACGGATTTTTAGGGGACTTTATATCACTTAAAATAGTAGCTAACAAATTTTGTCTGTAAAAGGTAGAACAGTAAACATTTGGAGTTCTGTAGGCCACATACAGTCCCTATTACATATTCTTCTGTTTATTTTTTTACTTGTTTTTGTTCATTTATAATTTTTTAAAAGATTAAAAAAAACATTCTAGGCTCCTGGGAAATAGAAAAATGGGGTCAAACTTTGGGCAACAGTCTTAAGCAATGAATATAGGTATGTAGAGTGAGAAAAGCCCATTGGAACCAGCAACAGGTATGTTCAGCCCTAGGTGCCATCAGTGTTTACACAGTACATGAGGCTGCAGATTTTGACGAATTTGCCTTATGAGAAATCACAGAATGAAAAGAGACGAGAGTGGGTCCCTAAGAATAATAGTCTAGTAGAGGCAGAGAATCTTACATAGAGCACTCAGAGGACCCCAAAGAAGTGGTAAGATGAGAGTCTGGAAGTTGAGAATGGAGAGTGTTTTCAAGGTGAAAAACTCAAGAACTTACTTGCTTATGAGACTCACTCCATGGAACAATATTTACTACATACTGGAGAGATAATTAATAATGAGAGGTTTCCAATAAGGTAGAAGGGGTATAAAGACCAGACTTTATTTGGAGGAGGCATACCTCTCCTATAACATTTTATAAGAAGGGAGGAATGCAGAAGGAGGTGGGCTCTAGAAGTTCCCATCTGGAGAAGTTCCCATATGGAGAATCCAGTAAAAGGACAGGAAGAAATGAGCGTAGTAGGTCTAAAGAGAGACAGAGAAAGCTAATAGTGCTGGGTAGTGCTGAGAGCCTATTGGAGGTTAATGATCACATATTTATGAAAGTACTTGTCTTTATTTCTATGAAATTTTCTAGGACCGTGCTTGATTCTCAGATATAGTACAAATATCAAATGAAAACAAATAAGTGAAATGATATATATGCATTTATTCTTTGACCCAACAACATCCCAAATGAACTCTAGCAAAAATATGAAATAACATATTTTTGATATCAAAATATTGCAAACAGTTCAGTTACCTACATTTGATGCAGTGAAATAAATTTTCTTACATGAAGTATACTCAAATTACCATGAAGTGTTATGTAATTTATTAGGATGGACGTGGGAAGAATTCTGTGTATGTATTTGTGAAAAAACAAAACATGCAAATCAGTACCTAATGGACAGAGGTATGCAAACTTGCTGGGTCTCTCACATCAACTTTCTGGCCAAAACCTCAAACCATTCACTGTCTCGGTCTCTAAGCTCCTCAAACTCAAACATTTCCCATCCTCTTACTTTCAACAGTTGACTTTGCTTTTTAATTTACTTAGATTAAGAAATTCAGAATAAAGCATCTTTATACTCCTTCCACCAAAGCTAATAATGTAACTAACACTCGACCAAATAGGAAGATACTCTGAGCAACCATTGGAGGAAAGTCCCCCAACATTGGACTAAGTCACTTGTCTCAGGCTTCTCACGGATTTTCCTCTGCTAAGTTCTCCTCCCCACCCATCCTCTTGAATCCTTCATTCATTAAACAAACATTCATATCACATTTACTATGAGCTAGGCAATATTCCAAAATGCTTTACAATTATTAACTCATTTAATTATCAGATTTTTCTTTCTACTAAATTATTTCTATTAGAAAGCACGACCTCATCTCCAATTAGTATTTCTCAAGCACAAATCCTCTCAAGTGCATTTTTCTGCTCAGGTCCGTAGGAAAAGTCTTTGAAAGAGTCGTGTATACTTAGCATGTCCACTTTCTCTGTCTTCATTTTGTCCCTTGAAGCCATGCCAATCAGGATCCCATTCCAACAACTCAAACAAACAACTTTAGAATCTCAATGATCCCTACAATGCCAATTTCAATAGTTGAATTAGCTTTTATTTTGTGGACTCAAGAAAGGCAGCATTTGACAAAGCTAATCCCTCCTCTTTTTCAAGTCACTTTCTTATCTTGACTTCCAGAACATCATGCTCCCTTGATTTTTCTTTTATTTCACCTTGATTCGCTTTATTGGACCCCTTTAATTTTCCTTACCTCTATCCAGTGGTCCTTCCATTGACTGCAAGTTATAATCAACTGGGGATTTTTTTTTTTAATTCTCAATGCCCAACCCACACTAAAAACCCATTTCTGAAACTGAGACCAAGGCATCTATAGTTTTACAAACTCCTCAGAGGATTCCAGTGTGTAGACTAAGTTAGGAGTCACTGCTAGGCAAAGGAATATCAAGGATACCACCAGTGGTTTCCAATGGCACAACCCATTTCCCAACCCTCTCCCCACTGGCTACTCCTCTTTAGCCACACTGGTCTCCCAAATGTGCCACAAACACATCAAACATTCTTTCATCTCGGGCTCTTTGCATTCACCTTGAACTCCGTCAGCATGACCACACTTCCTTCATTCAGATCCCTACCCAGACTCCACCTTGGCTGATGACTTCTCTGACCATCCTGTGACAACTAGGCACTCCTTCTCCTCATACTCTGCCCCATAGCTAGCTCTCCCTACCCTTTCCCCTTGCTTTGTTTTCCCCACAGCCTTATCCTCACTGGATATGTTATGGGATATGTGCTAATCGTGTGTTTCCTTCACCAGACTGCAAGTTCTGTGAGGAAGACACTGTGTCTATTGTCTGTTTTGCTCAGTGTTGAATCTTTGATCAGTGGTAGACTCCATCAGAGTGCTATAGGTAATCTAGAACAGTCTACATAATAAATGGTTGAATTTCTCTTTCTTTACTTAAGTTTACTTTTTCTCTCTTATTTATATTATCATAAACTCGGCCTCAAGTTTATTTTCCTTCCTGTTCAATGATGGCATCAAGGAATTAATTTTTCTTTGACAGCCTATGTACATCCATAAATTTTGTTCCCTAATGGTCTTGTTATTTTAATTTCTGTTATCTCTTTACATTTACCACTATGATCTAAGACCAGTTTTATCAAACATCTGGTGGAGAAATGCTTCCTGTTCTCTCTTTTCCCCCAACCCCCATCATCTGATTTTTGTTTGTTTTAGTTATAGATTAGTAATTTCACGACATGGAGATTGTAGTATATATATTCTGATCTAGAGCTTATTGAATCCTTCAATACTTTTTCCATAAGTTCAAACCAAATAAAGTGAATTTAAGATCTATGATCATGCAAATATTTTTCATTGTACAAAAAGTAGAGGGATGATAGCCATAATTTTATCTTATTTTTTATAGCCATAATTTTAAAAGGTAACCTTTTGTCTTTTAGATGTATATAGGTTGAGATGAATCCCAGGCATTAAGCTAATTGATTTTATTTTATTGTTGCTAAATATACTCATTGGTTCCAGGTCAAATTCAACCATTGCTCTCTCTTATATCTCACATGAATTCATGAGTCTTTTTCCCCACAGCTTATGTGAATAGTAAACCAGCCTTTGCCCCCTCCATCCTTCACTACCCTGGTTACTGGTAAACAATCTTTGTGTTCTTTGAGGATTTCCTTTTCATTGTGTGTGTGTGTGTGTGTGTGCATTCACAGGTGTGTGCACACATGCAGCTTCATCTGGAGAAAGACAGAGACAGAGAAAATGAAAAGAAATACAAACACATTTTTTTAGGAGCCAAAGCCAGATTTGAAACCACATAAATATTTAACGGTGGGACTTAAAAAATAAAAAGGTTATAGCCACACAAATGAAAACTATTTAGTAATTAAATAATGATGTAAGTCTACCTCTTATTTGTATGGTTATGGATCTATAACATATAGTGATATTAAAACAGCAGTGTATAAAAAACTTGAATATTAAAATCTCATTTTAGAAAGTCTTATGTATATGAACATTTCATGGAAAATAATTAAAATCTATACATTATCATCTCAATTTGCCTTTAAATGGGCTTGTAAGTAGTATTGCTTCCCCCTAATTTCTTTTGTAATATTTTAACTCTTTTCCAATGAACATGAACTAATTTTAAAATCAGAAATAAAAGCATTTTGTTAAGAAGTGCCTGGGCAGATCAGTCAATAGAGCACGGGACTCTTGATCTTGGGGCTGTGAGTTTGAGCCCCATGATAGGTGTAGAGATTACTCAAATAATAAACCTTTTTTAAATAAGCATTTTGTTAGATGTTGAATAGAATTAGCTCTTTAAATTACTGATGTGTACCTAAAATTCCAAATCAATTTCTGATCAAAGCACACTTAATATCCAATAATTGTGTCTTAATTATAAAACACAAATTTAAAACTACCATTGGCCTTACATTTAACCCCCAAGTTCCGCAAAGATTTTTCCTAAAATAAAGCTTAAGAAAAGCATGCCTGGATTCATTTACATTTCTAAATAAATATGAGAGTTCTAGCAAAGCAATATGACAAAAAAAAGAAGAGGTTATTAATTGAAAACGGGAAATTTTTTTCATTTTTTATTCTTAATATGATCGCATTGCCAAATACCAAAAGATAAAATTTTTTAAAATAATGGAAGAGATAAGAGTACATGAAGATGATAAGTTATAGAATAAAGATACAAAAATCAACTGTTTTCCTTTATATCAGCAAATACTCTTTAAAGACAATAAAATTGATCTGTAGTTTATTGTAAGTCTTGATATTGAAATACGGTATTTTCCCACCAGCTTAGTTATCTCAGTAAAATTATTTATAAAATCCACATTTTCCACTAAATAATAGCTACTGAATATAAGAAAATGTTTTTGAAATGAAAAAGTTTGAGATTTGGCTAACACAGACAAGTACTGATCTCATAAAGTCTGATATCAGCACAGTACTTCATCACTGTAGTGAAGTTGGCAGGTCTCAGAGCCCTCCCAGTAATGATCTTCACATAAACCAAGTCAGTCTACGCAGAAAGCCTGCTTCCTCACACAGGTCAATCCCATCCTTTAAATAAATAAAATTGTTACTTATTTTCCCAATGCTTCACCAATGCATTTTAATACATATATGCCAAAGGGAAGAGAATACAATTGATATTTGTCAACCTTTAATGATGAGGTTTTTTTATGAGACTTGCAGATTTACCAATAATTTACCTTAAAAAAAAAGAATGAATAATTGTTAAAAGTCTAAAAAATTTGAAGAGAAAAATAATTCTTTCAAGATTAAAAAATAGTATTTTTTGCTTTCTTCCTTTTGGTGGTAATTACATAAAACTTGCAAAAATTGTATGACCCATGTCAAATGTTTTTTGAAGGAATATGTTATCAACAAATCTTCTAGACAAGAAATTATTACATAAATAATTCATATAGTTTGAAGTAAAATGAAGAAAGCAAGGAAAGCTGCAATGTGATGTGTCATAATCTGTTTCAAAGTTTTGTAGGCTTCTCAACACGACTTATATATGTTAACTGAGAAAAAAATAATACAGAAGAAAAAAACACTATCCTTTAAGAAAAATTACAAAGAAATAAGGTTTAGTATATTCTTCTAGTTTTATATCACTGGCTGTCTACTTCAGAAGTCTAAGAAAAATATTTTTATTGCTATTCCAAATGAAGCTGTATGCAATGCTATCCAAAGTCATCAATACTTAATGCTAGGGTGTGTAATGAATTCTGTATAAGTGTTTTAAATATGCCAGTTTGATTTGTCCAATGACACAAGAATGCTGCAATTTACCAAAGACATCGTAATAAAGTTGAGGACTGGTTATTCCATTGGTACGATATGCATCACAGAGCTAAAGTAAACTAAGGCAGACTAATCTGTTTGTCGCCATGACTAATGAGTCACTTTTTTGTTTGAAATCCATATACTTTATTTCCATTAAATAATCAGACAATACTTTCAGATATAATATGTTGTTTGGTTTCTGCTGCTTTATGTTTTCAGCAAATCCCTGAAACACCGTAAATATGTAATGGACAGTCCAATACAAATGTTAGTAATTCTAAATGTCAAGGATCTGAATAATGATCTTCTTGTCATAAAAAAATAAAAATCATGTCAGCAAGATTTGTCATCATGTGACCCTGAAAATCAATACCTGGCAATGCTTCCAAAGCATCACAAAATCCCTTATGTATCTATTTTCAAATAAATGTAACAGGGAAATGGTTTATGGACTTCAGATAATATATAGACTATTTGCTTTGAGTTTTAACTCTACTTAACTAACTTTCAAAAAAAATGTTTTCTTATGAGTTCCATTTCATAGCATCTTCCTAATTTTAAATTAATACTATGGAAAATTAGAGAATATAAATAAATTAATATTTTATAATTATGCTCTATTTTAACCTGCATACAAAGTTAGATATAAATTTGATTATATTGTACAGAAAAATTTACAGTCTGGTTTTCAAACCTAATCTAATAGTGTATACATTAGTGCAAAGTTTTTAAAAAGTGTCTATACATATTCTGGAGGGGATAGCATTTTATTTTATTTTATTTTTTTTTTAAATAGATAATTGGTATATATTTTGAATAAGCAAAGAGATCTGCATCATTACCTGATTAGAAGTTGCTTTATTTTTTTTAATTTTTTTTTCTTTTTATTTATGATAGTCACAGAGAGAGAGAGAGAGGCAGAGACAGAGACACAGGCAGAGCAGGCTCCATGCACCGGGAGCCCGACGTGGGACTCGATCCCGGGTCTCCAGGATCGCGCCCTGGGCCAAAGGCAGGCGCCAAACCGCTGCGCCACCCAGGGATCCCCGGGGATAGCATTTTAATGTACAAAAGTTGATTGTATGAATCTCAGAATGTACCTAAAAGAGAGGGAAATGTTGAAAAACTAGCACTCATGGGCTCAAAAACATCCTCAGCTAAAATTATGCTGTATATTTCAGATTCTTTAATTTTCTTAAATATTTACCTATAATTAATTATTTTAGAGAGAGGGGGAGGAGCAGTGGGAGAGAATCTTCAAGCAGACTCCTTTCTCAGCATGGATCTGGATCCGGGGCTCATCCCACAACCCATGAGGTCATGACCTGAACCAAAACCAAAAGTTAGACGCTTAACCTACTCTAAGCCCCTCTTTCTCTTTATATTTATCTAGATGTGAGTATGTGTGCATGAATGTGTGAGTGCACTTTATACTAACGATTTATTGTAAAAAGTTGAAGCTTCCACATGTAAACTTGTGTTCACAACCCAGGTCATTGAGATAAATTCTTAAATATAAATATAAAATAAAAATTATTGCTAGTCCCAGAAGTAAACAAGTACTATTATTATAAAACAACTACCATTGAAATGCTATACATATTGCCTATAATTCCAGCTATTCAATTATCTGCATGTACCAAGATATACCAAACCCCAAATACCTACAGGAGTACATTAAGATGCATTCTTAGAATTTTTTGTACATATTACAATGTAACCATGGAAAAATGAAGAAATCTTCAAGGCCATAAGCAGTGAATGAAAATCCGCAGTCCTCATACCTCTGTCAATATTGTATATTTTCTCATTTATGTTTGCTATCTTAATAGTCCGTAAATAGAATGTAATTGTTTTTGAAGTTGCTTTTCTATAGTTCCAAGGGAATTTGAATATTTATTTGAAAAAATTTTAGCATCCAATGTGTTTCTTTAGTGGATGACTTGCTAATGTCTCTTTCTGTGATTTGTTGGTGTGTCTGTCTTGTCCTCAGTGATTTGTGAGAACATTTTCATTAAGGATGTCATCTTTGTTATACCTGCTGCATTCTTCCAAGTTTGTCACATGACTTAATGTCATGCTAATGGCAGTTTCTGACACACGATATATATAGTTTCATTTTTGTTATTCTCGGGGAGGTTTTTTTTCAGCTTCAAATTCATAAAAGTATTTATTGGCATCTTACTTTACTATGGATGGTTTACTGTTATTTGCTTTTAACTCATTTTCTATATTTTGAAACACGGAGTGTCTTAACTATTTTTGCTTATTTTTTTCTAAGCAGCCTTTTAATATAGAACTACTATATGAATCATCCATTTTTCTCTGTGTGTAAGTGCTATCTTTATGGTACAATAAAAATAATATCCATTTTACAATTCTGTGTACTTAAGGGTACTTTCAGACATAAGAAGATATTCACTGATAGAGTAGTCTCCCTTATCTATCTATGAGAGATACATTCCAAAACCCCAGTGGATGCCTGAAACCATGGATAGTACTAAACCCTATATACTATTTTATCCTATACATACATATTTATGATAAAATTTAATATATAAATTAGGCACAGTTGGAAACTAATAATGATGGCTAATAATAAAATAGAACAGTTACAATAATACACTGTAATAAAAGTTAGGTGACTGTATGATCTCTATCAAAATATCTTACTGTACTATACTCACACTCTTATGACAAAATGTCTATGTAATGAGGTAAAGAGAAGTGACTGATTTAGGCATTGTGACATAGCCTTACAGTAATACCGACCTAACAAAACATCAGAAGGATCACCTGCTTCTGGACCACTGTTGACCAGAGGTAACTGAAACTGTGGAAAGTAAAACCCTGGGTAAAGAGGCGTGGGGATTACTGTATTTCCTTCAGCTCATTGGTGGTTTGACCAAAACAAGTAATTAGATAGGGGGCACCTGCGTGGCTCAGTCAGTTAAGCCTCTGACTAATGGTTTAGTTCAAGTCATGATCTCAGAGTCATGAGATGGAGCCCCATGTTGGGCTCTATGCTCAGTGGGGAGTCTGCTTGAGGATCTCTCTTCCCCTCCCTCTGTCTTTCCCTGGGCCCCACTCATTGTCTGTCTGTCTGTCTCTCTCTCTCTCTCAAATAAATATAAGCCTGAAAAAAAAAACACAAGTGGATAAATAAACAAAATTGGCATCTTGATGTACGTGATGAGATAAGGCTGTTCACTGGTCTCAGAGACCACCTAAATTACTAATAATTAAAAGGTACTTCTAAATGATCTTGCATAGTGTGACTTTATCAATTAGGATATGTCTTGTCCAATATCTATCCATATATCCTGACATAACATACGAGGGTTCTTTAACTCAGAATTTTATCAAAACAAGTGGAGAATGACTCAACATCCTGTGATGAATACTCCAGACAATTTGTTATAAAGATTCATGGGACAAACTGTAAAGGATTCAAAGTGGACTGAAATGTGTGTCTTTAGTTCCTTCTCATTAAAGAACTAGTGATATTTCTTCAATACAGTGGCTAGAATCTTACTCCATCGGAATTTATTTATTTTCTTGTTCCTCAGTTGAAGCTGGGAGAGAAGTTATTTCTGTCAGGACTCTTATTTAGAGTGTCAGGCAATTGTTTTCCTTCATGACCAAGCACCTATTTAGACAATTATGCATTGCTCTGTATATAAAAGTAGAGTGCAAGAGACTGCCTAGTTTGGGGCAGCGGTGGTTCACCTGTGTGATCAGCTACCCGTGGGGTGGCAATCAGGGGCAGTAGGAGGATGGGTGGCCCTTCTTTTTTACAGAAGCAGCTACCTCTTGTTTGTTGTATTTAGGAAAAACCGGTAGCTTCGAACTGACATGGTTTGTATGTATGAGCCATCATGAGATGATATCCATCAGTCAACAACTTGCCTGACATTGTATATGTTACAATGCTAGTTTTTATTTTTTCTAGCAAGTACACCAGTTCTATTATTTAAATTCGAATAGTTGGCTTATGAAAATATAGCTTCTGCCAGAACCCAGAACTGCCCTAAACCATCTCAAATGAACAATGAATCCTCAGGGGTCAGTATTGCTCTGTGTTCACTGACAGCTCACATTATTAAAGAAAATGTTTTTTTGTGCCTTTCTGTCAAATCAAAATGTTTCTCTAATATGTCAAGCAATTGCTTGTTTCGAATATCTGTCGGATTTGCCATTGCTGCTAGATTAAGGTCAAAGTTGACAACTGAGCAAGACATTGATAATACTTCCCAATAAGCAGAGGGTATGATCCTGACAACATATTTTATGTTGGAACCTTAGGTCTTATTTGATTCTATTTAACCACTTAAATATTGTACCAAGTAGGAATATATCTGCTAAAAGTATAAAAAAGCAAGTTTGACATTTAACAGAGATTAAGTTCTTCAAACACAGTCTACGTACCATGTTTGTAATCTTTAGTGTCATTATGAATTCAAGCCAAGTGTCTAGAAATATTTAATCCATGTGCATCTAACAGAGAGGCAATAGTTCCCAAAGTATGTTTGTTGTAAGCACACATCTGTTGGTTGCACATGACTTGCTAATCCTATTTTAGGACTGATTATGTAAAAATACTTGCACCATATGTCATTATTCTGGAATATTTGTATAGGCAAGATCATTAAATTTTTCAGATGTCCTTTCTAAAAAAAAAATAAGATACAATTGTTTGTAGAATTAAGAGCAATGTCGTTTTTTTTTAATATGCATAAGTTTTGATGAAGATAACATTTGTGGATTATATACTGATACATATACTCATTCAAATGAAACTTGTTCAAAGTCACCTCTAAGACACTACAATTGATTTTCTTGCAAATGTCATATGATAAGATTTAATAGCAAAAGGGAAATGTTTCACAAATTAAAGGATGAAATTCATTTTCAAGTACTTCAATATGTCTGTTGATTAAATTACTTTCAATAAGGTGACTTTATTTTGAAGGTCAAAAGATTTCCAGCACTGTAAAGAAGGGACTTTCCCAACCTCCCAAAAAAGATAATTATAAAATGTCTCCATTTTTATTAGAAAAACTTAAAATCACTTGGGACTGTAATATACTTTATTTTTTATTTTTATAGTATTTTCTCATATACTTATAAAAAAGTTTCCAAAAACTTGAAAAGAGCTATTTTTCTTGACCTTATTTTTTAAGAAATAAAGATAAATGATATAACTAAAACTTCACCTCTATATTTGTTGAATACATTCATTTTATTTGTATCTGAGATAAAGTATGTACTCTAAGTACAATCACAGTTCAAAATAAGTCCACAAAGGAACTCATCTACAATAGCTTCCCTCCTAAAACTTCCCAAAGGCTGCTTAGTTCATAATCATCCATAGCAGATAACAGTCCTATATTATGTTCTTTCACTTTGACTGAATACCAGGAGAATCCCTGAACTGCAAAGGACTGAGTAAGTAGAATTCTGTCAAAAGGAATATTCTGTTAGGTTGTGTATATTTGAAGTAACTCCAGTCAGAGCTGAGAGAGTTGAATTTTCTTATATTCTAAGAAATACCAACAGATAGTTTTAAGTTTTTGTTTTGCACTGTTCAAGTCTTGCAAACCTTCCCACATTTTATGGAGATTCAGAAGAAAAATGCAATTGGATGATTTCACACTGCTTAATATATTCATTGTGGTCATTAATAAGCAAGAATATCTTTAGATGTAATTAGTGGGCACTTCTATACTAGGTTTTGCTTTAATTTAAAATACTTTAAAAGTTTAGTTTCTCTGATTTTACTCTATATTATAAACTTTTAGGAGAAAAAATTACTATTACCAGTGCATCATTAAAGCATCTCACATATTAAAACTATTTACACATATTCATAGATCATAACAACCAGAAATATTTGTACAGAGAAAAGCTCTTTTTTTGAGAGAAATGATATTAACAAAGTAATTTATTATTTAAAAAGTGATTTTAAAATAAAGAATAAAAATTATTGAAAAGTTTATTACTATTAATAGCAAAGTCTTTTACTGTAATGATATTCATTACATTTGAAGAAATCAGTTTCTTTCTGAAAACTAATGATGCTCAATATGTCAGATAGATGATAGATAGATAGATAGATAGATAGATAGATAGATACCAAAGGAGACTAGAAGAAAACAAATTTTGAACTTTTTTTTTTGATCTCTTAACATGACGTAAAATTCACATAGCATAAATTTTATCATTTTAAAATTTATAATTCAGTGGCATTTAGTGCATTTACAGTATTGTACAGCCATGACTTCTCTCAAGTTTCAAATGATCACCCCTTCTTCTCTCCTCCCACTGCCTGTCAACCTATAATATACTTTTTGTCTCTGTGGAGTTGCCTAGCCTGGATATTTCATATAAATAAAATTGTGTAATATGACACCTTTTGTGTAAAGCTTCTTTCACTTAGCTTAATGTTTTTAAGGATTATCCAAGTTGCAGCACGTGTCAGTACTTCATTCCTTTTTGTGACTGAATACTTTTTCATTGTATTGTACACCACAATTTGTTTATCCATCCATCTATTGATGGATATCTAGAAGAACTGTTTGGCTGGTGAATAATAGATCATGCTGCTCTAAACATTTGTGTATGTGTATACTTACTCGTGTCTGTATGGTCAGAAGTGTTCATTGCTCGTTGGTATACACCTAGGAATGGAGCTGCTGAGTTATATGGTAATTCTACATTTAGCTTTTTGAAGAATTGTCCATATGTCTTCCACAGTGGCTGAGCTATTTGGAATTCTCAACAGCAATATAAGGGTTCCTATTTCTCCATGTTCTTGTCAATATAGCTATTTTACACTGTTTTTATTATAGCCATTCAGGTCACTGTGAAGCAGTGTCTCATTGTGGTTTTGACTTGCAATTCTTTAATCACCAATGATGTTAAACATCATTTCATGTGTTTGTTGGCCATTTGGGTATCTTCTTTAGAAATATGTCTATTAAAAAAAGGAAATATGTCTATTTAAGTTGTCTTTTTTAAAATTGAATTGTTTGTCTTTTTGTTGTTAAGTTGTAAAAGTATAAAACTTCTTTAAAGTTAGTATCTTTGTTAGTTATATGATTTTCAATTATTTTTTTTTTTGCCATTCTGCAGGTTTTCTTGTCGTTTTCTTGATAATTCCCAACAGGTTTTAATTTTTATGAAGTCCAATTTATCTGTAATTTTCTTTTGGTAACAAATTTAAGAATCCATTGACAAATCTGAGATCTAGAAGATTTACTCCTATATTTTCTTTTTAAGTGTTATAGTTGTAGCCCTTCTGTTTAGATCACTGATCAATTTTAATTAATTTTAAATATGAAATGGGGTTAAGAGCTCAATTTCATCCTTTTGTATTCTATCTCCCACTAAGTAGTTTTGGCACCTTCATGGACAATCAATTGGCCATATATATTTGAGTTTGTTTCTGAACTCTCAATTCTATTCCATTGGTCAATATTTCTATCCTTATGCCATTATACACTGTTTTTATTATTGTAGCTTTGTAGTAAGTTTTAAAATCAGAAAATGTGTCTTCCAACTTTATCTTTTTCAATATTGTTTTGGCTATTTAATACCCCTTGTGATTCCATATGAATGAGCTACTTATTTGTACAAAAGAGATAATTGGTAGACGTTGCCTGACATTCACATAGAACCTTGAGGATAGGACCCATGTTGCTTTTCATTTGGATATTTTCATATTTTGAATTTCAAGGTTGTTGGTAATTCAGGCTGTGTCTATGCTAAAAATGTTTTCAGCAAAATCCAATTTAAGGACATATTCTAAATAGTCTTCTTATTTTATTTTTAACTTATGGCTTTTTGATTATATTGTTGGGATTAAGATAGGACCCATATTTATTGTAAAAGTTTTTAAAAAATAAAATAAAAGTTTAAAGACTTTGGGACAAATAGGTGGCTCAGTGGTTGAGCATCAGCCTTTGATTCAGGTTGTGATCCTGGGGTCCTGGAATTGAGTCCTGCCTCAGGGTCCTTGCAAGAACCCTGCTTCTCCCTCTGCCTATGTCTCTGCCTTTTTGTGTGTGTGTCTCTCATGAATAAATAAATAAAATCTTTTTTAAAAAGTTTTAAGACTTTCAAATGCACATTGGGCTAAAAGTAATTCTGATGAAGAATAGATGACATGTCAATGTTTTGGCCAGAAATTAGCACTGTCCTGGCTATTTATTATTATAATTATTAAAAAATACTTTTGGTTAAAAAATGCTAACCATTGTTTGAGCTTTCAGTGAGTCATAATATTTTTGCTGATAGAAGGTTTTTCTTTCATGTTGAGGACTGCTGACTGATCAGGACGGTGTTTCCTGAAGGTCAGAGTGGCTGTGGCAATTTTTTAAAATAAGACAATGATGAAGTTTGTCCCATCAATTCTGAATGCCACATCAAATGTGCAGGAATACTCCTTGGCCTATACCCTTTCAGGGAATTTCTTTGATTGGGTATGAAATTTCTTCCACAAATACCTAGATTGCTGGATCTATGAGGCAGTAAAGAACAAGAGTAAATTAAAAATATTCTTCCCATCCCCTTACTTTAGATTCACACCTTTAAAATGGTATGGAAAACCCATCTAACTACCAAATATGGGATAAAAACAGGTGATTTCATGTAAAGGTGAGATGGAAGAGAAAGTAGTCATAAATAAAGAAAAGGATTGGGATGGCTGGGTTGTTCAGTGGTTGAGAGTCTATCTTCAGCTCAGGACATGATCCTGGATTTCTAGAATCGAATCCCACACCAGGCTGCCCACAGGGAGCCTGCTTCTCCCTCTGCCTATGTCTCTGCCTCTCTCTCTGTATTTCTCCTGAATAAATCAATAAAATCTTTTTAAAAATGAAAGGATTGCAGTTTAGAATACTGTATCACTTTAAGAAATCAAACCAGATTCTTAAAGTTTATTTGAAAAATAAGAACTTTTTGGAAAATGTTGCCACAATGAAGAAGAACAAACTATCATGTAAAAGAAACAATACAAAGAGAAAGAAGTTATACAATGGCTATGTCGACAGCTATCTAGAATGATTGGACAGCAGGCGGGATGCTAAAGAAACATATGACAGAGAAAAAAATGTGAAAGTTAAATATGTCAGAAGACAAAAATAAATTAATGAGAAGATAAGTAAGAAAGAAAAAAGTAGTCCTAATCTTTATAAAATATAAATTAAAAAGATGGAAATAGTAATGAAAATAGCAAAACCTTTATAGGTTAGGAAGAAATTGTAAGTTCACACTTAAGAAAGAACAGTGAATATTAACACAAGTATACTAATCGTATACAACATAAAACTTGGTGAAAATTGTCAAGTTCCAGAGTAAAGAGAAAAATCTTAAAAAACACAGTATCATAAAATATAGTGTCTGTTTTGTTCCCCACCATATTGCCAGAACAACATACTGCGTGGCAATAGTAGATGCCCAATAAATATAAGTATTAGTCAAATGAAAGTATGAATAAACAAAATGAAATTCAGGAAGCTAATATGTCTAACATAAATTGCACTAAAATCCCTGCACAGAGGTTTAACACTTGTTGTGACTTTATAATTATAAAACCAAATAAATATTACTTGAGGAAAAAAAGGCATCAGAAGGCAAAGATATGGTAAACTCAGAACATACAAGCCAAAGAACTCTCCTAAAGGAAGAATTAAAGGTAAAACAAACAACAAAAGCAAACAAACAAAAAATACAAAACAACAACAACAACACAGTCCTGAAAAGTTACAAAAAGAGATACTACATCTCACCACTTGAAGAGAAAAGTCACAGTGGAAAGGGACAAAGTGATAAATTTCAGATATTCCAATTAATAAAGCTGAAGGTGATATTAAGCACATTAATGGAAGCAAAATGGTTGTACAATGGGGGAAAGTTAGAAAGGACAAAAACGGTCAATTGGGGACTTATTTTCCATATTATTATTAAAGTAAAATTAGGAAAAGGTTATTTTGCAATGAAGTCGTGACTATCTGGCCCCATTCATGGTCTTTTGTCTTCTTTAGTCTATAATACTTCCTGGGTCTTTCCTTGTCTTTATCATGTGGACACGTGGACAATTCCATTCAAGTGGATCTGATGTTGCCTCATGACTAGGTCCAGGCTGTGCACTTCTAGAAGGAGGACCACATGCTCAGGGTATCCTATCAGGAAGTACATCTCTCCCATTTCTGGTCACATTAGTTTTGACCACTGTGGTTAAGGTGATGTCTGTTAGATTTCCCACTGTGAAGTAAGTAAGTCATCATTAACATGTACTGAGGGGTTAATATTTTGAAGCTATGTAGCTATGTTGTTCCTCATCCAACTTTTACCACCAGTTTTAGTATTTGTTAAGGTCCTGCCCTGAGTCAATTATGGCCCATGAAGGATGAAGAAGAATGAAGATTCAGTTACAAACCTTGGTTCTGAAAAAATAAAAAATAAAAAACAAAAACAACAACAAAAAAAAACCTTGGCTCTGAATACCCAAGACCCTGCTCCAGGAGGACCAGCTTGAGGAAGGGTGATGAAGGAAAGAGAAAAGAAAAAGGATAAAGCTAGTATTAGTGCATATTGATTTTATAATAAAAATATAAAATGTTTCTCAAATCATTTGTGATTATCTTGGGTATGTTCCTTCCAGAACCTACCATGCTCTACGTATTTTAGATTATTGTATTAGACAGAAATTATGTATTAGGCAGAAATTATGCATCGGAGAAGAGGACAGATTGTGGTCTGGCAGTGGAAGTAAGACAACTCATTTAAGTAAACGTAAACAGTGATTAAATGTGCCAGGGGAGAGGGAAGTTGTAAGGACTCTTATCTAATGATCACTGTTTTCCCCATAGTAGAAGTGACATTTATTTGCAGAACATGAGCTGGAGGAAGTTGGAATTAAGCCTGGAAGGATAGTCTCTGCAGGCTGGACAGGTGCTGAGGGCCCAGTGGTGTGGTAAACTGGCTCTGAGAGGGAGATTTGTCTGCACCAATGCAAGGACAGGATGGGCAGGGAGACGTGGAGCTATGACATCACAATGGGCTCAGCCATCCCAGCAGAGCTCCGGGGCCAGAGGCTCGCCCCTTTACAGTTTCTTGACTGGATGAGGAGCCCAGGCCTTTATCCATCTACCACTGGTCCATCATTGGAGAACAGCTGCTTCTGGGAAGGGAGTGTGACCCTTGGTCACGACAATTTTCTTCACAGAAGGATAATCACCTGGAGGGTCAGTGCAGCCCTAAGCTCCCAGATGTCCTCACAGCTGGTCACTGTAGTAAAGGGTGCTTAGTCCTGGAAGGGAGGAGGGGTGAGAGGGATGGGGTAAAGCACAGCAACCGTTACACAAGAACCCAACACTCCTTAAGTGCAGCGGGATGCACCAACAGAAGGGAAGGGCCTGCAGCAGGAGCACGGTGTACACAGGTCACCGGAAACAAGGCCTGTCTGTCATACCTTTGCGACTTCCCCTGAGTTCTGTGCTTCCCTTATGGTAATCTATGACAAAAGTAAACTTGGCTTTAAACACTTGTTTACAAAGTGCTGGCACCTGAATTTCTTGGTTGTTGTAAATTAATTTATCTGTGGGGTGGAGGGAAATATCTGAACGTTAAAATCACAGCTGAGGATGTTTTATAATACTCAGAGGAACATGCACGAGGAAAAACTGGTGCCAGAAGAATGGAATAATTGCAACCTCCCTGTCGATTGGCTTTGGGAGTGAAATATCTTCTTCCTGTGTGATAAATAAATAAAATCTCAATATTTAAGGCCTCATCAGAAACATCCAACTCTGAGCAACAGGAATTTCCATGCTGCCTGCAGGGTGATCGGTTGCCATTGAGGACCAGTGACTCTTAAATGATGAGATGAATTAAATAAGTGCTTAAAGACTCTTCAATTTCTGATTAGACAATGAGACAAAGATTAAGATGATATTTTTAAAAAGGCATTTTACGGTTTCTATTTAGAAATCTTTGGGTGTTGAATCTGTGTTGACATTAAATACTACATCCATGTTTAAACTCATGACCATTCTTTCTCATTGCATTATATTTTGGAAAGAACATATTCTCATGTATTTTAATACATCTATACAGACAAAATAAGCTGTAGTTTCAGTGTGCTTGGTGAACATTACCCACCAATTTTGGAGTAGTTGCAACGTTTTATTAATTTTTTTTTAAATTGGCATAAAATTATATCTGTTGAGGCATAAGAGATTGGTTGATATATAAATATTTGCCTCCACAAGGAAGTGAAATTATTTTTTTCCTTTTCAATTCTTTTTGTGTGTGTGTGTATTTTTTTATTGGAGTTCTATTTACCAACATATAGTATAACACCCAGTGCTCATCCCATCAAGTGCCCACATTGATGGTCTTTCTGACCTCTCCAACCATTAAAAATGACCAAGGATTCCAAAGAGCTTTATAGCTCAGGTGAGTTTTACTTATCATTACTTACTACCTATCAATCATTATTGGAAACAGAAACAGAAATTTTCTAAATATACCATTGAAAAATAACAGCTATAAAATTATATATCACCATAAAAACATATTTTTGAAGAAAAACATTTCAAAAACAAAAGTGTACATACTGACTACAATGGCATCGCTTTACATTTTTGCAATAAAAAAATAAATTAAAAAAAAACAAACCTGGCTAAAGAGAAGTCAGCTATTTGAACTTCTGCAGTCAATGATTTGCCAAATGGTGTTTTGGTTGAAGATATGAGGAAAATTTAGCCTCCTACAGAAATAGGTTAAAAAGGGAGAGTTTTTAAATTATCTTTTTTCTTTTTTTGAGATAATTATAGACTTACATGCACATACTGGAAGTCATGGGGGAGATCTTGTGTGTCCTTCACTTAGGTTCACCTGGGGGCAACATCTTCCAGAACCGGAGTCCAACATCGCAGCCAGGATGTTGGCTAGAATGCAGTCAGCGCCTAGGTATCCAGTTGCCTGTCATGTTGCCCTCTTCCAGCTGCACCACATCCCTCCTCCACACACAGCAACCATTAGTCTCTTCTCCCTCTTGATGGCACATCATTTGCAGACTATTATATAATTGGAATGTCATCTCTTAGGATTGATATTTTCACTCAGAATAATTTTCTGGAGATTCATCCAGGTTGTTGTGTGCATGAGTAGTTTGTTCCTTTTTATTGGTGAGTATTCTTTATAATGTGAATCACCATAATTTGCTTTGAAGGACATCTAGATTGTTTCCAATTGTTTTGTTTTTTTGTGCTAGTTTTGGTGTTTTGCTATTATAAACAAAATTTCTAGAAACATTAGTGCCCAGGTTTGTATGTCAACACAAATTTTCATTTCTCTGAGATTGGATCATATGGTACATGCATATTTAGGTTTTTAGGAACTGTTTTCCAGAGTGGCTGCACCATTTTACCTTCCCAATGTAATATACAAGCAACGGGTTTCTGTTAATGCTCATCAGCATTACCATTTTCACTATTTTTTCCTGAGAAATATGTGGAAATACCTCATTGTGGGTTTAATTTACATTTACCAAGTGGCTAATGATGTCAAACATCCTTTCTTGTGCCTATTTGCCATCTCTACATTGTTATCATTGACGTGTCTGTTCATGTATTTTGCCTATTTTCTAATTGGAATTTTTTTTTTTTTTACCACTGGGTTTAGAGAGAATATAAAATATTCTAAAGACTAACCCTCTGTTGGACATATAATTTGCAAATATTCTGTCCCCTTTGGTATTTGGTTTTAGGTTTTTAGTTTTTTTTCCCTCTAAATAGGGCTTTGATGGAGCAAAAGTTGTTAATTTTAATGAAATTCAACTTTCCAATTTTCCTTTTATGGATCATGTTTTGGTGTTAGGTGTGAGAATTGTACAGTATAGACATTTTTTGTCTGAAAACTTTGTCCTATTTTTTCCCCTATAAGTCTTGTATTTTTCTATTTTACACCTAAATCTATAATCCATTTTTAATTAATTTTTGTATAGGAACTCACTCTCATGTTATTCCTTTACTGAGGTCTCTGGTCAGTTGCAACCTTTCAGAATATCCTTAAATTTTATTTTACATAGAGCCCGTGATTTTTATGGGTACGTAGAAGAAAAGAATAAGGAAAATATATGTCTATTCCATCTTCCTAGAAGTGGAAGGCTGAGTCAAAGACATCTTGAAGATGCTTTCCTAAGAATATATATTTTTAATTTTTCTCATTACTTTTTCTCAAAAATGAGACCAATTAAAATAATCTATTTGGAAAATACCTTAGTGAGATTAGCTTATGTAAATCTGTGACAATGTTGAATGCTATTTGTTATCAGTATCTATTATAATATGTTTTTAGACCAAAGCATTTCAGCAAGTGCTTATCTAAAAAGTAGACATTTATAAAATGCAGTTCTCAGATAAATATTCTTCTTTAAACCATAAGAAAATGATTGATAGTTTGAATTTATCCAACAGATTCACATAAAACATTTATAGGTAAAATGCAGTTGGGTTTTAAAACATAATAATCAAAATAGGATTTGGTCATTTGACAGTTTACATAAATCAATAATGGTTTTGAGGTTAGTTTTTTAGTCAATGCAACAAGATATATCTTGATTCTAACTCAGCAATACCATTGATGCCTTATGATACAAACCTGGTGTTATCAGGAACTCATACTACTTTCTGTTTTTTTTTTTTTATATTAAATTTCAGTTAGTTAAAATACAGTATAGCATTAGTTTCAGGCATACAAAACAGTTGAGTCAACATTTCCATACAATACCCAGTGGTCTATCATAATCTCCATCACCTGTTTCACTTATCGCTGTCTGAACCCATACCACTTTAAAAATCATTGCTAATATTACAACTTGTTCAACACATATACGTATTTTTTAATAAAATTATGATTTGGACAGCCTGGGTGGCTCAGCGGTTTAGCGCCACCTTCAGTCCAGGGACTGATCCTGGAGACCCATGGATGGAGTCCCACGTTGGGCTCCCTGCATGGAGGCTGCTTCTCCCTCTGCCTGTGCCTCTGCCTCTCTCTGTGTGTCTCTCATGAATAAATAAATAAAATATTTTTAAAAATAAATAAAATAAAAAAATGATTTGAGTGTGCATGAAAATATGTGGAAATACCTCTTAGTGCAAAATGGAATGTTAATGTCAGTAAAAAGAGAGCAATATTAAACCAAATTATCTGGGGAATAATTTTTTTTAGACTTATTTACTTATTTGAGAGGGGTGGAAGGACAGAGGGAGCGAGAGAGAGAATCTCAAACAGACTCCCTGCTAAGTGAGAAGCCCAATGTGAGGCTGGATTCCAGGACCCTGAGATCCTGATCTGAGCCAAAACCAAGAGTCAGAAGATCAACGGACTGTGCCACCCAGGTGCCTCTCTGAAGAATAAATGTAGAGATGCAGTAGTTTATATTTTATCTCTGATTGCAATTTGAATTAATTCTGAGATATAATCCTTCTGACAACATGTCTAGCTTTACCCTGAAGTAATCAAATATTATTATTATTATTCCAAATCTTTGAATTCCACCTCTCATTTTTCAGTTCTTTCCACATTTCAAATGGCAAAGCAAATTTCTTTCCAGGACTCTTTCCTTGGCCGGGTTTGCCCAAGAGGAAAGAGGAAGGCTGTAATGATGAATAGAAGCCACTATTCCTACACTGTAATTATAAAAGTCTCTGCGTTATGTTCCCATAAAGAGGGGAACTTTTCAAATGTGTCCCAAGGGAACATTAAAAATGGAGTGTAGGAGAAGGCAAGAGCGCCAAAGAAAAAGAGAGAAAGGGAGAGAGAAAGCAGAGGTGAGGTGGCATGAGCAGAGAGCAGAGAAGAGGCAGAGGAATGGGCACTCACATTCACAGGCCCAGGGTGACCATTTACACCCCACAAGAACAGGTGTGCAGCAAATCTTTCTTTTCAGGGTAACTTACTCCGTGGAATCTCATTAGAACACATTGTTATCCTAGTTATAATCATCTCCCATACTCCCCTGGAGAACCAGCTTCTGGCCAGGCACCTCAGAGGACCCCATGCTCCTGCTCAGATCTCCATGCTCTGCCAAGAGACAGGGCCTCTAACCCTGAGGGGCCATAGAAAAAATTCAGTACAAGTCAGATGGTTCATGTCTTCATTGGGAAAAACATTACACTATTTTCCCTAATGTCTGAAAAGCCTGATTAGGGAAACTGAATTTTCCCTAAGGAGTCCCATGCCATTCTCTGCTCCCCATACCCTAATTCCACAGTCAGTGGAGACCACCTCATCCAGTAGGAGGAGGAGCACACAATCAAAACTACTATAGAAAAATGAGGCTATAGGTCAGGATTTTCCTGTTTGGCAGATTTTTTTTTTTCCTAACTGCTCACTTTTCCTAATGAAAGTAGGTTTTAAGAACAATAATAACAAGGGTCTGTCTATGTTTCTCACGTTCTGAAACACAATAACAACATTGTAGGAATTAAGCAGTAGAACGTAGGAAAATACAGTGCTACTACCCTTTGTTCTATTCATAGCTCAGCAGCCTAATTTCTAATCCACTCAAATAAGAGGCAACCATTCAACAATTTAGGAGTATTTCCCCTTCCAAAAACTGGTTCACCAGAAAGGGAAACTGGTGGTAATTTATTCCATCCCAACATGTGTAAGTCTATACATTGAGAGGTGGAGACTATATGCGTATTAGATATAGAATTTCATGCCATGCATTTTTTAGAAAAACCAGAGTCCCTCTTATTTTTAGTATGTGGGTTTTATTTCTTATCAGTGAACTAGGAGGTGACCAGGAGATTTTATCTTGAAGTTGAGCAGTGCTACATTCTATGACAGTGACAGAATTGGGACGAACTTGTGACAACCTGAAACAAAAGACAGAGGGTTGAACATCTACCGGTACATAGCCCCTGTTCTGAGTTCCATGGAAAGATGCTTGCTCACAGCACCTCTGAATGTACTTTGGGTCTGTATTCCATCAGAAGGACACGTGGCCCCGGTTGCTTCTTCCTTTTGGAGGGGCAAGCCTGATGGTGGCCCGCAGAGATATGAGACACTCTGGGCTCAGGGAGAAATTGTAGATTTTAGGTGCCTCCTACTGGTGTAGGTAGCTCTAGGAAGGGGGGTCTGTCCTACTCATTTCTCTTTTCAGGTAACTCATCAAACTCCACTTCTCAAAGTCCATCCCCTGACCTCAGGGGCTCCTTAAATATAATCCCGTCTTCAGAACTACAAATGTATTGACCTTCTCTTATTTAAACTAGGAAGAAACTGGGTGATTGGCCTCATCCCACTTCTATTTTCTGGATGAACCAAGCAGGTTCTAACTGGATTTGCACCTGGGAATGCAATCACCAATGTGGGATGGTGAGCAGTCTAGACCCAGGCAGCTCCTACTAGGAATGGTCACACAACTGGCTCCACCTGGTGGTAAGGTGGCCCCAGTGATGGCTAAAGGCAGGACAAAATGAAAGAGCTCAGTCAGGCTGGAAAGGCACATCAGTCCTCCCCCTCCCCCCCGCTCCCAGGAGCCTGTAGTCCATGCTGAGGTATCTTAGCCCCAATCCCCACATCCCCTTCCACAATAACCCAAGTCAGTGCTCTATCATGTGGGGCCAGATAGGAGCAGAGGTCATGGCATGTGACTGGAGCACTTTCATCCATGCCAGAACTCTAGAGAATCCATGTGAGTTTGAAAAGAAGGCACTTAACAGGAGCTTAGAGGACATTATCCCTGTCCCAGGGACCCTCCCCCCTTCTCATCTACAACCCCATGGACACAAGAGCTCTATTAATGCAAAGGGGCCAGAGGTCTAATGGGCACCAAAACTGTATAGTCCAAAATCTCTAGAAATGGGGCACAGGTCTGACCTAAGTGTTTCTTTTCAGTGACAGCATAGCAGATGTCATCTTTGGAATATGGGGATGATTCCTGTTTGCTGGAAGAAAAGAGGAACTGGCTAGTCCCTGATGGGACTCCTCAGTGATCTTTTGGTTGATCCCCCCCTTTCCCACCTTGTGCCTCTCATGGCCCTTTATTTAGCTTCTGGGAACGTGACCCCTAGTGAGCACAGTTGGTGATTCACATCTGTAACAGCTTGCCAGTGTTGTGTTCCCTCAGAGAATCTGGTTATTGGCACCCGGCTTCCATTCCAGACTGACCTCTGGGTTAGCAGCAGTCAGAGTTTGAATACGAATTCCACAGCTTAGGTCACTGTTCTCCCTACTTTTCCCACCATGCTTTGTGTCTGGTCCACAGCGCTGGGCAGGCAGGTCAGGCTGATGAAGCTCTGGGCATTCTAGGCAAACTCTCAGGAGGAAACTGGAGGTCAACTACTCTATGGGAGAATTTGAGCTTTTGCTTTTTCTCTGCTTTTCCCAGATCCTTACCACACAGGGAAGCTGCAATCTCATCACTTTGGGTTCCCCCTTTTACAATAAATCCAATGCTCTGGGATTTCTGTGAACCATTTACTCAGGAATGTGGAAGCTCCACAGTGGATCCTCAGAGGTCCTCAGAGCCAGGTGGTCACCAATGACCCACCCATCCATTCTCAGCTATAGTGACCATGGACTGAGCCTCCCTGGTAACCTTCCATAGCCCCCCAGGGGTGCTGCTCTATAGTCCTCGGATACCCATCAGGACTGTGTTATCAAGCCTACATTCAGCACTACTCCATCCAGAAAATGGCTCAGAAAAACACTAACACCATCATTTGATGCAGCCTAGCGTCCCCAGATAAAAGAACTGATGCAGGGATCCAGCCTCCTGTGGAAAGGAACCCATGAAAGGATACATACAGTCCATAATGGGGCTCTAGGCATTGCGCTGCTGTGCTGCAGCAGACAGACCTCAGACATGTAGGTCAAGTGCTGTCCTCTACATAGGACACACATGGGAAGAAACATCCATGGATGAAATAAACAGGTAGGTCTGAGGCATTGAGCACTCTGAGCTTAGATGCCACCACAATAGGAGCGTTGCGTTAAGTTGGGTGCTCCCAGAAGCAGACTCTTTAGACAAAGATTTAAACCTAAGTAGTGGGACGCCTGGGTGGCTCGGTGGTTGAGCTTCTGCCTTTGGCTGGGGATGTGATTTCCGGATCCAGGATCGAGTCCCACATCGGGCTCCCTGTGGGGAGCCTGCTTCTCCCTCTGCCTGTGCCTCTGTGTCTCTTATGAATAAATAAAATCTTTAAAAAAAAAAAATAAACCTAAGTAGTTTCTTTGGGAACTAAAGGACAGTGACCAAGTATAAATAACATGGCTATCCCTAAACCCTTGCACATCTGTACAAACATGACACAACTATCACCAAAAGATGGAGCATATGTTAGTTCTCTTTGATTTGGGGCTGGTTCTGTTTTCTTGCATTCACCAATATAAAGTGGTAAAGGTGGCATACTGAAACTTCTAAGCCCACACTTTAAGAGGCAGCTTCCGTTTTCAACCCATGAGTATCCAGTGAAGACGCTTAGGTTAGATGACTCTAACCTCACGATGAGAGATCATGAGACCAGCTGTTCTGAGCTGTCCCAGCTGAGGCAACAGACTTGTGACTAAAGACAGTTGGGTAGCATAGTGCCAGCTGAGCTCTCAGCTGAAGACAGCTGTATTAGTGAACCCAACTGGTACCACTTATCACAGAAAAACTGCCCAGCTGAGCCCAGAAAATACAGAGATATAAGAAATTGCTTGAAGCTATTACTTTTGGGGATTGTTTGTTACATAATAGGAGTTAACTAATACAGGAAGTGACGTCAGACAGTACAAATGGGAGAGTGGGGAATTGGAACTGGGAAGGGAAAGAAGCCAAAGACTGCACATTGATGAACACATTCTTTGTATGCACCTGGGGCTCTGCTTTGTTGGGGACCTCAGGCAGCAGCATTGAGCATGCCTCTGTAGTATTCCGCCTGTGACAATAAAGAACTGGAGTTATTTGGTCATTGGTTGGATATCTTAACCTGGAGATTAATTCCCCAGTATATTGGCTGTCACAGCAAGAAAAAAAAAAAAAAAAAAAAAACCCCAAGTGAAGAATCCTGGATGGTGCCATAGACTGGTATGAACAGGAGCCATGACCACTGCAGAAATACTTCCCATCAGCTGCCCATTCCCTGGAGATCTGGAGGCCTGGCCCCATGGGATATGTGAAGGATTAGTCTCAGCTTATCCATTTTACTGCTGCGGAAGCCAGAAAACATTCCCAGATCATGTATTCCACTTCCTCCAAGATGTTATGGAAGCCTGAAGCTGGGCTGAAAATAACAGCTCCATGAGAAATGAGACATTTTTCCTGTGAATGTACATTCTTTCTACATCTAGATGGGCGATAGGCAACAGATGATTCCTCACAACATTTCTTTGTACCATAGGTCACTTAGTTCTAATTTCAACAGATAGTTAATAAGCTGGAAAATCCAAGCACAATACCATGAGCAGGACAGGAAACACTGAGATCTGCCTGGAAGAAGCAGGGATGTACCCAGATGAAGGGGACACACCAAATAACCAGATGGCAGGAGCTGCTTGGTGGCATTAGAAACAGAAGCTGGGTATCGTATACACGCCAAAACAAGTGAGGGATAAAACAACAATTAAGGGAAAACAATGGTAAACTAAACGCAGAATTGAGGGACAAATAAAAGCTAACATTCAAGTTAGAAGTAGTTGATAATATAGAGGATCGAATCAGCCTTATGACAAAAAAAACAAAAAACAAAAACAAAACATGTGAATCAAGGTTCACAATAAAAGGGCACTTGATGGGATGAGCACTGGGTGTTATGCTATATGTTGGCAAATTGAACTCCAATAAAAAATATACACACAAAAAAAAGGATGCAGAGAAGATGACAGAGGAAATGGAACATATGAAACTTGTGGGATAGAGAAATGTCAATAAATAGGTGAAAAACAATAGTTAAGTTTAAAAGAAAGCCTCTCATATCTGAAACAAGTATCCCACTCCAACTTCTGGTCAAGTTGGATGCAGAGAAGCTAATTTTCTGAGTGATTGTGGAGAAAAAGGAGCAGTGCGCAGAGAGGCATCCCGGAGGAATGATTGAAATTACATGGTTTTCAGGGCTTGAATTTAAGCTCCTTGAATTATCAGGTTGCAAAGCCTTGTTTTAGGTTTTTTTTTTTTTTTTTGCTTCTCTCCTTATTACCTCATTTTTAAAAGGGACACATGGCACTGATTTCATAGAATCGAATGTGTTACCTCTATTTATTTATTATTTTATTTTATTTTATTTATTTTATTATTTTATTTTATTTTATTTATTTTGTTTTGTTTTGTTTTGTTTTATTTTATTTATTTTATTATTTTTATTGGAGTTCAATTTGCCAACATATATCATAACACCCAGTGTTACCTCTATTTAATACATATAACAGTGCCTGACACATAGTATTAAATAAATATTATCTCTTATGATTTGAGGAATCCGTGTTCAGCTTCAGAGGGAAAAAGATTTAGCTGGTAGCTGCTAATTTAGGATTCCATTGCCATCAATGCTAAAATCGGTGAGCGTTCCAGCTGGACATGGGCTTAAACTATTTATACGTTGGGTTCTGGTATTGTTATTAAGGGCTATCTTTACAATAATGACACTAATTATTCCTATCATTTTATATATTTTAATGAGCATTTCAGATAAAGTAAGTTAAAAAGTTATTGTCTTCTAGGCTAATCCAGACTTTTCAAGTCAAGATCTAAGCAAAATATCAGGTAGGGATACTTGTCTTTATTGTGTTATTATCCTTTAAAGGTACTATCATAGTCTCCTTTAAATATCTTTCCCATAATTGCATTTATCCACACTTTTCTTCTCCTATCAATAAAGAGCTTTTTGCTCTATGATGCAATAGTTAATAAGTTAAGTCCTTTCCACGTGGTTTTCAAGTGAGAGAATCACCCTCAAGTACCAAGGAATGGCACAAAGGAAATAAACATTTTTTAAGCTGGAACATTTTAGATACTATGCAGATAAATGAGCAATGAGTAATCTTGTTGGTCTGTATAGCTAAATGTGCATCTTATTATCAAATTCCACATTCAAATATCTTTTAAGACCAAATATCTTTTCCTGAATACATTGGCTTCTGTCCAGATCTTAACACAGCTTACTTAATACATTCTGTTTGCCAACACTTTTATCAATCGTACTAGTTAACATAAACCTTTATTATTACTCATAAAATTACTGAGACTTGATATTTATTTAGCCATCTTACCATGACCATGAATTCCACAGGGTGACTATCTGTTGCATAAAGAAATATTCATTTTACTATGCTCTGTATTTACTACCCTCTTAATTTCCCTTAGTGTCTCTATGACAAACTTTATTCTCAGGCATTTGGAATGTCACACTCATTCATCGTGTTGCTCATAATTCATTTATAAACCAGAATAACATTCATGCTCTTGCCAGTCGCTGGAGTGCTGCCCTAGACCTTAACAGGTTTAAATGCCAAATTTTAAAACCACAATTAAAATATTTCATCACCTCATGAGGCTGAACCTTCCTTTTTTATAAGTGCTTTAGATAATGTGGCTCTTTTTGCCATCTTCTGCACATTTTGTTTAAGCACACTAACAGATAAGATGATTCAAATAATCATTCATTTAGATGTGAAATTATGCTTAAAATAATCAAAGTAAACAGATTTACACTACATTTCAAAAAATTGTATCCATGCAATTTACCTAAGCTCTTCTCATCTCATCTTTATTACAAAAAATTATTCTGACTTAATGGAGAATTAAGAAGTTATACTCTAAAATGTGCACTGCTACAACTTCTTGGTAATTTTTTCTCATTATTTTCAAATATTCCTCCATCTTCTTATGTCTGTTCCTATAATTTTTACTATGAACTCAAAATATTTATAAATAAATAACAATGTAAATTAAATGCCCGCGTTTGTGAAAACACTCTATTGTAAAAATTAATATCCATTTATATCTTCTTATATGAGGACATACATTGTTCACACTGTAGTTCTTATTTTTTCTATCTCTTTATTAGTAGCTTTATTGAGATATAATTCACATACCCTACAATTCATCCATTTCAAGTCTTAAATTCAATTGATTTTAGTGCATTCACAGAATTGCACAACTGTCACCATAATTACCTTGAGAACATTTTCATCACTCCAGAAAGTCACAAGTAATCATTCCCATTCTCCCTCAAGCTCCCAGAGGAAGAATAGGACATGTGGTGATGGAAGCAGAGAGTAAGAAGATGCAGGGAAGGGGCCATGAGTCAAGGAACACATGTAGCATATAGAGCTTGAAAAAAACAAGGAAACTAATTCTCACCTGGAGCCTCCAGAGAGGAATGCAGCTCTGCTGACCCCTGGAATTTAGCTCATTGAGATATATAACAGACTTCTGACCTATAGGACTGAAAGATAATACGTTTACTTTTTTAAGCCACAAAAATCGATGGTAACTTATTACAAAAGCAGTAGAATACTATACTAGTCTATAGAAGAAAATTAATTTTTGTATATTGATCTTGTATCTTGCAACCTTGCTTTACTTACTTATTTGTTCTAACAGATTCTTAGTGAATTCTGTAGAATTTTCTATAACAACCTCATATTATGTTCAAAGATTTTCTTAATTATCCTATCTAAACCTCCAGCATAATCATGAATAAAAGTAGCAAAAGTGACATCCTTATCTTGTTCCTGAGCTTAGAAATAATCGTTCGGTCTTTCACCATTAAGTATAAAGTTAACCGTGGGCTTTTTGTAGATGTTCCTTACTAGGTTGAGAAAGTTCCCTTCTAATCCTAATTTATTACACATTTTTCTCATGAAAGAGTGCTGGATTTTTTCAAGTGTTTTTTTTTTTTTTTTTCTGTCTATTGAAGCAATCAAGTGTTTTTGCCCTGTGTTTTGAGGGTACCTGGGATTTCTTGTAAACAGGTATGGTAAGATATGCAGACTTGGAAGTGACTGCTATGAAGGAATAAGTTTGCTCACAGTTCCCTAGAAACAGGAGGCCTAGAATGTATGCAGGGCCACACAAGGGGACACCAAGGTCAGTAATGAGGCAGGAAGACTTCAGGAAAAATGTTGGTAGGAGCCTTCATTGTCGTGTATACAGGAAGGAATGGGCTAGGCAGGATAATCAGGTTTAAGATTGACTAGTTTGAATAATTTCAGTGGGCTCTGGAACATAGGGAATATCTCTAGTTGTCTGGTACCTGCCCCTGAGGTGATTAGGGCAGGGAGATAGTACCCATGGGTTTGACAGCCAGATAAAAGAGGTGTGTGAGGGGATGGCCTTTGGATTGATTGGCTTGCATATGAAAGGCACACTTACAGGCAAGTTGTTATTTCTGGGAATTAGCTAACTTTGGGGGTGGGGGGCAGTATCTACAGAATCAGCAAAGCCCCAGATGGCAAAGCACAAAAAAGCAGAACAACAAAAAAGACATGCTTAATACACCGTGTATTCCAGTGAAATTAATGTTAAACCAATATTGTCCTCTTGGGATAAATTCCATTTGATCATGATGTATAATCCCTCTTATATGTTGCTGTATTTATTAGTTTTTTAAGGGATTTTTGTATCTAAATTTCTAAAAGATACTGTTCTGCAGCTTTTCTTTTTTTCTCTTTTTTGGGGGTTTTAGCAGAGGAGAGTGGTTTGTTTGGTTGATTTTTGTTTGTTTTTTCCCTTGGGATGCCTTGGCCTGGTTTTGTTATCGGGGTAATGATAATCTCATCAAATGAGTTGGGAAGTGATCCCTAGTCTTTAATTTTTTTGCAGGCATTGTGAAGAATTGGTATCAATTCATCTTTAAATATTTGGTAGAATTCACTTATGAATCCATCAAAGTCTAGGCTTTTCTTTGCGGGAAGTTAACAAATTAACAGTTCACTCTCTGTTTTATGGGCTTAATCAGATTTTCTGTCTTTCTTGAATCAATTTCAGTTCTTTGGGTCCCTTTTCGGTATTTTCCCGTGCTGAAATATTTTCAAAGTTTAAATTATTATGTTATTACATGAAAGTTTTCAAATTTAAACACAATTGTATGAACATTTCTCAAATAAGCTGTATCTAATTTATATTTGGTGTTATGTCCTCTCTCAGGGAAACACAGTGGAGACTATGCAGAGGGGAGAATCAAGCTTAGGGTTCCTTCAAAACAAAAATGCAATTATTTATTAAGTTGTTTCAAATGAAACTGCCTTTTACAAGAGTGAAAACCGACAAAGGTTGTCAATTTCATATGTTTAACCTTATTAGTTACCCCCAAAACATGTCTATCTTGATCTGTTAAAAACTAAACTCATCTTTTCCTTCCCGTTGGCTGTTGCTACTGTCTTACCTTACTCTGCTAAGGTATTTGAATACAAACACAAAGTGTTACTTCAGACACCTTGGTCTTCTAGTTTTTCTCCTTCTGTACCGAGTCAATCTTTAGTTACTATAGATTCTTACACTCTAACATGCCCCCATGTCTTTTGTCTGACTCCTCTGGACACTCACAACATGGTTTTGGTTGAAGTCCATGTTTTTTTCTCATTTGGATTATTGCTCCTATCCATTCCCTCTTCCATCGCCTAAAATCCTTCCTCTTCTCCACAAATTGAGACATTATTCTTCTCTTAATATAAAACATATACTTCCACCTGCTTCAAAAATCTTCACTGACTAAGACTTCCAGGGAAGATGGCAGAGTAAGAGGACTCTAAAGTCACCTCATCCCATGCCTACAACTAGATACGGTCAAATCAGTAAAGATAATCCAGAAAATGATCCAAAAAAAGGCAAAGCACACTTCACAACTCACTGTAGAGGAAAGGCCACATCGAAGAGGATAGGAAGTGCAGAGACATGGGTGGGGGTGGTGGGGGGAACTGTACCTTGGAGGTCTGGCTTCTAGGTAGAGGAGCTACAGCAAGGAGAGGGGCAAGAAACCCACTATCACCCTGAAGAGCCTAGATGAGAAGGACAAATCCCCACAGCATTTAGCTTTGAAAATCAGAGAGGCTAAATTTTGTGAGTTCTTACAACCTGTGGAACTTAAAGCCTAGAACTCTAAAAATCAGAATGTTCAACTCTGAGAGAGCCCAGAGGGTGAATAGAAGCTGAGTCCATGCCTTTAAGAGACAACACAACAAACACGCCTTGGAGTTAACAGTGTAGAAAGAGCAATTTGACATATGCCTGGGGCATAAGAGAGGGAGTTAGTTATTAGTCTCAGAGTTTACTTAAGGACTTCTCCAGGAACAACAGAGCTGGCAGGCATCATTTCCCTCCCCCACCCCCAGTATAATCAAATAGCCACCTGTGGGAACAAACACAGCACAGGCATTCACTACCTAACTTGCTTACACCACACCGGGGCCCCTCTAGCCAGGCCTGCCTCAGAACTAGCAAGGCAAGTCCCATCCCCTAAAAAACCAGCACAAACCCTACAAAAACTAGATCTCTTGAACTCCTGTAAAGGACACATGCACCTTGTTAAAATTGCACCCCCACACACACACACACTCAATTTGTAGAGCCACTCATGATGCCCCAGCCTCTGCAGCAGGTATGCATCCCTGCACCCTTGTACTTCAGTGCTTTGTGGAGTGGCCCAGCTGGGTCGGTTTCAGTAGCAGCTGCACATCCCCCGTGAAAGAGGACCAGCGCCACCTTGTTAAAAATGTGGCATGTGCCACCCACTGCTTTCAAGATCAAGAGACATAGCTGACACAAAAACAGACACAGACAGGCAAAACAAGGAGACAGAGGAATATGCCCCAAATGAAAAACAGAACAAAATCATAGCAAAAGACAACAAATTCAACAAATTCAGAAAGACTGAAGTCATACTATACATTTTGTTTTAAGATTTTATTTATTTATTCATGAGAGACACAGAGAAAGAGGCAGAGACACAGGCAGAGGGAAAAGCAGGCTCCCCTCAGGGAGGCTGATGCAGGACTTGATCCCAGGACCCTGGGGTCAGGACCTGAGCTGATGCTCAACCACCAAGCCATGCAGGTGCCCCTGAAGATCCCTTGAAAAGTTAAAAATAGAACCATCTTATGATTCACTAATCTCACTACTAGATATTTACCCCCCAAAAAATACTAAAACTAAATACTAATTCAAAGGTATACGTGCACCCCTATGTTTATTGCAGCATTATTTATAGTAACCAAATCATAGCAGCCCAACTCTCCATCAAGAGATGAATGGATAAAGAAATACTATACAATAGAATATTACTTGGTCATAAAAATGAATGAATCTTGCCATTTGCAACAACATGGATAGGGCTAGAGAGTACAATGCTAAGTGAAATAAATCAGAGAAACACGTGGAATTTAAGAAGCAAAACAAATGAACAAAAGATAAATAGAGACCAAAAAAAAAAAAAAAAAAACCTGACTTAACAATGAAGAACAAACTGATGGTTACCAATGGGGAGGTGGATGGAGGGACAGGTGAAACAGGTGATAGGCAATGATGGGCAAGTACGCTTGTCTTGATGAGCACTGAAATACCATACAGAGTTGTTGAATCACTATATTGTGCACCTGACACTAATGACACTAATGTAATGCTGTATGTTAACTATACCTGGATTAAAACTTTAAACTTAAAAAAAAAAGACAAAGCAGGGGTTTGGGTCCCACTGGCTTTTTTTTTAATTAATTAATTTATTTATTTATTTTCCACTGGCTTTTCTTGATACCCTGGTGAGAGAGAACAGCTGAGCCAAAGTCAGAGGCCTCGTATCTGTAGAATGAAGAAGACCCATGAGCACAGAGAATCTTGTTTTATTTGTTTACCAATGAGCCCTCATGCCTAGAACTGTGTTTGGTAACATGGTAAGTGCTTAATAAATATTTGTTGAATGAAAAATACGCACATACACACACATACATATAGATATACATTCACACATACATACATACACAGTGCGTCCAAATATACACGCATGCATATGTATACATACGGACACACAGACATACATGCACATATACATTCATATATCTACATATATACACACAGACATAGGTGCATACACACACACAATCATCTACACTGACTATAGAACATAGTCCAAGTCTACTTGAAATTTTCCCTTCAATGCCTTTCCCTTGCCTGGGTCTTCTTTCTGTACCTTTTTGTTCTCTAAATTCCAGTGGTCACAAGTTACTTCTGGTGCCTGAGTCCTTTGTGATTCCGCTGCTTATTTTTACTTGACTGCACAGAATGTCTTCCATGCTCGTATGTTAACTCTTAGCTCAAATATCTAAAATGCACGTATGTACACTCTCCTGCCATCCCTTCTACCCCTATAAAAGTTTATAAATCACCTACTAATCTCCATTCCACCCTGTACAGGTTCTATCATAAAAACTACAACACGTTCTTTATAAAACATATAGGTGCACACACAGTCCGCCTTCCTGTTTCAGATTCTAAGCTCCCTCAAGCCAGGAACATGCTCGATTGGTATAATTTTACCTACTGTTTATAATTTGATAAGAGTTACAAAAATCTGAGAAGACAGATTTACATATGCAATAATGAGGCGCTTTTGTCGTTTAACAAACAAAAAGCTTCAGCAAACAAGTGTGTTTTCATAGGAACATGGATTTCTTCACAATGGAAGTGTGCAGAGGGATTGATTACACAGAAGCCCTGAACGGAGGGGAGGGCTAATGGGACATATAATTGAGAATCAGTGAATAAAGTTATTAATAAAGGAAATAATTTTCACCAAAAGGAATAAAGTAGGCCAGGAACTTTTTTTTTTATTTTATTCATTTATTCATGAGAGACACAGAGAGAGAGGCAGAGACAGAAGCAGGCTCCCCACAAGGAGTCCAATGTGGGACTGGATCCCGGACCCTGGGATCATGACCTGAGCCGAAGGCAGATGCTCAACTGCTGAGTCACCCAGGCGTCCCAAGTAGGCCAGGATTTGAATGGGATCTATGTTATTTTGAACCCAATATGTACCAGACACATTATATTTTTTTTGTTCACACTTAATACAAAAAAATTCTTATAGGGTGAGTAGATTTTTCTCAGGTTAGCTGTAAAGTGTGATAGTTAATGATAATTCAAGGACTGCTTTAAAGAAAAAAAAAAAGCTTCTCAGTTTTTTCTTCTTTTTTTTTTTTTTTTTTTTTGTATTTTATGCAGGCTTGGTCGTCATATGTTACCTTAAAGGAAAATGTCTTAAAATTATAAATATCATTTTTCTGTAATATTAAATTACAAAAACTCAGAATATCATGAGAAAATTTTATTCATTAAAACAAGTGACTTCCCCAAAGTAAGTTATTAAATAGGAAAAATAACCAGGTGTGTCTCATTCCAAATTCTGTAGCACCTCCCCCTGCATTCTCCTGGGCTAGATTTAGGCATTTGTTATAGAGGGAAGGGGATCATGGATAGAGCAACTTCTGGCGAAGTTAATCATCAAGTTCGTAACATATTACATGTAGCTAGTATACTTTAGATTAATTCCCATATAATAGGGATCCCTGGGTGGTGCAGCAGTTTGGCACCTGCCTTTGGCCCTGGGCACAATCCTGGAGACCCGAGATCGAATCCCACGTCGGGCTTCCGGTGCACAGAGCCTGCTTCTCCCTCTGCCTGTGTCTCTGCCTCTCTCTCTCTCTCTCTCTCTCTGTGTGTGACTATCATAAATAAATAAAAATTAAAAAAAAAATTCCCATATAATAGAAGGGTTTGCATTGGCAAGCTATGGATACTGCTTCTCCTGGCGGATGGGTTATGGGCCTGGAGAAATGCTTCACAACATAATTAGAGCAGATAATTCATCCTGGGGGTATTTGCAAGCTACATTCTTTCCATTTGTTGGGTAGGGAACCAGAAGTCAAGCACTCTCCTTAGACTGTGAGGCTCTGTCCTCTGGGTTCCACCAGGCTACTGTTGTCCCCTGAGGAATTTAGGCAGGTCACACTGGAGTGGTGCAAATTTCACAAAAGCTATGGGGTGCTGAGAATAACATTGTCCTTGACATCAAGACCTGAATAATTGGGTCCCACCAACTAGGGGTTATATATGCTTGGCCCTTTCAAGTCCTCTTTCTTGGTTTGACTCTTTCATTACTAAAACAGTGAGAATAATTTGTACTTTACCTATTTCTCAAGACAGATGTGAAGATTAAATGGGAAATTATGCATAAGTGTCTTGGAAACTATAGCTATCTTTCGAATATTAGGTGTTATTATGTAGAGCAGTTGAATAAAAGATTAAATTTCAGTAAAGGCAAAGTCAGTCACACAGCATGAAGAACATGCAGCTGTAAAAGATTATGCCAGAGAGAGTAGACATCAAATGTTTTCCCTAGATTAAATGTAGATTGTACTTTTAAGCCTCTTAAACATCATTTAATCCTTCTATGTTTTAAATAAACTATTTCATTTTCAAAATAATTGTTCTTTGAAGTGAATGTGAAAGAAAAGAAAAAAAGAGAGAGAGAGAAAAATACCCCAGTTTATATAAGATAATAGAAAGTACCTGTATCTAAATGCTGTTTTAAAATGCTGAGGCTGGGCAGCCCGGGTGGCCCAGCAGTTTAGCATCGCCTGCAGCTCAGGACATGATCTTGGAGACGTGGGATCGAGTCCGGTGTCGGGCTCCCTCTGTGGAGCCTGCTTCTCCCTCTCCCCGTGCGTCTGTCTCTGCCTCTCTTTGTGTGTTTCTCATGAATAAGTAAATAAAATATTTAAAAATAAATAAATAAATAAATAAATAAATAAATAAATAAATAAACAAATAAATAAAAAATAGAAAGATGCTGAGGCTATTCCCAACCTACATGGATATTTTTTTAATTGTATTTACTTATTTGAGAGAGAGTGGGGGGAGGAGCAGAGAGAGAGGGAGTGAGAGAATCTCAAGTAGACTCCCCACTGAGCATGGAGCCTGACACAAGGCTTGATTTCATGACCCTGAGGCCATGACCTGAGCCTAAATCAAGAAGAAAATGCTTAACTGACTGAACCACCCAGGTGCCCCTATATGAGTAGTTTTTTTTTTAACAACATACTAATATTTTTCTAGAGTTTTAAACATGTCCACGTGCCTTTAAAATTCCATGTGAATTTTCATTTAATGGCTACAGAAAGTTCCTATAATGCACATTTGACTTCTCTTCTTTTATTTTTTGTTTAATACCTGTCCTCCCTTCCCTTAGCCAGCTCCAGTTTCAGAGAACTTTACTTTACCTGAGCCCATTGTTTTTCATCACTGTCCATTCTCTGCATATGGTTCCTTGGTATTGATCGTTGGAGAAATGTACTCCTATATGTACCTGATGGACTTCAGGACACACCACCCGAAAGATGCTGTCCTGGCATATTAAATGTGCAGTTTCTCAAGGAGTTTGAGAAAACAGCAGACAAGAAGGTCACGTTGACCTTCCTCACCCCCTTTGTTTTTCTTCCCTGAAAGCAGAAGATAAATCTCCTTGAAAGTTACCATCTCTGTACCGGGAGGAAGAAGATGTCCTCAGCGCCAGAGACAGAATTTAGGGCCAAGAAGATTGTAAAAGCAAAACTTGTTACTTCTTCATCATTTTACCACCCCTAACTCAAGCTCTTACATCTTATCGATCCTTCACAAATTTATTGTTTCACTGTCTGAAAGGTATAAAATCAGCCTGCTCTTTTCAGTTCTTTGAGTCTCATATCATGGGGGGAAGGGGGGGCTCCCTCATGTACACATGTAATTAAATTTGTTTTTCTCCACTTAACTTGTCTTTTTATTATAGGAGGGTCTCAGCCAAGAATCTCAAAAATTAGAAGGAGAATTATTTTCTTTTTTTTTATATATCCAACTCCTGCCTGGATTTCCCGTTGACGTAGATAAGAGATTGAGGTCAGAGAGACAAGCTCCTATCCCTCCCCGCTTCAACACACACACCTGGCTCATTCTGTAAGGGCAGCACTGAGGGTCTCCCTCTTTCCCACCTCACCCTGATTGCTTCAATCCCCATCATTCCCATTAAAATGAACAATGAAGTTTTCATAGCTGATTCACTTTCTAGGGTCTAGACTAAGACCAATCAATTAGCTGTTCTCCCCCAGGTACCCACATGCTCTAAAATCCCAGGGAAAAGGATAGATCCATTTCCTTCCCTCCCTGGACTTGGGCTTTCTTTGGATGTGGGAAGCTGGCCACGACAGGGAAGACTGGGCTTGGGCCTTTGGGCATCCAGACAGGATGGGTATGTTTGTCTGATTTTGTGAATCTTCAAGCAAGAGGGCTGCAGGGCAGGGACACCTAAATCTGTCTATTTCTGGGAATGGAAGTTTGATTTATGGGATTTCAGCATCTCAGCTGATTGTGTTTCTGCTTCCTCTTTCACTAGCCCTTTGATTGGCAGAAATGCTTTCCTGATCCTGGGAATAAGTATACTGGTAATCTTTGCATTCTTTCTTGTTGTGACTTTGCAGCTTTTTTCCCTATCTTTTCACAGGTGGAAAAACATTTTGAGAAGCCATGGCTAACCACATACATTTTATCCTGGAAGTATAAATCATTTTCTTTATGTATTGGGGAAGAAAACATTCATTTTGGCTAGGAGAGAGGTAAAGTATGATACCAAATGCTTTATATGATGTAATTGTAAAAGATATAGTAGCAAAGCAAATAACTTCCTATAATTACTCATGCTATGTCACAGATAATTTGGCACAATGAAAATTGTATTAGTTTGCTAGGCTGCCATAACAAAATATCACAGACCAGACCAGATGGCTTAAATAACAGAAATTTATTTTCTCATAAATCTGGAGGCTACAAGTCCAAGATCAAGGTATTGGCAGGTTGGTTTTTCCTAAGGCCTCTTTGCTTAGCTTGCAGGTGGCTGTCTTCTCTCTGATTCCTCTCTCACAAGGTCTTCCGTTTTTGAATGTCTGTGTTCTTATCACCTCTCCTTTAAAAAAAAATTATTTGAAAGAGAAAGAGAGACAGGGAGCATGAGTTGGGGAAGGAGCAGTGGAATATGGACAAGCAGACTCCCCCCTGAGCATGGAGCCTGACATGGAGCTCCATCTCAGGACCCTGAGAGCATGACCTGAGCCAAAATCGAGTCGGACATTTGACTGACTGAGCCACTCAGGTGCCCCTCTTATCTCTTCTTCTTATAAGGACATCAGTCACTCTGGGCTAGCGTTCACCCTAATAACCCCAATTTAACTTAATTACCTCTCTTAAGACCTTATCTCCAAATACAGTTACATTCTGAGGTACTAAGGATTACAACTTCAACATATGCATTTGAAGGGGACACACTTCAACCCATAGCCGATGGGAAGATGAATCCAAAATGATTTTTACAAAGCTGATTGATATATAATAGTATTATACTTTATTGAAAAATAATTATCTACTTTAAGTAGCTACTGATTTATTTTAAATGTAAATTCGTACATCACACTATAATTCTTATTAATTCACATAACACTTAAGCTATGCACTCAAGTGTTATTTTCTTCAAGTTCATATCAAGACCATGATCATTCATTATGAAGTCAAAATGAAAATGAATTAGTACCAGAAAAAACCCCTTCCACTGGGTTTCATAAAAGTTGTTTTAAAATCTAGCACTCAAGATAATCAAAAGAACCAGTGTTGTACGTTCCGTTTCCAATTCCCTTGTCTGCTGGAAACGTGGACAGACACGTTGCCTTCAAGGAAATGTTTGTAATCATTGTATTAACATGCTTCAGTATTCTGCATGTTAAGGAAATACAACTGAATCTTAAGTAATAGAATTTTAAAGCCGAGCTTACTTTTTATCATCATCAGCATTCTAATGGTCCCTTGCCAACAATATACCAGGATATTTTTTAAAGCTTTGCAAATAGTACTAAGAAATGAATGCTTGTTTTCACTCCTGAAAGAAGAGTCACATAAAAGTTCACATATGAACTTAAATATCCAAAATAAGATATATATAACAAGCCTGACTTCTACAATAACTTTCTCTATTATGATAATTCATAAAAACAAATGTATTTGGTATTTTAGAAGGAACAAGGAAAGTTCAAACAATTTTTGGAATTTGGAAATTAAGTATGTCATTTATAGTCAGACAAAAAGTTTCTGTTCTGTGATTTTTTAATTCTAAATTCTTCAGTATTGGATACTGAAAAAAATGAATTTTTTGTATCCAATACTCCATGTTTGATAGAGTTGGTTCTTTTAATATTAAACAATTAAAAGTTTGTGTTTTATAATAGTTTTAAAATTTTAATATTAGATTTATTTATCTTAAAACTGGAAGTTTGTACCTTTTGACTACTTTGACCCTTTCCCTCCACCTAACTCCATCCTCTGGCAATCACCAATCTGTTCTGTTTCTATGACTTTTATTTTGTTATTTTTAAATCTTTTTAGTTTCTGCATATAAGTAAGATCACATAGTATTTGTTTTAGTGTGTCTGATTTTTTTCCATTTAGCATAATGCCCTCAAGGTCCATCCACGTTGTTGCAAATGACAGCTTGTTTTTTTTGTTTGTTTGTTTTGTTTTGCTTGTTTATGGTTTTTCTATGGCTGAATAATATTTCATTGTATACATAGACCACATTTTCTTTATTCATCCATTAAAGGACACAGGTTTTATTCATGTCTCAGCCATTGCAAATAATGCTGCAATGAACACAGGGTTGCAGATATCTTTTTGAGATTCCTTTGATTCCTTTTCCTTCAGCTATATACCCAGAAGTAGAATTGATAGATTGTATGGTAGTACTATTTTTGATTTTTTGAGGAACCTTAATACTGTTTTCATGAGATTTCTCCTTTTGCCACATACTCATCAATGTTTATTATTTTTTATTTCATAAATCTTCTATGTATATGCAATAATATTGAGTAGTTCAGAAATATTTTAAAGTACATAAACATTTATGGTTAATTGGTTTTTCCTAATAAACTCCACTATTGCAGCACAGAATGATGTGAAAAGTTGAAATTTATTTTATTCCATATTTATATAGTCTATTATACAGTCCCTACATTAATTTTGAAGACTAAAAATTTGGAATACTTCATTTTACTTATCTTAATATGAACAAAATAGATATATGTGCTATTTTTAATTATGATTTCCTCTCTCATCCATTTGCATCTTCTTTTGTTGCGTGGTGAGAAGATTAATAAGAAGTATTGTAACAACAAAGTAGAAGACTTCCAAAGAGTATTATAGTTAACCCTCAAACAACATGGGTTTGAACTGCATAGGTCAACTTATATGCAGATTTTTTTCAATAAATACAGTACACTACTGTAAAATGTATTTTCTCTTCCTTATGTTTTTCTCAGTAGCAATTTTCTCTAGTTTACTTTATAATAAGGAGGAGTATATAATAAATATATAATGAATGTGTTATTCAACTGTTTATGTTATCAGTAAGGCTTCTGGCCAACAATAGGCTATTAGTACTTAAGTTTTGAGAAAATCAAAAGTGACACACAGATTTTGACTATACAAGGGGTAAGCATCCCTATCCCCCCATTGTTCAAGAGGCAACTGCAATTATGAAATATTACTCAGCCATAAAAAAACAATGAAATCTTGCCATTTCCAAAGGAATAGATGGAGCTAGAGTGTATTATCCTAAGTGACATAAATCAGTCAGAGAAAGACAAATACCATATGATTTCACTTGTATATGAATTTAAGAAACAAAACAGATGGATACAGGGGAAGGAAGATAAAAAGAGAGAAGGAGGCAAACCCTAAGAGACTACTAACTATAGAAAACGAACTGAGGGTTGCTGGAGGGGAGAAAAGGGGAAAGGAGGGAGGGAGAGGGAGGAGAGGGGAGGGGAGGGGAGGGGAGTGGGGGATGGCTTAAATGGGTGACAGGTGTTATAAGAAGGGCACTTGTGATTAGCACTGGATATTATACGTAAGTGATGAATCATTAAATTCTACTCCTGAAACCAACATTATATTACATGTTAACTAGAACTTAAATAAAAACTTGAAACAACCAAACAAAATAGGGTCAACTGTAATTGATAATAGAATTATAAAATTTGACTCAATGCTTTCAAAGAAGAAACAGTTGCCTTACATTCTATAACACACATTGAATCAGACCAGGCACAAAACAAAAGCCTCCAGTATCCTAACTGTAATTCCTTTTTATTTTCACAAACCAAATTTTGGTTTTTATCCCCTCGTATCTGAATCATTATAACTGCCTTGTAACTGACCTCCGCCCAGTTTCTTCCACATTTAAGTACACTGCACAACACTTCCCACATGTTTTCTTTATTTCACTGTTGCCTGCTAAAAACAAACAAACAAAAAATTAAAAACAAAACAACACAAAGTAAAACAGAAACCAAACTCCTTCTCCACTGAATTATTTTTATTGATAAGAACAACAAATTTGTCAAAACTATGACCCAAACCCAGGTCTACCTAACCCAGACCCTTGGATTTCTTTAAACCTATGTTATTCTACTAATACCAGTGTTTCTCAACCCTATGACTTAATCTATGAGTGGCTTTTACATGAGAAAAAGAAAAATCTAAATTATTGTGGAACCTATATATATTGACTTATATTATTTTTCTTTCAATGTTACATGAATATACATTATATTAATTGAATATGAATTTTCATGTCTAGAATTCATGCCTAGAATTTCTATGCAACTATAAAGCCAAACAAATGTATAAAGTAAATGCAAACAAAATTAAAATAATATTAAACAACAAAACAAAGATGCTTAAAACCACTGGTATTACTCACACTTTCCTTAAGATACTAGGAAACAAAATATTATTTTAAGAAACAAGAAGATATAGGGGCACCTGGGTATCTCAATGGTTGAGTGTCTGCCTTTGGCTCAGGCCATTATCAGGTTCTGGGGTCAAGTCTGGCATCGGGCTCCCTGCATGGAGCCTGCTTCTCCCTCTGCCTGTGTCTCTGTCTCTTTCTCTGTGTCTCTCATGAGTAAATAAATGAAATATTTTTTAAAAAAAGAATATATATGAACACTTGAATATAAATGAGAAAACTGTTGTTAAAATTACTGAATTGACCTTGGAAAAATCAAGTAGCCAATTATTTAAAATAATAAGAGTCCAACTAGGGGGCAGGTAAGGGGTTGAAAAAAAAATGGCCTCCACCACAGATAAAAAATGACTAGTTTGAAAACATAACATAAGAAAAAAAAATCCATACATAATGGAAACAAATATTATAACTTATGGAAGTTAACTTGAAATACACTAGACCTTGTGGAGGATATGTGAATAGAGAGCTACTGCGTGTGTATAGATGAGAAAGCACAACATGCAAAAACTCAATTCTCCCTAAATTAATCTATAAATTCAGGGCCATAACAATCAATATTTCTACAAGATTTTTTTTAAAGAAAGTGGCAAACTGAGTCTACATTTATAGAGTAATAGAGTAGAGTAAAGGTACACAAATACCATATACATGTATGTGGATAAAATATATTTGTGTAAAATGTAATAGAGAAACATAGACTATGTAATACACAAATATAGGCTCTCAGGGATAGTAAAAGTCTTTTTTTTTTTTTTTTTAAAGAGACAGAGTATGTGCAGGGGTGAGGGGCAGCAAAGTTAGAGGGAGAGAGAGAATCCCAGGTGCCCCTAGTGAAAGTCATTCTTAAATGGAAAAAGTAAACCATAACAGAAAACAATTAGTAATTTAACTACATAAGCAATTTGTGCAACAAAAGCCTTCACAAAATCAAAACAAGTAAAAGATTTGGGGGATATATATTTAAAATATATAATAGACCAAGGATAAACATTCAGATTATATAAAGAATTTCTACAAATTGATACAAAAACTGAGCTATAAAATAAGGAAAAAAATGAATAGAAAGCACAATGACTAATTTATAGATGAAATTATCTTAACCTCACTAGAAATTAAAATACCACTGAAATATTCTTTTTCATTGGTGAAAATAGGACAACTTGAAGTTTGATAATATCGAGTTTTGATTTATGAAAGAATAAATTGGTAGAGCCTCTCTGATGACTGATCTGGAAGCAGGAATACATTTGCTCCCACCATTTAATTTCTAGATATCCATCTTAGAAATAGTCCTACAGCTACACAAAGGGGCACAAACAATAATATCTATTGAAGAGTTCTAATAGCAAAAAAAAAAAAAAAATAGAAATAACTAACATACCCCTTAACAAGGGAATGGTTTCAGAAATTGTGGTATATTCATACTTTGGAATACTTTCACACAGTTGAGTGTAAAGACAGGTAGATCCAGATAAATAAATCTCTTGGATATCTCACCAAGATACACTGTAAAACAAAAGAATAATGTAACACAAGATACAATATATGCCTTAAAAATACCCTCAAAACAATACCATATGGTTCATACAAGTACATATGTGTGTAGAAAAATGTCTGAAAATATCACATGTAATTAATATATATGACCAGCTCCATAAAATAAACAGGGAACTGGAATTGAGTTAGAAGTCAAAAGAGAATTAGCCATCCTCTATAGCAAATCTTGTGTTTATTTATAAGTATTTGCTTGTTGTTTGTGTGTGAATTATGTAATTAAAATCGATTTAAAAATAAAATTCTGAAAAAAAAATTAAAAAAATAAAAATAAAATAAAATTCTGCAACATGAACTTAACTTCACACACTGTATTTGGGACCAAAACCAAAGTTAGCTTCTGCACTGTTTTCTTTTTAGAAGTACCTCAAATTTAAGTGTAATATCCTGGGCTTCAGGATGTAAAGGCTAGACAAGACAGAGATATATCCCTGAGGTCACACACCCTTGGTTGGTGCCAGCGGGCAAGTCCCCCAACAAGGTAGGTGTGGAACAACGTAGCAGGGAAGTGGGAGGGAAAGGTGCCAGGGACACATGCCCCTTTCGGGGAGAGGCAGATTTTCTGCTGCTGCCCTGGTGTGTCAACAGCCTGTGCTTGAGCCTTTCTTCCTCCAGCCTGTGCAAGGAACTCAGAGTTGCGTCACGATCTGCCTCATTGTCATGGTCCACAGGAAACCCATTTCCACACTCTCTATGAGGTGCAGAGATTGACGCTTTGTCAATAGCTTGACTGGCCACGCTATTATGCTGACACTTTTACCAAGTAGCACAGGAGCCTTCTTGCAGATCCTTGAGTGTCTCCATGCCCTTTCTTTCAAACACATGAAACTTGCTTACACACAAATAATAGCATAATGAAAAGTGTATCATTCCCAATAACTAAATTATAAAATAACTAAAGTTTAAAACCTCTGTAAGACATATAAATACCACTGAAATTCCCTCACAAATTGAAGGAATATTAGTAAAGTGACTCCACATAGGTTTATTGGTGAACTTCATCAATCCTGAGAAGCTATTGATTATCCTCAAATATACATGAAAAAATTGTTCTTATAAAAATTTTATTAATTTCTTCCATTTTTAGAATAATTTTCCTCTTGTGCTTTTTTGGAATTTTCTCAACAGTTTACATGACAAACCTATCTAGGTTTTGGATCGAGCACATGTCACTTCTGCCGAAACTCCTTTCCCATGCTACACTCTTCTCAGTTTGCCAAATAATTGTATAGCTACACTTTTGCTTTCATGTCTTTTGCACATCTGTGAGGTTCGGGGAGGCTATTGTAACTTATCCGTGCCATTAATTTAAGATGAGGAGGTCACTGATTTTGCCTCACAGGATATCTACCCCACATGCACGTGAGAACATTCTCTGTCTATTCCACTCATGACCCAAGATGGTTGCATCTCCCTCCCCTTAGCATATTCCTTAATTTAACCTATTTGCAAAGCACCTGGCTGGCTTTTCTTATAGATAAAATTGTGTTTATAGGTATTTCCTCGTTTCAAAGAAGAGTTTCCTGATCCTTGTGCTCAGAGTAGCATGTTATTAGTTTGAGGGTACAAAGATGGGCATAATTTGTATTCTCTTATTACCTAGACAGTGCATTGTATTTTTGTGTAAACGTAGCCCAGGTTACTACGTGTATAAGTAACCTGTTATATATATATATATATATATATATATATATATACACACATATATAACATTGAAAAATTAAAGAAAAACATCAAGTTGTTATAAATTGCAATATTTTGGTAAAATAATATAATTGAGATAATATGCTTGTTTTGAGATACACATATCCTATGTGCTATGTAAATAAAAGCCATCTTATATGTAAATATAGCTGTGAAATATGATATGCACATATACCACTAAGTGAAAGATATTAAGCAAAAGCCAACAGTTATCTATAATAGAGAAGTATGCTTGATGAATTCTGAATTCCTAAATTCTTGTTGATTATTTACAACTGTGACTGACATGTTAATTCCTGAATTTTTAGCCAAATCTAGGGTAGTATAATTTGTATTATATATAATTTGTGATATAATTATTTGACCTTTCTCTGAAAAAAGTCAAAATAAGTCTTTGCCACCAAACTTTATTGAGTCTTACCATAATAATAATAAAATGAAAGTACTGCTTACTATAGGATCCTTGCCTGATTCTTGTTACGAGAATTGGCAGAAATAGTGGTGACTAGCATTTTATCAAATAGTAATGACTAGCATTTCTTCATACTCAAAAATATTTAGAGTTTGCCGCTTACTGGAAAATTGGAATGAATACGTTCCAAAATTAATTTTTGTTTCTGAATGTACAAATTTTAGAATCAGACTTGTCATAGAATCCGCTTCATATTGTGGATATCTATGTACTGAAGAAAGTACCACTTCATTGGGCATTGAGCTCTATGACACTAAGATGAATAATTGAGTATCCCCGCTGGATAACCCTGAAGTTGAAATTTCTAGCATTAATCATGGCTGGGGAAATTTGGCTATGTCATTGGAACAACCACAGTCATTAGGGCCAGGGAGCTTGAATTTCAGGTTGTTCTGATCCTTCAGGCAAGATATTCAATATTTCCTGAGTAGGATCTTACTCTCAAGCAAAATCTTTCCCCTATTAGAGAACTCTGAACCTTGGATTTTTTCCATGATCCCAATGAGGTCTTACCTGAGAGTGTCATGGCATCTTGATGCTGAACCAAGATGTCCAGGATAATTTTGTTGCATTGTTGTTCTACTCTAAATGAGATTAGATTGCTTTGTAGGACTATGTTGTATTGAAATGTCCATGATTCTTTTTTGTTTCTATTCTCTAACCTTTCTCTTTCTTTCTTTCTTTCTTTCTTTCTTTCTTTCTTTCTTTCTTTCTTTCTCTTTCTTTCTTTCTTTCTTTTTCTTTCTTTCTTCTTTCTTCTTTCTTCTTTCTTCTTTCTTCTTTCTTTCTTCTAAACTTTGAGCTCATTAATGATATGTGGTCTCATTGGAGGCTTAAGCAATAAATAAATGCATTACTGACCTCTGCTTTGTAATGAAGAGAGAAAATCCAGAAATCTGAGTTCTCCCAATGATTTCTTGCTTTAAACATTAAAAACATACGCAAGCCTGAATGTAAAAGAGCTAATTTAGTTAATCCAATTAACTTCATAATGCAAGTGCAACATATCATTAATGCTACTTCCTCCCATTTGTTTAATGGATTATCTAATTTGTTTAATATAAAAAAGTAAGACAGAATTAGATTCAGATGTTGACAGGTTTTATGGAGACTGTGGGATGGAAAAGGAACAATGCACTAATCTGTAATGCCAAAGCTAGACATGAAACACATTTTATGCATTTCCTAAACCTTAACTAGTTTTAAATTTAACAGAACTAAGTGATGTCATTTATATAAATTAATAAATTATTTGCATTGCCATGTCTGCTTTACCATGTGTTTCCCATATATGGGCTCATCTTAAACTCATCTTTACCTTAAGCTCATCTTTACCTGAAGCACAAGAATTTGAGCAAATCCAGAGACAAATTAGGTGATTGGATGTTGTGTCAAACTGAATGCCATTACCTCATTTCTCTTGTTCCCTTCATGCATCCTGAAATTAATGTTCAATTTTGAAAACTAGACCCTCAGAAAGACTTCTCCCACATGTTATATTATTGGGATATTACCATCTACCTTCTCTCTTTCTCTCCCTTTCTTCTTCAGTTCTTTCATTTTGAGAAGGTAAATACCTATTCAGGTAAATTTTAAGCTTTCAAAGTATAAAGTATCATAAGTCAAAAAAACAAACGAAAAACACATATTACTATATTCTGGCAGCAGAGAGAACCTCTCTCAAAACTTTGTAGCTAAAATACAATCTTTTGTTTTGTTGTGTTGTGTTTTGTTTCATTTTTTTTTTAATTTGCTTTGTGGTGGAACAAGAACATAGGAGCTATGTTTCCTGGGTCCTTATATACCAAATATGCACTCTTGCTCTCTTACCATGTCACATTAATCTCCTATGCTTTAGATATAACTGTCACATAAAACATGTGACCCTAGCCTTAATGAAATTACTTTTTCAAACAGAAATTATCTTATTTAACATTTTTAAGAAGATATTATTTATTTATTTATTTGAGAGAGACAGTGAGAGGAAGAGCACAAGCAAGGTGAGGGGAAGAGAGAGAAGCATACTCCCCAGTGATCGGGGAGCCTGATGTGGGGGTTGATCCTGGGACTCTTCGATCATGACCTGAGCAGAAGGCAGATGCTTAACCGACTAAGCCACCCAGGTGACCTTATCTTCTTTTTTTAAGATTTATTTATTTATTTGACAGAGAGGTAGAGAGAGCACAGAGGGGAGGGCCAGAAGGAAGAGGAGAGAGATAATATTAAGCAGGCTCCATACTTAGCACAGAGCCTGACTCGGAGCTCAATCTCATAATCCTGAGCTCATTACCTGAGTTAAAATCAAGAATCTGACACTTAACCAACTAAGCCACCCAGGTGCCCCAGAAATTATCTCTTTAAATAAAACATATGCACCTTAATTTTGTTTTTCTTTTAAATCTTATATATATTTTGTACTTTTTCTTTCTCCATATCTGTTTTTGTTACAGTACAATTTTTAAGTTAATTTTTCTATTTTGTGTGCTATTTTATCTTCCTAATGGACACCCTTCATGTTGTATAATTAATTATCAATCCATATTGTTCTAACAATCTGAAAATTTATTCAGTGGCTACAAAATGGAAAAATGTAGAATTATTTCCTTCCCTCATTTCTTGGTATACAGAGTTTGTTGAGACTAGCTAAAATTTTAGTTCCAGATTATTGCTTGTGTTTATGTCAATAACTTGCATACCATTCTCTTTCACTTTACTTTTACTGATAAAAAAAAGTTGAAAGGTAAACAAATTATAAGATATTTGCAAAACTTATGTGGAAGTAAAATATTCCATTCCCCCATAATCCATTTTTAATTTTTTTTTCCAATTTAAAAGCTTTTTGTTCCCTTCACATATCACTGTTTCACCAGCGCTAAAAAATGGGATTTCGTACAGAGCTCTGAGACCACAGGCTCTCCTAATTAGCAACTGCTTGTGAGAGAAATGCAGGACAGATACAAAAGAGGAAAGAGTGGTTGACTGTGGTGGATGAAATAGAATTTTAAACAATGAAAGCGTGTTGAAGGAAATAATTTATTAGACTTAGAAAATGAACCGATATACACAAGACTATGATCTTTTTTTCTGCATGAAATAATCATAAAATACTTGCCCTTGAATTTCTTCTGGTAGGTAACCTTTAATCTCTAAGGAAATTTCCCCTCTAATTAATCATCATGAGTGATATTCAAATTTCTAAATTTATGTATATAATTTTAAAATATATATAAACATCCTTTCTTTTTTTTTTAGTTTAAAGAATCTTATGTTTTCTTATCTTCTTTTATGCCAAAAAAAATAAATTGATGCCGTCTTTTTTTAAAATAATGAGTATGAATGATTGTCACATCTTCTGTCACACATAGGAGATGAACAGCTTCAGACACATCTATTATTTTGGAACATTGTATATATCAAGAATAATACCTAAGTTATTGGCTTTTTATTGACCTTTGATTCCATAGAAAGTGATCTCAACTGCATCTCTGTTCATATGGAATCTATACCATGGGAATAATCTATGGAAAGTTCAGTTAAGAACTTCTACTCATGTAAAGTACTGTTGATATTGTTATTATTTTCTTTTCTTTGTTATTGGTTTCTAGATTACCTGATAATCTTTTGAAGGAACTGAAGACCCACTTCAATGTTAAAAGATAAATGCTATACACAAATTGTATATGCAAGTGATAAAGAAGGCCCAGGGCAGATGAGTCTAAGAATTGTAACATTTACTCCTTTGGTGACAAAAAATAACAACATTTTAAGAGAGAAGATTCATGTTAGCCAAGCACGAGAAAAAAACAAATGACCAGCTAATTCTCTGGTTTCTAAACTTCTACAACATTTCTATCTTAGGAAAAGCTCTGTCCACTTGTACCACCTCAGCCATTGTTTCTATACTGGAGTCTAGGGCCAAAGCCCAGCTATGCTTTTAAAAAAAAAATGTTCATTTTCCAGTCTTTGTCTTATGTACATGTAATTACTTTCTGGGTATTAAAAGGATATAATTCAGGTGTTCTTGACTTGAATGTGCTTTCTTAATATCACCCCTCTCCCTAAACTTCACACACATACACACACACACACACACACACATGCCGCATACACAAAAAACCTATAAGCAAGTTTGCTCTGTGATTCCATTGGATACATGTGTATAACCCACAATACACTGTCACTCATTATTTAACAAAAGCTCCGTCGAGATGCACCTTTCAAAGCAAAGTTTTTGAAAGAAATACAATCCTTCTGCATTTGCACTGTATTCTAAAATTTACTTTTTCACATATTTTCCTTTGAAGACCAGAACCAAGTGAATAGTTTGAACAAATCATATTGACCGTCTGTATAATTAATTTTATGGAAATGAATTTTGACTTATTGCCAACACCCTATATTCATATTTAAAAAAAAACACTCAATAAACATATGCTATTTAGCAAATGTTTAACATAATTATAAATTATTTTATATATATAATTTATGTTATAAATTATTAATCATCCTCGTTTAAGAGGATTGTCATCTAAAGAAGCACGGTTGAATATCTATCACCAATAATACAAGTAATATCACCAATAAGGTCACCTTTTTGTCATTGCTTACTAAGAAGTTTAGAACCAAATTAAATCCTCATACTTAGCTAGTTTACAGATCAGTCTGTTACACATTTTGAGGTCATTTAGGTCTCATTTCTTTTTTTTTTTTTTTTTTTTTTTTTTTTTTTTTTTTTTTAATTTTTATTTATTTATGATAGGCACACAGTGAGAGAGAGAGAGAGAGAGAGAGGCAGAGACACAGGCAGAGGGAGAAGCAGGCTCCATGCACCGGGAGCCCGATGTGGGATTCGATCCCGGGTCTCCAGGATCGCGCCCTGGGCCAAAGGCAGGCGCCAAACCGCTGCGCCACCCAGGGATCCCCTAGGTCTCATTTCTAAACTCACTGTTCCTTGTCATTTTTAGCGTTCAGTAGAGGGTGACAAAATGACTAATTTCTTGATAAAATTGTGTTATTACATGTATATGTGTGGGTGTGGGACATGTTATATCAATATCGTTAAAAACGTTCATGTACTTTGACTCAATAATTTAATATCTGAGAATATACTTATGGTCGTAACAAAATATGGACATGACGACTTATGAGTGGTAATTTGTTATAAAGATGTTAAAATTATAAAATAACATCATAATCCAACAATAAAAGAATTGCTAATTAAATTCTGTGCCAGTTGTATAAGATATGTTATCATAACATATTTAAGGTGAAAGATAAATTCTCATGATGTTAAACGAACAAAGCAGAATACATACATAAAGTAATGCACTATGGTCCCGATTTTATGAAAACTGTGTGTATTTAATGGAAAGATAAACTGAAAATCCCTATATTATAATGTTCTCAGAGGTTTTCTGAGTGACAGGATTTTGGATAATATTGTTGGGTTATTACATTTTTCTTCATTTTCTGGATTTTCTAAAATGTATTATCTTCTATAAATGGAAAAAAGAGTATATTAAAATGGCCATTATGCAAGACTAAAAAAAAAAAAAAAGAAAATTACGTGGAAAATCTACAAGAAAGCTAGGTTTCGTTTTGTTTTCTTTGCACTTGTCCTTCCAGTCAGCAAAGACTAAAAGAATAAAAACAAACATTTGACATTTGTTTCATGCATTGAATGATTACATTGCTACAGAAGAGACAGATAACTTACTTATGAATTTGAGTATATTTTACAAATTCTAAAACATTGCTAAAACATTTTCTGGGAGCTGTACAAAAATTCAGAATACAAAATCAATCATAATTAAGAAAATTACCAACAAGAAAAGACATAGGATTCCAACATTACCATTTGGACAGCTGATCAGGCAAGGCAAGTAAAACAAAATATTATGTTTTGGGATGGAAGATTAAGAACTGACCTTTGTGGCATTAGTAAAAAATAAAAAGAGTAAGAATCTCCTAACTACAGAAAGGTGACTTCGCATATGCATTGATTCCTTTTGAAGTTAAGTGGATATAAAGCAGTTTTGGTAGGCCCAGTCTTTATCTCACTCTCACACAGTTGAAGCCATGCTCAGTCCAGGTCACTGAGCCAACTTTGTGCACGTAAACCTTCAGTCTGGTAAACCTTCTCTCAAGATATAGGATGCTACACAAAAGTATATGTGAAGAGCAAAATGATATAATACTCTACATCCTATACTATAAACATTGTGACTGAGAACAGCAAACAAACAAGAAACTTGATATGTTTCTTCATAAAAACAAATGAATAAAATCAATCCATGTAAATTCAAAAACATATTGAAAATGAAGTCTTGCCATATATTTTTTTATGAATCTTGCCTTCAGATTTTTTTATGAAGTAATAATCAAAGATGGAAATATGATAACAACACAGATTCTTTAAATTTATATAGTGGTGGTGTCGTCAGCAAGATGGTGGAACAGAAAACCTAATCTTTAGAAAGGATGAGGTTGCTTTTAATTCAGGGGTTTAGAAAAATATTACATGAAAGACTTCAATGAAAGTATATCTTTAGCCCAAAGCAAAATATCCTGTAGGTATATATGTAGATGTATATGCACAGTATATTTATATTCAGAAATGCACACAAACACAAATCTACCTAAATTTTAAAAATCTTAATTAAAATATAGACAGTAGAGTTTAATAGTGAGAAACAAACAAAAAAAACCAAAAAACTTTTTTTTTCCACAAAAGTTTTCCATTCCTCTGCTAAAAAGTCTTCTTCAATTTTCTCCCAATCTTCCTAAGAAAAATTAGTGCTAATAGCTAAGTATTTTGAAAGTTTGTAGTATTAAACAGACTTAGATATTACTTTAGAAAATCAGCTGAAGCTGTAATGAGCCTGACTATGCCGGTCTTTTTTGACTGATGATGAGTTATTTAAACAAACAAACAAACAAAGCCTCAAGGCAGCTATTGAAGTAGACCCAGTAACCCATTAAATTATTCAAGATAAAACCATAGTAAATGTCTCAGGCCGTAGATTATAGACATGAGATTTCCCTTATTTATTTTCATCGAGAGCAAGGTACGTATTTCAAACCTTTATGTTAAGAACGGTTTTCATTTAACTCTTGTTTTTATTTTGAACTATTTAGCAAGTTGGAAAGCAAGATACAAAGTTAAGTACTGGCAATTGACAAATCAAGATATACTAAAATGTACAAATTATGAAACTACCGTAGATGTAAATTGGTAATATATTTCTTATAAATATTATATGTAGAAAGAGATAAAAATGTTAGATCAAAATCTGCATTATCGTGGCAACAAATGTTGTCCGGTCACAAAAAGTATACTATATTTTTCTTAGTAATTTAATTGCCATATGATTCTATTCCATAAAACTCTGAGATCTTATCATTCTAATTACGGGGGAGAGAGCAAGATCTTATTCCCTTGTTCCATCTTAACCTACCTTGGAGCACACATATAAAACCAAATGATTGCTTGGGACATTTCTAACTAAACTGCTTTCACTCTATGCTCTCTCTCAGGACTACCTCATTTACTCCTAGATATCTCTAAAATCATTTTAGAAATTGTCTTCAGGGCAATAAGGATAAAAAAAGGAACGAAGGTCCATGAGCTGCAGATATTTAACATATAAATATGCTATTTATAAGCAACAGATTTTTGCACTCTGGAATTTCAAGGTAGGTAATGGTTTATGATGAGATATACATTTAAGCTAAAGGACCCAAATGCTTTGAGGGACATAATATTCTAGAATGTTCTGCTTCAGAGAACACTGTTTCTGAAAATGACTTTCAAGGAAAGGGTCTATTTTGGCTCGGTTAAAAGATTTCATTTCCATTGCTGATATCCACTGGGATTCTCTGTAGTGTCAGAGAGAGAGAGAGAGAGAAACTATAGCAAGTTTCTGTTATTATCTCAGAAGATATATAAGAATGTGTATGTCTATTGGGCCTACTTAAATCTATGAATATGACTAAAATATTTGGAAATTGCCTATCATACCAAGAAAAGTAATAGCCTTCTGAAAGCAAAGAATTTAAATACTTGGAAAACCATGTGGAGAAAATAGAAAGGAAGTATTTATCTTTGGGGATAGAACAAAGTTAATCTTCTGAATTTGAGTTTAAACTACTCTGCACACCAGACTCTATAGGCAAACATTGTCTTTACATTAAAAAATAATTATAAATGCATTTGATTTCCAGAATATGAATGACTACATAGTTCTGATAATATAGTAATGACTTTATTGAATTACTGTCTAAATACCTCTTTCAAATGATTTCTAGTTTTTTAGTGTGTGTGCTTAATTATTTGGTTTGTCAATGAGTTTTTCTTTTTTCTTTTTTTTTTTTTTGTTTCTGACACTAAAAGCACACACAACAAATGCAAAAATAAACAGGTGGGACTGAATCAAACTAAAAATTTTCTGTACAACAACTACAACAACAAAAAACAATCGACAAAATAAAAAGGCAACGTACAGAATGGGAGAAAATATTTGTAAACCATATATTCAGTAAATGGTCAATACCCAATATATATATAAGGAGCTCATACAACTCAATACCAATAAACCATATAACCCAATTGAGAAATGGGCAAAGACACTTTTCCAAAGAAGACACAGATACATGAAAAAGTGCTCAGAATCAGTCATCATCAGGAAAATCCAAACCAAAGCCACAGTGAGACAGCACTTTATACTTCTTTAGGGTGTTTACTACAGAAAGGCAAAAGATAACAAGTGTTGGTGCTGATGTGTAGTAAAGGGAGCCCTGGAGCACTGTTAGTGGAAATGTAAATTTGGATAACCACTATGGAAAACAGTATGGCAGTTTCTCAAGAAATTAAAAATAGGCCTTACATACAATCTGAATATATGTATCCCAAGAAAATGAAATAGCTAACCTATTAGAGACATATGCACTGTGATCATCACGGCGGCATTATTGACAATGGCCAAGGCATGTGAACAACCTAAGTGCCCATGGAGGGATGCGTGGGGAAAGAAAATGTGGCACCACTGAAAATGAACCTCTTTTCCTGGAACCCAATTTAGGGCATGGTACCCCTCAACATGTGGCTGTGACCAGCCCTAACAGTGGTTTAATTTAGCGTGTATTATCATTTTTCCCATCAAAATTTTGCATATATGCTTCATATATTTTGATAATGTGTAATTTTTTTTTGTCAAACATCAGTTTCCAAAGGCCTCATTTTGAATTTTTTCTGCATTCTTTAGAGTTGTTATTCCTATTTTAACTGCATTCTACTCTGCTAGTACTTTACTTATATAATTATCTTCTTTAAAGGCTTACAGAAACAATTGAGCCATTTTTTGGGGAAATCTGTGGCTTTTAAATGAGGTTGCTTTTTTGGGGAAATAACCTATCAGTTATTGATCCATTTTCCTGTCATGCTTTATCAAACATATTTTCTGTTTCTTTATGTCTTGTTCTAAATACTGAATATAACTTTGCTAAGTTAATCACCACAGCATTCTTTTCGAGGTAGGCATTAACATCAACTTTTACAGGTAATAAAACTAAAACTCAGTGGTTCAAGGAATTGATTTAAATTACCTTGTTCATAAGTGGATGGGTCAGAATTCAAGAGCAAGTGTGCTGAATCTAAATGCTCGTTCTCCCGTTAGTCATAACATAACTGTTAAATGGGATATGGTCTAAACATTCCCACCTAAATGTGGGATTTTTTTTCATTCATTAAACTTACAACTTTTAAATTTATTTTCGCCCCAGGGGTGCTGGCTTCATCAGATCATCCCCCAAATTTCCAGTAGAACCAAAATTATCTTCTCAGCATGTGCAAATCAATACTATACCTGATGAATTACTTTTTTTTTTATGTTTCCCCTTAGAGGCAGCACTTTCTTGCTCTCCATCATTCAGTTCCAGGCAAATTGGCTGGTTTGGCCCCGATTCCTAACGGGTAGCTGCTGACAGTCATAGATACTTCATCATACAATGAGTTCCCACTGCTTCTCTGGTTTTTAATCACTCAGATTCCTAAGTCTCAATTAGAATTTTAAAGATATTGAGAATGAGGGCACGGGAGATAGATGCCTTGAGATCTTGGATTGCTAAAAATGTCTTTATGCTTTCTCACACTATGGCCATAAATGTCAGGTTGAAAATATATATTTTTTCTCATAATTTGAAGATATGTCTCCATCATCTCCTGATGTGTTTTGTTGGCTCTCAGTTTCTTTTTCTTTTTTTTGGGGGGGGGGTCCTGCATCTTTCCTGCCTGGCACTCTTGATGTATCCACTTTATGTCAGTCTCTAAAAAGGCTGATTGGAAATTTTCTTCTGGGCAGAGCCAAGGCACAGGACTTCACACCAAGGCCGATCTAACATATATCCTCATGTCAGCATATCTCTGGGCCTTTCTTTGGGGCCGAGCAGTTCATAAGCCTGACTGATGCTTATGAGAACAGGTAAAGGGAGAGGGATGGAGATCTCACATTCAGTACTCTGAATGTCACCCGAGCCCTGATTCCGATGCTAGACCTCGGCCTCCACACGGTGCTTCTCTGATTTAACCTTTCGAGTGTCTATTTTCAAATTTCCAAGAAAGTATATCAGAGGAGGTAATTTTCTTCACCCCGACATGCGGAGATACCCGACTCTGCCAATGCCTCACCTTTCTAGACTTCTGCAACATAGATCCATTGCCTTTTCCTCCCTTCCCTCACAGACGCGGGTGTCACGGCCTTTCTTGTTGTTCTTCAACTTTTGTTGTCCAACAACTTTGTTGTGCTGCTACTCACTCACTCTACAGATTCCAAAATTCTGTTGATATCTCTTTGATTGCTCTCTATTCTCCTCCAGTTTTTGTCTTTTTTTTTTATTGGAGTTCAATTTGCCAACATATAGCATAACACCCAGTGCTCATCCCATCAAGTGCCCCCCTCATGTTTTTGTCTTTTTATATGCGACTGATTTTTCTATGTTGCCAATTGTGCTTTATGAAGAGACGGGGATAAATATGTACGTTCAAACCATCATGTTTTACCTGAATCTTTTTCTCTCACCCCCATTCTTTTCCCATCTTATTCTTCAGTGAAATCAGAAAACAGGGATCTATCAATCATGTCGTTTTATTTCTGAGATTTTTGTCTAGTTCTTTTGGAGCACATTCTTCTGTCTCTCCGTTTTGTTTGCCTTTCTGAGTTTGCTTCTATGGATTAGACTAGAACAGGTGCTTCTAAACTTGAAGGAACGGTCTCTTGTATGATGGCTGCCTGGGCCACTGTGAGTGGCTGATGACTCCTGCTGGCTGGCTGGAGCCGAAGCTGGTGTGGGCTCAGAGTCCTGGGGCTTCCACATGGTGCTGCCTTGGCACGACAGCTAAAGGTGAAGTGGGTGCAAGCCAGAGTGTTTCAAGGCCATGGATGCAAAAGGCACTTTGGTAGAACAGCTGAAGGTGAAGTGGGTGTTTACCAGGTCTTCTGGGGCTCTGCATGCAGACAGTGCCTGGGGTGGCTGCAGCTGAGGACCAGCAGGTCCCAGGGCTTTCTGAGCTGGGGGCACCCTGGAAGGATAGCTAAAAACTGAGGTGGCTGCAAGCTGGGGGATTCTATGAAGTGGAAACAAGCCGTGCTGTCCCAAGGTGCTCCGTGCAGGGGGCACCCTTGTGGGGTAGCTGGGACCGATGCAGGCATGGACAGGGTGTTCCTGGGCCACTCCACACAGGGGACACTGGCAGGGCAGCTGGATCTGAGGCAGTCAGCCAGGAAGTTTCAAAGCACTCTCCACCAGGGGGTATTCCAGAAAACTATTTATGGTTGAAGTGGTGTGGGCCTGGAGTGCTCAGGATGCTTTGCACCTGAGTCACCTCGACGTGAAGGCTGGAGCTGCAGTGAGCACTAATCAGAGGTGTCCTGATGTGCACTGCCTTGCGCTCACCTCGAAGGACTGGCTGGGCTGGCGTGGACTAGGTGCCCAGGACTCACTGAGGCAGCAAGCCAGCTAGGGCACCCAGACGGTGCTTTCAAGGTGGATAGGGAGCATAGACCATGTGTGAGCCCTTCCCACCCAGAGAGACTTCCAGTAGCTCCGTTGACATTTGTAGGGCTCTAGGCTCTTTCCCAGGATAGTTGGTTTAAACCTTAGCCTTTTTGTGTGCCCCAGGGCACCCAGGGCTGGGGTGAGCAGGCCAGCGACGGGGGCCAGGCCCTGCTCTCATTCACAGTGGTAAGGTGGAAGGAAGGGGTAAATCCTCTCCAGTCCCGCTGACCCAGAGACCATTGCCGCAGCTCCTCTACATCTTGGCAGAGTTCTAGGTCTGGCTGTTTTACAAACTAGTTGCTCTTTACACCATGACTTTTTTTCCCTTGTGGCTAGGGACAGACAAATCTGTTCCCAATCCCTCAGTGCTATCCCTCCCCACTAGAGTTCACAGCATCAGGGTAGGGGTTCCTTCATTATTACGTCTCTGTCTTGCTGTTCGTAGAGATATTTTGTTGTGCAGAAGCTATTTAGTTAGCCTTTAGTTCATCTTCAGGAGGAAATCTTCCATAAATTGGTGCAATTTAGTATGTCCTGTGCAGGAGATGACTTCCTACGTCACCATCTTGAACTGGAACCACTGGTGCTGAGTTTTAATGACAGTTTTTTGTTTTCTGATTACATTTCAGTAAATATAAGCCGAGCATGATGCTTGAAGTAAGAAAGATAAATCGTGAAATTTTGCCTGTGTTGTGTGTTTTTCTTAGTTCTTCCTGATGAATGTTAATTCTCTCGATAGTCTTTATTTTCTGGACCTTGGGCTACCTATTACAATTCTGGAAATGTCTATATATGATTTCTTCTTCCAGAATCAGCATGTGAGCTATGCTTCTACGTAACTATTATTACCAAAAGGGCAATTTGGTCTTCTCGACATGACATCGTTCTTTAAATACAACCCTAAAGTCTGTTGAAGATCTATAGTTAGAAATTGATTCCTTTCAAAAAAAGTTAAGCCTTGTACCTCTTGTCAGAATTTTCCCTTCCTCTGTCGTCTTGTTTAGCTGTTCTGGACATCGATATCATGATCTCAGGTGTTATTTTCCTCTTCCTTGGGTTCTTTTATTAGCATCATCCTGTATGAACACTACAATTAGCTGAAATTCATTTAGAAAGGGTTAGTGACTTTTGCAATAAATGGGAAGGATTAGTGAATTTTCAAGTGAATAAAAGTATTAGTCCTTTGACATAAGTAGAATTTATAATATAAACCCCAGAAATATAATAGATAAAACACAAGGGCAAACACTGCCACTTAGGAATCCTTAAAAATCCCAGGAAAAAATATTTTGTAAACCAATATTTTAAATAATTGGGAATTAAGGAAAATCTCCTGGAACCAAAATTGACACAACCCTTCACAAATCTTAAAAATTGAAAAACTATTAAAGCAAATGTGTGCTAGGGAGGAGAGGAGTAGGGCATCTGCAGGTAAATAAGCTTCTAACCCCTCCCTGAGGGGCGCCTGGATGGCTCAGTGGGTTAAGCGTCTGCCTTCGGTTCAGGTCATGATCTCAGGGTCATAGGATGAAGCCCTGAATCAGACTTTCTGCTCAGGGGGGAGCCTGCTTCTCCCTCCTCCCTGCCTGTTCATCCTGGTGCTCTCTCTTTCTCTCTCTCTCTCAAATAAATAAATAAAATCTTTTAAAAAGAATAAATAAACCCTCTCTGAGTAGACTGCAAAAGAAAACAAATAAAGCAAAACAAAAACCAACCATTTATATGAATTCCAAGCTATAAACTGCCCTTTTCTTGAGGGATTGGAGTGAACACCGTGTGGACCTTAAAACATCAAATCTAAAATTTAATTTAAAGTGACCCTTATCTGGTAGTGAACATAATCTTATTTTTGAGAAAACATTTTAAACCCATGCCTTTAAAAACTTGTACAGGAAAAATTAAAGCAATATGGCCTCAGAATTAGAAATTAAAGAACACAGAAGGAAATAAAGCAGCATGGGGGAGACAGAAGAATCAATACATTTCAGACTGGAATTTACAAAGGTCTTTGAATGATCAATTAGAGAACATACAATAAGATGCCTTAATACAGTTTTGAAAATAAGAGAAGTTTTGACTAAAAATGAAAAGGCAAATGGGGAAGGAAGCCTAACAATGTCTAGAAATACAATAAATGGCTAAACAGCATGTGGGACAAAATAAAGGTAGATTTGAGGAAACCACTTAGAAGGCAGCCCAAAGAAAAAGAAATATAAATATAAAATGGAGGTATAAAAAAGATGGGGAAGGAAATGAAGAGGTCAAACATACTTCTGCTCAGATTTAAAAGGAGAAAAATAGAGATTGTAGGCAAGGCTGAGGTAATATTCTAAGAGATAATGGGTGAGAATTTTCTAGAATTAATGAACTAAACCAATTCTTGGATTAAGGTGGACTAATGAGCCTCAAACTAGATACCTAGAGAGAACAGAGTAAATTATAGACCAAAGAAGACAAAATATGTAAAATGGCCAAGAGAACAGAGAGATTTTCTACAAAAGGGTGGCCATTAGATCAACTGGCTTACCAACAAGTCAGTAGAAGCCAAAGACAAGGAAACCATAGTCTCCAAAATCCTAAAGTGCAGAGCTGCCAGCTGGTACTTGTTCAGTATGATATCTTAGATATTTTTTTGTACAAGTTCATCAGGAAACATTTATTAGTGTTTATTCCAGTGTGGACAATAGCATGATATTATATCACTTCAAAGATACCGGAGAAACGTGAGAATATCTAAACGTGAAGATAAAGATAAACCATTAAATTTGGAATATGATAAATGGGGGAGAGTCAAAGTTAACCATAGAGATTTAAGACTTTTAGATTGGTTAAATCCTTGGCATAAAATAAGGGTATGTCACTATTAGAGAAAATGGGGAACACCCTTGAAATAGAGTCTAAAAGACAAATTCTTGATAAAAAATAGAGATGGTTCCAGAGGATACTTCAGAAAGGATTACTTAGCCTACAATATTTACCAGTGAAATTACTGACAACCAAAGTTTTAGTGATTCTACTACAGAAAGAAGCACCCTTCATCATTACTGTGTGATAAGACTTGGGCATACTTTGGGATCCTCAAATCTGATCTTTGTTATGATCGTTCATGCCAATTTTATAGTCTATTTATATAGCTAGAATTGTATAATCCCATAATTAGAAATCCTGTGATTTTGTGTCTGTGTATGTGTGTAATATTTACTCACACTTACCACAACACTTTTAACTACTAGACCAACAGCCACCACTTCTTCCACAAACTATACAGTAGCTTCATGATATCTGCGTTTCAAATCCTGCTTTTTGACAAATGATCAATGCTGTATATGAGGCCTGCCCTGGTGACCCAATTTAAAATGCCTCAGCCTATTTTACTCTTATTACACCATGCGTATTTCCTTATCGTAACAAAATATTCCTAATTTTTTCCTCCTGTCCCATGTATCATTACTGTTACTCATTTCACTTATACATAAACTATCAAAATCCAACACATTGGTGCTGATATTATTTTAAATAAATCGTCTGTTAGATGAATTAAGAATAACCAAAATAAGTTTTTCCATTAACAGCACAGCAGGGTTCCTTTTTCTCCACATCCTTGCCAACACCTGTTATTTCTTATCTTTTTTGACTTTAGCCATTCTGATGGGTATCAGGTGATATCTCATTTTGATTTTGATTTGCGTTTCCCTGATTATGAGCTATGCTGTGCATCTTTTCATGTGTCTGTTGGCCATTTGTACACCTTCTTTGGGAAAATGTCTTCGGGTCCTCTTCTCATTCTTAAAATCAGATTATTTGTTTTTTTGGTGTTGAGTTGAATAAGTTCTTTATATATTTTGGATATGAATCCCTTGTCAGATATCGTTAGCGAATAACCTCTCACATTCTGTAGGTTGCCTTTCTGTTTTTATTAATGCTTTCCTTTGCTGTGTAAAAGCTTTTACCTTCACTATTTCTTCTCTAATGCTCATCTTTTATGTAGATCCAATTTTCTGAAATATATCCTTTTCTTTCTCTTCAAAAAATTTATTTTAACATTTTCTTTCAAGTCTGGTCTACTGGCAACAAATTCCCCCAACTTTTGTTTTTCAGAGAAAGTCCTTATTTCTTCTTCGCTTTTGAAGAACAATTCCATGGGGTACAGAATTCTACCCTGGTGGATTTTTTCGTTCAATGTTTTGCTCTACTCTTTTCTTGCTTGCATAATTTATAAGGAGAAGTCTGATGTACTTCTTATCTTTGCTCTTTTCTTGGGGAGATGCTTTTCCCTCTGGTTTCTTTCAAGATTTTTTCTTTACCTTGGATTTTCTGCCATTTGAACATGATTTGCATAGATGTGGTTTTTCTTTTTCTTTTTCTTTTTTGCATTATTCTGTTTGATTTTCTCTGAACTTTGTGGATCTCTGGTTTGGTGTCTGATGTTAATTTGAGGAAATTCTGAGTCACTGTTGTTTCAAACATTTCTTCTGCTCCCCTCTCTCTTTTCTCTCCATCTGATATTCTCATTATGCTATACTGTATTTTATGTAGTTGTCCCACAGTTCTTGGATTTTCTATTTTTTTCTCGTCTTTTTTCTCTTAGTTTTTAAGATTTAGAAGTTTCTATTGACATATTCTCTAGATCAAATATTCTCTCCTCAGCCATATCCAGTCTAGTAATGAATCCATTAAAGACTCTTCATTTCTGTTATAGTATTTTTAATCACCAGCATTTTCTTTGGTTCTTTCTTACAATTTTCATATCTGATTACACTGTCCATCTGTTCTTGCATGCTGTCTACTTTAACCATAAGAGCCCTTATTATACTAATTATAGTTTTATATTGTCAGTCTTATATTTCAAACATTTCTACCATACCCAAGTCTGATTTTGATGCTTGCTGTATCTCTCCAAACTATATTTTCTGTCTTTTAGTGTGTCTTGTAATTTTTTTGATGAATGGCAGACATGATACACCAAGCTTTGTGTGCATGAATTTCTGATCCTGTAGGTTGTGATTTTCTGTATCTACCTGTCGGTCTTCAATTTGGGTGACTGTAGTTTACCCTGTGACCTCACATCTCTGATATATCTAAGAAGAGTTGTGTATTTTTAGCTCAATTAGCTTTTTACTTGTTCGGATGGAGTGACAACTTCTTTTTTGTGGGGGAAGGGGCAGAAGGAGAAAGAGAGAGAGAGAGAGAGATCAAATCTTAGGCAGGCTCCATGCCCAGAGCAGAGCCGAGTGTGGGGCTTGATCTCAAAGCCCTGTGATCATGGCCTGAGCCAAAATCAAGAATCAGATGCTTAACCGAATGAGCCACCTAGGTACCCTGGAGTGATAACTTCTAAGCTCATTACATGCTAGACTGAAAACCAGAAGCACATTTCCTTTGAAGTACACAGCTTATAAATACTTCTTTTTATGACCTTATTTTTTAATGTATCTTCTATGAAACCCAAAAAGACAGAAACTGTGATTCTTATACTAAGTAACTTATCCCTAGTATCAATCTCAGCTCCTACTACAAAGTACAAAATCTCAATATTTCAGATGTAATGAAAAAGAAATTGGATCTTAGATCTCGTTACTCGCTACAGCAGATAATATGCTACTACTCTCCTGGTCATTATTTCTGCTTGAAATTTCTCTACTGAGCTGCAGCTTTTAAAATAGTACTAACTAAAACTAAGTTACTTTCATTTGTGCCTAGATACACTTTCATTACCAGTTTATACTCATGTGAACAATATAGTGAAGTAGTTTTTGAAATGCATATGGAGAAACTACTCTCTCATAAGCTGGTGTTTACTTGTAACAGCATTAGGCAATGTGTTGTGATCATTGCCTTAAGGTTTACAGTGTTTGACTCCTATTAACATTAATGAGGATCGCTCTGCTGCCTCTGTGCATAAAGTACTAGAATCTTGTCCCTAAGCTATGTCCCCTTTGGGTTTGTATGGCTAATATATGTCATTAAACCATAATGGTAAACATAACTACTTGGAAATTACATTTCACCTTCTCCGCCTGCAGATCTCAAATCAAATTGCAAACAATTAATTGTGCTTATAACACTTCTACAAGGTACTTCTGAAAAGTAATATATGAAGCTAGCCTATACCATTTCTGAAGAGCAGTTTTGGCTGAGGAAAAGTGTCACTCCTTACAATAGCAATCCTTGCAAATCCGTAATAAACAATGGTAGAAAATATAAGTATTCACTATAATTGAACAAATAAATTGGCAGACATATTTAACTCAAGGGTTCTGCCAAGACACAAGATTTAATAACTAAAGAGTAATTTAACTATTCAAATATATTTTGGACTCTATTTTCATGACCCATCATGAGCAGATACATTTTTTCCAACAGAAGTTAAAGAATAATATTTATAGATCATTAAGATATGATATTCTCATCTCTCCTGGCTCTGGTGAGGCACAGAGAAGACAGAGTTGATATCTGGGTAACTTGGACTTCAGACAGGAAAATAACACATGTAACAAGTGAACAGAAGCCATTAGGCCTATGGGCCAGTATTTAACAGGATGTGGTGAATTAAAACTTGATTTGCAAGCATGGACAGCAGAGAGAATGTCAGTTCTATTTGCCAAGCCTTGGTTCAGGCAATGGGATACCCATGATGGCAAAGTCAGGCAAGGTTTCTGTTCTCATGAATCTTAATTCTACTGGGAACAGACAAAAAAAAACAAATGGGAGTGTGAACAGTGCCCAGATATTTGGCCTAAAGACCCTTTTATACTGTTAAAAATTGAGAACTGCAAAGATTGTTTATGTAAGTTCTATAAATATATTTACTATATTTGGAATAACACAGAATTCTTTATTTATTTATAAGTAACAGTAAAACCATTACCTGCTAACTTAGAAAATACATATTTTAGTGAAAAATAAAAAATATACATTTTAGTGAAAAATAACTTTTCAAAACAAAAATGAGAAGAGCGACATTGTTTCACAATTTTAAAAATATAATATCTACTTTAGTAGAACACAGCTGAATTCTCATGCCTATGTCTGCATTAAATGTTGAAATATATTGCTTTGAATGAAGTACACAAAGTGTTCCACCTTGGAAAAGACAAGAATATTAAATAGGTACTCTTTTTTGATACTGCACTAAAACTCTACAATTGGTAGCTTTGTAAAGATGAATTGCAAGGTGGAATCCAAAGTCATGTCAATAAACTTTCCACATATTAAATGTATTTATCTGTCTTGCTGTTTGCTTGTTATGTATATATTTTATTGAAGTTCGATTTGCCAACAAATAGTATAACACCCAGTGCTCATCCCATCAAGTGCCCCCCTCAGTGCCCATCACCCAGTCACCCCATCCCCCCGTCCACCTCCCCTTCCACTACCCCTTGTTTTTTTCCCAGAGTTAGGAGTCTCTCATGTTTTGTCACCCTCTTTATTTTTTCCCACTCATTTTCCCTGCTTTACCCTATAATTCCTTTCACTATTTCCTATATTCCTCATATGAGTGAAAACTTATGTTTGTTTTTCTCTGACTGACTTACTTCACTCAGCATAATACCCTCCACTTCCATTCACATTGAAGCAAATGGTGGGGATTCGTCCTTTCTAATGGCTGAGTAATATTCCATTGTATACATAGACCACATCTTCTCTATCTGCTCATCTGTTGATGGACACCTCCCACAGTTTGGCTATTGTGGACATTGCTGCTATAAACGTTGGGGTGCAGGGTCTCAGTTTTTCACTGCATCTGTATCTTTGGGGTAAATCCTCAGTAATACAATTTCTGGGTTGTAGGGCAGATCTATTTTTAACTCTTCAAGGAACCCTTCCACACAGTTTTCCAGAGTGGCTGCACCAGTTCACATTCCCACCAACAGGGCAAGAGGGTTCCCCTTTTTCCACATCCTCTCCAACATCTGTTGCTTCCATCTTGTTAATTTTCACCATTCTCACTGAGGTGAGGTGGGATCTCATTGTAGTTTTGATTTGTATTTCCCTGATGGCCAGTGATGCGGAGCATTTTCTCATGTGTTTGTTGGCCATGCGTGTGTCTTCTTTGGTGAAATTTCTGTCAATGTCTTCTGCCCATTTCATGATTAGATTGTTTGTTTCTTGAGTGTTGAGTTTGATAAGTTATTTGTAGATCTTGGATACCAGCCCTTTATCTGATAGGTCATTTGCAAATATCTTCTCCCATTCTGTAGGTTGTCTTTTAGTTTTGTTGACTGTTTATTTTGCTGCGCAGAAGATTTTTATCTTGATGAAGTCCCAATAGTTCATTTTTCTTTTGTTTCCCTTGCCTTCATAGATGTGTCTTGCAAGAAGTTGCTGTGGCCAAGTTCCAAAAGGGTGTTGCCTGTGTTCTCCTCTAGGATTTTGATGGATTCCTGTCTCACATTTAGATCTTTCATCCATTTTGAGTTTATCTTTGAGTCTGATGTAAGAGAGTGGTCTAGTTTCATTCTTCTGCACGTGGCTGTCGAATTTTCACAGCACCATTTATTGAAGAGACTGTCCTTTTTCTGCTGGATATCCTTTCCTGCTTTGTTGAATATTAGTTGACCACAGAGTCAAGGGCCCATTTGTCTTGCTGTTTGAATGGATTTTTTTTTACCAATTAATGATTCTATAAAATCATGGATTGGTCATTTCGAAAATTACTCATGCATATCTTCCATATTTCATTATGCAATATCTATATATTTTTAAATCACATTTGCTAATATCACCCTAAGAACCATGAGACTTTAAGTACTGAGAAGTTGTCAATGGCAACAAATGCAACTTTCAAAAATTATAATTTTTACTTCAAAGTTTTCATTCTATAATTGGGTTCAAAATATAGTCAGTTGTGTGAAAGGTTAACTTCATTCATTTTCAAGAAAGGACTGTGTCTTCACAGTCTTTTTTTTTTTTTTTCAAATAAGGATAGTTCTAAGTGAAAAGGTGTCTAGTCCAGTTCAAAACTCAATCAAGTTCATAAGTCCTCAAGGACTCCATCATTCTCTGATATGCTGTTGTATTAGTCCATTCAAACTGCTATGACAATACCATAAACTGGGTGCCCTATAAACAACAGACACAATCAAAGCATGAGCAGATTCAATGATGTGTGCCCACTAACTTATTCGTAAATGGCACTTTTTTGCTATGCCCACACATGATGGAAGGGATAAGCTAGCTCTCTGAGGCCTCTTTCATAAGGACAAATTCAGTTATGAGGGTTTTACCCTCAATGACCTAATGACCTCCAAAAAACCACACCTACTAATATCATCACGTAGGAGTTAGGATTTCAACGTGAATGAATTTGGTTGTGAAGGTTGCACAAAAACATTTAGACCATAGTAGCCTCAGATCTGATTTAATGTAGATTTCTTATTTTGTAATAGTGTTTTTATTTTTTTAAGATTTTATTAATTTTTTCATGAGAGGCACAGAGAGAGAGAGAAGCAGAGACATAGGAAGAGGGAGAAGCAGGCTCCATGCAGGGAGCCCAGTGTGGGACTCGATCCCTTGATCCCATGATCATACCCTGAGCCAAAGGAAGACACTCAACTGCTGAGCCACCCAGGTATCCCTGTAACAATGTTTTTAAAAATCACATACTAAAAGAAAAAAAAGTACAATAAAATTAATATTTTTTTCTGTTCACTAAGAGACATGCCTATGTGAACCTGGCTTTGTTTTTTTACTGCAAATTTGTGACAATGAAAAATTCAATGATACAGTTTGTTGTCACTGCCTAAATTTATGGTAAGACATAAATAGTTTTGTCTGCAATTGATTTTGCACCATCAGTACAAATACAAGACATTTGTATTTCCAAATAGCATCTTAGTATTATTATGAAGATACCTTGTATCTCATTAACCCACTGATAGGGTCATGGTGGACCTATGAACTACCTGTTGGGAACAACTGGAATAAACAAATTATCAGGGTCATTACAGATTATGGTAAGGGCAATACTGAGAATAAAATACATGATTGTGATGATTGATAACTGATCTGTGTTAGTTTCATATAGTATCTTTTATCTGTCTGTAAAGGTGACATTTGAGACATAACCCAATAACACAAAAGTTGTCAGAGCAGTGCTGTGAACCTAATTATATTACTAGTTCCAAGAAAAGAAAGAAGTCAGTGTGACTGAGAACAGTAAATACTGTCCTGAGAACAGGACAATGGTGAACCTGGAGAAGTAGGCATGTGTGAGGTAACATAGAGTTTGTGAGGCATGAGAACTGATTTGACTTATATTTTACCTGCATTAGTGCTATTGAGGATTTTTTTAAAAGGAGGAGAAAATAATGTCTGATTTTAAAAGAACGCACTTATGTAGTGTGGACTACAGAGGAAAAACATGGAAATAGTGAGACCAGCTAGCGTTTGGAAGAGAAGTTATACCAGCAAGGTAGGAGTTAATATGGACAGAAATAAACAAATTTGAGATATATTTTGCACATCATACTTCTAGGAGATGCACATGAATTTGATCTTGTAGGTGAGAGCCAAAGGAAGCCTGACTGTTAACAAATTCACAGAGGTGAGTGTTGTTTGTTAAAATTTGGGAAAAGGGAAGAGAAAGAGGTCTGATGGGTGTTAGGGAAAAATCATTTCCCTTGAGGAAAACAAAGGGTCTGTTTCGAGCATAGTAAATTTGAAACACGTACTAGACTTTGAAGTAGAGTATGCAGTTGGCCATTCAGTTCTGAACATCATGGGAGAGGTTAGAACCTAGGGAGGTGTCTACATCTTACAGCTGGCGTTTAGGTGATATTTAAAGTCATGTAGGGATAGAGTGCGTGTGCAGCAGGATAAAGGACCCAGAACTGAGCCCTATGGCTGTCAATATTTGGATTGATTTTTGTGTATTGAGTCATTTTCTTCAGTATGGATATCCTGTTGACCCAGCATTATTTACTGATAAATAGTCTATTCGCCACTGATCTGCACTGACATCTTTGGCATAAATTAAATCTTCATATATATAGGACTCCGTTTCTGGACTTGCTATTTTGTTACTATTGTCTATTTTTATTTGTGTATCCTGTGTTAATTACTGAGATTAATAAACTATAAGATCCAATAAACCAAGCTCTCTCATATTTTTCTTTTTCTAAATTGTCTCGGTTATTCCTGGCCCTGGTTTTAGAACAAGGACAAAGTTCCACAAAACAAAATAAAACAAACAAAAGAAAACGTTCTGGAAATTTACTTAAGATTGCATCACATCAATATACCAGCTTACATTTTATATGTAAAAAATTACATATTTACAATATTGAGTATTCCAAGCACAAATATAGTATATCCCTATAAAATTAAGCCTTCTAAAAATTCTGTCAACATTATTTTATAGTTTTATGCTTAAATAGCTTGTACGTCCTTTATTTAATTATTCCTAGGTATTTGAGTTTGTGATACTATAGTAAATACTAAATTTTATTTCCCATTTGCTGCAGGGTACACAATTAAGTCATATTTTTTTTATATGTTGACCTTTAATTCCACAAATTTGCTAAAGTCACTTATTAGTCTCATAATCCATTCAGTTTTTCTTAATTTCTATTTATACAATCATGTCATCAATGAAAAATGACTTTTGGATTTCTTCCTTTCTTAACCCTTAAATGTTTTGTCTTATTGCAATGGTTAGGAATCTTATACTATAATATTGATTTTCTGCTTGCTGCTACAAATCCCTCAAATTTTTTGAAAAATTATGTGCAATTTTATACTTCACATTAAATCAACATCAAGAATTTATCATCATAAGTGTAAATAATTACAAAGGATATAATCCCAGGCATATGTAAAGATTCCTATTTAAAAATAAAACTGTTGGGGGGCCTAGGTAGCCCAGTCAGATAAGCTTCCTACTCTTGATTTTAGCTCAGATCATGACCTCAGGGTCTTGAGATCAAGCCCCACAGGGGTCCACATTCTGCATGGAGTCTACTTGGGATTCTCTCTCTACCTGTCTCTCTGCCCCTCTCCTTGTTTGCATGTGCATGCATACACTCTTTCAAATAAAGTCTTTAATTTTTTTAAATAATAAATAAGTTTCACCTTTTAAAAAATGTATCCAATGTTATCTAAATACTATAGGATTTTGACATCTTGTATGTTTTATTAAAATGTACCCTTCAACAGTAAATTTTGCACCATTTCTTCTCCTTAAGTCCATATTTTGTTTCATTTATTCATACATTTTATTTTCATTAAATATATTTTTGTTTTTGAAAGTCTAGTTAGTGTTCTCACAGTATCTTGAAACAAGATTACACATATTAATTATTATAATCATTGAAAATTTTCCCATGCCCACAAGGCAATAGAATTTTAAATCCTGCTCTCAATTTTTATTGCAATTATTAGTAGTACATAAATTAAAATAAATATATCACAAATTTTTATGAGACAGAAGTAATTAGTGAGGGAAGGCCATTTGTAAGTGCTTAACCTTCAAATATATTAGGATAGAATAAAGAATTGGAAAGAATGTGAGAAGATTTAAAGTATAGGGAAGATAGAAGTGCCACAGTCAATAACCAATTAATAAGAACACAAGAAAGAAGAAAAGAGTAAATGACACCAAACAACACAACTTAGGAATAATGGCTAAGAATTTTTCCAAATTAAAAATGCTACATACAGGACCTCAGATTTAGAGTTTTGTCAATATCACTATGTGCCCAAAAGGGCACAGGCACTCAGCATTAAAGCCATGCAGAATATATGTAAAATCAAGTTTCCTGGAACACATACAGGGACTAATGACAATAGAGGACTTAGCTGCCTTCCTTCACCACACTGGGAAGAGATATGCCCAAGGGTAATCGGGTGGTGGGGGAAAGCTGACCACATACACCATGGAGGGGAGTCCAGGAAAGGAACTTGAACCTGTGATTCCACACATATGCAAGACTTGAAGGAGTAGCTGGGGATATCCATGGAGCCAACACGCTGGGAACTTTCTGTTCAATGTGAGCCTGAGGAGAAAGTGAGGCCAATGGCTGCTGAGGCTGGAAACAGCCTGTTCCTGCATGGAGTTAACCCAGATGCAAATCAGCTTTTTGTTGAACTACCAGAGGAAAAATAAATAGGCTTCCAGGTTTCCAGATTCATCTTTCATCATTATAAATATGATTATCATTGTCACTATTGCTCCCCAACTTAAATGCACTCGGGTCAGAGAATATGGCCTCTAATATGCTGATTCTTTGGAATGGTCTTAATGGATTGGAGCATGGTGAATTTTTGCAAATGTTTTATGAGTGCAAGTTTCTCAAACATTTTGTTCACATGTTCAGCCTCTCCCTTTTTCTACAAGTCTCCTCACCTCACTCTTTTCCACCCCAATCTATTCATCCTCCAGGTCTCAGACTAAATGTCGCTCACTAAAGACTTATTCCCTCACCTTCCAAAGGAACTTAGTCTCAATAAAATACCTGCTTAGTAACCTGATGGACAATTAATTTTTTTGGCTCAGTTAAGACTTGATTTAAACTCTATAATTTAAATCACTTACTAGTGATTGATAATTCACTATGCAAATGTATATAATAAATTTATAAGCTTCCACAAATGTAGTCTGCCTTCTTAAACTTGTATTCTTAACACCTTACTCTGGATCTGACTTAAGTGAGAGTTCATATGTAAATATAAAGAATGAATGAATTATTGAGATCATAGATGACATGACTTTGAAAGAAAAAAAATGATGAGTTCTGTTTTCTACATGATGAACATGATACAGTTCTAGGACACCCACCTTGGAGATGGCTAATGGAGGTGGGATTCATAGGTCTGTGAGAAAAGAAGTCTGGGCTGAAGGTATAAATTTGGAGATTCTCACTTAAAGTCAGTGATTAAGACCATGGGACAAAATAATCTCACATAAGGCTTTATTACAGTCTGAAAAGGGAAAAGTCTGGGGAGAAAATCCTGAGGCAAACTGACATTTGGAGGGCTGAATGAGAAGCCCAGAGAGGATATTGAGAAGTCTGTTCTCATACTCCTACCCTAAACCAAGACAGTCCCGTTCTCCACAGAGTCATTATTTTGTTTACATATTTGTCTCTTCAAAGAACCATACTTTAATCCTCTCATATCCCTAGCAACTTGTACCTAATCCTCATCAAATGTAATCCATTGTATAAATCAATGTTTCAGTGAATATAAATTTCTCATTTAAATTTTGCTTTTATTTTAATTTATATTTTCTCTTTCATTCCTGTTAGGAACAGAGAGATAAGAATTTATCTCCTGTCTTTTTATTGCTTGAATGTTCTCTAACCTCTAATTTGCTATGTTTCTTGAAAAATATCCTTTCTTAAGATTGACTTCTTGATAAACTACTGCTCGTAGGTGGTGGGCAACAGAGGTAGAAGAAATTAAATATATCTTTGACATGAATCAATAGGATTGCCTTTTTTTCTAATGCCCTTAAAACTTTAGTCCTCAAAATTGATGGGAACAAGGCATTTAGTGAGTGAGTCACTAACAAAATCACTTAGGGCTCCATATATCTGATCTTATAAAATGAATGCAACATTAGAAACTTATTCTTGGTAAAAAAAAAAAAAAAAAAAAAACACCTGTGCTTTTCAGAAATTACTTTTTTTTATTCCAAAACCCAACCGTCTAAAGATGTGTAGTCAATATTAGGATTTTCATTTGATATCAAAAAACACACTTTATTTCAAAGTTGTGGATAAAGGAGTTATCTGAATTAGAAAAATCAAATCTCATCTGTAGAGATTCAAAATCAAGGAAAAATAGATCACATCTTAGAAGAGCATATGTTGAAATAGGTTTTTATAAAATATATACTACCGGTATCAGTATGAATTAGCCTAATGTAGTTAAGACTTCACCTCTCATAGAACTAATAAAAAACTCAAGAATATCTAAATGTTAGTGGACAAATTATAAAATGTGGCCTACACGTATTTAACAACATTTCAGAGAATAACATACACTTAAATAAACAGCAATTTATAAAATTTATTTTCCTTTTTTTCAGTGACGGATGAAAATGTATGGAACTGGGGAGACTGATGGGAGATTCTTGAAGACACCTTAGTGTGGTCTTTTGTGTGAAAATCATCTCCACAAACGCAGGAATATAGAAATATTCTTTGGAATTTTACTCACAATCTTCTGGTCCCACAGTGAAAAAGGAGATATGAGTTCAGAGGATGGTAGCAGATATAAAAATAGTAATTAAAAAAAATCAATTTAAGGCTTTGGATTTAATAGTAGACAGTGAGGCTTCCATCTAAATTGTCCATTATTTCATAGATTTGACTAGTACTTTGCTCTGGCCCCAAACCCCCAATCCAAGTTCAATAACAATGTCAAAAATTAAGTTATGTAATATGCTATATGGTGATTCAGTGTCAGTAGCATGTCTCGGTAGAAGCCAGCTGTTAAGAAACCACATAATGGGATTTCTTGGCCCTTTGATAATATAGTCACACATGAGTAATTTTGCACTCACCCTAAAAAAATATCATTTCCTTTCCAGGCATCTATGTCCAAGGATGAATCCAGGTTTAGGAGAGACTGAAGCTTACACAATTTAGGAAGCATTATCTTAAAACAATGGGTGAAATTATAAACCACATCTTAAAATTTGCAGATATTCAAAAACTAGCAGGACACATCTTCACACCAGTCAACTTTCGTTCTCAGCTTGGCTTGCACTCACCTACTCATTCTTGGTACCTTGGGTATCTCAACATTGCCTCAGATTTATAGAGGCAGTTCTATATGTCTAGATATTTGGGTTTGGGGCTTTTGCATATTACAGTGCATTTATGCCACCATACTACCTGTTATTGATCTCATGCTACTACCTGGGGGCCAGGCCTGCCAGCTTTCCCCTCTGATGGAAGGAATCTGACCTCAACCAACTAAGCTAAAATGTCTATAGGCTGGATATGGATTTGCAGAGAATTTGGCCCAAAGCTGGGCCAAATAATGTGATAATAATTGTGATAATAATTGTGGTGTCATTTGTTTACTTAATGTTCCATACAAGTACATGCAGATTCCTCTTTCTCTAAACCAAATGACTTCTTCACAGGAGTCTTCACCTGGCTGGCTACCTGCCAAATCACCCCACAATACACTGGTCACAATAATACATTTAGGCTAGGAAAAAATGGCAGGCCTTGAGGTATTTCCCCACTTACTAACTCCTGGGCAAGCTCTCTGATGAGACATACTACAGAGAATTTCAATGCTAAACCTTCTCTTTTTAGGTATTGGAAATGTTCTTTTGATTTCCATGAAATGTACTTAGTACATTCACAATGTTGCACAAACCACTCATGTCCAGTTCCAAAACGTTTTCCATCACCCCAAAAGAAAATCCTATATCCTTTAAGAGTCACCTTTTACTATCCTCTACCCCAGTGCATGGCAAACACTAATTTGCCTTATGTCTAATTGGGTCTGTTTATTCTGGACATTTCATATAAATATAGTTACATACCATTCAGCCTCCTGTGTCTGGCTTCTTGCACTTAGCATAGTGTTTTCAGGGTTCATCCACGTTGCCACATGTATCAATACTTCATTCCCTTTAATGGCTAAAGAATATTGTATGCTTATACCACAATTTGTCTATCCATCTTTTGGAAATTGTGACGCCATGAACATTTTTGTGTAAAAGTTTTTGTGTGAACACCTGCTCCTAAATTTTTTGAGTGGAAATAGTGGATCAAATTACAAAGAAATAAGTACATGTCCTAAGACAGCATCAATGGCATTGAAGCAGTAGACCTGGATTCTAGCCCTAACCACACCACTTACTGGTTACAAAGCAAAGCTAAGATATCTAAGATAACTAAGATATCTAAGCTAGGGGGGGCCTTGGTTGGCTCATTTGTGAAATGAATACTTTATTTGTTTTGCTTCGCAACTATCATTGTTGCGAAGCTCAAATAGTGACGGTCAAATCATATAAAAAATCATAGCAATATGGTTATTATTGCAGGGAGTCCAGGGATATCCTATTCTCCATTTCGGTTGAAGTAGGAAGTCACTCAAATACATTAATGATTGCCTGAAGAAACACTGAAATAGTAAAAGTGGCACCTCAAATAGTTTGGAGGTTCCTCAATAAATCAAACGCAGAATTATAAGAGCAAATCATTTTCAACCATCTATTAATACTGAAGACTGGTATATCTTTGTACTGTCCAAACATAGAATTTTTGTGTGTTAAGCAATATCCAAAAGTATATATTGCAATATAATCAAATATGTTTTCTAAAACATTTTAGAAAAGTTAATGGAACACACTAAGAAATGCTGTTTTCAATAACATTCTCATGGAGGCTTGCAATTGTGTAGTTTCTTTTTTCTAAGAATGAATCCGTCAATAGATTCCATGTACGCCATTTCACTTAATCTTCATCTCAACAGCAAACGATGGTAAAACCCTCAATAACATCATTTTTTTGATGTTTCAGGAATAATATTTGGAGGTATTATCAGTGCAGTTCAACAGCTTTAACAAAAGATTTACCTCTTTCAGCAGAGCAGAAATTTAGCTGTCCTATCACGGTAAAATCAGAATTGGTATGGAAAATATTTTCCCTTTGCATTCTTCCATTTAAAGAAAGGATCACAGAATGTGGGCCTGACTGAGAGTCACAAAGCTTTGGATTTCATCATATGGTCCCCAAATACTACAAGCTGCAACCCTTCAATCAAAATGAAAATTATAGCCCAGAGCTGCATTTCTATCAGAGAAAAGCAAATGTTGTGATTTCTGAACCGAAATCAAATTTAACTGGAATGATTCAATAAAATGATGGTATCATTATGAATGTTGCACTTTTTCTTAAGGTTTGATTAGTCTAGACACCTGAGCTAAGAAATGACTGTTGCTTGATACTTCAAAGCACACTCGGCAACTTTGATTAAATATTTATGTTAAATGTAGATGACTTAAAATAAAATGTGTCCCAATCAAGACACCAGCAAGGTAGATATACAATCTTGTCAGTTTAGAGTATTGGTTTAAGGAGGTATAATTTGAGATTCAACCAACCTGAGTAGCGCAGCCCTCACCTTTTCACTACTTAAAGAGAGTCATGAAGGGCCTTGTCTCCTGTGATCGTGTGTAAGCAACTGGCTCTCCCCAGTCACTCCCAGACTATCTGAAAGAATAAATAATGAAGAGCTTGGTTGCTCTCTCTTGGCTGCTTTTCTGTAACAACAGTGTAACCCCGTAGATGTTCTCTCTTATACACAAAATTGTAAAATACTTCCTAGGGCAAGTGTAACTCACGATCTTTTAAAAAATGTTAACTAATACCTTCTAATTTCCCAGGCAGCACCTTGGAAGTCACATTCAGTTTTTCATTTTCATTCTCAGTGCATTCCCTCAGGTTGTCAGATGTCCCTAATATGGTTTTTATACATTGTCATCTTGCATGCTTCCCAATGATCCCCACTGCCACCCACTCTAACTAGTGCTCCTGAGCTGTGTGCACTTCTCATCCGCCACAACCTACCCACATGATCGCAGACAGATCATGTGAAAATCAAACCTGAGGTTCTTAGTTGTTTGGATTCCACATTTAGACCTTAATGATTCTGAAGGTGTTTTCTTTTTTAAGATTTATTTATTTATTTTAGAGGTATGGAGAGAGAGTAGGGGGGAGGGAGCATAAAGAGGGAGAGGAAATCTCAAGCAGACCCCATGTTAAGCACAGAGCCCAAGACAGGGCTTCATTGCAAGTCCCTGAGGTCAAGACTTGAACCATAACCAAGAGTCCAATGCTTAACTGACTGTGCCACCCAGGTGCCCCAGGAGGCATTGCTTACACATTTATAATTTGACTATGTTTTGGCTTTTTTTTAAAGATTTTTATTTATTTATTCATGGGAGACACAGGCAGAGGGAGAAGCAGGCCTCCTGCAAAGAGCCCAATATGGGACTCGATCCCAGGGCCCGAGGGTCACGACCTCAGCCAAAGGCAGATGCTCAACTGCTGCACCACCCAGGCATCCCTATGTTGTGGCTTTTGAATTTTCTATCATGTGCTATGGAGATAATCAAATAATTTTAATTTTTGTCTTATGTACTGGAAAAAATACATGCCTGCTTTAAAAAATTCAAACAGTCCATATTTTCAAATGTGAAACTGAAAGACCCCTATGCTACACTCACTCATTCATGAGTAATCACTGTTGTGTGTTGTGTGCCGCCCAAGAAATTAAATGTCTTCAATAGTCTCCTCGTGTTGACAGAATAAATCACACTCTGCTTGGAATTCTTTTTTTGGACCTTTCCTCTCTTGTTTCTCCTATATTGGCACACAGGAAGGAGGAAGATGCGGAATGTGGAATCTGTGGCTCTGCGCTTACTCATTTCTCAAAGTTCAAACTCAGCAATACTTCCACTAGCAAAATTTTCTTATTGGTTTCTCTTTTAGTTAGGTCTCTTTGTTAAAAACAAACACAGATGTTCAAACCAACTCAGGTTGGGAACTAGCAGTGACTTTTCAGGATATATCAGTTATTTAAAAATAAGAACTTCAATTTATGATACATTTCATGGAAACTGGCATTAGGATGGAGGCACCATCGTGATCCCCTTCCACGCTGTCTCCATTTTTATCTTATGTCATTTCTGATTCTCTGTGAAACCAGGAAATTGAAAAATTTTAATTTACTGCTTCCTCGTGATGTTAATTTATATGTAATTTTGATTGCCTTGGTCCTGCTTCGAGTTACATTAGCTTCTACCTTTGCCTCTCTGATTGATTCCTTAGCTTTTATACTTTCCAATCACATGTTCCTAGAATAAAAATATTTTTGGTACAATGTACTTTTTCCATCTAGGTCACAAGACATAAATTCTGGACTCTCTAGGGTCAGGTGCCCACTCCTGCTGACAAATATAGGATGGTTAATCATATGTATCAATTTGGCTAAGCTAGGGTTTCCAGTTGTTTGGTCAAACACTAGTCTATATGTTGCTGTGAAGGTATTTTGTAGATGTGATTAAAATCACTTAACTTTAGGTAGAAGAGATCGTCTTCAGGGCATTGTCAATGTGGGCGGGTCTTACCCAGTCAGTTGAAGTCCTTAAGACCAAAAATTTGTTTCCCAGAAAGAAGGAATTCTTTCTGTAATATAGAAATTCGACCTGAATTTCTAACCTAATGGCCTATCCTATAGGTTTCAAACTCAAGACTACAATATCAACTTTTATCTGAATTTCCAGCTGGTCAGGCTGCCCTAGAATTTTTATGTTGTCAGTCCCTACAATCATGTGAGACAATTTCCTAAAATAAATCCCCACATTTATATCATCTATATCCACAGCTATATTTATATATTGCATATCCTCTTGCTTCTGTTTCTCTGGAGAATGTTGCCTAATACAGACTGTAGTATCAAGAGTGTTTCCAGAGGAATAGAATCTTAAGGATGATTTCCGGATTTTTTTTAGTTTCTGGAATTGGTTCTCTATTTTTATTTTATTTAAAAACACTAATGATTTTATTTTTACTCATAAAGAAAGTGCTGATAGTTCGTGACATGATGTTGTAATAGAGATAGGCAAAGTATCACCATTGGATACTTTTAATCAAATACTTATAGAAGGTGAGGTTCTGGGTGACCATGTATTTGATACCTTTGGATGTTTTTGTCTAACTAAAGAGAATAATGAGATTGGCAGTTTGCTTCTCATTGTGTTGGACAAAGTGTGGCCAAATTACACCACGAAGTGTATTGTTAAAGATACTATCATTTGGGGAGTGGGACCCTGGAAATTGGCACGACAACACTGAATTAAATTCTACTAAATACTGTGAAATCTTCTTTGACAGTAGAAGCAGCCAGACCATCCCCACCTACTGAGGTTATTCCTGCTTTTCTTGAACTAGTTGGTCTTGCCAAAAGTACTAACCTTGCAAGGCAGTACTGATTCTCCTCATGGTCTCTCTCTCTCTAGATTTACCCCCACCACCCATCTTGGCTTCTAGACTTATCATTAGACTCAGGTTCTGACAAATTCCCAAAAGTGTGACCTATGAGGAGATGTGCTCCAAAAGAACTGCATGATTTTTCCAATTTGTACAGACAGAAATCCAGGGGCTAGGGATGGGAATGAATATGAAGAATGTAGGATAAGAGTAGAAGGAACATAAATTTGGATCTGGTTTAATTTACTGATATAAACACACCAAAAAGAGATCTTCATTTAATAGATAGCTAGAGGTGTAAGAGAGGACCCTAACAGTTTGCTTGTTTGGTTGGTTGGTTGGTTGGCTAAAATATGGACCAAGATATAGTCTCCTGTAAATGAAGTTGAGATGCCAGAACTATTTTGGTATACTATAGAGGAAAGGCCAAGGAGACTCATGGAGACTGAAAGATTAGAGTGGATTTATCACGTAAGGACTGTTTATCTAACCCAGGAAGGCCCAAAAGATGCATTCTTCACTAAGACTCTGAGGAATAAATTTGTGAGGGAAACTCTAGCATTCTTGAAGAACTCTATGGTAGCTCCTCTCTACAGGTGAAAAATTACAGTATGACTGCTGCCAGTGAACTGGTATCTTTAAATACAATAGGAATAATTGGACCCAGGGAAGAGGCCAAGCTGTGCCAATACATCTTCAAAGACAAGGTAGACATAGCATAACGTACAATGGAGTCAAAGTAGTAATCCGAAGAGAATAATGGGGTATTGGTTAGTTGATCATGGTGCTCTTAGAAGAAAACTAGTTGGACAGTCTTAAATTCTCACTTGGTCTATACAGGAGGAAGAGTTCTAGATCAATTCTAGAGAGTGACAGTCCCACATTCAATTCCTACTCATGAGCCAGTTTGCAGATCCAGAATGCCTTGAATGGAAGGGATCCTGGGTAACCCTGAGGAAGGACCATGATACACTGCCCAAATTTATTCTGTTGATCTGTCTCCTTGCCTTCCACAGGAGACCTATGGCTTTTCACCAGGATGATAGTGCACTGTGGAAGAGGGAAACAATCAGACTTTTGGGGGATTAATGGGCACTGGCTCTGAATTCACACTAGTTTCAAGAGACTGAGAATGTCACTGAGGTCCACCAGACAGAACAGGGACTTATGGAGGTCGGCTATCAATAGTTTTCAATCAGGTCTGTCTCAGAGTGGGTGCCCAAATCCAGTCTCTGGTTATTTCCTTAGCGCTCTAGAATGCCTAACTAGAGTAGAGTAACTCAGCAATCGGCATAATCTTCACACTGGTTCCCTGAATAGTTAAGTAACAGATATTATGATAGGAAGAGCCAAGCGGAAGTCCTTAGAACGGCCACTCCCTAAGAACAAAACAAGCCAAAAGCTCCACATTTTTTGGAGGAGTTATAGGGATTAGTGTCACCATCAAGGACTTGAAGGATTCAGGTGTGGTGACTCCCACCATATCTCCATTCAACTCACCTATTTGGCCTGTGCAGAAAACAGATGGATCTTGGGGAATAACAATGTATTATTGTATATTTAACTGGGTGGTAATTCTACTTGCAGCTGCTATTCTAGATGTGGTTTCACAGCGTAAGCAAATTAACATATCCCCTCACACATGGTATGCAATTACTGATCTGTCAAATGCTTTCTTCTTGAAACTTGTTAGTAAAGACTGCCAGAAGCAGTTTGCTTTAAGCTGCTATGAGCAATACTCCTTCACCATCCTATCTTAGGGCTATATCAGCTCCCCATCCTTATGTCATAATTTAATCCATAAGGATCTTGACCATCTTTTCCTCCCACTGGTCAATTATATTGATGGCATTATGCTGATTGGACCCAGCAAGCAAGCTGTAGCAATTACTCTAGACTTTTTGATAAGACATTTTATCTCAGAGTATGGGATATAAATCCAACAAAACTTCAGGGGCCTTTCACCTCAGTGAAGTTTCTAAAGGTCCAGTACTGTGAGATATGTTGAGGTAGCCTTTCTAAGGTGGGAAGATAAACTGTTGCATCTGGTCCCTCCTCTAACCAAAAAAGAGGTGTAAAACCTAGTGGACCTTTTATGACTTTGGAGATAACATATTTCTCACTTTGATGTGCTCCTAGAGCCCATTTACCATACGACTTTAAAAAATGCTAGTTTTGGGTGAGACCCAGAATAAGAGAAGGCTCTGCAACAGGCCCAGGCTGCTCTGCAAGCTGTGCTGCCATTTAGGCCACATGATCTGGAAGATCCAATGATGCCTGGAGCAGCAGTACAGATAGGGGTGCACTGTTTGGAGCCTGGCAGGCCCCACGGGGGAATCATAGCGCAGATCCTTAGAATTTTGGAGCAAAGCTCTGCCATCCTCTGCAGATAACTACTTTTGAAAAAAACAGATTTTTGGCCAGCTATTGTGCCTTAGTAGATCCTGAACACTCAACCATGGCAACCTGAACTGCCCTTTATGAATTTAGCATTGACTAACCCAACAAGCTATAAAATTGGGCATGCACAGCAACACTCTATTATAAAATGGAAGTGATGTAAATGAAGTCGGGCTCAAGTAACTCCTGAAGGCACAAGTAGTTAAATCAGGAGGTGGTCCAAGAGCCACGGCCCACATTCCTGTTACCTAACCTCCTACATACCCTCATGGGGAATTCCTTATTATCTGTTGACTGAAGAAGAAAAAACTCAGGCCTGGTTTACTATTGGTTCTATACAATACTGAGACACCACCTGGGAGTGGGCAGCTACTGAACTATAAACTCTCTCTGGGGTGTCCCTGTAGGATGGTGATGAAGGGAAATCCTCTGAGTGGGCAAATTTTGTGCAGTGCATCTGGCTGTTCATTGTACTTGATAGGAGCAAGGGCTAGAAGTGTGATTCATGGGCTGTAGTCAATGATTTGCCTGGATGGTCAAGGACTTGGAAAGAATATAAGAAATTGGTGACAAGGAGGTCTGAGAAAGAGGTATGAGATCGGAACTCTGCAAGGGCAAAAAAAACATGAAGATATTTGTGTTTCGTTTGAATGTTCACCAAAAGGTAATCTTAGCAGGGGATTTGATAATCAAATGGTTAGAATTACCCATTCTGTGGATACCAATAGGCATCTTTCCCCACGCATCACCCAACGGGCTCATGAATAATGGGGCCATGGTGACAAAGATGGAGGCATGGACTTAGCGACACAGATTTCCACTTACCAAAGCCAGCCTGGCTACAACCACTACTTATTGTCCAGCTGACCAGCAGCAAACACTGAGTTTTCCATGCAGCACCATTCCTCAGATGACGGACCAGCTACCTGGTGGCAGTTTGATTACGTTGGGCCTCTTTCAACATAGGTGGAGCAGTATTTTGATGCTACTGGAATAAACACATTCTGAATATATATTCAATTTCCCTGTGCAAAATACTTGTGCCTAAGTTATCATCTGCGGGCTTATAGGCTGCCTTATCCACTACCATGGTACTCCACAGAGCACTGCTTGTGGCTTCTCAAGAAGCCCACTTCACAGCAAAGTAAGTACAGCAATGGTCCTATGCTTATGGAGTTCACGGATATCACTGTGTTCCCTTCTCCCTGAAGCAATTGGCTTGATACAATGAGGGAACCATCTTTTGAAGATTAAATTACAGCATCAGGTAGATGGTAATACCTTGTAAGACTACAGCAAGCGTCTTCAGAAGGCTGTATATGCTATGAATCAGCATCCAATGTATGCATCCAATACATAGTTTCTCCCCTAGCCAGGATTCGTGCACCCAGGATTTAAGGGGTGAGAATGGAAATAACACTACTTAGTATTATTCCTAGTTATCCGCTAGCAAAATGTTTTACTTCCTGCCTGCATAACCTTATTCTCTGCTGGTCTAGCAGGAGGAATGCCTCCTTCCAGAGACACAACAATGATTCTGTTGAATTGTAAGTAATGACTGCCACCTGGCAGCTAAGGGCTCATCCCACCAGGTAAAGAACCGGGATTACCTGAGGTGCTTGCTGAAGGCAACATAAATATCGAATGAGTAATATAAAAGTTATAACAATCGGCTACAACCATGTGACCAGTTGTAGAAATGAAGACTGCAATTATTATGAATAGTTCTTTATTCTGTTATGAATATATTTGTACTTAGGTGTATGTGCATAGATGTAACATCCTTATTTTTTCCCCTTCCTTATTCCTTTATTATATAATATATCCCATATGGTATTTAAGTTATAGCTTATGCAGAAGAAGAATAAACATCACACGAGGAATTTGTGTCTGATTCTGGGGAAAAGTTTACTGTGTTTTTAGCTGTATGCAGGGTAGTTGTATCATGTTAAATGGATGTTATCCATAACATGACTTCATTGCTGTCTTTATTTGGAGATTAAGGATGGTTTAAGAGAGTGTATATGGATACCAAGTTGACAAGAGGTGGACTGTTGATGATTAATTTTATGTGTCAACCTAGCTGGGCCACTGCTTGGCTCAACTACTAGTCTACATTGGGAAGATATTATATAGATGTGATTAACATTTACAGTCAATTGTCTTTATGGGATACGACCTTGGATAAAATGCTGTTAGGCATCATCCAATCATTGAAGGCCTTAAGAGCAAATGTGTGGATTTTCAAGACAAGAAGGCATTCTGCCTCAGGACTATAACACAGAAATCCTGACTGAGTTTCCAGACTGCCGGCTGCCTTACAGATTTCAGACCTGTCAGCCCCATAATAACATGAGCTAACCCAAGCTCTTAAAATAAATATATTTATCTGTCTATCATCTACATGAGCTCATCTCTGTCTTCTTGGTTCTGTTTCTTTGGAGAACCCTGAGCAATACAGAGAGTAATTTCCATTCTAAGAAGATGATGGGTTGACACCATATAGCATTTCTTTGACAGGACACTGCTGTATATTAGGGTAATGTTAACTGCTATTACAAATAAACCCCAAGACAACAGCACTAAGAATAGAAATACTTGTCTTGGTCACATAGAGCACGTGTTCCTTGTAAGTAGTTGGCTCCACACAGTGGAAGGCCCTCAAGTGTCTCCTACTGCATGTTTTTGCCTTCTGCCAAAGCCTCACTATCCTTCCAACTACATGTTGGATAAGGAAATACGGTAAAGTAGTTGCTCTTTTTTATTAGATTCCTCGGTCCAGAAGAAATACACATCAATTCCATCCACAGTGCATTAATAGAAACAAATCATGAGTTCCCATACATTTTTAAGAGAGCTTAGAAAATAAAGTCGTGACTGGGTTGTCACACCACAAAGCCAAGCCTATAATGTGTAAGAGAAAGGAAAATATTCATGTGCATCCACACTCCCTATCATACCCACCATATATGGTATCTTGGCAATAGCAACAGTAACACCGTGTGTGTGTGTGTGTGTGTGTGTGTGTGTGTGTGTGTGTGTAGGATGTGTGCATGTGATATACCTTTGCTAAACCATATAGTTTTGAATTTCTGGAGCCAATAATGACCTGAGAGTCTATAAAAAGACTATTTTAGTCTTTAGTATATTGTAATATATTAAGGCATATTTCCAATTTAAAAAATTGATTTTTTGGAGGCAAAATTATATACATAGTAGTTTGTCTTGTGATTTAACCCAAAGAAAACTAAGACAATTTTGAGATGCATTATGGATATTATGTCATAGAATAGGAACATTATTCTCCATTGTGGGACACTGTAATGTTCTGCTGCTGACCTGCATCTGGAATATACTGTTCTGTGCTGATGACTCAGATGTTAGAGTGATGACATGAATAGGCTGGGATTTAGGGAACAATAAAATAGGGAACAGAGTTGAAGAGAATGATTAAGGGAGGGCGGAAGGAACTACATAATACCTGCCAAGTAAAAATAGGAATCTAGAACTATGTAATTCAATTCTGACCACCACTGATGATTGACTTGATTTTATTTTTCAATACTTTCATTTAATTCTATATCTTTCGTTAGATGTGAATAACACTCCAGTATAGTAAATCATGAAATGGGAATGAAGGCTGTAATTTTAATTAACATATTTTATGATGTTTCTGATTTGTATGCATTTGATCAAATTTTCATTTATAGTGAGCTATTTTTTCTTTCTCATGTAATGTTTGACATTGCCATTTCTTTCTTTAATTAAATACTAATATTTAATAAAATGAATTAAATTCATAATATGACTTGTCAGGAATTTTTCTCCCTCAAATATTTGTATAATGGAAACTAAAACTCACAGCTAGGTTCAATCTCAGTTGATAGGAAAAATTAAGCATGTTTTCATTATTGTATTGTTTTCTCTTCCAGCATTCCCTTCCTCTTACCTCCAAGTGGCCAAAATAAATGATCTGTGCCACATTCTTAGTCCTCACTTCCTTTAATTGCCTTAATCTCTATTCTAGAAGGGATGGAAACTGTGTCACAGATACTCATTTGGGGTTCAGTCACAGGTCATTCACAATACTAAAGGTAGTATTAAGAGACATATTCATAACCTGAGGAGACATTATTTAAAAATAATATTTTCTTTGTCTTTGGCCAGATAGATAACAATTTTATTTGCTTATTTCAAAGCAAATAGAGGTTCTAATAGATCTTGATTCTGGTGCTCCATACAAATGGAATGCTCCTGCACTCTTAGCCAAATTTATTAACTATCCTTTCATGTACTTACTCACGCATTCAGTCAGTCAACTAGACACATAAACCAGGATATCTCTGAGAGCAGGGATCATATTTAACTTTCTTTGCACTCCTGGGACTTTGTGGGCATTCAATAAATTTTTTTTTTTGCCTTATATTGCAGTTAATAAATGCGTCTTAAATTGAAGTATGAAACAAAATAATCTGCACACACATGAACTTCCTCAACTCTCTCTACCTCATGTGTTCAAACTTGTCCTCAGCCCTGCGATCTCCCCTTCCCTCTCCCCACTGAATTCCTCTCCCCCATCTCGCCAGAACGCCCACCCCCCATGCCTGTGAACTCCTCCTGCCCTCATCCCCCCAGAATTCCCCCTCCCTCATCCCCACGAATTTCCTCTTCTTCACCTCTGCCTGTTCTTCAACCACCATTCATCTCTCTGAATAAGAAAGGAAAAAGAAGTCAATGAACTACCACATCCCAAATTCTCTCCTCAGTATCAACTTATTTAACATTTTTGCGGAATTTATCGAATTTGCATATTCAGTTTTTCCAGAAATGGGACAGTGAGGAGGAAAGAAAGAAAGAAGAGAAAAAATATCTTACATTGTGAGATGACAGGTGAAATGTGAAACCCAAAGGAAATCAGTTATCACACTCCTGGCAGGTGGTAATTTCTCTGAAAATGTTACTATTATTATTACTTTGAGATCATTAAAGACACCAAAAACATTTATGCCTCCGTGCTTTTTTCCATGCAGCTATTACTGCTTAAGATGTGCCTTTATTTACTGTTTCACTTGTCAGAAAGATGCTTATCTTTGAAGAACAATTGAAATGCCACTTTCTCTGATTACTTCCCTGATCCCCTTTATGGGGAAAATTACTGGTTCCTCCCCGACTCTGTTGTTTCCAACAGAAATAATGCTAAATCTGTAGCAATGAGAAATCAGGTATAGAGTAATAGTTTGACACACGGTATTGCCCTTCTCTCCACATGAGCATTGATTCTGGGAGAGAATAAGGATGGAGAGAAGGATGTGCTGGCGGTCTCTGTCTCCCAGTTGCCAAAACACAAAATGTCAAGCTAATATTACAAGTTCTAAAAAATTTTAATCAAGCCAAAATGGATCAGAATTTTGCTGAGTTTTTACATTATGTAACACTGTATGTTGAATGCATAAATAAGAAAATACTAACATTTCATCCCTAAATTTTAATCTTTTTAATGCATCACTGTTAGTGGATTTGCACATATACAAATAGCACATTCCAATTGCACTTGCACATTAGCAAAAATAACACTATGGCATAGATCTGTTTTGTATATATATTTTTTTAAATGGCAAGGTATTAGGAGCATTTTCTCCAGGCAGTAGATATTATTCTTTGTTATGTATTTGCATGAATCCATTACGTGATGTTCTAGGTTCCAGATGGGCCCAAAGTACAGGATTATGTTTGTTTCATTGTCATCTCTATTCTTAAATGAATAGGTGCACCTTGTAGTAGCAGTGAAAATTCCTGAAAATACAGAAAAAAGAGAGGATGAATACTTAACATGGCATAGTCTTCTCTCTCTCTGTCTCTGTCTATATTATAATCTTATTTATATACTCTCTGTATATAATTGTTAGTACCTTTTTGCTATCACAAACAATGCTAAAACATTTATTCTGTACACAAAATTATGAAAAATTACTGGGAGAGGGATTGTTTCACCAAAGCCTACACAGAATTTTAAGGTTTTATTGAATATACATTCTCAAATATTTCTGTAAAATGTTGCTACCAAGTTCAACTCCCTTCCCCCTGCCCAGTAACTGTCTCACAGCCAACCAGGACTGTGTCCCCATTCTTTCAAATGATGGCCTATTTTTGCAGGGTAAAGTGAACAGTCAGGGGAGTAAAGCTTATCATTCATTTTTCAATTAAAATTTCTCTAATTGCTACTGAGTGCAAATATCTTACATGCCATTTCATTTGGAGGAAGTGGTTAATTTGTTACATATTGAAATTGTGGAGACTAATCATTTGTCTCGTCTTTGTGGCACATAATTTATTTAGCACTAATCAGAATAGTAAAGGTATGTTTATGTACCATGATTTTAAAAATACATACATATCTTCTTATTTTTAACTTATTAATTTACTTTCATTCTCAAAAAGTTGTACTATTTCTTCATGTAGCTTTTCTTTCCTTTTCTTTTGAATATTCTTTGTTATAAATCTAGATTGGTGCTCTCTGAAGTAATTTAAGCACTCATTCAAATTACTCACAGATTACACTTATATATGGCTCCATGTGCCTGATCTGGCACAGATATCTGATCTGATAGGCACAAAGGAGAGAGTCAAAACCAAAGAAAATGGCCATGGTAAGCATAATATTTAGCAAAAGTTGCATTTCCTGAACTTGCTATGGTGGTTGCCTTTACAGGAAAAGTGCTGTCCTTGTCTTCATTAATAATCCACCCTAAAAATTTTTTAATTGAAAAAAAATAAACTTGACATTAATAGTCAAAATTTAATAAAAATCTTAGTTTTAAAAATCAAAACTAGCACAATGAATTTGTCACTTAGAAATATGGAGATAAACAGCAAAAGAAACATAACAGCTAAAAAGATGAAAAAAAATGACAGCATGTAGGAACTCTACTCCAGGTCACAAGTAGGCAGGAGCTCAGTGGAAAATGGGACATTTCAGCTTTTTAAAAATATGTGCACAAAGCTTAGTGATATTGTTAATTTCTACACATACCTATCAGCCATTTGTATGTCTTCTTTGGAAAAATATTTTTATGTGGATCTTCTGCCCATTTTCTATTAGATTGTTTGATTTTTTCTTTTTCTATTGAATTGTATGAGTTCTTCACATATTTTGGATATTAACCCTTATCAGCTTTATGGTTTGCAAGTTTTTTCTCCCATTTCATAGGTTGCCTTTTCATTTGGTTGATTGTTTCCTTTGCTGTGCAGAAGCTTTGTAGTTTAATTTAGTCCTACTTGATTGTTGTTGCTCTTGCTCCTTGTGTTTTTGGTGTCATATAAATAATTATTGCCAAGATCAATGTTAAGGAAATTAACTTGTTTTCTTCTAGGAATTTTAAACTTCCCGGTCTTAATATTTTAATGTTTTAATCTATTTTGAACTAATTTTTGTGAATGATCTAAGACAGAGGTCCAAATAATCAGGGAAATGCAAGCTAAAACTACAATGATACAGCTTACACTTGTTAGAATGGCTATTATCAAATAGACAACAGATAAGTGTTGGTCAGAATGTGGAGAAAAGGGAAACTTTTTTCACTGTTGATGGGAATGCAAATTAGTACAGCCCTCTTATGGGAAACAGTATAGTTTCTTCAAAAAATTAAAAATATAACTTCCGGGATGCCTGAGTGGCTCAGTGGTTGTCTACCATCAACTCAGGGCATGATCTCAGAGTCTTGGGATTGAGTCCCATATCGGGCTCCCCACGGGAGCCTCTCCCTCTGCCTGTGTCTCTGCCTCTCTCTCTCTGTGTCTTTCATGAATAAATAAATAAAATCTTAAAAAAAATAAAAACAAAACAAAATAAATAAAAATACAACTTCCATATGATCCGGCAATCCTATTTCTGGGTATATATCTATCTCTTTGAGATAGTGCTTTCATTTCCTTTACCATTCTTGGAATTTCATTTTCTTCACCCTTCTTTACCGTAGTGTTATTCATTTTCTTCACCATTCAACTGCCTTTAGACATTAAGATTATTTCCATGCCTTGTGAGCAACTCATTATTGTAAATAATATTTCATTATTTATTATTATTATTATTATTATTATTATTATTATTTTATAGCCCCCCCAAAAGAAGGAAAGCTTACTATTTGTGGCAAGATGAACTTTAAAGGTATTATGCTAAGCAAAATAAGTCAGGAACAGAAAGACAAATTTTGTACAACCTCACTTATATGTAGAATCTAAAGAAGTCAAATTCATAGAAACAGAGAATAGGTTGGCAGTTGTCAGGGGCTGAGAGGTAGAAGAAATGGGGAGATGTTGGTCAAAGTGTATAAACTTTCACCTATAAAAAGAATATTCTAGGGATCTAATTGACAACATGATGACCACTGTTAGCAATACTTTATACTTAAATGTATAATCAACAAAATTGTGTTCTTAAAATTTGCCAAGAGATCAGATCTTAAATGTTCTTACCACACACACAGAAATGATGGCTCTATGAGGTCATGGCTGTGTTAACTAACTGTATTGTGGTGATCATTTCACAACATATACATGTGTCAAATCATCATGTTGTACACTATAAATATACACAATGTTATTTGGCAATTATATCTCAATAAAACCGAAGGAGAAAGTAAATGTTTTAAAGACACCAAATTTTGAAGACTATATGAAAGAATAAGATTGAAAAGTATCTTAATAAGTTTTATCTTGACATGTTTAAAAATGTTTATGTGCATGACTTTAATAAAATAATATTTTAATTAAATACAAATAGGAAATCATGTTGAACTTTGTAAGGTAAGTCCCCTTTCTTCTCCTTGATTCTATATTCAATTCTACCTTATGATCCATGTCCTCGTACAAGCCAACTCTGGTTAGGAGAAACCTACGAGCATAGGGGACAAATTAGATAGATACATAAGACATGGGATGTAGCTTTGTATCAGTGGGGTATCAGTCTCCTCCTGACTTGTGTACTTTTGAACCAATAACTTAAGTCCTGAAGTTGAACCAATACCTTAAATCTTTAAATACTCAACAAATAGGTGTGAGTGAGTGCCAAATTATTTACCTTCTGGGTCATTGAGATAATAGAGCCAAGAATTTCTAGGAAAAGAACCAAACTCTTTTACTTGCAATTTTAAACCATATGTCCAAATACATATTTATTAGTGAAAAAAAGGAACAAAGTTTATGTTTCACAAACCTACAAAAAGATTATTGATATTTTGTGGTTAAATTGAATTTTATTTGAATGGCTTTTTTATGTGGACTCTACATAGCTGAAGTAATAACTAATTAAAGCCATTCATTTTTGCCTTTTTTTCAAGTGGCTTTATTTACACTCACTCATGTTCTCTGCATGTGCTCTTTTGGATGCCCATGTTCTACACACAATTCAAAAACTGACCTCACATCTCTTGTCATTCTTCCCTCTTCCTCTCCCTTTTCTCCTTCTCTTTTTCCTGCCTCTTTTACACTTAAACAGCCTCTTGTACAAAGTATCAGTATGAGTTCTGTAAGTATGTGTTTTATTTGTTACAAGTTCAGAGGAAATGAAAGTTGTTCCCAATCATGCAGTAGTTTTATCTCAGTTAATGACAGTAACCAGTGAAGAGTGATTTTTTTTTTTCAGGGCCATTGAACTATGAGGAAAGGTATTGTAATGTTCTCATCTATTCTGCATTCAGGGCCACATTTATATTAGTCACCCACTTGCAATTGCTATGTTGAAAAATATTGATAATTTTACATTATTCCTTGCATCAGAGAAAAATCAGTAATATACAATTGTTCTATTTAGTAAACAGCATTCAGGTTTTCATATAGGCAGAAAAGCAAGATACAGTTATATGAAAATAAATACCTGAAACGGGGTGTGCTATTTGTATCAATGATCCTAGGGAGACTATTTTGTTCATTCAATGACTATGGCACCTTACCATATACAAAACATTATGAATCACCATTAAAAATTATGAAGAGTATGTCCAATTGAAATCCTTATAACTGTCCTTTGAAAAATCTGGTGGAACATACCAACATCTTGCATTGTGTTACATTTGATGTAAGGAACCAAACAAAACTTAAAATTTAAGGATATGTTGATGTCTGTGTTAGTGTAAGAAAGAAGCCAAATAAAATAACTTACTCAATTAAATTAATCTGAATGAAATAGGCTTAAGATAATCCAAATCCTGGAATTTCCATATTCCTTACTTATTAATGAATGAAGAAGTTCTGATATTTAAGAAACTTTAATATAATTATTAGCATTTGGAGATACTTACATTTGGGTGATTATAAAATCAAGTGTATATAGAATAATTTTAATCAAATAATTAAAATTTTTTCATATAAGTAGGGAATATTTCAGGACTTAAGCTATTGGTTCAAAAGTACACATAAGTAACTACTACAATCTTTAAAATTCATAATAAGACATTTAAATACTAAATTATTTATTCATTCATTTAAACCAATATTTAATAAGCACCAAAGAAGCTGTGGTAAATAAAACGTAGGACTCTCAGATATATAATAGAGACAATAATAAAAAAAACTATGCTACAAAGAAGTATATGGTACCACCAGAATGTATATTAACCTCCTACTTGTGGGAATACGGCTATCAGACATCTCAAGTTCAGCTCAAGGAATAAATCTTTAAATTTCATATTGAAAAAGCATATACCCATTGCAGTATTTGTCATGAATACCTCCCAGTTGAACGAACACTGTAACAATCCATACCCCATTAAAGAGAGGAATATTGTCAGAGGAATTGGAACGAATATGGAACCTTCACTGTCAACTGAGAGATAATTTACCAGGAGTCTCCAGCAGTGATCTTGCCATGATCTCGTGGGCTTTTTGTATCTTATGAGTTGCAGCATTGTCCATTGATATTGGAAAAGTCTCCAGATGGATAGTAAATGATTTGAGACAAGAGAAGTTTCTTAGTGTCTTAGGGAAATAGATACACAAACCATTATGAAGGTTCTTCCCAAGAAAGAGAGGAGAGGAAAAGAATGGTTGCCAAGGTGACTTTAAAGACAGACTCCACCAGTAGTCCTTATTGCTACATGGGAAAACTCACTGAAATTCAACTTCAGTACCCTCCTAATCAAGATCCCTCAACAGAAAATGCTGCTCTGGGACACCATGCCACAACCTTTTTTTTTTTTTTTTTTTTTGTAATAGAAGACATCTGCTGAAGGTGGATCTTGTCAGATGTTACATTCTAAAATATAATTTAGAAAAAGTTTCTTCTAAGTCATATATAGATAGCAAGTAAAAGCATCCTACTAAAATTTTTAATCAGTTGTTCTCCTCTCCTACCAAGTTAGACCATTAATTTATTTGCCACAAATATTTTTTTCCAATTATCAGATGTGTGTGTATGTGGTGTGTGTGCATGTGAGCATATCTTGTCAGTCAAGCAGTTTTACTCTCAACTCAGGCAAGTTCCAAACATTGCACAGATTCACAGAAGAACAAATTGTTTATTGCCCCAGAAGATCCCCTGTATTGTGTTACGTGAATAGGGGCAATGCAAATTCAGGGAGATCTGTTAGTTGGAGATTAAAGAGGCACTTTTGTAGTACAGAGTAAGGCAAGAACTTTCTTAGAATGGCAGGGAGCTTGTACATAAAGTCATTTGCAAAATTTCCCCTGATTAAAAGTCATCACGGACCAAAATTCTTTGGACCAATCCAAATATGTAAATTTAATGTAAATCATTAGAAATGACTATTTGAGTCATTTGTGTTTACATGTGGCATACTAAGAAAGACAAACCTAGGGAGGATAATGAAAGTATATTTTATCTGTCTTCAGGTTATTACTGAAATGATGTTTAGAAAAATGTCCTAATATTTGATGTTAATTATTGAATATCCAGTAAAACAAAATGCATACAAAAAATTAATAATTGACACATATTGCCAATTTACTAATATAAAATACAGAAATTTTTGTTTGTTTCTTACCTGAAAGTATCATCAATTTTTAAAGAAAGAATTAAAAGTGTTGTGTATGGTACCTATTTTCTCAAAGTAAAAGACGTTTATAAGAAATATACTGCTTATTGGATATGCCCTAAAAAATATGGGTAAACAACAAACAACATGTAATTACCTTGGAAAATAAAGGGCATCAGTAAAAGAGAATGACTAGATATTTGATTCAGTCTTACTCAGATTAGAGTAGATATATTGGTTTTCAATAATTCAATGATATCATAAAATAACAACTTTAATTATGTGAGTTTTGTGTGGCATTTCAAATATAAACATTGACAGAGTTAATATACAAGTCTCTCTCAAGCTATGCTTACTGAAGATTGAATAATAGGGGAGAAAATCATTCATTACAATACTCATGAGATTAAATACTTCATGCCCTAAACCAATTGCAAAAATCCCTATGTTTCATTCCTGTATACAGTTCAAATCAATTAAACTGGTGGATAAATAATGAATGCCTCCCGTAAATAATGCAAAGAGTTTATTTAGCTAGGATCACATTTCCTCTATGTGAGTGATTCTCTATGTTGAATGGATACGTGACCAATAATCTTACATCTTAAAACAAACAAAAAGCACTCCAGAGATGTATTCATTAAAAATAATTCAAGGAAAAAAATTTTTAAAAAATTAAAAAAAATAATTCGATTATTTTGTTGAATATGTATAAACTTGTGTATTTCCCCTCATTAAAGCATTAATAAAATTAATATCAGATAAAGTCTATCAATCTATCATCTATATATATACATATATAAGTATATATACATATATTAGAGAATATATATATCTAAAGATAAATGCCTATCTTTAGAGGTGTACTTATAATTAATTTCAAAGAAAGCCATCAATAATTCTTTAAAAGTTGGTTATATCTATGTTTTTATTTAATTTGTAACCAAAATAATCCTACACCATTCTACATGTTATTTTTATCATATTAAAACTTGGTAAAAGAAATTATTATTTGACAAACTAAATTAAATACATACTTGTTTTAAGGAGAGGAAATGGAAACACTTGCAATTCAGGAAGAGGAAATCATGTAGACAATGATATAGGAAAGTGACACAGATTGTTATATCTAGGAATTATTAAATAATAAGTGGTAAGGGGTTTTAGGCTCTCCATTGACTCTAAAGCCTCCAATAGTGTAGGAATGGCACTAGTCCCTACAATTGCATGAGTGCTTGTTGTTCAATGGAAAGCTCCCAGATGAAGACCGTTTTAGGACTAATCAGTCATATATAAACTCGTAAATAAGCTTTTATCTTAGAAAAGTGGTACAGAAGGTAGAGGCTATAAGGAAGCTGTGACATTGGCCAAAGAGAGGCCAAGAAGTCCCAAGTGGAGATAAGTAGACTCAGATATCTTAGGGCCTAGAAAATGAACCTGATTTAAGAAATACAGTATATTTTATAAAAGCTTATCCAGGGGTGAGTGGCCCTGCATGCCATACAATGTAATTGTAGTGACAAAAAATGCTTGATTCCTGGTCTTAATTTAAAAATAAACAGCTTAGTTGATGTGGAAGACACAGTTGTTATTTCATAGCCATTTCTTCCTTGCTTCGGCAACTGAATCCAATTTTCTTCATCCTCTGAGCAGTCATGTCTTCCATAGGAAGCTGGAATCCTCCCTACAGCCAAGAGCATGGGAATCATCGGCTTAGGCCAGTTATGGTCTCCTTCCCCTAACTAAGTGTGTGGTTTTAACATGGGTGTGAAACAAACTCTGCCCAACAGATATTAAAGCAAGTATGCGGGAAGATCCTGGGAAGGTCTTCCTTCTCATTTATGATGATAGACATAAGATAGGAATTTTCTCTATTTTGCCTCTTTGTGCATGTAAAAATTTGAATGGAAGCAACCATCCCAGTACTATTAGGGAATAGCAGAATTCTAGAGAAGCTGAATGGGAACCATGATAATATTGAGACTTAAACAACCATTGCCCCTTACCTTATATATAATGTCTTTGTTCTGTTGTTTGTAGGCAAAGGATTCTCATACATATGACAGCGGGTTGGGTGTAAGGCTGCAAAAGCAGATCAAGATAAGATTATCAAGGAATCAGAAGCCAGACTAAGGAGTGTGGGCTTTGCTTGGTAAATGGTGAGGGTCACTGATGACTTTTGAGCAGGGGAATGACATGATGAGAGTAGTACTTCAAAGGATTAATTTAGAAGTTGTGTGTGGGAAGGGTTTAAGAGAGTCTCGGAACATTTCACCACTTGGAAGGCATTGTTGAATATTCATAAAAACTAGTTTATTGCTCAGCATAAATAATTTTTAAACACAAAGTAAAATACAGTATGTGTTGCCATGGAAGTGACAAAGCCTAGGAAGGATAATGACAAGCACAAAAGATGGTGCCATTGTAATTTAAATTAGTATAAATCTTCTAGAATTGAAGTACTTTTTCAAGTAGAGTATTTTGAATACACAAGGAAAAGATTATAGTTATTTTACAGTTCTTACTAAAAAAGAAAATAATGAAAGAGATTTTTGCACGTGAGACCTATAAAGCTGAAGGAGGTAAGTTCACAGAGTCAAAAAGCTGACTGTGGTTCAAAAGAGTGAATGAAGTTCCAATGCAGAAAACAGCTCTGGTGTTGGCGTTAGACCTTGTGATAGCTGTAGTCATTGTGATAATATGAGAATAACTGCTCAAAGGTACTGGCCCCAGAGCTAAGGCCTGGACATGGTACACAGGCGCGTGCAGCTTTTCGTCACCCTTCACTATCATTCACATTTGTCAGTGATGAGGGAGTGTCAAAGGGCCCAAGCACATCACTGCTAAACTTCAGCAAAGGGAAAAACACAAGCGTGTTTCATGCCCAAAGGCGTGAATTAATACAGGGTTTGAAAAAGGATGATAGATAGGTGTGATATGGATGTAAATCTAAATTTCAGAGTTTAAAATTTGAAAAGAGTTTTGAGAAACTACTTAGGAAGATTACTGTGTATACAGAGAGGGTAAGAGGTTATGAAAACTAAAATATTTCCTCAAACTGAATGCATATCGTGAATGTTGCATTAAGTCAATGTGGGGTGAGGGTAGCAGAGTTTTATGGAAAGGACTGAATACACCAAAAATATTAAACATCTTTGAACATAGAACTAAAGACAGGAACCTCACAAAACTTGACCATAATATTCTGGCAAGGCATTTTATTTATTAAATTTATTATTTATTTAAATTATATATTTATTTATTTATTTAAATTTATTATTTGTTATTAAATTTATATATAAATTTATTTTTTATTGGTGTTCAATTTGCCAGCATATAGAATAACACCCAGTGCTCATCCTGTCAAGTGCCCACCTCAGTGCCCACCACCCAGTCACCCCCACCCCCCACGCACCTCCCCTTCCACCACCCCTTGTTCGTTTCCCAGAGTTAGGAGTCTTTCATGTTCTGTCTCCCTTTCTGATATTTCCCACTTATTTTTTCTCCTTTCCCCTTTATTCCTTTTCACTATTTTTTATATTCCCCAAATGAATGAGACCATATAATGTTTGTCCTTCTCCGATTGACTTATTTCACTCAGCATAATACCCCCAGTTCCATCCACGTCGAAGCAAATGGCAAGGCATTTTATAATTCATATTAGAGTCACGCTTTATTATTTCTTGTGTAGAAGGCAGTGTGTGTCCACACATGCTTATGTCCCCTCACTAGACAGCAGTAAATGAACTAAAAGAATAAAAACCCGAGACATAAACTCCATCAACTATAATAAGAGCGTTCTGTGTCTATAGTTCATGTCTGTACACTTCAAATAATATTCCAAAAGAAGTGGTTCTCTGAGCCCTGCCCCAAAGTTTCTGATTCAGTAGGTAGAAAGGAAGAGGCTGTGAATTTGTATTTCCATGTTCCAGATGATGCTGCCTCTGCTTCCTCACACTGAAAACCACTTACACAATTAGAGGAATCTACAAATACATCTCTCCAAAAGTCCAGGGGTTTCTATTCAAACTCCCTCCAGCCTTCCCGGCCAAACTTCTCCAAGAAGCTGCCTAAATATACTGTATACATTTTCTGAACTCCCATTCCCTCCTCAGGCCACTTAGGTTTGGTGTCTGCTTGGAGCGGGCTTGAGAGACGACTGCTTACGGAAACCATCCCCACCAACATCTAGTATACCACTCGGCCTTGAAGTGCCCTCCTGACTATCGTATGCTCTGGTGTTTGGTAACAGCTCCCCTTTCCAGTTTTGCCCTCAGATACCAGTGCATTTATTTGTGCTTGATTTCCACATTATAGCTAGGTTTATATCCTGAAAATTCCAAGAAGATCATATGAATTTCCTGTTTAAATTCCTTAAATATTTTCCCACCTCTGTTAGTGTTTCTTCCACCTGGCTTGTGGTCACATGACCACTGACAATTACTTGTTACTGAAGCTTAACAGTCTCTCCCTGTGGAAAGCAGTCCTTGTCCATTATACTTTCTAAGAACACCTTGAACTCCACCTTAGTTTCCTATGAGTGCTGTAACGACACTTCTTGGCTTACATAGAAATTTATTTTCTCGTAGTTCTGAACACTAAAAGTCTAAACTTAAGGTTATGAGTCATCCGGCCTTTTTCTCCTGAGGCCCCTTCCCTTGGCTTGCATACGGCCACCTTCTTGCTATGTCCTCACGTGGTCTTCTACATGTGCAAGCACACTCCTGGTGTCCCTCTGTGTGCCCTAATCTCCTCTTTCTATAAGAAAATACTCCTATACTTCTATACTCCACCCAGTCAGGTGGGAGTAGGGCCCACCCTTAAAAGGTTTATTTTACCTTAAGTACTTCCTTAAAGGCCCTATATCCAATACAGTCCCATTCTGAACTTCTGGGAGTTTGGGCTTCAACAGATGAATTTGGGGGAACACAATCAGCCCATAACAAACATTGTAGTTCTTATTAGAACTGTGATTAGTTACTGTTTAACCTTCCTGTCCTCCCCACTAGGGTACTCAACGCTGAATCTGAAGCCCCTGCCACAGTGTGTGCCCAAGAGAAGGGACCAAGTGTGACTTGTTTCCTACTGAATGATGGGACTGTGGTCGGGAGAAACAGGGATACAACAAACTCAGAGCCAGCTTTCCCTTCACTTGACTGGCAGTTTCAGACACAGACTCATTAAACAAAATGCTTGTAATCCATGTGGCCTTGTGGTGACTTGGCCTCTGCAGTTCCAAGACAGAAGAGTCAAAGGATTTAAAGGAAAAGTGCTCAGACTCTAAAACACCATTGAATGATTGTGCGAAGTGGATGACTCAGCCTCAGTTCAATTCCCAGTTTACATTCTCAAGTAGCTAAAAACAGAGAATACAAATAATCAATATCTAACCTCCGAGTTCAAATTCTCATTATTGAATCTAACTATGCCTAAGCAAACAAGGGTACAACACTCAAGGCCGATCCATTCTTTCTGTTCTGCTGTTGGTCAGACTGACCAAGACACACTTCCTAATGTACAGACTGTTGTCCATCACCAGATTCCTAGACATTACTTAGTAGTTACATAAAAAACACTTGATACAATGTCCGCTTTGTTAATAAAACAAAATCACTCCTCTTTGGAGAGGAGAAAACAGAGAAGTTTACAGAAATATGTAAAAGTAGAAAATGTCATTCAAGCAATAGCCATTGTTAACACATTTTTCTATGTGTCTAATTTCCTATGCATATATTAATATATGCAGGCATACTTTATGCAAATGTACATATTAAAAATGCTAATACTCTGGTTACTGATTTTCTTTCCCAATGCTTTAGTCCTATCGTCATCCTTCTAATTTTGATAAACCCTTTAGCTCTTTTAGGTCTCACTTCTTATCTCTCTTTTATTCATGTGGAATTGGTTTTAGTATATGTTGTAATGTGAAGAATATAATTATTATTATGCTTCTTTATTCTTCCTTTTAAAGTAAATAAAATAGTCCCTACCTTTAGTTCACAACCTGAGCCAAAGTCAGATGCTCAACCACTGAGCCACCCAGGCATCCCGTCATTTTTCTTTAAAGTTATACAACGTTCCAAAATGTAAATGTTCTATAACTCATTTAACTGCAGCCACAGACCATGGACCGGTAATTAATTTGTTTTTAGGGGTTTTTTTTCTATTGCAAATAATATTGTAACAGATATTACTGTGCACATTTCATTTTACTCAAAAGTTATTATGGATGCAGGGCAAAATTCTGAAATTTAAATTATCAATTAAATTTTGACAGAATTCCAAATTGGTTCCAAAAAGTTTGGATCAATCAACATCCCTACCAACAGTGTATAGGAGCAATCTTCTTTCCACGCATCATCATGAACTTAGCATATTTAAAATTATCTTTATTTGTTCCAACATATCATCAAGAATAGTACACAATTTTATTAATTCGCATTCCCATATTTTCTTGTATGCAAGATTTTTTATTTTTATGTTCTTATTACTCATTTGTATTTCATCATCTTTAAATTGTGTTTTTAAATTATTTGAAGGTTTTACATTTGTTTACCTTTCGTCAAAGACTGAAATGTTTAGCCTGCTTTACTAATGGCAGATATTTTCACCAATCTATTGTTAGTTTTTAACCTTAGCTTACAAGTATTTTCACCTTTTCTGTGGTACACATTCTCAATTTCATGCCTTGCTTAAGCAGGCCCCACTGAAAAACATAAATACATTCCTACATACTCTTTTCCAGTATTTTTAAATTCTATAATTTAAGTTTAGATCTTTCATCAAGTTCGATATGGCTCTCCATGCCATGGAAGGGCCAATAGTCACAGATAGATGTGTAATCAGGGAGGGTTTGTATCTCCCGTCCCTATTTCTTTCCTTCCCATTCCTTCATGAATCTGCCCCAGTCAGATATTTGTCTCCACCGTCTTCTCCAGTGACCTCCACATTACCAAATCCACAGATTATACTTTAGTCCTTTGCATTCAACCTCATAACAGTCTTCAGTATTGACATTCATCCTTTTTTCATGGAACATTTTCTTAGTGCCTGGAACTCCACTCTTGATTCTGACCCCATTTTTTTTTATCTCCTTGGTCCACCATCTAAATATTAGAAAGCCCAGGGCTTAGTCCTTGGATATTCCTCTGGGTCTATTCTCTTCCTAAGTAATTTTATTAAGCAAAAGTCTTAGTTTTGGTGTGCCTAAAAATATATTTATTTTTCTTTCATTTGTATAATAGTTTACTCTACATGCATTTCCCTCAAGCCAGACAAAAGCATGGGCTCTGGACCCAGGCAATCTGTGTTTGAATCTCTATATACTGCTTACCAGCTACGTGACCTTAGGCAACTTATTTAATATTTTTGTGTCTTCACTTTCTTCTCTGAAAAATGAAGGTTATTATAAGTACCCACTTCATCAGGTTGATAAGAAGATTAAGAAGAAACAGTTTTTAAAAACTAGAGCAAAGCCTGTGCTAAATATGTTAACTACCATTATTATTTGATGACATTATGTATTAAAATAGTTGGTGCTAATTCTGTGTCTTGTTACTTTATAAGTAACCTCTTCAAGATTTTCCACTCTGAAAGGATTTAGGATTTTTTTTTTTTTTTTTGGAGCATAGAAATTTTATGAGGTTAGCTCTAGATGTGATCTTCTATTCTCCCAAAATATATTGCCATGGCACCTGATAATCCCTTCGATCTGAAAGCCTATGTCTCCTCAGGTCTCAAAATATGTCAACAATCAATTCTTTGATTTTTACCTTTTTTCCATTCTTCTGGCTTTTCCTACAGAACTCCTATTAAATAGACAGGGAAACTTTGTGATAAATGCTTCATGTCACTTATCTCACTTTTCACACAATTTTAATCTCTTTTCTTTTTATACTATGTTCTTGAAAGTCTTTCAGCTCAATCACCCAGATCACTAATACTTCACCAATAAAAATCTTGCTTTAAATTGTATTCTTTTGGAATACTTGCAACTTTAAAAATAACTTAAATTGCTTCTTTGCATATCATCATGCTTATTTATTATATAGAGTAACACTTCCCAAGGATACAAATTATATTTTCATTAAAGTCTTCTCTTTCAGGACTCCTGGGTGGCTCAGTGGTTGAGCATCTGCCTTCAGCTCAGGGCGTGATCTTGGAGTTCCCAGATCCAGATCAAGTCCCGCATCAGGCTCTCTGTGAGGAGCCTGCTTCTCCACTGCCTGTTTCTCTGCCTCTCTCTCTATGTCTCTCATGAATAAATAAATAAATACAATCTTTAAAAAAAGTATTCTTTTTCTGTTATCAAAAATAAAATGCACCAGATAATTAAGGAGATGACTTTATTCAGGCTATTGCAATAGGGAAATGTTCTTTAGTGAAAAATGTTTCAGAGAAAAGGAAGGGGAGCTAGTGTTTTATAAGGATAGGTAAAGAAGTAAGTCTTAGAATTTATGGTGGTCCTTTGAGGTTAGCCATTTGTCAAAACACCAAAGGGCCAAGGATTTCTCTATCTTTGCAGCTTTCCAGGAGCAAAAGTTAGATAAAAGTCTATATTGTCAACTGTACTCAATCTAGTTTTTGTTTGTTGGTTCAACTAATGGTTGAGTTTGTTAACTCACCTGCATGCTATTGAGTTACCATAAATGTATGGTAATTCTTTTTATGGTCATGTGTGTATGTATACATGTGAAATGAGAGAATGTTTATCACATTATACCCTCCAGTTATTTTCATGAGTCACATAAATTATCTTAGGTGTGACCATACTTTTTAACACAAATAATCTGGCAAGTTAGGATTTAAGGACAAATACATATATCAACATAATCATCTACTTCATTCTTAGCTTTGTTATGGTTCCTCTTGCTGAACTCATTGTGTTGTTTCTGTGATATTGTCAAGTGGTGAACGCAGAGCCATGAACTAGCCCCAGTGACCATACAGTGAATGTCCCTGGTCTGCTACTTCTTTTAATTTAAATGACTACATATTGCTTGTGAAGTGACACCAATGCCAAGGATATAAGTAGAATTTTTGAGGTAGATTTCTAAAATCTAATAGAAAGTATACACAGGGCCTCATTAGTAGTCCTTCATCAAACTAGTTGTAGAAACTTAATTGTGCAAATAATAAATTTGATTACCATATAATTTTAATAGTCAAAGAAAGAGGATAAAAGATATCAAGGATTCATCCTACCTCACTTTCCTAGTCCCATTTGTGATTTACAGTGTATAGATTGCAGATGTCTCCAAATCTGACTAATCTTATAGCAGTTTTCAGGGATGGATTTATTTAAAACCATGGTGACCAGAAGCATACTCAATCTCTTAAAGTTAGTGAGGGAAATTACACTGCTTTTCACAGGACTACAGTCCATCTGGGAACCTCCAGGGTCAGAATACTCACATACATTTTTAGTCAAGGCAGTCCAATAATCCTGTTGAGAGCATCTTAAAAATGAATAGAGAAAATACAGAGAGAAAAACTGTTTGAAGGCTTTGGAGAGATACTGAAGCAGTCAGGTCTTAAAGGAAAAAAAAAAAAAATTCAAGACAAAAGAGAACATCCCAGAGGGTGAACCAATATTCCCTCAGGCCAGACCATCTAACAATTCTAGATCTACAGCAAATAAAAACAAAAAACAAAAAACCAAAATGAAAAAGACCCCCAACCACCCCAAAGCAAAAGAAAAATGGAACTGGAGATCTATGCAAAAAACTGAGATTCAGACCCAAACCAAGCACAAAAAAAAAAAAATCCATAAAAACTTGATTTTTTTTTTTTTTTAAAAATCTTACAGAACAAGGTGAGTGGGTGGGTTGAGATCCAAAAGGATAGGATTCTAGTAAGAAGCAAAGGTCAGAGAACTCTAAACACTGCAAGCTCACAACCCCTTTCCCAAGTCATTTGCTAAATTCCAAAGCAACTCAGAGCAGAAGACTGAGCAGAACACCAAACAAAAAGCCTGATATCCTTAAGATCAATGAAAGCAAGGATTAGTGTTCCGAATCCAACTCAGCTGTCTCAAAAAGCAGAATCCAGGGATGACCTAATCCCTCAGAATATCTGAGGTAGAGGGATGCCTGGGTGGTTCAGTGGTTGAGCATCTGCTTCAGCTCAGGGCCTGATCCTGGTGCAGGGATCAAGTCCCTCATCAAGTCCCCACATTGGACTTTCTGAGAAGTACCTGCTTCTCCTTCTGTCTGTGTCTCTACCTCTCACTGTGTCTCTCATGAATAAATAAATAAAATCTTAAAAAAAAAAAAAAAAGAATACCTGAGGTGGATAAACCCTAGGAAGAGGAGGAAATTTGAGGGTGATAAAGCCCTACAAAATTTTGAGTTAGCTCACTCTCTATTTGGATTGTGGTAATTAGTCCATCTTATCTGTTTAAGAAAATAACTTACTAATCTACAATATTCCTAATGCAACCAATGTATAGCATTTAGTGAAAAATTACAAGTCATTCCAAGAAATAAGATTAAATAACCAAAAAAATACAAAAAAAATAGAAAAACTTTTTCAAAGACATTCTAGTTATTGGAGTTTTCAAACAAGGATTTTAAAAATCTCTTTTATGTTAAAAAATAGGAAAAAAAATTAATATGTTAAAAATATATAGTCAACAAGCTACTGGGAAAAAAAAAGGTTGAGTAAAAAAATACTTTGTTAATCCAGTAGAAGGAAAGAAAGAAAGAAGAAAAAGAAACATAAGATAAGTAGTTTAAAACTGGAAATCAATAAAATATAGAAGGAAAAACCCAAATATATCACTATTTACATTAAATGAATATACCTAAATATTTTAATTAAAAGACACTGTCATCTGGATTAAAAGTGACTATATGCTGCTTACAAGGGACACAAATTTCAATATAAAAATAGAAGTTTAATTAAAATAAATTTAAAGTCAAGAAAAAATCACTATGCAAAAATTAACAAAAAGAAAGCTTATGTTGCTCTATAGTGTATACGTGTGTGTTTAATATATAGTAATGTAATGACATAAAACAGCCAGACATTTGCTTAGAGCCAAGTTCGTAGTCATTAATACAATATTAGAAATTAAGGAAGTTTTGCACTAAACTCATGATCATCGACCTAATGATCATGCCATAAATCCTTTCTCTGTTTTTTCTCCCTTTGCGTTATACATCTGTATCAGGCTTTCTTCTCTCTCCTCAGTTTCATATTTCCTACTGAGAAGTTAAAGTAATTGTTTGAGAACTTCCACAGGCCACATACCCACATATACCCACCTACCATTACCTTCAACTTCAATACTCTGCTTTTCTGTCTGTTGTTAAAGAACAAATAGTTCATGCTTGTATCTAATGCTAACCCCTCCAACTAACCTTGAGGTCCCATCCTTCTTGAATTTTCTTTAATACAGAATTATTTCTATTGACTCATTCCCACCAATACACAAGTATGTTTCTGTCTGCTGTATAAACAATACTTCCCTCCCTATCCAGCTTCCCTTTCCACCTTATTCCACTCAAACACACTCTAATTGGACCTTTGACCCATCATTCCACCAAAACTTCTTTTGTCACAGCTAGAAGAAACTAGGAGAGTGACATGAAAATGTTCTTTGTTATTTTCTGTTGTCTTCTTTGTTCAGCAATATGGCTGTTACACTACTAAAAACAAAAACTTCTCTTTCTAGTCCATCAGTTACCTCTAGTTACTAAATCAATTATCAACTCACAGATATCATTGAACTTGTTCTTTCAATGGCATTTGGCAATACATTATTCTCTGCTCCTTAAAACATGTCCTCATTTGATCTCCAAATACCACACTCAGTATTTTTCTATCTCACCCGTTCCCTTTATTCAGCCTTCTGCTGACACACTCTCTTCACCTACGTTCTTCACATTGGAATACCCATAGGCTCAGTCTCTATTCTTCTCTTCTCAACCACACTTATTTTGTTGAAGTATCTTCAGATCCCATGGATTTCTACATCTTTTACATGGCAACAATTTCAACATTTATATCTACAGTCCAGCATTGTCTCCAGAATTCCAAATTTACATATCCAACTGTCTACTTGATTTACCTCTGTGGAGATTTAATAAACCCCAAACTGAATTCCTATGTTACAAAATCATAACTGCTATCAAAAAAAAATACACACACACACACACACACACACACACACACAAAACTGGATGCCTTGGTGGTTCCATCAGTTAAGTGTCTGCCTTTGGCTTAGGTCATGATCTGAGTGCCCTAAGATCAAGCCCCACATCAGACTCCCTGATCCATGGGAAACCTGCTTCTCTGTCTCCCACTCTCCCTGCTTGTGCTCTCGCTGTCAAATAAATAAGTAATAAATCTTTAAAAAAATGACTAGAATGAAGAGAACCTGCAGTGACACTTGGGATAGACAATGAGGGTGGTTGCTGAGTTATTTGGAATGGTCTGGGTAAGCTTCAATGAGCTGATAATGGAGTTGGTCAAGTAGATCCTATTCTGTTCACCAGGGTCAAAGAAGAAAGAGAAAAGAGTAAAAGAAAGAGACAAAAGACCCTACTACCATCATGAAGTTTACATTCTAGGCCAAAATTTATTTTTAAGTCATTTGAAGAACTGTTAATAAAATTAATAATAAAAATAATTTATTTTAAAAATAATAATTTATTTTTATTATATATAAAAATATAAATTATAAGTGTGCCTTGATGGCTCAGTCAATTGAGCATCTGTCTCTTGATTTCTGCTTAGGTCATGATCTTGAGATGAAACCCCACATCAAGCTCCATGCCTGGGGTGAGTCTGCTTGAGATTCTTCCTCTGTCCCCTTTCCACCACTCTCTCTCTCTCAAAATAATAAATAAATAAATAAATAAATAAATAAATAAATAAATAAATAAATCTATCTTTAAAATATAAATATTATTTTTTTTTAATTATTTATTTTTGATAGTCATACAGAGAGAGAGAGAGAGAGAGAGAGGCAGAGACACAGGCAGAGGGAGAAGCAGGCTCCATGCACCGGGAGCCCGACGTGGGATTCGTTCCCGGGTCTCCAGGATCGCGCCCTGGGCCAAAGGCAGGCGCCAAACCGCTGCGCCACCCAGGGATCCCTAAAATATAAATATTATATATATAAATTACAAGCAAAAGATGATGGACCACTAAATATATAAATTAAATATACACAAGTTTCTCAAAATATTGTTTTGAAAAGACAAAAAAAATAATATTTTGGCAAAACTGGTAGTTTTTGAAGAGTTTATATTTCCTGCATTAAAAAAGATGAATATGATTTGACTAGGGATTAAATCTCCAAATCTGCAATATTAATATGAGAAATAAATAGGCCCATGAGAAACAACATTCTGTTTCTGAACTACTGACTTTTGTGATTCAGTAAAGAGTAAAACTCTACTTGGGCTCACAAGAGCAGAGACAAAAGACCTGTCTAGGACTCCTGGGCACAGGGCAGGGTGCTCTGCATACTCACATCCTCAGTTTTTGGTTTCACCTTGAGTAGGTAATTGTAATGCATAATGGACCTCAGCTAAGTTCAAAACATCATGGTCCCAGTGAAGACACTGCAATCAACGTCCATACTCAGAGGACACCAAACCCCTGAGAGACACTTGCCAAGAGATCAAGAGTAAGAGGTGAGGGAGGAGGTGAAGAGGTGAAGATAGAGTGTTGGTTCATCTATATCCTGTCACTGTGCCAATAATAAATATTTTTCTGCTTCCAGAGCAGAGATGTTGAGAACTTATCTATAAAAACTCGTGTGGGTGAGATAGGGAATCCTGGGATAACCTGGCTCTCTCTTTAGGGTCATGTGAAGTATAAATGTAAATATCTCACCTGTCTCTATATATCTAATTAATGGCATTTAAACTGGAAGAAAATAAACCAAAGTACAGCTCTGTGTGATGGGTTATTATGGATGACTTTCTTTTTCTTATTTGGTGTTTTCAGAATATATCAAATACCCAGTATGTATAAATAAAATAGGCATTATATTAAAATTAGGTAAATAAATTATGCACTTAATGTTTTATAAATAACCATAGTGTCTTTTAATTTTCTTCCTCTAGAATCAACATCAAGTGAATGAATATTTTTTCCTAAATCAATCTTTTAAAAATTTCCTAAATACTAAGTAGTAAATAACAGATTATTGACCTTATATATTTACACTGTGAAAATTGAAAAATACAATATCATTTAGAAAACCAGCTCATTTTTAAATCTTTACCTCTCTACTTTGAAGTTCAATTTTATTTTATTCATGGTCCTTTAACCTTTTATTTTAGAATAAATTTGACATTTTTAAAATTTTTAATAGACTATTAGAGCACTTTCAGGTTAACAGGAAAATTAACCTGAAAGTACAGAAATTTTTCATGCATTGCTTTATCCATTACCAACACCTCCCCTCAGAGCCATACATTTGTTACAACTGATGAACCAACCTGACACATCATTATCATCCAAAGTCAATAGTTTATATTAGGGTTCACGCTTGGTATTGTATGTTCTAGGATTTGGACAAGGTATAGGGAAATATATCCACCATTATAGTATCATGCACAGTAAATTACATGCCCTAGAAATCCTCTGCAGTCTGCCTATCCTTCCTTCCCCCAACCCTTGGCAACCGTTGATCTTCCTTTTGTCTCTATACCTAACAATAAGAAAAGGAAAGAAGAAAGAAAAAGAAGAAAAGAAAAGAAAGAAAGAAAGAAAGAAAGAAAGAAAGAAAGAAAGAAAGAAAGAAAGAAAGAAAGAAGAAAAGAAAAGAAAGAAAAAAGAAAGTTAAGAAAGTTATGTAGTTGGCATCATTTACTATGTAGCCTTTTTAGATTGGCTTTTTTTTTCAGATTGGCTTCTTTCACTTAGTAATATGCATTTAAACTTCTGTGTCTTTTCATGGTTTGATAACTAACTTTTTTAAAATGATGAATAACATTTCATTGTCTGGATATAACCACAGTTTATTCAACCATTCATCTACTTAAGAACATCTTGGTTGCTTCCAACTTTTGGTAATTGTGAATAAAACTGCTATAAACATCCATATATAGGATTTTATGTAGCCATACACTTTCAACTCCTTTGGCTAAATACTAAATAATGCAATTACTGGATGATATGGTAAGAATATGTTTGGTTTTGTAAGAAGTTAACAAGCTGTCCTCCAAATTGGTTTTACCATTTTTCATTCTCACCAGCAGTGAATACAAGTTCTTCTTGCTTTATATCCTCATCAGCACTTGGTGTTGGAGTTCTGGATTTTGGCCATGCTAATAAGTTTGCAGTGGTTTGTTATTGTTATTTTAATTTGCATTTCCCTGATGACATATAACGTAGAGCATCTTGTGTGTATTCTCTTGCTATCTATATATCTCTATTGACGTGTCTGTTGCAGTCTTTTGCCCATTTTTAGTCAAATTGTTGTCTTACTGTTAAGTTTTAAGGAGTTTTTGTATATTCTGGATAAGCCTCTTCTCAGATATATGTTTTACAAATATTTTCTCCCCATCTGTGGCTTGTCTTTTCATTCTCTTAATAGTGTCTTTCACAGAGCAGAGCGTTTTATTTTTAATGAAGTTCAGATTATCAATTCATTTGATGCTCTTAAAATTTTCTCTTTGTCTAAGAATCATGACAATTTAATTATAATGTGTCTCAGTGCAACCCTACTTGGATCCAACTATTTGGAATCCTTTGGGCCTCATGAATCTAGATGTCTATTTCTTTCCACAGGTTCAAGAAGTTTTCAGCCTTTATCACTTCAAATATACTTTCTGTCCTTTTCTTTTTCTTTTCTCCTTTTAGAATCCCCATAACGCAAATATTGCTTCTTATTGTGTCCATAATTCCATAGGCCATGGAATTTCTTTTTCTTTTTCTCTTTGTTCCTCTGGCTGGGTAATTTCCAATGTCCTATCTTCCACATGTCTGATTCTTTCTTCTGCATTGTCAGGTCTACTTTTGAAACTATCTATTCAATCTTCATTTTGGTTGTTGTATTTTTTAACTGTTAGTTCTGTTCCCCCCCCCCCCTTTGGTGGTTGCTTTTTCCTTGTCAAATCATTTTGTTTATTCATTATTTTCCTAATTTTGTTTTGTTGTCTATGTTTTCTTGTAGTTCACTAAACTTTCTTGAAAGGATAGTTCTGAATTCTTTGTTCAACAGTTCATGTATCTCTTTCTTTTGGGTCAGTTATCAGAGCAATGAAAACAATTCATTGCTGGTTTCACATTTATCCAATTTTGTTTTTTTCTTGATTCCTTACATTGGTAGCTGTACATGTGAATAATCAGGCTCTTCTTTCAGACTTTACGAGTTTATTTGGCAGAGATATTTCTTCATCAGTCAGGTTCCTTTGGCCTTCTGAATCTGGTAATAATGTCCTCGGATAAGTGGGCCTGTTACTATGGTCTATTTTTTGATGAGTCAGGTTTTTGAGCTCTAAAGATGATGATGATAGTGAGCCACTGGCTGAGAACAGTTGACTATGATTCCTGTCTTGGTTCCCTATGTAAGTGAGGCTGCACGGTGAGCTCTGCATTTGCCTGGATTAGGCTCACCATGAGGCTGAGACTAGTACTATATTCAATTGTTTGGGCTATGAATCAGACTTCCTGTCCTGGCAGGGCAGTAGAACAGAACCCAGGGCCAGAACTTTATAAGTTTATTGTTTGAGGACCTGAATCAAGCCAGAGTGTGCACTGAGTTCCATGGTCAGGTGAGGGCCACCGGTTTTGCTCTGCAGGTAAGGCTAGTTATGGGTTGTGCTCTCTGATCCTTCTGATTGGTTTTGATTGCCATTCGCAGGTAATATGTTTTTTAATCCATTCACTTTCAGCCTATGTGTAATTTTAATCTGAAATTAATTTCCTCACTCATAGCCAGCATACAGTTACATCTGGGTTTTTATCCAGTTATCCATGCCGTGACTTCTGATTGAGGAGTACAATCCATTTCCATCTAAAGTAAATATCAGTGAAGAAGGATTTACTGTTGCATTTCCTGATTATTTTTATTTCTCTGGTAGTGCTTTTGCCTCTTTTTATCTCCTGTGTGTCTTGTTGTTTTTTGTAATATAAGCTTAGATTCCTATCTGCTTTTCTTTTGTGAAACTTCCATAGGTATTTTCTTTGTGGTTACTCTATGGTTTATATAAAACATCCATCTTATAAAAGTATAATATACAGTATAATATAGCATAACTTCGCTTTCATACAAAAACTATACTTTTATGTTTCCTGCTCCACATTCTGTTATTGAGGTAACAATTTACTTCTACTTTTATTGTCTATCTCTTCATACATAATTTTAGTTATAGTTAGTTTTAAAACTTTTGTCTTTTAACTTTTATACTTGATTTAAAGATGATTTACCTACAACCATTTTGGTAATTGTATTCTATATTTGTCCATAGATTTATATACCAGTGAGTTCTATACTTACTCTTTCATGTTGCTATTTAGCTTCCTTTTGCTTCAACTTGAGGAACTCCCTTTAGCACTTCTCAAAAGGCAAGTCTAGTGGTGATTAACTCCTTCAGCTTTTGTTTGAGAAAATCTTTATCTCTCAATTTCTGAAGAATAGTTTTGCCAACCATAGTATTTTTGGTTGGCAATATTTTTCTTTCAACACTTAGAATACATTCCACACACACAAAAAATTATATCCGTTTTCTCATAAAAAGCCATGCCTGCAAGGAGAGGATGAAGTAAAATATTTTGTGTTGAGGGAAAAGTCCTACAAACTTAGAATTCTATACACTGTGAAATTATGCTTCAAAAATAAAGAAGGCATAAAAACTTTCTCAGACACAAAAATTGAGACTTTATTTCCATTAGACCTATCTTTCAAGGAATTTTAAAAAGAAGTTCTTGAAAAAAAGTAAAAATTATATAGGTTAGAAACCTAGATTTACATAAAGGGAAAGAAAAAACCTTAGAAAAGGGATAAGTAAAAGTAAAATAAATATCTGCAAGTCTGGATTCTAACTCTCTTGTCTTTGGGAGGTGACTTATTATTCTTCTGACATTTTTCTTATTCCTTTTTTTAAATATTTTATTTATTTATTCATGAGATACACACACAGAAAGAGAAAGAGGCAGAGACACAGGCAGAGGAAGAAGCAGGCTCCATGCAGGGAGCCGGACATGGGACTGGATCCCAGGTCTCCAGGATCACACCCCGGGCTGAAGGCAGGCACAAAACCACTGAGCCACCCAGGGATCCCCGATTTTTCTTATTCTTAATTGACCTAACAGATTAAAGCTTGTTGCAAATAATGTGAACAATGTTTTTAATTACATACACACATATATACATGCACATATGTATATGTATTACATATTATGATATATATGCCTTTGTAGAAGTGTAATAAATGCCAGCAATAATACAAGAAACAAGAGGAATTAAAATTTCTTGTTGTTATAAGGTACTTGCACTGCCTGTGAAGTGGTATAGTGTAATTTGAAATTAAACTTGGATTATTTTTTATGCCTACTTTACTTAAAAAAAAAAAAAAGATTTTTTTTTTTGTTTGTTTATTCATGTGAGACACACAGAGAGAGATAGGGACATAGGCAGAGGGAAGAGGAGCAGGCTCCCTATAAGGAGCCTGATGCGGGACTCAATCCCAGACCCTGGGATCAGGCCCTGAGTCAAAGGCAAACACTCAACTGCTGAGCCACCCAGGCATCCCATAAATAAATAGAATCTTAAAAAAAAAATAAAAAAGTAGGCACCTCTGGAATTTTTAATTCTTAAACATGCCCACACTGAGCTGTAACAATTTGTCAATAAAAGTTAGGTTTTTCTACCCTGGCACTAATTTCTGGGGAAGTTGATGCTTGTGGGTTTCTGTTCTGGTAAATTAAGATCATCTGTCTTTCTCTAACCAATTTAGGGAACAACAATTTGCCATGTGACTTCACTTCTCATATGGATCTAAGAGCTGTTGATTTTTCTGTTTGTTCAACTTACACTTTTTAGGATAGAGTGTTAACTTCCAAATTCCTCACATGCCAGGCAGGAAAGAAGTTCTGCATTTTTCATATTTCACCTTACTCTACTTTACAGAGAAAGAAACGCAATACGAGTTGAATACCATGTTTACTATTTCTGTTGGATATTACCAGTTCTTACATAGATTAAAACTAAAAGATTTTATTACCCTTAACTTTTCTCTCATGGTTTTTAGTTCATTCTTAGACTTTATTTTTTCTGACACTATTATTAAACGTCAGCCTCAATCTTTTGAAAACAGGAAAGGATGACTGCACTATACTATGTAGTTAATTACATTATATTTTTATTTTGCTTCAAAATTTTACCAAGACTAAATCGAGTATTTACGTGTACTCTATAATTATATCCAGATATAAATTGTTTGTCAGATAAATGCCCTTCTAATTAGATATAGAGAAGAGAAAACTGAAAATCTTTTTTACATTTACTGAAATTTTCCCATATCTGTTTGGAACACATCTTTGTTCTGGAAGTGATCATCCATCTGTTATAGTAGGAAGAAAATGTAATCCTTTGCTCTTTAGTTCCTATTTTCCCATTAGGCCATACAAAGGAAGGAAATGAGTTCTAGGCTATCCTTTTGATTTATTGCAGAGATGAACACATTTACACAGAAAAAAGTGCTATTTTAATTTTACACACTTCAATAAACACACATACATATGTTCAACCTTTAGATGTACTCATAAAAATGACTGTGAGAATTCTTGAAATAGAATAAAAACATACATAAAAGTTTTACTTATAGAAGTATTGTTCAGAATCCTATTATCCAAAATTAAGGATAGGCTTCTAGTATTTTTTTAAGTGTACATTCTTAATTTAGCTTTCCAAAACTATTTACATATTACATTGTATTATTTTTTTCTTCATTACAATGTGTTCATGCTTATCATGCTGGAACAATATGTTATGGAATTTAAAATTCTGTTAGCCTGCAATGTTGCATGAATGCCTGAAACTTTTTTTCTTGTGGTTTTTGATATTGTTATCCTAAGATTTCAAAATACATAAGGTAATTTTTTTTCATAAATGTGCTTCTTCAGGAAATTCTGATTCTTACTACCACAGAATTTTCATAAGTACATTATCACATAATATATCTCTTATACTTATCAAATACTCATTATTTCAGCTAAGCCATACATTTAGAAAGAAAATATCCATCAGCTTCCCTTTATACCCCTTATAAAGTATCCAGATATATATCTAGGACTCCATGCAAGAGTCTGATGCCAGACTCAATCCCAGACCTTGGGATCATGCCCTTGGCAAAAGGCAGACACTCAAACCGCTGAGCCACCCAGGTGTCCCTAAATATGAATTTCCAATCTAATTTCTATTATACTTGTTTTCAACTGTACTCAGCATGTTTTAAAATGTCTCTGTTGGGATGCCTGGGTGGCTCAGTGATTGAGCATCTGCTTTTGGCTCAGGGCGTGGTCCCAGGGTTCCATGATCGAGTACTACATGGGGCTCCCTGCAGAGAACCTGCTTCTCCCTCTGCCTGTCTCTCTGCCTCTCTCTTTCTGTGTCTTTCATGAATAAATGAACATTTGAAAAAAAAAAATGTCTCTGTTACACTTGCTACTTACTCATTTGAAAATAGTATTTCCTAATCTCAGGTTGTTTCCTCTAAACTAGTGAAAATTTGGAGAATGTTCTGTACATTGAAAACTCTGCCTATTTGTGCTGGGCTCCCAACAACAATGAATGAAAAGTAACTTATTAAATAATATATGTTAAACCAAGGTATATGTCATTTCTACTCATTAACTTGTAAAATAATCACTGTAGCTGCTGTGTAGAGAATCAGCTAGAAGTGGGAGGCAAAGGAGTCCATTGTCAAAGTCACTGAAGTAGGAGACCATGGAGATTTTGACTGTAGAAGTGAGAGAAGAAAATAATAATGACCTCATTAAAACAACATGAATAGAACTGGCAAGACTTAGTGATGGACTAAGGGCTGAAGAAAAAAATAATGTGAATAATCTTTTTGTTTGTTGAATTTTATCATTGGTTGTCTTTTACTAAACTATGGAAAAGTGACAGTTGCATATGGGTGGAAGATCAGGGGTTCAATTCTGAACACCTTATGCTTGAGGCATATGAGACATAACCAGTTGGTTACGTCAAGTTGGGAGTGAGATAGAAGATTCAAAATTTCCGAAGAAAAATCCAGAGGAATTGTAAATCTGAAAGTTCTTGGTATATTAATGACAGAAACTAATAAAAATATTGTTAAAATTTCTTGAATACTAAGGTACTGTGCATGTATTATCTTAATTAATATTCAAAACATAATTTACCCTACATATTATAAACTCCATTTTACTGATGATAAATCTGAGACACAGGAAAGTTAAACAACTTGTCAAGCAAAGACCATAAAACCTGTGACTGTCAGAATTCAAAACCTTAAATTCTGCCTAAAGACTGCACTATATTATACCTGTGATGGACCATGAGGCAGGAAAAAAAATCATGCAGCAAAAGACTTGATGCTAAGTAACTTTGCATTCAGAAGATAAATAAAAATAATGAGTAAATGCAGCTAAGAATTCCTGATGAGAAATGTAAGCAGAACCCCAGAATAAGAGATCATATAAATGAAGAAAAGGAAACTCCAAGAAAGAGGGAATTGTTTATCTGTTTTATGTAGTACTGAGGTGTGTAGTAAGATAAAGACTGAGAATGAGCATGGGTCTTGGTATCTAGGAAATTTATACTATCGATAATGTTTTGAGTGAGAAGAGTTTTGATGGGCATACAAAAGCCAGAATGAAATGGAAAAGAGTCAATATGTTCACATGTGTTCACACTTTGACATCTGTGTTCCAAACAACAGAAGCAATAATAACGGGACCAAAAAGATCTATTCATGCTCACTAACAAGATGCAAACCTCAGAGCTAATGCTGTGAGCCTTCTGATCCCTGAGCCTAGGAGACCAAAACTATCCACTTAGGATAAATTAAAAAAGTAAGAAGCAGACTTGAAAGCAAGGTTAGAGCTGTGCCACTCCACTGTTTACCTGCCTGCTTTCAAAAAGAGAAAAAAAAAATCCCGTATGTAAGCTGGACCAGGTGCTAAAGGCTTCAGGAAGTTAGCTTAGAACCAGGAGCTAAAGTCTCTAGAAAAAGAACCTTAGGAAGAGAATTATCTCCTCAGCAAAAATTCAGCCAAGCTACTGGTTCTATGACTAGATCTACACAGGGTAAAACCTCTCCTCTGCCTCTTGAAGACATTGTTAGACTGGGACTTGGTGCACCAGGTGGAAAAGACCAAGTAAATCCAGCAAGAAGGAGGTAAGCATGGGGTGGGGAGGACCAAAAGAGAGAGAAAATGTTAAAGACATTTTTAAGACATCCAAAATAGGTCTATAAGCCAAAAACAAACAACAGAAATGTTTGATGCAATCTAATGCTAAGAAGGGCAACCTACAGAATGAACCATTGAAACATGAGTGCATTTCAAGTGAAAATAATTTTATGAATGCTATGACTCTAGAATAAGTTCATTTTGGATGAGATAAAGGAAGATGTAATACCCAGTAGAACGACATAAATTTTAAAACAAAAATAGACATAAGTAAAACTGTAACAAGTTAAGAGAAAACCTATTAGGTTCTTTATGGTATACATAGATATGAAAAAAGGTCTGTGTGTATAATGCAATATATTACATACAATATGTTGTAGACTTACTATTTTCAGATAAAGAACATTATGTTATTTAATTTATTTTATCTTCATAACAATTTATAAGGTAGCTACTTTTTATTACTTCCATATTAAACACCAAGATAAAAAAATAAAAATAAAAATAATAAAAATAATTAAAAAAAAATAAAACACTAAGATACTGAGAAATGGGCATGGTCAATGACTTGCCCAAGGTTACACAGCTGGAGAGTGATAAAATGGCATTTGTACCCATGCAGTCTGATTGCATGATCTGTCCTCCTTATAATCACTGGTTTTTTCTATTTTTTCTTGCTTCTCCATGCTTTCCTTCCTCATTTTCCCACCTGTTCCATCTTCTTATTTATTAATTATAGTATTTACTTAAATCTGAATGTTTATTATTCCCTATTTAATTCAAGAAAAAAAATAATTTGTCAAGGAACACAAGTAGTGTAAAAGAATTTCATGTTTAATATTTTCCCTCAATTTTTTTATGCATTGTAGTTTTTAACGTCTGTATTTTGTAATTTTACATAAGTAAATCATTATTATTTTATAGAAGTTAGAAATATAAAAAGCCTATAGAGAAAAATAAAATAAATAAATATTTTTAAATATCCAAAAATTATTTGTCTTTTGTGAAGTAATCACCATTGGAAAGTTTTAGGTTTTACATCCAGATCCTTATTTTACTATATATTTCATTATTATTTATTTACATATATGTAATATACATTTACATATATATGCTTATATATAAATGTTTTCAAAATTTATTTTTCTTTTTTTTTCCAATTAAGAAGATATGTAAGAGCTATTTTGATGTTATCACTACTAAATATATGCCACTCATTTAAATTGTTGTATATCATGGTATAAAATACTAAAACTTGACAATTTTCTTATTGACATTTATAAAGGTTACGCAAATGTTTCAGTCTTACAATGAATCTCAAAGAATGTTCTAATTCATACCACTTCTCAACTATCTGTACATGATATTACTTCTATAAAATATAAGCCTAAAAGTTTTATTAGCAAGAACAAACATTTATTCACGTAAATATTGCCACCTGTACTTCTAATTCTGTGCATTGCAGTTTATGTACCAACAACTTTGGCTTCATCTGTTTTGTCTTACTGACTCTCAAAAGTTCTTAATGTATTTTGAATGTTAACCTGGTCTAAAATAAACTGAAAATAATTTATTTTGTTCTGTTATAACTTTTTGATTTGTCAATGGTATTTTTTCCTATCAAAATGTTAATTTTCTTCTGACCGAGCTTTGTCATGATTTTTTAAAAATATATCTATTTACTTATTTATTTATTTATTTATTTGAAAGAAAGAGAGAGAGAGAGAGTGAGAAGGGACAGAGAGAGAGGGAGAATCTCAAACGGATTCCCCGCAAAGCAGGGAGCTCAATGTGACACTCAATCCCATGACCCTGAGATCATGACCTGAGCTGAAATCAAGAGTCAGATGCTTAACCAACTGAGCCCCCCAGGTGCCCAAGAGTTTTGTCATGTTTAAAATAAGCACTTAATTTCCCAAGACTGAATCTATATTCTTCTGTATTTTCCTATAATAATAATAATTTTTAATAATAGGGTATTTAATAATTTCCTCTTTATTATGGTTACTGGTATGTTGGGATGTCCATATTGTTTCTTGCCCTTACCATACCTTATTTTTGTTGGTTCTTTATTTGGCAACTTCAGATTTAAATTGATTCATTAAGGTTCTCACCAACTCTGCAGTTATTCTTTCCTGGGTTAGAATAAGCAACTATATTGTTGTCTCACATGCCAGCTTTGATTCTAGCTGTCATTTTGGTGCCACATACCCTTATCTGGAAGAAGACCTGGACTTGAGTCTAGTTTCCCCCTGGTTGCTCCTTCCAGTGATGCAGCATTATGAAAATGAATGAGATCTCCGTGTAGTATTCTCTGAATCTTAATCTATAAATTGAGGGACAGTGTGGAGTTTGCCTCCACTCTCTGACCTTAGGAAGAGGACTTTGCCAGCCACACTCTAATGCCCACCTTCTTCTTATGCTGATGGCATTATATCCCTCAAAAGTTTATCAAAACAATTTACAATAAGCCTCCCTAGTTACTAGAGATTAGTTTTTTTCCTCTTTGTTCTATTTTTATCAACAATTGGTCCTTTGAATGTGAAACATGTCTCCACACTACTAATTTCAAAAATCTTGATTGTACTTTAAAATATTGCCTACATTTTTATGTTTAATATAGGTTATGACCATCATACAAGCATACCTTTTATCCCTTGTGGCAAATTTATGCACATATTAGTCTCAATATTTCACTGGGGTATTTACTCCCATGAACATCAATGTAATTATCGACATATTGAATTGTTTGACCACTTATTTTATTTCTTTATAAAACGGAGAGTTGAACTATGCCTAAGAATGACATTATAATGTTAAAAGATTCATCCAACTACAGAAGAGGGATTTGGAAATATTCTCTTCTAAGTCAAATCCAGAAGCCATCATTTTCTTATGTAGCAAAGAAGACAGTAACAGGAAGTATTGTTGAAAAATAGACATTGCTGGAGTTTTTACTTACTGGTTTTTGTTTGCTTATTTGTTGTTTTAAATTCCAACTGTCTTTTAAATTGTGTGTCAAATGTTAACAAGCAGCTTCAAGATAAATAAAGGATCCAGACACACAGCTGAAGATGTGATAAGATGGAAAAGACTAGAAGGACAATACTAGCTAAATGAGCAAACAAGAAGCTGAGATCACATGTTCTAACATGTTAGAAATAAAAAATAAGAAATGAAACAGCCTCTGAAAAATACACTTGGAACTTGTCTGTGAAGTGATGGATATGTAAAATATTGAGACTTTCCTGGCTTGATTTATAATTCTCACATACAGTCTTTGAGACTTATTTAACACTCAATTGAAGTTTTAATGGTGAGGTAGTATTTGTATTCTTTATGTCTCTTTCTGTAATTTTGTTTTGAGATGGCACCGGCAGGAAACATGATTTTCAATATAGTGGATAATCCCTGTTGAAGAGTGATGATTTATAACAAAATGTGAGGGTCAGCTTACATAAGACACTAAATTCATGACAGTGTATTATTACCATAAGAGCCTAGTCTAGGTTCAAATGTTCAGGTTTATTATTTTTCTACTCCTGCTACCTGAGTTGATTTTTCTTCACTATTTAACAGCAAAGTGAAACAAATCCTTCCCCGACATGACCTAGTTGATGAAAGTCAAAGAAGTAGGGAAAAATAAGATTCCCTACGGGAAATAATCAAGCAAAACGTAAGGAGATAATGTCATACAAAATAGCCTAACCATATCAAAAGGGTAGCAGAACTTTCCAAAAGTGACTTCAAAGATGCTTCCTGGGATAAGGACAAAACAAATTGAAGACATCTTAGCTGATATTCACGAGTGTTGCTGTTAGTAGTAATATAAAGTTTGTTATATTTAAACTATTAAATTTGTATGTGGAATCAATAAAAGGTGTTTTAATATCGTTAGGAACAAGATTTTTAAAGGCAAGAGAAGAGAGATTAAAAATATAAATTCAAAGCAATTAAGGAAATTTCTAGTAATCTTGAGTCAAAATATTGATACAAACTCAAATTTATTTTTCTTTCTTAAATAATATTTATCTAACTCTATGTCCTGTAAAGGCCTGAAAGATACGATAAACCTGAACAATAAACGCCTTTAAAATTCCAAGTGTGCCTTCAAATACCAACCTCAACCAAAAGAAACCTTGGGTATACCTGAGTGGCTCAGTCATAAGAGCATGCAGCTCATTGTGATTTTGAGCCCCACTATCAGCTGTAGAGATTACTTAAATAAATAATCTTTTTAAATAAATAAGTAAAAAAGAAATGTTAGGGTGATATAAGCCTCATTATGGTGGCCTGAATCATTTCATTTTTCCTCTTCCCTATGACTTACAACTAATCAGACATCCATAGTGGAAGAAAGTTACCCCTGCACAGCCTATCAGGTCACCCAAGAAATCTATAGTGAGTGAATTGAGCCATACAAGAGGAAGTGGTGTCAGAGAAGGTGTTAAGTCCAGCAATGGGACAATGTGACCTTTCTGGTAGAGGAGGTAGAGAGAAGACAATGAATAGAGGTCTTCCCAGATAGGCATGACCAGAGACCATAGTGACTGAAGGAATGGAAAGGAAAAGGAAATAGGCAGACAAAAATGTCTGAAGGGAAATCTGCCCCAGGATTCTAGACCATGGACTTCTTGGACGTCCACCATACTCCCACTGGAGGATTCCCTAATCAGGCTGTGAGGCACAACCAAAGCCCCAAGTTGCTCAGTACCCAACACCCTCCACTCCACTGGTATCCTTTTATTCCCACTGTGTTTGTTTGTTTGTTTCTTTTTTGACACATTCCTGCTCCCAATCTTAACTTCCAGTCAGCCTTGGTAAAACACACACACACACACACACAGAAGCTTTGACTAAGGCACCACATTCTAGAAAGTGAAAGAAAGATTTCTAATTACCAATCTGTTGAACTGTTATAATCAGAGGAAACAAAGCTTTGCCTAAATAAGAAGGGTACTGCTACTTTAAAGGTGATGGAAGAGGCACTTTTCATCAAATGCCATGAAAAATTGTGGTAAGGTTATCCAAAATGAAAATGATAATTTTCTAGCAACAAATCCAAAGATATAGAATATTGTGATCTGATAAAGAATTCAAAATAGCTCGTATGAAGAAATCCAATAAACAACAAGAAAACTCAAAAGCAAACAATAACCTCATGAATAAAATTAAGGAACAGAAAGAAAGAAAGAGTAATTTACTGAAGAGTTTGAAATCCTAAAAAAGGGGATCCCTGGGTGGCGCAGCAGTTTAGCACCTGCCTTTGGCCCAGGGCGCGATCCTGGAGACCCGGGATCGAATCCCACGTCGGGCTCCCGGTGCATGGAGCCTGCTTCTCCCTCTGCCTATGTCTCTGCCTCTCTCTCTCTCTCACTGTGTGCCTATCATAAATAAATAAAATTTAAAAAAAAAGAATGAAAAAAAAAAGAAATCCTAAAAAAGAAAAACCAAATAAAAATTCTGGAACTAAAGAACTCAATAAATGAGATAAAGAATGCAATGGAATACACTGGAAATATAACAGATCAAATGAAAAAGAGAATTGGTGAGCTGGAAAATAGGATTCTAGAAATGATTCAGGTGGAAGAGGAGAGAATAGTAAGACTTAAAAGAAGCAAAGAAACCCTATGAGAGCTATCAGACCCCATTAGAAAAGCCAACATAAAAATAATGGATATTAAAGAAGAAGAAATGGAGAAGGGATAGTTTATTTAAAGAAATAAGAGCCAAGAACATTCCAAACCTGGAGAAAAACTGGATATGCACATCCATGAAGCTAATAAAATATCTTATTATCTCATGCAAAGAGATCTACTTGAAGACACATTATATTAAAACTGTCAAAAGTCAATGATAAAGAAAGAATTGTAAAGGCAGTCAAGGAAAAAAAAAGACAGTAATCTACAAAAGGGCACCCATTACAGTATTAGCAGTTTTCTCAGGAGAAACTCTACAGGCCAGGAGAAAGTGAAATCACATATTTAAAATACTAGAAGATAAAAACTGCTAGCCAAGAATACTCTCTATCCAGGAAACTTATCCTTCATGTATGAAGGAAAAATAAAGGCTTTCCAAGACAAAAACTAAGAAAATTCACCACCACTAGATTTGCCCCATGAAAAATGCTGGAAGAAGCTCTTCATGCTAAAACAAAAAGAGGAAAATACACAAAAGATGATAGACATAATTAGAATATTATAACCCTTTTTAAATTAGGATATTAAGCTCCTAATTTTAGCATAAAATCTAAAGCAGAAGAGCATTAAAACGCTACAAAAATAAGCTACAATTTGATAACAAAATCAGCATAAAAAGATATAATTTGTGACATCAAAGGCGTAATAGAAGAAAAGTTAAAGGATAGAATTTTTTAAAGCAAATGAAAATAGTTATCAGTAGGAAAATGACTATTTTATCTGATTTCTTTCTTTCTTTCTTTCTTTCTTTCTTTCTTTCTTTCTTTCTTTCTTTCTTTCTCTTTCTTTCTTTTAAACCTCATGGTAATTATAAAGCAAGAATCTAAAGCAGAGACATTAAAGCATAGAAAAACAAGAGATTGAACACTGAGCAAATCACCATGGGAAATCACCAACTTAAAAAGGTAGACAGAAGCAGAAGTAAAAATAAACAATGGAGAGAAAAATAACCAGAAGGCCAAAGATAAAATAGCAATACATATCAACAATCACAGTACATGTAAAAGGATTGAACTCACCAATCAAAAGGCACAGAATGGCTGGATGGATTTATAAAAAAGAAAACAAACAAGTAAAACAGGATTCAACTATATGCTGCCTACAGGAGACTTAGCTTTTAAGACACACGTAAGTTCAAGTGAATGGATGGAAAATAAAATTTCATGCAAACAGTATCTAAAAGAAAGCAAGCATAGCCATACCCATGTCAGATAAAATGCACTTCAAGCCAAAATAGGTAACAAGAGGCAAAAATATCACTATACAATGATTAAAGGAGTTAATACATCAAGAAGGGGATCCCTGGGTGGCGCAGTAGTTTAGCGCCTGCCTTTGGCCCAGGGCGCGATCCTGGAGACCCAGGATCGAATCCCACGTCCGGCTCCCGGTGCATGGAGCCTGCTTCTCCCTCCGCCTATGTCTCTGCCTCTCTCTCTCTCTCTCTGTGACTATCATAAAAAATGAAATTAAAATAAAAATTTAAAAAAAATACATCAAGAAGATATAAGAATTATAAATATATATGCTCCCAACACCTAAGCACCAAAATATATTAAGCAAATCATAACAGATCTTAAAGGAGAGATAGACAATAATACAGTAATAGTAAGGGACTTTACTACCCCATTTTCAACAACTGACAGATGTCCTGACAAAAAAAAATCAAGAAAACCTTGGGATTGAGCCATATATTAAAACAGATAGATTTAACATACATATGCATTCCTTTCAATATTAGCAGCATACATATTCTTTTCAAGTGCACTTAGCAAATTTAAGAAGATTAATATCATACCAACTATCTTCTCTGACCACAATAGCATGAAACTAGAAAGCAATAAGAGGAAAGTGAGAATATCTACAAATATGTGGAAAGTAAACAGCAAACTTCTAAACAACCACTAGGTCAAAGAAGAAATCAAACAGGAAATTAAAAATTAAAAAATATATAACATACTAAATAATATGGAATGCAGCAAAAGCAATTCTAAGAGGGAAGTTTATAGCAGTAAATGTATATATTAAGAAATTAGGAGGATTTCAAATAAACAACCTAACTTTACACCTCAAAGAACTAGAGAAAGAAGAACCAACAAAGCCCAAAATTAGCAGAAGGAAGGAAATAATAAAGATCCGAAGAGAAAATGATAGCAAACATCAACAAAACTAAAGGCTTGTACTCTAGGAATATATATATAAAGGATAAACCTTTAGCTAGACTAAGAATAAAAGAGAGAAGACAAAATTAAAAATGAAAGGAGACATTACAACTGATACTACATAAATACATAGAATAAGACACTATTAAGAATACATGTCTAGAAACACACAACTTACTAAGACTGAATCACAAAGAAATAGAAAATCTAAACCAATAACAGGTAAAAAAAACTGAATTGGTATTTTAAAAAAATCCCAAGAGAGAAAACCCCAGAACAAGGCATCTTCACTGCAGAATTCTCTCTAATGATTTAAAAAGAATTAACACTAATTTTTCCCAAGCTCTTCCAAAATATTGAGGAGGAAGAACACTTCCAAACTCATTCTAAAAAGCAACCACTAGCTTGATACCAAAGTCAGATTAAAAAAATCACAAGAAACCTGTAGACCAATATCTTTAATGAACATATATGGAAAATTATCAACAAAATATTAGTCAACCAAATTCAACAACACGTAAAAGGATTATACACCATGATCAAGTGAGATTTATCCCTGGGGTAGAAGAATGGTTCAATACACACAAATCAATAAAGAAATACATCATATCAATAAAATAACAGATTAAAATGGTCTCAATAGCTACAAAAAAGGAATTTGACAGAATACATAATCCCTTCATGATAAAAACCCTTAACAGATTGTGCATAGAAGGAATATACCTCAACACAGGAATGGCCATATGTGACAAACCCACAGCTAACATTACACTCAAAGGAAAAAAATATAAAGAATTTCGTCCAAAATCAGAAATAAGACAGATGCCCACTCCCACCTTTTCATTTAATGTAGTACTGGAAGTCTTAGCTAAAGCAATTAGGCAAGAATTCAGAATAAAAGACATCCAAATCAGAAAGGAAGAATGAAATTGTTACTGCTTGCTAACAAATTGGTCTTTTATAAAGGCAATTCCAAAGAGTAAAAAAAAAAAAAACATTCAGAATTAATCAATGATTTCAGTAGAGTGGAAACATACAAAATCAACTTATAGAAATCTGGCATTCTCTTACACTAACGATGAAGCATCAGAAAACAAAATAAAGAAATATTCCATTCACAATAGCATCAAAACCAATAAAATACTTAGAAATAAATTTAACCAAGGAAATGAAAGATCTATACAATGAAAACTACAAAAGTTTTCTGAAAAAAAATTAATGAAATGGGAATATGTCTCATCTTCATGGGTTGCCAGAATTAATAACTTTGTTTCTATTTATTTGTTTTCTATTTGCAATGACATCAATGGGGCTAGAGTGTATTATGCTAAGCAAAATAAGTCAGAGAGAAACAACGTATGATTCCACTCATATGTGAAATATAAGAAGCAAAACAGATGAACCAATGGAAAGGAAAATTTTTAAAAAGGGAAGCAGAGGCACCTGTGTGACTCAGTTGGTTAAGAGTATGCCTTTGGCTCAGTTCATGATCCCAAATTCCTGGGATTGAGCCCCCAAATCGGGATCCCCACTCAGTGGGGAGTCTGCTTCTCCCTCTCCCTCTGCCTCTCTCCTTCCCCCAACTCTTACTCTGTATCTCTCAAATAAATAAATAAAATAATTTTTTAAAGAAAAGAAGGAAGCAAACCATAAGAGACTCTTAACTTCGGAGGAAAAAAGTGAGGGTTAATGGGGGGAGAGGGTGACAGATGGGCTACATATTGATGGTTATTAAGGGGGGCACTTGTGATGAGCACTGGGTATTATATGTAAGGAATGAATGGCTAAATTCTACTCCTGGAACGAAACCAAACCAAACAAAACAAAACATGAAAAAATGGAATTAATATTTTTGAAATGGCCACACTACCCAAAGCCATTTACAGATTTAATACAATCCTGACCAAAATGCCAAAGGCATTTCTCACAGAAATAGAAGAAACTTTCCTAAAATATGTGTGAAACTATAAAGGACCCAGACAGCCAAAGCAATCCTGAGAAAAAGAACAAAGCTAGAGGTATCCGGCTTCCTGATTCCAAACTATCCTACAAAACGATGGTAATAAAAACAACATGGTACTGACACACACAAAAAAACTGAAACATGTATCAGTGGAATAGAATAGAAAGCCCAGAATTAAATCCCAGCACATAAGTCAACTAATACTGAACAGGAAGCCAAGACTACCTAGTGAGGGAAAGATGGTCTCTTCAACAAATGGCCCAGGAAAAACTGGAGAAAAATATGTAGCACAATTGAATTTGACCTTTGTCTTGCCCCAAACTCAAAATGAATCAAAGACTTAAACGTAAGAAATGATACCATAAAACTCCTAGTGATACATGTAAAGAAGTTCATAGATATTGGTCTTGACAGTAATGTTTTGAACATGATGCTCAGAGCAGAAACAATAAAAGCAAAAATCAAGAAATGAGCCTACATCGAACTAAAAAGCTTCTTCACAGCAAAAAAAAAAACAACTAAATTAACAAATTAAATGACAGCCTACAGAATGGGAGACAAACTTTGTAAACCATATATTGAATAAAAATTAATATCCAACATATGAGAACTAACACAGTTTAACAACAGTGACAAAACTAACATTCTGATTCACAAAAAAAAAGAGTAGAAGAATTAAGTAAACGTTTTTCGAAAGAGGATATCAAAGTAGCCAACAGATCCATGAAATGATGCTCAACACCACTAATTGTCAGGAAATTGCAGATCAAACCGCAGTGAGGTATTAGCTTACACCTGCTGGAGTGGGTGTCATCAAGAATACCCACCAAGAAGGCAAGAGACAACAGGTGCTGATGAGAATGTGGTGAAAAATGAATCCTTATATACTGTTGGTGGGAATGTAAAATGAGCAAATAACTAAGGAAAACAATATGGAGTTTCCTTAAAATATTGAAAATAAATCTATCCTATGACTTAACAATTCCACTTCAAGGGTGTATACCAAAGGACATGAAAACAGGGTTTCGATGACATATGCACACCCATGTTTATCACAGCGTTATTCACAATAGCCAAGTAAGAAACGGCTGAAATGCTTTTCAACAGATGAATTGATAAAAAGATGTGGTATATATACATAGTGGAATATTTCCCAGCCAAGAGAAAGAAGATATCTTTTCACATCCAAGCACATGGAGGACCTTGAGCGTATTATGCTAAATGAGTCAGAGAAAGACATAGACTTCATGATACCACTTACATGTAGAATCTTAAAAAGTTAAATTGTAAAATAAAATGGTGGTACCAGTGAATAGGGTGGAAAGGTAAGAATGATGTTGTTCGGGACACATGGGGGGCTCAGGGCTCAGCAGTTGACCATCTGCCTTTGACTCAGGGCATGATCCTGGGGTCCTGGGATCGAGTCCTGCATCAGGCTCCCTGCATGGAGCCTGCTTCTCCCTCTGCCTGTGTCTCTGACTCTCTCTGTGTCTCTCATGAATAAATAAATAGAATCTTTAAGGAAAAGAAAAAAAGAATGGGTATTATTTAAGGGTACGAACAAGTCATGAGTAAGTAAATGAGCTATAGAGATTCAATGCACAGCATAATTAATACAGAAAATAATATTGTACTATAATAATGTGATAAATATCACTTTATTGGCAATCGTATTATAATATATAAATGCATCAATGTGGGATCCCTGGGTGGCTCAGCAGTTGACCATCTGCCTTCAACTCAGGGCATGATCCTGGGATCCGGGATCAAGTCCCACATTGGGCTCCTTGTAGGAGGCCTGCTTCTCCCTCTGCGTATGTATGTCTCTGCCTCTCTCTCTCCCTCTCTCTGTGTCTCATGAATAAATAAATAAAATCTTTAAAAAATTAAATAAATAAATGCATCAACGTAACATGCCATACACCTTAAAACTTACACAATATACAATCAAATTTAGTCAATAAAAATATTCCTAGATCTTACAGGAAGAGAAGTATTTAGTATAAACCTTTTTTGATATTTTAGTTTCCCTGATTTTGACCAAATAATAGATATTTAATTGTAAGTCTTTTGAGAGGAACAAAAATAAAGAATCCCAATGTAGATTCTCCCCACCACCATCAAAAAAAAAGAGACCTTGGATAATGTTTAATTCTAAGACTGAGCAAGAAATATACATGACCATGAACAAATAAAGATGGTCAAATATAGTCATGTCAAAGTGATACAGCAGACTTCCATTTTCTAGTCCAACATGAAAAGAGCTTGGAAATAGTTGAACACGCTGAAAAGCAACAACTCTTTTCAGACCCTACAGGGAATTGAGGTCACAGGACAAACTGCTACTCTGAAAAGTGGAAAGTCAGATATGGAGAATCACAGCTTTCCAGCAGCAGAAGCCTGCTAATGGCGCCAGTACTGGTGAGAACCTCATTACTGAGGACCTGCAGGAGGCTCGGTGTGAACTAGCCTGAGAGCCAAAAACACCAGACGGGCCCAATCTCCACTCCTTAAGTGCCTTCACACTTTTGTGAGTTTCAACATCATGAGCCCAACCAGGTTCTCAGGGTGAAGATTGCAGAAACATCCCCTTGGTCTTGTGCTTCCAGAAGGAAAAGGGGTGTGTGTGTGTGTGTGTGTGTGTGTGTGTGTGTGTGATGATTTTGAAGTATTTCCAGAACATTCTTTTTCTCACAGCCCTTGAAAGAAGCTATTTTATCAACCCTAATTGATCTGAAAGAAGGGAAACACCCAAATTGAACCCCCCATGGCCTTTAATGTTGGGAAGAGAAATACCGAACGCCTACCCCCTGGACTTAGTATCTCACCCAAGGGAGGGAACAAAACTGAAAAGTACTTGTAAAGGTCACAGCCCATGGACACAGCCTCACTAAAACACTGAAACGTTAAAAGATAAACTGAGGTGTATCCCCCCCAAAAATTAACATTTATCGAGGGGAAAAAAATCAATTTCAATTGGGCAGAACCAAACCAGAAGTGATTAGGAGTTTAGGGAGAGACATTTTGGAGAAAAGACAGAAGCAAAATAAGGAAATTATTGACTGGCTCTAGTCTAAAGCCTGGTTGGCTCTTTGTGCTTGGTTATCCTCAAGTTGTGATTTTGTCATTAATAGGTTAAAATTTGGTTGGCTTAGGTGGGCCTCCATGGCATTAGGGACACTGCAGTCTAATGGCTCCCTTGTTCAATTAGCTCAAATCTAATCATTTCAACTGCCTGAGAAATCAAAAACACATGCCTGCTCAACACTGGCAAGAAAATAATTAAACTTTTATCTGCTATTTTAAAATGCTCATTTAAAAAAAATACTTTGATTGATTGATTGATTGATTGATTTGAGAGAGAGGCAGAGTACAAGCAGAGGGGGAGAGAGGTAGGCTCCCTACAGAGCAAAGAGCCCAATGTGGGGGTCCATCCCAGCACCTGGGGTCATGGCCTGAGCTGTACGAGATGCTTGACCAACTGAGTTACCCAGGTGACCTATACTCTACTTCTTAATAATTTCACTTCTGTGTCTACAATGAAGCAGCAGTTTGAAATACTGGCACTAGATGAAGCAGCAGAGGAGGCTAAATCAGCATTTCAGCCCTGACTCTGCAGTGTACCTTGGGTTAAATACCATGGCCTAATTAGAACTCAGTTTTCTCATTTGTAATGAGGATGAAATGCCAACTGCTTAATGGTATTTGTATTTGTTTCTTCTGGCTGCTATAACAAATTACCACAAACTTGAAACAACAGTTTAAACAACAGTTTTATAATTCTGGAAATCAGAAGTCCAAAATGGGGTCACTGGGCTCAAAACCAAGGCATTTTCTGGGCTCCATCCTTCTGGAAGCTGCAGGGGAACATCCATTCCCTTGTCTCTTCTAGCTTCTGGATGCTGCCTGTGTTCTGGTTTCCTGCCGCCTTCCTCTATCTTCAAAGGCAGAAATGGCTGGTCAAGCTTTTCTTGTGCGGCATCACTCTGATATTGACCCTCCTGAATCTCCTTTTCACTTGTGAGGATCTTTGTGATTCCCTTGGGCCCATCCAGAGAATTCAGCATTATCTCCCCATATCCAGGTCTTTAACTTAATCACATCTGCGATTTCCCTTTTGGCATGTAACCTAACATACTCACAGGTTCCAGGCATGAGGATGTGGACATCTTCCAGGCCATTACCCTACTCTGCCTATTGTTGGGCAACTTATAAGACAAAATGTGTATGAAGTTTAAAATCATGTTTCCAAAAAATGATTCCATTTTTTTCTTACTCTATCCTCTTCCTCCTCTCCCTCTTGCCCCTCATCCCCCTCCTTCTTCTTCTTCTCTTCCTCCTCTCCCATTTCATGACACTGTGTATCTTTAATTGATTTCTTCATTTTTCTTTAGAGGATCTAATCTGATTTTTATTTACTGTGTTTTTCCTCCTCATATGATTTTCTATCCTCTCCCTTTCAATATTTATTTTAGCATCCTTGAGTTTTACAAAAAGTAATCCTGTTTGACAGTCAATTTCTGCCTGCTATTCCCCCATGATTGACTATTAATATCTTCTTGCTATATTCTCGCATCCTCCACATGATTTCTGTTTGTCTCTGCTCTGTCACCTCTTCGGATGCATCATTTATGAACCATTTTCTTGAGTGTTTTGACAATTATGTTACCTCCAGATGAGTAGTTTTCCTCTTGAGATACTAAATACATTGACACTTCACACTTGTGCAAAACTCAAGATACCTCCTTGTTGCTCTGTTTTAAGGGTAGGTTTTCACATTCTAATGCTTCTCTCACATGTTTGGAGAACTATTAATGGGAAAGAATGTCATCACTTTGTCTCTGAACAGTACAGCAGAACAGAACTTTACCAAAGCATCTAGTGAGCAGGATCAACACAGACAACTAATATAAGTAACCTGGTACATGACATTAAAGTGAAGCCAAGGGATGCTTGGGTGGCCCATTGCTTGAGTGTCTGCCTTTCGCTCAGGGTGTGGTCCCAGGGTCCTGGGATCGAGTCCCACATTGGGTTCCCTGTATGGAGCCTGCTTCTCCCTCTGTCTGTGTCTCTGCCTCTCTCCGTGTGTGTCTCTCATGAATAAGTAAATAAAATCTTTAAAAATAATAATAATAAAGTAAACTTGAACTCCAGAAGTGCATCATTTATCTTAATATTGCTCTCATGGATGAAAAGGATGAGGGTTCTAAGCAACCTAACTAACTGTGTTCCCTCCAATTAATTATTAACCATTAATAGTAATAATTAGGACATGCTAGAGATAAATATATTCTAGAGATATGTATTATAAAAATGTTTAAAATGAACAATAACATAATAATTATGTGGTAATATGTACAAATTCTAAGTCAAAGAATGCCAAGAATCCAGAAGAAACCAGAAAATGTCCAACAAATATTCAACAATTCATCAAGTAAATATGTAGAGCTGTCTAGTTAATATATTATTTTAAAAGTTTTATCTTAATATTTATCATTATAGAAATACACTAACCAAAAAGTTAATTATTTTGCCCCTTTGCATTTGCCTTTTACTACCTAGATGATATTCCACCCAGATAGAATATTATAGTTACCCTGTGATAAGGCGTATTTTCTTGGCCATCAGTCTTCCATTAGCAATGTAGGGAAATCAGTAATAGTCAAAATTATATATGTGCTTTGCATAATATTATAAATGAATAAAAATAAATGACACTGATCTTGTTTGGCTAGGACTCAAAAGCATCACTGCCATTTCTTTGTAAAGCCCTGAATTAAACTGTAGTGCCCCGGAGCAAAAGTTATTCTAATAATATGGTACTAAATTTCAGATGTTATACTTGAATTTTGATTTTTCAATGAGTGGAGCTTCCTTCACTGGGACCAAGTCAACCCAGCCAAGATTGGGCCATACAAAATATATTTACAACAGCAATCTCAAGTTCTAATAATCTAACATCAAATGTAATAAGAAATTGAAATTTCAAATATAAATCTTGACTTAGGTTAACACATTCAACTGAATTTTAGAATATATGGTTTTCCAAAATATGAGAAAAATATTGTCTTGTGGGATGTAAGTTCTGATAGGAAGAACTAGAAAATATGGACAAAATTAGGGTCCTCTGAAGTAACAGAGGAGTGACAGGAAAAAAAGAAGCAGAAAAAAATAAGCCAACTCCCTTAGCTAGGGTGAGGTTTATAGGAGGAATAGATATGAATACACCTGCTTTGCCTGGTATCTGGACCAAATAGGTGATATCTGGAAGGGTTTTGGTAATTTGAGGAGAAATTAGAGAATAAATGTCAACCATAGCTCATCCCTGAACTTAGATGACAATGTTCAAGCGTCAAGGAACAGTTGCTTAAGAGGAATGCAGCAATTATCTCAACATTGTCAGGGTTCAAGGCTGTAACACTGATTCATTAGATAGTGAACCAAAGCTCTAGAGAAAGTGATGATGGAGCTGGTCACATAGCTCAGTGACACCAAGAAGTTAAATAGAAAATCCAGGAAAGAATGGCTTTCAGTGGAATGTGTTAGAAATTCCTTGACCTTGAAGAGACAACAAGCACAGACAACTGTTCCATTGAATCTTGCTATGAGCCTCATTATGGAATGTTATAGATTTTTTTTGTTGTTGTTCTCTGGAATCATGAGAGTACTATTGCAAGTGTGTACTGGAAAATCACAATTGCAAATGTAGTAAGACTATAAAAAAACACACCGTATCTTTTACATTGTGGAAATAACTTGACATTGTCTAATTTAATAAAGCAGTCATACAAAAAATACTCTTTACAGATGAGAAAAGTGAGGCATGGAAAAAGGTCAAGTCTTTTGTGTACACTTACTAAACTACAGGCATCCAAGCCAATTATGTCTGATTTCATCACTGTTCTATTAAACATACCAATTCAAAGAACACTTAAATTAGGTTGAGAGATAAATATACAGTAACACTTCTTTAAAAGTACTTCAGCCTTTGAGAACATACATTACTAGTAAATAAATGCATAATAAATCTTAGTTTCAATATTAACCATATAAAAGTAACAAACTCTCACTTTTATCTCTAAGCTAGGTTAATAGTTTCTAAAGCTCATTTGCAATTGAAAAGAATATAATGTGTTCCGTTTGTTTCATCTGGTCTTGGCAAAACTTAATCCCTCCCAAAATGCAAGATGATATGTTACATAAATATGAATTTTCACATGAATTCTATTATATATGCAAAGTCATGCAAAAAAGGACTTGAGTCATAAAGAGGTACCAGGAGTAGTTGAAACTTGAAGAGAGAGCTGACTTCAGGATTAGAGCATTTTATCCATTTCTCCCTTTGTAGGGTGAATCCATGCTTCTACTTCCTATTGGAGAGGAATCCATCATAAACTTCCTTCCACCTTTATCTTTCACTTTTCACTTTCTTCCTAATTTCCTTAAATTTGACTCATCTATCCTGTTTCCCCTCCCTTCCTTCCTCAAGTAAGGAAGGGCTTAGGAGAATGCATATATTGCAATTCTTTATTTTACCTCTTCAAATTTCAATGGAATAATGATTTATTTGTATTGCTAATTACCACATACAGTATTATATAAAACTTTAAAATGGTGAGAATTATCACCATTATTTCTTTCATAACTTCATCTTTTTATATATTCTTGGATGAGATATCCACTAAAATATGTAAAAGTTCTAATGTTTGGCAACCTTATATTTTAGATAAAGAATGTTGTAACAAATTTAATTGACTTAATTGATTTAATTTCATTAAAATAATAGTTTCAAGACATCCAAATAAATGTATTGACTTAAAAAGAATTTTGTAAATTAAAGGACAGTTGTCAATTGACATAAAATTGAGTAAGTGGTTAATTCATGGAAATTAACTATTTAAACTAATGAATTATAAAACTGTATTAGTGCTGTCTTGATCATCATAAATGAATTATCCTGTTATCTGTTAAACTTAGAGAGAAAGCAATTATAAAACCCTTTCCAATCCTATTAAGTAAGCCAAGGACTCCTTTTCTTTTGTAGTCCAGTTAATTTGTGTGTTTAAGAAAACTATTTGTAGAGAAGCTGCAGTGCATTGGGAAGATCAATATTCTCCTAAGGTTGGTATTTTTCAGCATTTTCTTTAGTTGATGATTTATAAGGTGCCAGAAATTCTAATGAAATCTTTAACTCTTTGTCATGTCTCTATTTTCTCTAATTATCTATATTTTAATTATGGGCAAATCTTATACAAACTAAATAATGCTTTTTTGGAAATTTTATAAGTGTATTCTAAATTGAGTTATGGTGTCAGGGAGTTCATTCTAGTCAGTCTAGAATGGAGTAGAGATTGTGAAAAAATAATCACTAAAATTATTCGCTATTTAAATCTTACAGAACAGAAAATATGATATAAAATGAAACTTCAAATTTAAAAGTCTACTAAACAATGCTAAAAAATTCAAGCACAATACTTGATTTAAATGATCTTATAATTAATAAGAAAATACTGAAACAATATAAAACCATCATTTTTCACAACGGATCAAGAACAAATGGTGCTATATAATGCTAATGTTTAAATTAGGTATACCAACAGCATTTTTCACAGTACTAGAACAAATCATCTTAAAATTTGTATGGAACCAGGGATCCCTGGGTGGCTCATTGGTTTAGCGCTGCATTTAGCCTAGGGTATGATCCTGGGGTCCCGGGATCAAGTCCCGCATCAGGCTCCCTGGATGGAGCCTGCTTCTCCCTCTGCCTGTGTCTCTGCCTCTCTCTCTCTCTCTCTTTCTGTCTTTCATGAATAAATAAATAAATAAATAAATAAATAAATAAATAAATAAATAAAAAATCTTTAAATAAAAAAGAAAAAGAAATAACCTAACATGTAAACAGAATCTAAAAGAACTATATATACTGTGCTATCAAAATCAGGCAAGTCAGAAAATGACAAAAAGAAAATAAAAGTCTCCTAATTTCTTCATCTTAACTTGAAAAGGGAGTCAATAGATGTTGTTTCACATATTAAAAAGTAATTTTAAAGATAACCACTAGAACAATTTAAAAGTGGAGTCATACTCCTAACTCTGGGAAACGAATTAGGGGTGGAAAAAGGGAGGTGGTGGGGGTGTGGTGATTGAGTGACGGGAACTGAGGGGGGCACTTGATGGGATGAGCACTGGGTGTTATTCTATATGTTGGCAAATTGAACACCAATAAAAAATAAATTTATTAAAAAAAAGTGGAGTCATAAACCAAATAGCTACCTTTTTTTTAATTTAAGAAAAAGTTGCCTCCATAGGAAAAAATGGAAAGCCAATAAAACAGTAGTCTATTTTTGATTAAGAAGGAAAGAAAAGAGCTAAGCATATTCCTTAAGAATTTAGAAGGATAACTTTGAACATGTAGAAGGAAAAAAATAGATTAAAAAATTTTAATTAAAGGTAACTTTAAAAAAAAAATAAAAATAAAAATAAAAGTAACTTTAAAAACCCTGAGATCTTAATTTTCAAACAAGATAAAATAATCAAATGTACAATATCAAATCTCTAGCTTATGTGTGTGTATATATATATATATGTATATATATACATACACAATTATATACATATGGTTTGGTTTGGGTTCGGGCCCCCACAGGTGTTTTAAAGTAGTGAGGCCCCCCTGGCAAGGTGGCAGTCTGAACACCAGAGAAGGAAACTAGAAGATTAATGAATTGTTTGCATAAAAGTATAAAACTTTTGTATTGCCAAAGGAAGAGGAATAAAATTAAACTGCAAACCACAACCAAGAAAATGAAATTCAGATGTGTTAAAAATTCAGTATTAAGGAAGGAACCATGCAACTGCTAGAAGAACACATATATGAATATGTGTCTTGTGGCAGAGAATATCTAGTTTTGCAAAGGATGACAAACAGTAGAAAATATTCGATAAATTCTATATGTCAAAAATATAACCTACAAAGCACTTGATTGACAGAAAAATATTTTTAACATATGTGAAGGATAAAATATTAACTCAGAAATATAAAATGAAAATCAATAAGTTAATAAAAAGCCCCAAAATGGGCAAAAGAAGTTAGCAAAGCAACTCATTCTTATACACAGAATTCAATAATCAAGAAAAGGTCACAGTGAGCATAGGTAATCAGACACGCAAAATATAAAGAAGAATGAGACATGATTGACAGAGAGGGGAGATTTATTATGGGATCGACCCTTTTAAAAATATTCATGGGACATTCTCAGATGGCCTCATATATTTAGCATTATGTATAAAAAACTTTAAAAATATACCTGTTGAATCAGCCATTGTTCTTCCATAAATGTATGTAAAGGAAGAGTCATGAAGGTCTTTGTGCAAACATGTTCACCCAAACCCACATGTACTCATATGTGTGTCTAATTGTGCAGTAGTGAAAGGTTGTGAGTAAATCACAAAGCAACTGAAGAATGAAACTCAAGGCTGTGAGTAACAGGAAGATGGATATTTATTGACATAGGAGGAGATACCAAAAACATTCTTGAAGAATATTTATCAAAATATCTACACTGGGTATGTTTTGGTTAAAACAGCAACAACAAAAACTCCTTCCTTACCCTCCCCTTCCTTCTCCTCTCTACCCTCTCACACTTTTTCCTCCACTAATCCATTTCTGTCTCTTTGATTATTATATTTTATTCTTGTACAAGGAATATGCATCATTTGTGTAATGAAAACAATCAAAATTTAATTTATAAATCTATTTTACATAACTGGTCCTTCCTGCTTGGTTTTGTTTTTGGTAACTATAGGCCTAGATAAATATATGAGTATGCAAAGATATAGATGAAGGCTTAGAACCAGCTGTAACTATAGCAAACAAAACTATCTGCTAAAATGCCAAAATATGACATTATGGGACCTACTGAGTAATATGTCACACATAGTTGTAACAGCTGCTTGCACATTGAGTTTCGTTGCTTGCTTAAACATCTACAGTGTTTTCATGACCTTTGCTTTTAATGACTGCATGATAATAAATTAAATAAATTCCCCAGTGCGAATGTGAACTGGTGCAGCCACTCTGGAAAACTGTGTGGAGGTTCCTCAAAGAGTTAAAATTAGATCTGCCCTGAGACCCAGCAATTGCACTGCTGGGGATTTACCCCAAAGATACAGATGCAGTGAAACACCTGCACCCCGATGTTTCTAGCAGCAATGTCCACAATAGCCAAACTGTGGAAGGAGCCTCGGTGTCCATCGACAGATGATGGATAGAGAAGATGTGGTCTATGTATACAATGGAATATTCCTCAGCCATTAGAAACGACAAATACCCACCATTTGCTTCGACGTGGATGGAACTGGAGGGTATGATGCTGAGTGAAGTAAGTCAATCAGAGAAGGACAAACATTATATGGTCTCATTCATTTGGGGAATATAAAAAATAGTGAAAGGGAATAAAAGGGGAAAGGAGAGAAAATGAGTAGGAAATATCAGAGAGGGTGATGGAACATGAGAGACTCCTAACTCTGGGAAGTGAACTAGGGGTGGTGGAAGGGGAGGTGGGCGGGGGGTGGGGGTGACTGGGTGACGGGCACTGAGGGGGGCACTTGACGGGTTGAGCACTGGGTGTTATGCTACATGTTGGCAAATCGAACTCCAATAAAAACATAAACAGAAAAAAAAATTCCCTAATGCATATATTCAGACACGATAATATTCACTTTTCTGATCCACTTAACATAACAAAGGTAAGTAAATAAGATTTTCTACTGTATATTAAATATTTCATGTCTTCTAATTTTTTTTGCTTATTTACATTTAACCCATAATGTAAATTGTTTTTATTTTGATATTGAAGATATAAACAAAACTTTTTCTCCATTTATTCCAATATCCCTCAACCTTTTTTTTTTTATTTTTATTTATTTATGATAGTCACAGAGAGAGAGAGAGAGAGAGGCAAAGACACAGGCAGAAGGAGAAGCAGGCTCCATGCACCGGGAGCCCGACATGGGACTCGATCCCAGGACTCCAGGATCACGCCCCTGGGCCAAAGGCAGGCACCAAACCGCTGTGCCACCCAGGGATCCCTCCCTTAACCTTTCTTTATGAAAATATCAGTTGTCCTCTAATGGATTAGTAAATATTACCTTTCCAAATTGTCAAAATCTTATATCACATGGTAAATCAAATTTTCCTAATGTTAACATTTTTATAATAACCTTAAATTTATAATTTGTTTTATACAAAATTAATGTATACTTAATCTATTTTCCTTAACTTTCCTATAAAATGTGTACGTTGAATTTTGGTTTTAGATATAAAGCCTTTGTTACATTGAGCAACTATCTTTTATTTTCTTTTCTGTAGATCTAAAATCAGGATATAAACTAAATGTTACCACTTCAGAAACAAAGTCTTTACAAATGTGATATATTTCTAACTGCCTTTATATTAACATTCTTGCATTACTAGTTTAAAAACTTTTAGCTATCATTATTACTGGTTTTATTATTATTTATTTAGCTATTACTATTTTAAAATATTGATGATTTCTGTTTATCATGAGATTAGATATTTCATCCTATAATTACTAAAGAAAGAAATCTGTAATTTTTTTGGAACCAGAAAGCTTTATGATTTTATTGCAGATAGTTATCAAATATGGGAAACCTGCCACCACTTTTTGTAAGGAAAGTTTCTTTCCTCAAAAAAAAAGGGGGGGGTCTCTGATTCCACAGATAAGGAACTTAGAAATAGCCAGTATGTTTCACCAATAAATAATAAAAAGCTGAACAAACTGAAATAATCAATAACTCTTCTTAGATCCATAAAAGAAATGAGGTCACAGGACAAACTGATGTCCCCGAGATTGGAGAGAGTAAAAGGTGAATACGGAGAATCACAAGTTAGCAAAGCAGACATTTATAAACTGAAATCTCAACAGGAACCAATGCTGCAGTAGGAAAACCTGAACTATAGTAGACTAATTGCTGGTAGCTTAGAATGGTTAAGTCTGAGAGCTAAAAACTTCATAGGGACCCAGTCATAGGGGCACCCCACACAGTTTTGAGAGTCTTACTTCCAAGAACTGATTCAGGTTCTCACAGTGAAGATCATGGGAAAATCCCCTTGTGCTTCTAGCAGTGTTCAGGGAAAAGGATCATTTTGAGATATGCCAGACCATTCTGTTGTTGTTGTTGTTGTTGTTGTTGTTGTTGTTGTTGTTGTTGTTGTTGTTCTTCTTCTTCTTCTTCTTCTTCTTCTTCAGATTTTATTTACTTACTTATTTATTTATTTATTTAGAAGGAGAGAGAGAGTGCAGAGTGGGAGGGAAGAGTTACAGAGGAAGAGGGAGAAGCAGACTCTGCACTGGACACAGGGCTCTATCCCAGGACCCTGGAATCATGACCTGAGCCAAACTAGCTTGACTGAGTGAGCCACCCAGTCACCCCACATTGTTTTTAACAAAGGCACTCTCAGGATGAACTATTCCACCTGCTGGGGTTTTATCAGAGCCTGGTTGACTGGGGGGGGGGGGGGGGGCAGGGAGAAATATCAACTCTAGCCAGCTTTAGCTTTCCACACAGGAGAAAGGAGAAAGGAAATAGGAAACAGTGAACTCTAGCCCCCTCTAGCCATTTTGTCGCATCTAAGGGGGGAGAAGAAATCTGAGAAATACATCTGAAGCTCACAGTCCAGAGGTATAGCTCACTATAAGAGTGAGAACTAAAGTAATAATAATAATAATAATTGGTAGTAATAATAAAAAAGCTATAGAAAACTTCCCTTTCCGCAACATCAGACTGAGAATTTTAAACAACTATGATTAATATGCTGTAGGCTTCAATGGATAAAGTAATAGGAATACCAGAAAAAGAAGAAAGAGAGAAAAGGACAAAAGAAATCTTTGAAACAATATGGACTGAAAATTTTCCATGAAATAATATCAGCCACTAAACCACAGACTGCAAATCTCAGAAAACACCAAACAGGATAAATGCTTTAAAAACTACACTTAGCCATATCATCTTCAAACTATGGAAAGTCAAAGATAAAAAATTCGAAAGAAACCGGAGGATTAAAACTACAGAGGAGCAAAGATGAGAATTGTAATTTCTGACTTTTCCTCAGAAATTATTGCAAGGAAGAAGAGAATAGAGAAATATTGAAAGTGTTAAGGGAAGGGAAGAAAAACCCACATATGTTTAAAAATTGAAGGAGAAAAAAAATTGAAGGAGAAATAAAGACTTTTTCAGAGAAACAAAAATTGAGAGAATTTGGGAGATGCTCAAGGGCTAATAAACTGCCTTGACTCCCTGCTTACACACACACACAAAAAATGAGATTTGTTGTCAATGGAAGTGCCTTGAAAGAAATATTAAAATAAGTTTGTTAGAGAGAATGAAAATGATACAGGTTAGAAACTCAAATCTATGGACGTGAGAGAAGGGGAAATAAATGAAGGTAAAATAAATTTTTTCTTATTCTTAATTGATCTAACAATAACAGTTTGTTCAAAATACTAATGTCAAGAATATATTTAATTATCTATGCTTATTTATATATCATATATGCTTCCTTGTAAATGAAATGAATAAAAGCAATTGCATGAGGAATAGGAATGAGGATTTAGGATTATTTGTCATTAGAAGGAACTTACATTACTCATGAAGCAGCAGTATAATGTTATTTGAAAGTGAATTTTGATCCATTTTAAGTATATATTGCAAACTCTAAGATACTCACTAAAAAAAGAAGAAAGAGTAGTATAACTGATATATTAAGAAACAAAAGAAAACGAAATCATATAAAATATTGAAAGCCTCAAAAGGCAGAAAAAAGAGTAGAAGATAAAAATAGAAAGAATAAGCAATGTTAAAAAATATAGCACCGTAACAAATATGGTACATATTATTCAAACTATATCAATTACCACTTTGAAAGCCAATGGTCTAATTGCACCAATCAAAAGACAGAGACTGTCAGAGAAGATCAAAAACCAAGACCTAACTCTAAGTTGTCTATAAAAAACTCACTGTAAATATAAAGACACGTATAGATTAAAGGTAGATAAATGGAGAAAGATACGCTACGTTAACACTAATCAAAAGAAAACACAAGTAACTATATTATTTTCAGGCACAACAGATTTCAAAACGAGGGAAATTATCAGAGACAAAGAGAGGCATAAGATGGCCAATTCTCCAAGAAGATACGTAGTCCTTCATGTGTAGGCATCTAACACGTGGCATCAAAATACATGAGGTAAAATCTGATATGACAGTAAAGAGAAATAGATGAATCCACGATTATAGTTGGAGACTTGTTTACCCTCTATCAGAAATGGACATATTCCCAGAAGTAGAAAATCAGAAAGCGTAGTTTAACTCCACAACTCCATCAACCAACTGTATATAATTGACATCTATAGATAATGTCATCCAACAAGAGCGGAATACACATTCTTTCACGCTTGCATGGGACATTCACCAAGATAGACCATATTCTGAGCTATGAACATTCCTTGACAAATTTAAAGGACAAAAAAAAAAAAAAATACCATCCTCCCAAACCTACTCATTCTCCAAATTATTGAATGTATACATATATGTTTTATTCAAGAAATCTCCAGAACATAGTTCTGCTTCCCATATTTTGGAACCCCTTATAGACTTTCCCTTCTTAGTGTCAGTGTGGTGAGAGAAAACCAGATCAGTCACATTTTGAAAGCCAACTGAAAAGAGTTTCCGGAAGGAAGATGTGTCCAACTGTGTCCATTGCTGACAAGTGAGACTTGATCTTTGGATTTGGCACTGGAGAAGACTCTCCCCGCCTGAGCCACAACAGTGGCTATGAAGACAAACTGGTTCAGAGAGTATGAGAGTATATTGGAAGCAAGTATATGCAACTCTTTCTAGAAGCTTTGCAAACAGCACAAAAGTAATGAGGCTGTGTATGCAGTGCCACTTAGGTGAATCTTTTCATATCAAATGGGGGATTCAATATCTATAACCATCTATTATCACAAGACAAGACTCTAGGATTTATCCCTGATTTCTCTTTTCCTCGTCATTCATTTGATCGACAAGACCTGTTGGCCCTCAAAATACGTCACCATTCTTAACTATCCCTTATGACTATGTGAGGAATCTGCATGACCTTAAGTCTGAGTGACAAATCCTGGAACATGTCACTGAGGGGAGGTGTACCTGAAGATCCCTCTGACTTCCCCAGCTGAAAGCAACCCCAATTTCTAGCACATCACAGGATGGTGGTTCCTGGTTCACTTACCACATCTGATTACTTTATCACTTTTTTTCTGGTTTATTTTTTTCACTGTTGATGGTTTGTTGTCTTATCTCGGGGGCGGGGCGGGCGGGAAACATTCCTATAAAAGCAAGAACATTTTCTATCTCATTAACAGTGTCCTTTGCATGCAGAGGAGTTACTAGGATATACAATGTGCTAAATAAATTTGGGGGGAGGAGGGTGACTACGCAAACATAAGCAATAAATAATATTAGAATGAGAATATCCTTTGGAGTAGCATTTAACTTAAAGATTTATTTGGGTAAAGTTGACTTCATTATAGAGTTTCTCTGTATTGGAAAATAGCTGATCTCCTCATTTTTAAAGATATTCTTATGTGGGGGCAGCTGAATGGCTCCGTCAGTTAAGCATCTGACTCATGATTTCGGCTCAGGTCATGAACTCAGGATTGTGAGAATGAGCTCTGCATCAGCTCTGCCTCAGAACAGGGTCTGCTTGAGATTCCCTGCCTCTCCTTCTTCTTCTCTCCCTGCTTGCTCTTTCTCTCTCTTTCAAATAAATAAAATCTTGAACAAATTCCTTAAAAATATATTCTTATGTGTCCTTCATATATATGAAAACATTTATGGCCAATTTTAAATTATTCCTAGTTACTTTATAATTTTATTTTATTACTGAGCATTTTAATCTGTCACTTACTGGTGATAATGTATTTATATTAATAGAAATACATCTTATTGTGTGTTGATGTATTATCTACCCCAGATGATAAAACTTTATGAGTCTTTTAAAAAAAGATTTTATTTCCTTATTTGAGAGAGATTGAGAGTGGTGAGAGAGAGAGTACAAGCCCATTTTGGGGCAGAGGGAGAAGCAGACTCCCCACTGGGCAAAGAGCCTGATGCAGGTTGATCCTGGGACTCCGGGATCATGACAAGAGCCAAAGGCAGACGCTTAATCTGCTGAGCCACCCAAGCACTCCCTTGATGAGTCTTAATATACTTTTGCTTATGTTCTTTTAAGTTTTTCTTTGTCAAAAGTTATACTATTTTGTAAATAGTTACCATATTCTTCCTTCATTATCCTTAACTTACAATATTTTTAAAAAAAACTGGTCTTTTTACATTGCCTAAAACTAAGAATGATCCATGTATTTTTATAAAGTTAGTTGACTACATAAATGACATGAGATGGATGAGATTTAAAACTCCTTAATGATATAATAATGGCTTAAAAGGGAATCTAGTATGACCCTGCAAGCCTCAATCCTCAATTCACTGTTAGCTTGCTCTAGCTTCCCCTGTGTCTATAAGTAAATATAGCTGAGATAGATTCTTTGTTTATCTGATTAGATTAGCTAATAATTTTGATCTACCAGTTGGTTGCCACATGATGACATATAACTGTAAGTGTATATTTATTTACTTTTTTACATTTACTTGACTACTTTTGGTCAGATGTTGCTTTATTTGATATTAAGTCTAATATTAAACACACTAATCCAATGCATATAGAAGACTGGTTTGTATACTCCTTGGGGTATAAAGGTGCATGGTTGCTCTATGCGAAGAAAAGAAGAAATTCTAGAATATTAAAAAGAAGAGGCTTTATATTACATGTAGAAGGCATAATGAACGATGCTAATAAAGTGTGAACCTAATGGATCTTCAGTAATGTACAGATAAAAATCTTTCTGAATTAACTCAGCAAATTGATGTTGTTAATGTGGCTAAAAATTCTTTCTCTTAGAATAGTAAATAGTCCCTATAAAATCTTTATATTTAACTTACTTGTGAAAATTATTTATCCGTAAATTGCATGAATAGCACTCTTGCCTTTCAAATTATCTCAAATTCTGTATTAATGGACTCTAAATTAATAAGGCTTTTCTGTATTTCAGCTATTCCATAATTAAACTAGCGATTTTTATCAGCTTAGAATTAAAGTCTTTCAATCTTGAAAGAACTAAAAATAGCAAACATTAATACAATTTAGCTATATTAGGGCATCATTTTCCTGAATTTTAAGGAACCATGATAGAAACTGATCTAAAAAGGTATACATCTTTCTGTTATATGTGTAAAACTTTCCATTTTAAGTTTTTTCTCAGTAGGAAAATATTTTCAAATGAATGTACAAGGTAATGAATTAAAAGTAATACTTAAAAGCATTTTTTTAGACTTAACCTTGCCTATGCTATATAAATATAAACACTGGTAATATAAAGTGGTATGGAGTAGCAATGATATATCACCATACAAGAAGAAAATAACACCTTTAGGAATGAACTTATGAATTAATAAGAAGTTTTTTTAATAAATTATTTCAGATTTGAATATGTATATAATTTTATAAGTATTTATTACTAATCATAATCTTATAATAAAATAGATACTTTTAAGCATTTGTTTTGCCCATATATGTCTTGATTGTTTGTTTATGAAAGTGTGTTTCTGAATAGCTGGTTTCAGACAATTTGACTGGATTTATATCAGCAAGGTGAAAGGAATGCAAGCAATGCTTCTCAACATATGAATAGGTAGGGTATGTGTATACACATTCACAGTTGGATTTTCCCAATTAGGCAAATAAAAAGTTTTAAAATTTGGATGAAAAAGGAATTTTTCTCAGACTATTCAAACCAGGACAAAAATTTTTAACCTGATATCCATGAATATGCTTTATACTCTGAATCCCTGAAGTCATATTTATATTTTGGGTTATAAGCATCTCTTTTAGGGGGTTTGTTTGTTTGTTTGTTGGGGTTTTGTTTCTTTCTTTCTTTCTTTCTTTCTTTCTTTCTTTCTTTTTACTTATTTATTTTTTTAGAAAGAGATTCAGAGCTTTCATGAGAATCTGAATGGCATCCATGACAAGGAAGTGAAAGCACTCCTTAGCTAGAGGAATGTAATAATATGTACCTGAGGAACAACCTAATGACCTCTGAGGAAGTCTACTTTTACACTTCTGGGCAGATATGTGGAAGTTTTATTGAAACAGAAATGAGAGACATCTCTACTCCTCAAACTCTACATTCTTTTAAAAATTAATACTCAAGAGTGTTTTTGCTTATTTAATCTGTATTCTTGGCAGATCTCAAAAACTCCCAATAGAGAAAATTAAATCATTTTTATTTACTGACAAATTTAACTATGGAGATGATGTGTACCCCTCATTACAGAAATGTCCGAAATGAAAATTCTCTATTCTAAAGCTGTGCATATTTTAAATGTCTTAATAAAACATTTTAAAATAATCACATTTTTACTTTCAGATTACTCTTGCTTTAAAGATGACGGTGAAAAGTTTAATTCAAAATGAAACGGACGAGGATCTGCTATCAATATTATCTGAACAGGGAATTGGAACTGGCCTCTCCAAAAGAACAACTGGACAAGCTAAAGAAAATAATTAAACATATGTAAAGCAGGTAGAACTAAATAGATGGTGTGGTATTATGTAGTTGAAATCCAAGAAGAAGAATATCTAGAGAAATAAAATTTTCTCTTTGTGTTTTCATAAGGGAATCTGTTCATCATAGTGTAGGGTCTCATATACAAAGTAAGAAAATGAGCAGTGTGTTCCAAAGACTCATGGGGCTAGGAAGAAAAACCATTAAGATTTAGAGCCCATTAAGAAAGGAGAGCTGTTTATTTTTGAGGGTAGCACCGTAGGAGAGCAGTTTTCAAAGTGTGGCCCATGGATCCTAGATAATTACTCCTCATCTAAGTTCCAGAAGGAAGCACAGAGGAACAAATGAAAAAAAAGATCTAATACACAAAATACATATAAATTGGAATCTTGGAGTCAGAGGAGTAAGTTGGAGCAGAGGCAATATTTGAAAAGACAGCAAAGGATATCATACCACATATTTAACAACATACAAGATAAATTTGTATAAAGCACATCTAATGCTGAAAAACAAAGTCAAAAGAAAACTCTGAAAGTAATCAGAGAAAAAGACATATTACTTACTTCAAAAATACAAAAGAGCAACTAAGACTGACAATGTAACGACTAACTAGTCAAGGGAGGAAATATAGAGTGATAGGAAAAAACCTTACAAATGAAGACAAAAAAGGAAAGATAGATCAGATGATATAAATAGCAAACCAATAATAAGAGGGTAAATTGGAACAAATTATGAGTAAATATACTGACTATAAATGATTTCCATACTCAAAAGCTAAAGATTTGTCATATGGAAAATAAAAATTTCAGAAAGCAAAGTTTTACTTTATAGAACACGCCTAAATAAAAGAATAGAGAAATTAAAAAAGATAAAAGAAGAGAAATCAAAAGGCCTTTAAGGAAAATAAAATGATAACAGTAGATGGGAAAAGGAGCAAGAGAACATCATAATGATAACATTTTAATTTAGGAGAGTCTAGACTGGGACAAGGTGAAGTAAGTGAGGCACCTGGCACATCATTTAAAGGACTCACTCTCAGTTACCAGTTCTGCACTTGTATGACTCTGAGCATGAGAACATCCCTAAAATGATGTACCCTAAGCACCTCAGTTGATTCATCCTGGTTCTGGCTCTGTCAGAAAACAAATCAGTTCTTAATGCCTATGCATCTATTAACTTAGCCTTAAAATAATAAAGCAAAACTTGATAGAATTTAAGGAGAAAATAACATATCTATATTCATAGTTGGAAATAATGAGTCTTTTATAATCAAGAGAATAAGCAATAGTCGTTAACAATAAAATAAAATATTTGAAAATTATGATCAACAAGCTTAACCTAACTGGTGTGTATAGGACCTACCTATGTATATAGAAACTACACTAATTTATACATATTTATTTGAATATGTACACAGCATTTAAATAATCACCATATGCCAAGCCATAAAACAATTGTCAACAACTTTAAAGAATTTAAAACATGCAAAGCATGTTCCATGACTGAAGTACAGTTAATCTAAGAGTCAATATCTAAATGTTTACTAAAAATCCTTACATGTTTGGGAATAAAGAACTGTATTTCAAATAACACATGAATAAAATAAGAAATCAAAAGGGAAATTAGAAATTATGATCTCAGTGATAATAAAAATAGTTCATGAGATGCCTGGGTGGCTCAGCAGTTGAGCATCTGCCTTCAGCTCAGGTTGCGATCCCAGAGTTCTGGGATTGAGTCCCACATCAGGCTCCGCAGAGGGAGCCTGCTTCTCCCTCTGCCTATGTCTCTGCCTCTCTCTCTATGTCTCTCATGAATAAATAAATAAAATATTTTTTAAATAATAAAATAAAAATAAAAATAGTTCATATTTAAACATGTGGGATGCAACTAAAACAGTAGATGAAAATTTTCAACCACATTGCAAGTGTCAAAAGTGTATTAGAAATTATTGTAGTGCTCACTTCGGCAGCACATATACTAAAATTGGAACAATACAGAGATTAGCATATCCCCTGTGCAAGCATGCAAATTCGTGAAGGATACCATATTTTTTAAGACATAGTGAAAGGGATTATATGGGAAAGGAGGGAAAATGAGTGGAAAAATTAGAGAGGGTGACAAAACATGAGAGACTCCTAGCTCTGGGAAAGGAACAAAGAATTGTGGAAGGGGAGGTGGGCGGGGGGATAGGGTGACTGGGCGACGGGCACTGAGGGGGGCACTTGAAGGGATGAGCACTGGGTGTTATACTATATGTTGGCAAATTGAACTTCAGTAAATAAATAAGTATATTTATATATAAATATAAATATTATAAATAAATATTAAATATTTATTTATAATAAATATTATGTATATAAAGAAATTACTGTATAATTGTTTTGAGGAATCTACCCTAAGGAAATAAATAACCAAAGATTCAGGTAATAGGGGCACCTGGGTGGATCACTGGCTCACTCTGTTAAGTGTCTCTTTCGTCTCAGATCATAATCTCAGGGTCCTGGGATTCAGCCCTGCATCAGAGTCCTTACTCAGCGAGGAATCTGTTTCCCCCATTCTCTCTGCCCCTCCCTCCCACCCCATCTCCAACCCATGCATGCATACTCTCTCTCTCTCAAATAAATAAATAAAATCTTAAAAATATGTATTTTATAAAAGATTCAGGCAATATTTTAATAATAGTTCTCCAAGGTAGGGGAATAGTTAAAATATTATACTAAATCCATGGTTTTCAATACTACACAATCATAAAAATGTTATTTTTTTCTCATATTGGAATGTATGCATGATATAAAATTAATCAGAAGAACAGACAACAAAGTTGTGTAAATTAGTATAATCTCAACTATCTTGTGTATGTCATCAAATGTTAATCATGTTTCCTCTGAGATGTCTGAATTAAAGTTAGGGGTTTTACAAAGGAATAAATAAGCAAACAAAAAGCAGAATCAGACAGATAAATACAGAGAACAAACTGATGGATGCCAGAGTGGGAGTTGAGGTGGGGAATGAGCAAAATGGGTAAAGGAATAGTGGGAGATAGAGGCTTCCAGTTATGGAATGAGTTAGCCATGAGCATAAAAGGGGGAGCATAGGAAATATAGGTATTATAATAAGGTTGGATGGTGACGGATGGCAGCTACCCTTGCAGTGAGCATATTATAACTTATAGAGAAGCTGTATCTTCTGCTGTACACCTGAAACTAATGTAGCATTGTTTGTTAACTATGCTCAAGTAATTTTTTTAATTAAGGGTTTATTATTTTTAATTTTTGACTACCCTTTTGCCTTTTGCTAGTTTTTTAAAATAGAATTTTTAATCAGAAAAACAAAAAGTTACTTCTAAATACTTGTGTTTTTGCAATGTTATCTAGTAGAAGATCCCATATTACAAGTCAGCTTTGGTGCCTTAATGAGTAATGTGCCTGGAACAACAGCAGTTGTCATGTAGGGCTGGTGTCATCTGGGGGATCCACAGGGCTCAGGCCCCTTTTGTATGCACTCGAATTGTCTAGCTTTAAAATGTCAGAACTGGAAGCAAAACTATGGAGATAAGCAGTCTGTAATAGGAGGCCCTCTCCCCCAACTTAACTTTCCAGGAGAGATCTGAAAAGTCTGCATCCTGTGGACCCCAGAAGGCTTTGTTCCTCTCAGGCATCCACTATCATTCCTGGGTCTTCCTTTCTCTGGGACAGAAGAATTGAACAAACATCACTCAAGGTTTCTTTTCCACCCCTAACACACTGCTTTGGGTTTTCCCAATGACCAGCCAGCTTTCAGGATTTGGAAGCCTGACTACTAAATTTATAGCAAAATGCTGGACTTTGCTCATCTGTGGCTCTAGGAATTGACCTTTACTGGACCACTTCTTTTTAAGATAGATTGATTGATTGGTTGGTTGGTTTTCGAGAGAAAGTGTGTATGTAGAGGGAAAGAGAGAGAATCCTTGAGCAGATTCCCTGCTGAGCAGAGTCCAATGCACGACTTCATCCTAGGACCCTGAGACCATGACCTGAGTGGAAACGAAAAGTCAGATGCATAACTGACTGAGCCACCTGGGTGTCTTTCACTTGACCATTCTTTATTAAACATCGACTGGCACAGGTTTGGGCAATGGTAAACAAAAAGACTGCCCCGCGGAGCCTACAATCTAGTGGGAAAGACAGAAAATTGGCAACATGCATAAAAGTAGGTAGATTATACAAATGTCATAGGAGATAAGAGATATGGGGGAAATTCCTGTAGAAGGGATGGGGTGAGCCCGTGGGAGGAGGACATGAAATAAAAACCATTCAGATGGGACTATTAGGACAGAACTTTGTTAGAAGATGATCAGAACCATTTGACTTTTCAAAGCCCTGAAATTCTTAAGTGCCTTCCCTGATATAAAGGACTTCTAGGAGGATACAAGGGCTTATACACATCAAAGACCCCAAAACTTGAAATCCCAGATTTGTTTAAACTGTTATTTCTGGGTTTTGGTGTACATACTAGTGCCTGGCAAATAAACTCTCTTTATGGTTTCTATTCTTTGCATGTCCTTTGAAACAGGTGAATAATTATACCCAGAAATATTTCACTTTAGTCAAACAAGCCAGCTTCTTTATTTGCCATCTTTTGACAACTTTGCATTGCCATTTGTCAGAGGTTCATGCAAACAAATTTCATCCAACACACGGTACCAGAAGCCCATAAGTACTTCATGCATTCACGAATCTTCACAAAATAAAACTTCTGGATCTGGAAATAAATTTAGGTGAATGGAAAATTACTTATCAGAAAATCTAGTGCACATTTTACTCCATCAGCTAAATTGTTCCAAAACTTAACAAAAACAAAATCGTATCAGCTTTTAGCATCTCTAATACATTCCTTTATTGCAGACAGCTTTTTGAATCACATTAAAACCACAGGATTGGAGTTGCCATGAGTTGCATTTTATCAGCACAAATAAGGGTGCTTTTTTTTGCCATACAAATTAGAGCGATTATTTCAACTCAAGCTGTGATAGTTCTGGGGAGAATGATTGCACATATATTATTCAAAAAAAAAAGGAAAAAGAAAAGAAAGAAAAAAGAAAAGATCACAGTAGGATTCTGCAATGCAAGTGCTTAGTTTTGTTTGTGTGTATGCTTTTTTTTTTAATCTAGCTACTTAGTAGTAATTTATTGCCCTATTACTTCCACACTTTGCTGAATTCAAAAAGTCTATACTTGTCATGTTTACAACTAAAGATACTCATAATCCTTTTTCTGTACTGAAACTTTAAAAATGCCACAAACCAAGCTAGACGTCATTTAAAAGCTGCTGATTACAAATTTAGAAGACTAAATGAAAAAGAAAGAACTGTTTTCTAAATTTCCATGTAGTCTGGCATCATACATTTAATAAATTCTTCAGCTGGTGCTTGTCAAAAGTGTATAGCTTTGTGCTCTGTGCTAAGGAGTGTCCAAAAGAAACAGATGCAGAGCTTCTCATAAAATGCCTTTCCTCAACCAGCTCCCCGTGAATATTTCGCAAGACCAGATTAAAGGGAAGTTCAGGAATACCTGCACCCTGCATTGAAATATTTGAGTGTAGAACAGATTATATAAAACTACATCCCTTCTTACTTTTATGTATAAAAATAAATTTCAGTGTTTTATAAACCTCAATAACTAGAAATAATTTGGCTTTCAAAATGTTGAAATTTACCTTATTTATATTAAATTTAAAATTCAAATTAATCTTGAAATAAAAATTCTAACCACTCCAAAGCTATTTATACTTTTGCTTCAGAATTTGTCACAAAACTGAGGCGAATCAAGCCCAGAATATGAAGAAATTAGTGCAAAGACTTTGGTGAGGTCAACAGGGGCTGCTTGGTGGCACAGGTAAAGCAAAGGGCTAGGTAAGGAAAAATAAGATGGCAGCCTATAAGGGAAAGGACTCTACTCATCTTCTTTTGGTTTCAATCAGCAGCAGAAGAATGGAGATGTTGGGCAAAGCTGAAAGAGAATTCTCAATTCTTCCCAAACCAGTGCTTCTGGGGGCACTGCTGGAGGTTTACTTAAGAAGAAATAAACCCACAGCTTTATATATCAGGTGGGTAAAATAGGAAAAACACATTCTAATTGCTTGTGAAATTAATAGAATTTATATATAAAAGGCATTCTGAAATAATTAATTTATTCAGACTATCCATTCATCGTTTGATATGTATGGATAGTCCCTAGTTGGTGCCAATTGACTACAGCTTGGTGGAAGATCAGTTATGTATTAATGGTGCGATTAGAAAGGGAACATATCACCAATCAACGTCCCTTGAATATTTTCTGTAGGAATTAGTAAAAACTTCATTAATGAATTTCCCCAAGTGTGATTCTATTAAAATCCAGAGTCATTTCTCCAGAGGCTTATGGTTTTTCACTTGGAGTTTTAAAAACCACACTATATGCTGCAGCCATGTGGAAGGATTCCTTGAGCTTGTTAAAACTATAAATCAACTATAGACACTAATTAAAAAAAAAGAGGTCTCTTTCAAACTCCTATGAGATTTTCTTACACTTGAGAAGTATATCACGGGTATAAATGCTAGATATTTTACTTCTCCCTCTCCTATTCCAGTTTGCTTCCTTTGATTTGGTTTCATCTAAAGGGGCAGAAAGATATATCAAAATCATTATTAAAAAGATGTTGACATCCTCTAGATGATAAACTAAACTTAGCTTTAAAGGTAAGTAAGACATTTGAATTTAGACTTTTCTATTTAAGTATCAGAGGATATCTCAAATCAAGGAAAAGTAGCGAGCATCTACATTGTTTCACCTGAGGCATAACTAAATGGAAGGTGCCCTTCAATCAGAGCCATAAATTATATCCTGAGTATCAGAAGAAAATTGCAATATGAATATACATAAATCATTAAAAATACAATCTGTCTTTGCAAGCTATGTATGAAATGAAATGAGATAAACTATATGGCCATATTTCAAGACAAGAAGGAAGCCCAGAATAATTTCTGCTGGATGGACAATAGTGATGTTATTATGATAAAAATTTGCCCAAACTATCATTAGTGTCTACAACAGAGAAAAGATAGCAATTATTATTATTAGATTAAGTAACAAATAAAAATAACTGAATGTGTAGTAGAGAAAGAGTAGATGAAATATCAGGAAATGTATTTTAATTATAAGGCTGGTTAAGTAATGAAACAGTTGGCAAGGGAGGTTTACTTTCATCATGGTCAAAATTGGCTTCAGCTCCAGTAAGACATTCTTTCAGAAAGCTTTTTTTAATGACATTGTTTACCAATTTGCTGATTTTCCTATACCAAACAGCTTCTGAGGGCTCCTCATACTACCACAGAAGATATAATCTAATTAAATATGATATGATCTTAAAATTAGGTAATCTCAAGGTTTTTTCAACTTCAAGTGTTTGCCATAGGTCTAAAAACTAAGAGTTTAATGAGGAAAAAAATAACTATTTAAAATATACTTTTGGATTTTGACAATAGAGAACACACTGATGGTTCCCAGAAGGGAGGTGAGTGGGGATGATGGGGGAAATAGGTGATGGGGATGAAGGAGTGCACCTGTTGTGAAGAACACCGGGTCTTATATGGAGGTGTTGAATTACTATATTGTACACCTGAGACCAATATTACACTGTATGTTAACTAATCAGAATTCAAATAAAAGCTTTAAAAAATAATAAAGACTTTTGGTATAGAGAAAACTTAATACATATGTAAGATATTATAGCAGAAGGTATAGAAGTCCATTTCTATTAACCAAGAGATAAATATGTAATGACAAATTGCCTACATAAGGGGAATTAAGAGATGTGCTCAATTTAATTCATTGCTGAAATAAAATATTTCTTATGTGCAGAATAGCCTTACATAGAAAAATATATTTATTCATTGGGTAAATATAGAAAAGAAAATAATTACTACTGAAGCAAAGAATGACTTAAGCCTAACCCTGTATTCACTGGGTCATTCCCCATACAGCTTTCAAAGATTTTTGCCTCTGTTCCAATTTTCTTCTATCATTTCAAATTATAATTTTATAAAAAAAGAGAGTATTGCTTAGTGGTTAGCATAATGTGATGCAATAATTGACAGAGGATTTTGAAGCCTTGAGATGAAAAAGAAATATAGGCACAATCTTTTTAGTAATAAGTGTTATTACATAGATTGGGCTCACACTTGTTTTAAGTTTCAGGACACTAATAAAGGATATATGACCTATATTACTGAAAGCTGCGTAGGTACTTTGCTAATTGCTAAAAATAAAAGGCTAAGATAGACACAGTGTCTATCTTTATCAAGTGGAGGATGAGAGCAATAATTGACCGATTACAATTAGAACCAATGCCTCAAAAGAGAAAAAACTAAAGGTCTGATGTTTGAACAATAATGGAAGGCTTTCCCCAGAAAATCAAAAGGCAAATGAGTAAGCCAGGAAAAATAATGAGGAGAAAATATTCTAGCCAGGGAAAACTGCGTGTGCAAAGGCCCTGAGTTGAGAGGTCTTATCACATGAGAAGAAAAGACAGATAGTCGGTGTGGTTGGCACGTAAAAATTCACAAAGGAAGTAAAGGCAGATGAGATTGAAGAGCCATGCTGGACCCAGGTCCTGCAAGCTTTTAAGGCTCCATTTAGAATTTTTCAGTTTATCCTAGATCAGTGCAAAATGATTCAAGTGTGAGACAGGAAAGTGATACTAGGATTTCATATGTTAGCTCACTGAATTATTGACCACCAAAGCCAGTGGAATGGACTAGAGGTCTGATTTCCAGGGACAAGAGAAATCAGACAAATCCAGACTGAATTATATAAGCTAATGTTTGGGATGACTTAATCCCACAAATAAGATATGGTTACAAGAATATTTATTTATGTTGCTGATAATCAAATTGAATTTGTGACAAACATAGGGATCCTGGGCCTTATTCACTGTGAATCAAGACCCAGGTCAATGACAGGGAATGTGAAAAACATGATTTACCAAGTCCAGGGGATAAGGGTTCGCATAGGACAGACTAGAATCAAAGGCTCTGCAAGCATATACTTACTCCTTGCCTTTTTAACTTCTAGATGCTACCTACATCATTTGGCTCACGGCCTCTTTCTCACTGTCTCCCACCTCTGCTTCTTACCCTGGTACCCTGGTAAGAGCCCATATGACTACAATGGGCCCACCCAGACAATTCAGAATAATTTCCCTTGTTTCAAGATTCTTCACTTGGTTGCATCTGCAAATTCTCTTTTGTCATGCGGTGAAAATGAAAAAATAAATAAATATTTCATCTTTGCTCCCAATTCTTGACACGTACTTGGAATCTTTAGAGTTATAAGAGTTATGGGGTTATAAGATTGTGGTTTTATGCTAATGAGATGACTGGTAGCCTGAGGCCCCTAGAGAGCTTCAGAATAGGGGCTGGTCCCAGGAAAAATGAAGCATGTGTATTAGAGTTCTCCAGAAACACAGAATGTGTTTCACACACACACACACACACACACACACATATGCCACTGACTTATAAATGTTTTCACTTTATGATGGTGCAAAAGTAATAGACCTTATATAGAAACTGTACTTCAAATTTTGAAATTTGATTTTTCCCAGGCGAGTAATATGTGGTACAATACTCTCATGATGTTAGGCAGCAGCAGCAAGCCACAGCTTCCAGTTAGCCAAGCAATCACAAAGGTAAACAACCAATATACTGATAGCCATTTAGTTTTTCACTTTCAGTGCAGTGCTCAATAAATTATATGAGATATCCAACACTGTCTTATAAAATAGGCTTTGTATTAGATGATTTTTGCCCAACTGTAGGCTCATGTAAGTGTTCTGAGCACATTTATAGTAGGCTAGATTAAACGATAATGTTTAGTAGTTTAAGTGTATTAAATGCATTTTTGACTTACTATATTTTCAATTTAAGATGAGTTATTGGGACATAACTCCATAGCAAGTTGAGGAAGATCTGTATATAAAGGAAGATTTATTATAGGAATTGGCTCACACAGTTACAAAGGCTGAGAAGCCCCACAGTTTGCCATCTGCAGGCTAGAGAACCAGAAAAGTTGGAGGTACAATTTAGTTTCAGTACGAAGGCCTGGGAACCAGGATCTTCAATGTCCCAGGTCAGGAAAAGATGGACATTCTAGATGGAGAAAGACAGAATTCACCCCTTCTTGACCTTTGTCTTCTATTTTGGCCCTCGTGGATCAGAAGATGCCCACTCATATTGCTAGCAATAGGTCTGTACTCTACTGCATGAAATGCTTATCTCTTCCAGAAACACCCAAAAATAATGCTTTACCAGCTATCTTGGTATCCTCTAGATCAATAAAGTTGACACATAAAATGAACCATCATAGCAGCTTAGAGGGTTAAAACTCATCCCCATTCCTAAATTTCAAGGAGAAATGAGGGACTGGAAATCGGGTTAATCACTAATGGCCAATAATTTAATCAATCATGCCTGTATAATAGAATCTCCATAAAAACCCCAAACAACAGGGTTCAGATTGCTTCCAAGTTGATGAATACCTTGAGGTCCTGAGAGGGTGGCATGCCCAAAGAAAGCCTAGAAAGTCTATGCTTCTTCCACTATACATCTTTCATTGATGTATACAATTCAGGCTCTTCCTGAATTTTAGCTTTTATAATAAACTGATAAACATGAGTGAAGAGAGTTCTTGAGTTCTGTGAGCCATTCTAACAAATGATCAAATCTGAAGAAAAGAGAGAACCTCTGACATTGTAGCAAGGTCAGACAAAAGTGCACCATCTAATACTCAAGACTGGTGTCCTGAAGTGACAGTAATCTTGTGAGACTAAGCCCTTAAACTTGTGGGATCTGACATTAAGTCCAGGTATTTAGTGCCAGAATTGAATTGAATCATAGGACACCTGGTTGGTGTTTTGAGAGTTTGAGAATTGGTTATTGGTGTGGGAAAACAAAAACAAAACAAAACAATCCCATGCATTTGGTGTCAGAAGTGTTGGGAGTAGAAACAATTTACTTGTAAAGTCAAATATTCACAGGTTCACCAATTAGAAAATAAACATCTTTGGGAGCCCGTTATTCTGCTACCACAATCCTCCTTTTGATGCTTCCAAATTTATGTCCATCCCACATGCAAAATACATACATCCCATTCCAATATTCCCAAACATTTCAACCCATGATAGCATCACCACCCTTCCAAGTATCATCTAGATTGCAACAGCTCAAAAATCCCAATCTCATCATGTAAATTGTTTAAATCAATGATGGGTGAGACTCTGGGTAAAAATCCTTCCTGAGACACATTCCTTGCCATCTTGGACCTTGTGTAACTCTAGAAATAAGTCATATGTTCCCCAAATAAAAGTCTGAGATATGGAATGCCTGGATGGCTCAGTGGTTGAGCGTCTGCCTTCAGGTCAGGACGTGATCCCAGGATCCAGGATTGAGTCAAAATCAATGAGCTAAATGTCAAAGCTCATTGTATACAACTTCTGCTTTCTACATCGCTATAGAATACTATTCAACTAAGCTTTTTGCCCCTATATACCAAGAATCATCTTTCTCTAGTTTTTTTTTTCTTTCTCTAGTTTCCAATACCAAATTTCTCATTGCATTCTGAGGTCTCAACAACAGCACCTTGAATGTCCATATTTCTTCCAATAATCTATTCATGATCATTTAAATTTTCTTAATATAGGTTTTCTCTACAATGCTCCTTCCCTCTGAGTCTTCATTACCAGAGGAGTCGACTTGTTTCTACTTATAGCCTATTAAAGGTAATCTAGGCTATTTCTATCATACTCCACAAAATTCTTCCATCCTTACCCATTACCCTACTCCAAAGCTGCTTCCACATTTTTAGATATTTATTAAATCAGTACCCCATATCTGGTACCAAAATGTGTGTTAATTTCCTATCACTGCTAAGTAAATTATTGCAAATTTAGTCACTTAAAATGATACAAATATTTTTATCTTGAAGTTCTGGAGGCCACAAATTTAAAATCAGTTTCAGTGGACTAAAAAATCAAGGGGCAGCAAGGACTGTGTTCCTTTTGGGGGCCCTAGAGGAGGATGTGTTGCTTTGCCTTGTTCAGCTTCTAGAGACTGCCTGTGTTCCTAGAATTGTGGTCCTCTCCTTTTATTGTCATCTCCTTCTTTGATTATCATTGCCTTGACTCCTTCTTTCACTTTAAAGGTTTTTGTGACTGTGTCAGATAATATAGATAATACAGAATACCAGATAATACAGAATAATTTCCCCATGTCAAGATCACATCAACAAAATAATCTTTGCCAACAAGGTAATATAGTCACAGGCTCTGGAGATTGGGACATGAACATCTTTGGGAATCATTATTTTGCCTAACACAATGGCATAGGCAAATTTCTGGGAAGAATAAAAATACTGTCCTAAGCATACAAACCTCCCTTCCCAGAAACCAACTGAAATTTGAAACACCTTCAGCAATAGCAAAAATCAGGAATGTTTATCAATTGTACTTTCTTTTAAATAGGATAGAAAAGAGTAAATTGAATAAGGATTCACAGAGCCCTCTCAGACTTCATCAGATTTCATCTTCTTGATGAAGCACCAATTTATTTTAAGGCATCAGTAGAAAGATCTAGGCAGAAGACCCCAAGATAGCCCTAATTAGATGAGCAAAGATGGCGAGGAAAGGCTACCTCAGGAGAAGAAGGAATTAGTTCACTGGGAATCTCACTTGTGCTGTAGGTCAATGTGTAGGAAGTTGTGCTAAGCTGCCTCGGGGAAACAGTGATGCCAAACTGAAAGCTTCTCCCTAATTTATAATCAACCTAATGCACTGAAATTCTTTTTTCTGCTATTCCTTCATCTATTCATTCATATACTCATTCAACAGATATTTGTTAGTTAGATGTTCGTGAGTACCCCCACCTCTAACACAGTTTCCTGGATACATCAGTGAATAAAACAAAGTCTCTCCTCATAAAACCCACATTCAGTTAGGAAGCAAAGATAATAGAAAACGAGTAAATGAAAATGGTATCAAGTAGCACTAAGTTTTATAAAAGAAAATAATGCAAAATGAGATAAGAAGGAAGGGAAGAAGGGAATTAGAGAGATTTGAGCAAGAATATTTGGGCAGAGGCCTGTAGGAGAGAAAAGGAGCTATCTGAATGGATGGTTAGGGGTTAGGCAGAGAGAAGAGCAGAATCAAAGCATCTCCACATGACATGTTCTAAAGACAGTGAGGAGCCAGTATAGTTGAAGAGGGGAAAGCAGGGGACATTTAGAAAGTAATAAGATTAGAAAGGTGGTCTAGGGGCTGAACATGTAGGTCAAGCCTCTGGATTTTATTCTAAAGCTATTGGAACAAGGGAGAGCAGAGATTCAATTTACATTTTAAAAGGTAGGCAGCGGCTTACCAGCTACCAGGGAGGCATAAGAGCCAGTAAAAGTAACACAGATAGTAGTTTGTTGTTGCAGTAAGTAAGTAGGGCAGCTTTAATTAGAACTCCGCTCGTCCACTGTAATATGGAAAGAGAAAAGAAGAGCATGATAGTGGACTGCTGGAAAGAGGGTGGTATTGTTCTTTCACTCTGTCTACCACTTGGAGAACTCCGTCAGCTTCCTGAACAGACCCAGTGGCCTCAGTGATCAAACTTGTAGAGAATTGAGCTTCTCCATGCCAGTGGTCCTCTATAAGGTGGACAGGCTCTCCCCCAAAAGAGAGACAGAGATTCACACTAAAATGAAAGCAGAGTATATAATATGAGAGACAATACTAGTGGATGCCAGGTCCCAAAAGATGGCTCAATAAAGAAAGCTAGTCAAGGTCAAGGTGACCACAGGAAATTCAGTTAAAAAAAAAAAAAAAAGACACCCAGGACCAAGAATCCCTTGTAGGAGAGATCTTGATCTACACTTGATCCCCACTGTCCTGGGGCAGCTGGATAAACAAACTAGTAAGAGTAACTTAGCCCCCTTAATAATCATCCCGAAAACTATGGAGAGTACTCCGACAAAGTCCAGATATACCTCTATTTATTTGGGATAAATTTATAAGCAGACATAGATCTCTTCTTTCCCATATATGAATTTTAAAAGGGGGGGAAGGCACATTAGGGCCTTGATTTAATTTGCATCAGATAAGAAAAAACAACACTAACACTTGGGTTCTATTTGAAATAAAGGTGAATTTAAGACAGCAGCAAGGTGGAATCTCCTAACCCTCTGAGAACATGTCAGTAGCTATGCCATATCTTCCCAGAAAACACCTACAAAAAGGTTCAATTTACATTTCAGGGCAATTTATTCTTATATGTAGACAATGACCACTGTGATATTCATATAATAAAGCAATAGCCCCTTATTTGAAAATATCATGATAGCACTATCAAACCTTGCAAAATTTTGCTACAGCTACCTCAAAATGTGAAACATCTAAAACTCAATGACTAAATAGGAAAGAACTAAATAAATTAATACAGTGTCAACAATGACTGAAAAATAACAACTGCAAAATGTGAGATCTGTAGATAGAAGTTAGTAAAGAAGCCAAAAATTTAGAAACCAGAAACCAGAAAGTACAATTAAAAAAAAAAAACATATTTATCATGATGCTCTAACTCTCCTTCAAAAAATGTGCTAAGAATATATCCCAATAATAATAATCATTATATCAGAGAACTGTCAGAGTTTATTTTGATTCATATTTCTCATTTGGTTCTGTGTTTTGTTTTTCATATAATAAATCTTCAATACATTTAAGTTTGAACAATACATGCAAGTTTCTGTCTTGAATTTAGATAAGATGAAAAGAGATCACTCCTACACTTACAGCAACAATAAAACAATGCTAGAAAATCTATAAATTCAAAATTTTTCTTGAACATATCAGAAAGCCAAGGTCACTGAGTGACCAATTAACTTGAAATTTAAGGAAAGGTAGGCTTTCCTAAGTAGAGATAAGATGGTTTTCCTAGGTTAGATGCTAGTAGGCGCTGGGAAGAATTCATCTGGAATTTGTAATGACTCACAAAGGACTGATGGTGGATTAGCAAGAGAATACAGAACCCATGGAAACTACAGACACAAGACAAATTCAACCCCATCTGCAGGCTCTTCTCCAAAAACCTCACTGGATACTTCAAAAAAAAAGGGAGGGGGGGGACACTGGCAAGAGTCCTGAGAAAATGTTCCTCAGTGTAAACCTGAGAAAGAGGGACTGTGGGCACTACTACAAAGACGTACATTTCAACTAGTCCATTGTCCTCCACTTTTATGGAGGAAAAATTCTTTCAGGGGATGCTTAAAAGGCAACGAACTCTCTTGCCCTTGGGCCTTAGGTAAACCTGCTGCTAATGAAATTAAGGGGGGACCCACTTCCCTTGAGAGACAGAAAAGAATACATGCAGAGCTCACATCTACAGCTGAGAGTAGGGCAGGATGACTGTGAAAGCCCCATTCACTAAACATAGAGATTAATCAATAGGTATTACCCAAAATAAGCACAAAGAGAAAAAAAGATGATAAAACAGAGATGGAGGAAAATAAGAAATGCTAACAAGTGTGCAATTGTGACCCTTGGGTCTTGACATAGGAAAAAATGTTAGGGTTTGAAGATGATGACCAAGAAAGAATCCTGGAGACATCTTTGGGTGCAAAAAGCTGGTTTTATTAAAGCATGGGGACAGGATCTGTGAGCAGAAAGAATTGTACTGTGGTCATGAGGAGTGGCCCATTATATACTTTCAAGTTGGAAGGGGGTTAGGGATAGTGTAAGTCCCCAAATATTTTGGGATCCTGAGGGGCTTACTATTGTTATGAAGGGTCATTTGTTACTGTTTAGTAAAAACTCAGTCCTAAGATCCTTCAGATGTAATCAGTGGGTCACATGCTTAAGGGATGATTGCCAGCACGCATCCTGAGGAGTACAGATAAAGGAAGTTTCCGAAGGAATCTTTATGGGTTAAAGTAGACTTATAGGGTCCTGGGGGTTGGGCTAAGATTGCCCTTTGCCCTTTGCAAAGTATAAACAATGAGGCAGCTGAGTTCTTAGAGGGATGTCACTCAGCCTGTTTCAAGGACTTGTCAATGAGCTCTAGGTAGTAAGGAAATTTAATTTTTCTTCTGCCTTTATTTCCCACATCTACTCGTGATCCCACTAGTAGAAGGTAAAAGAACACTGCAAAAGAAATATCAGAACAAATGATGACTGACAACTTGGTAAAATTAATAGAATCAAACTATAGATCCAAGCTCATAGAACACCAAACAGGGCAGATAGCAAACACACCCACGCGATCATCTCAAAAGATGCAGAAAGAGCCAATACTCATTTATTATAAAAACTAAGAGAAGAAAGAGACATACTTATCTGATAATGAGCAACTATAAAAATCTTAACAGCGGGCATCAAATTAATACTGAAAGATCATTAAATGCCTTCCTCCTAAGATCAGGAGTTAGGAAAGGTACCGGCTCTTCTCACTCCTACTCAGCATAGTACTAGAGGTCCTGGACAATGTAGTAAGTCAAAATATAAAAGATGTACAAAATGGAAAAAAAAGGTAAAAACTATCTATTTTCCCAGACATTAGGACTGTTTACATACAGAATTCCAAAGCATCTAGGAAAAAAAAAAAGAAGAAAAAAAAAAAAACTAGAACAAATCTATGATTTGGTCCACCACAGGATAAAAATAAATATACAAAAATCAATCACATCTCTACATACTATGAATGAAAAGTTGGAAATTGTGATTTGAAAATAAATCATTTACAATAGCAATACAAATATGAAATACTTAGCTATGATTACTATAAAATACATGTAGAGCCTATAGACTGAAAAATGCAAAATCTTGATTAAACAAAAATCCATGCAGATAGATGCCATATTCATGGACTGGAAAAGTCAATATTGCTACGATGTTAATTCACTTAAAACTGTCCCACATGTTCAACACAATTGCAATAAAAATTCCAGTATTTTTTTTAGAAAAATAGAAGAATTTATTTTAAAATAATATGAAAGAAAAAGGCACTACTGTAGTAAAAAAAAAAATACATATAAAAGAACAAATTTAGAGCACTCACACTGCCTGATTTCTTAACCTAAATCATAGTAGTCAAGATAATATTGGAATAGAGAATTAATAATGATGTAGATAAAAGCAACAGAGGAGAAAGCTAGAAACATACCCATATATTTATGGTCAATAGATTTTCAATAAAATTTTGGGTTTTTTTTTTTAGTTTTTATTCAAATTCCAGTTAGCTAGTACACAGTGTGATATTAGTTTCAGGTGTCCTATACAGTGACTCCACACTTCATACAATACCCGGTGCTCACCACAGCAAGTGTACTCCTTAATCCCCATCATCTAACCCCCCATCTCTCTACTCACCTCCCCTCTAGCAACCATCAATTTGTTTTCTATAGTTAAGAGTCTGTGTCTTAGTTTGTCTTTCTCTTTTATCTCTTTGCTTATTTCTCTCGTTTCTTAAAATCCACATATGAGTGAAATTATATGGTATTTGTCTTTCTCCTTTTGACATTTCATTTAGCATCATACTCTCTAACTCCATCCGTGTTGTTGCAAATGGCAAGATTTTATTCTTTTAATGGCTGAGTAATATTCCCTTATTTTTTTTTAAGATTTTATTTATTTATTCATGAGAGACACAAAGAGAGAGAGAGAGAGAGAGAGAGAGGCAGATACACAGGCAGAGGAAGAAGCAGGCTCCAAGAAGGGAGCCTGATGTGGGACTCGATCCCGGGACTCCAGGATCACGCCCTGGGCTGAAGGCAGGTGTTAAACCACTGAGCCACCCAGGGATCCCCTCCATCATATATATGTACACACACACACACACACACACACACACACACACACACATATATATATACATCTTCTTTATTCATTCATTAGTCGATGGACATTTGGGCTTTTTCCTTAATTTGGCTATTGTAGATAATGCTGCTATAAACATATGGGTGCATATATCCCTTTGAATTAGTATTTTTGTATTCTTTGGGTAAGTAGTACAATTGCTGGATCACAGGGTAGGTCTATTTCCAACATCATGAGGAACCTCCATACTGATTTACGGTGTGGCTGCACCAGTTTTGATTCCCACCAGCAGTGCCAGAGGGTTCCTCTTTTCCCACATCCTTGCCAAAGCTTATTTCTTGTATTATTTTTAGCCATTCTGACAGGTGTGTGGTGATACCACATTGTAGTTTTGATTTGTATTTCCCTGATGAACCCTGATGCTGGACATCTTTTCATGTGTCTGTTGGCCATCTGTATGTCTTCTTTGGAAAAATGTCTATTCATGTCTTCTGCCCATTCTTAATTTGATTATTCATTTTATGGCTGTTGAGCTTTATAAGTTCTTTATATATTTTGCATATTAATCCTTGATGAGATATGTCATTTGCAAATATCTTCTTCCATTCAGTGCGTTGCCATTTAGTTTTGTTGATTGTTTCCTTTGCTGTGCAGAAACTTTATTTTGATGAAGTCCCAATAGTTTATTTGAACTTTTGTTTCCCTTGCTTCAGGAGACATATCCAGAAAGAAGTCACTACTGCCAATATCAAAGAGGCTATTCATTGTGCTCTTTTCTAAGATTTTTATGGTTTCCCATTTCATATTTAGGTTTTTAATCCACTTGAGTTTATTTTTGCATATGGTGAAGGAAAATGGTCCGGTATCATTCTCTTACATGTAGTTATCCAGTTTTCCCAACACTGCTTGTTAAACAGACTGTCTTTTTGCCATTGGATATTCTTTTCTGCTTGTCAAAGACTAATTGACCATATGATGTGAGTTCATTTCTGGGTTTTCTATTCTGTTCCATTGATTTATGTGTCTATTTTTGTGCCAGTACCATACTGCCTTGGTGACTACAGCTTTGTAAAATAGCTTGAAATCTTGAATTGTTGAATCCTCGGGTGGCTCAACAGTTTAGCGCCTGCCTTTGGCCCAGGGTGTGATCCTGGAGTCACAGGATCAAGTCCCAAGTCAGGCTTCCTGAATGGAGCCTGCTTCTCCCTCTGTCTACATCTCTGCCTCTGTGTGTGTGTGTCTCTCATGAATAAATAAACAAAATCTTTTTAAAAAGAATTGTGATGCCTCCAGTTTTTTTTCTTTTTCAGAATTGCTTTGACTATTCGGGGGTTTTGTGGTTCCACACAAATTTTAGGATATTTGTTCAAGCCCTATGAAAAATGTTGTTGGTATTTTGATACAGATTGCATTAAATGTGTAGATTGTTTTGGGAGGTATAGATATTTTAACATTTGTTCTTCTGATCCATGAGCATGGAATGTCTTTCTATTTCCTTGTGTCATCTTGAATGTTTTTCATCAGTTTTTTGTACTTTTTAGATTACAGGTATTTCAATTCTTTGGTTAGGTTTATTTTAGGTATCTTACTGGTTTTGGTGCAATTACAAATGGGACTGCCTCCCTAATTTCTTTTTCTGTGGCTTCATTATTGATGTAGAGAAATGTAACGGATTTCTGTGCATTGATTTCGTATCCTGCAACTTTATTGAATTTGTATATCAGTTCTAGCAATTTTTTGGTCAAGTCTTTGGGTTTTCCAAATGGAGTATCATTTCATAATAGTGAGGGTTTTACTTGTTCTTTGCTGATGTGGATGTTTATTTCTGTTGTCTGATTGCTGGGCTAGGACTTCCTATACTGTGTTAAATAATAATGGTGAAAGTGGACATATCTCCCTTGTTCCTGACTGTAGAGGAAAAACATTCCATTTTTCCCCATTTTGGGTGATATTAGCTATGGGTTTTTCATGTATGGCCTTTATTATGTTGAAGTATATTCCCTCTATACTTCACTGAGGCTTTTTATCATGAATGGATGTTGTATTTTGTCAAGTGCATCTATTGAACTGATCATATGGTTCTTATCTTTTCTTTAATTAAAGATGTGTATCACATTGATTGAGTTAAGGTAATTAAATTCTAAAAAAAAGATAATCTTTTCAACATCCTAATCCATACTTCATACCTTATAAAAAATTATCTCAAAATAAATTATATCTGAATATAAAACCTAAAATTCTAAAACTGTTAGAAGAAAACATGAGTAAAAATATTTGTAATCTTGAATTAGGCAAAGATGTTTTATACACAGCACCAAAAATAGAATCCATAAAGGGGAAGGGGGAGATGATCAAAATTAATTATTCCTGATCTGTGGAGGGTGGTGTTAGCAGAATGAAAAGACAAGACAAGAGGATCCCTGGGTGGCTCAGCAGTTTAGTGCCTGCCTTCGGCCCAGAGTGTAATCCTGGAGTCCCAGGATCAAGTCCCACATCAGGCTCCTTGCATGGAGCCTGCTTCTCCCTCTGCCTGTGTCTCTGCCTCTCTCTCTCTCTCTGGGTCTCTCATGAATAAATAAATAAATAAAATCTTAAAAAAAAAAAGAAAAGACAAGCAATAGATAAGGAAAAAATATTTGCAAATCAAATACTTCATAAATGACTTGTAATCATAGTAAAGGCTCTTAAAACTAATGAATAGGAAACCAACAACATTTTTTAACAATGGGCAAAATATCTGAACTGACAATTTACACAAAATATTTATAAATAACAAACAAGTCTCTGAAAAGTTGCTCAACATCATTAGGAAAATGCAAATTAAAACTATAATGAGATACTGCTATACATCTACGGTAATGAATACAATTTTTAAACATCAATTCTAAGTGCTCATAAGGAATTACAAGCCTTTCACACATTTCTGGGGTCAATGTAAAATGCTTACAAGTTTGTAAAACACTTTAGCAGTATCTTATAAAATTGAAAACATACTTATCAAACACAATTTGGACATTTATCCAAATGAAATAAAAAAATTATGTTTACAAAAAAAAGCTGTATGAAAATAATTTTATTCATGAATTGAAAGCAATCCATATGTTCCTCAATTACAGTGTGAAATAGGAATATACAATGAAATGTATCTCAGCAATAACAGAAAGTGAGCTACTGATATACACCACAGCATAAATCAACCTCAAATGGATTGTGCTAAGTAAAAGAAGCTACGTACAAAAGTTGCATACTACATCATTGCATCTAGTGCCATTCTTTCAAAAGCAAAACTATAAGCAAAAAGTAGATGAGTGTATGTCAGAGCTGAGAATGGGGAATGAGGGGTTAAGGTTGCCTTTGAAGAGTTCATTGGGGTTAGGGCACTGTTCTAAATCATACTTATTGTGGTGGTCAGCAAACTGTATATGTAGGCCAAAACTCTCAGAATTTTCCATTTAAAAATCTGAATATTACTCTATATAAATAATATCTTAATTAAAAATAGAACAAATTAAATACTAAAGAAAAATCTAATAAATTATCCTAATAATAAAATCAGACATGTGAATAAAGTGCATGAGGAAAGGATTTAAAATAATTTCATTTTTTTCCAATAAAATTTAGTAATAATCTAAATATTCATCAGACAGAAAATGTCAAAAGGTAAAACATAAAACAATATTTTTTAAATGAAATAAAAACATTACAAGAAAAATTCTAAAAGTATATTGAGAAACACACACATACACTAATAACAAAATACCTGAATATTTTGTACTATAACTGTAATGTCTTTCTATACTAACTCTGGAGGGTTTATAACAACTTAAATATTTTTAGCTGATTTCTGTGCAAAGATATTTAGAAGTTTCTAGTAAAGAAACTACATGCATTTGCAATGTAACAACAAAGGAACAGCATTGCGTCTGTGTTAAGAGATTGAATAGATCAGAATAATTTCACTAGAAGATGCTCAGAAGATTGTGGCGCTGCAACCCGTGTGAGCAGCAATTTCAACTGAGAGGCACCTTTACTCAAAAAACCTACTCTGATTCAGGAAATACTTTTCAGTTTGTTTCACAGTGACTAATGTGCTATAAGTAGCAACATTTTGGTTGGTTTTAACAAAAATTAAACCAGACATGTAGCTTTAAAGGTAGTAGATACAGAATGGGGGCTGGCAGCTTGACCTCAATCCCATTGCCAGCTCTACCACACATTAACCACACAACCACAAAAAGATTACTTGGCTTTTTTAAGGTTTTATTTTTTGATTTAAGAGATGGAGATTAGAAAAAGAACAGAATGGAAATCCTCCATTTATTTATTTGTTGTCAAGTTCTATCTAACATGTCTGCCTTGCATATATTGTGACATGCACTTGAGCTAGAAAAATCAGCAAGGGAATTCCCTAAAACTTTCTGCAGCTGGGCAGAAAGCACATTCATCAAATGATAAAATTAATAAGCATGTAAATACTCTAAGGAAGCTCAAAATATCTTAGAGAAGAGGCTCCAACCGAGACTGGGCTTAAAGCTGTGGAATGAGGAGCAGGGAAGGTTTTCTCTGAAGAAAGGATGTTTGAGCTGAAATGGCAAGCAAAGAAAAAGCCTGTAAATGGAATGTTAGCTGCCGTTAGTTAAGTGCTCCATAAAAATGTCTTATTTTGTGCAAGAGAAAGAAGCAATAAGCTTATAGCATTAATGAATCACCTGTGAAGTTTAGATCAACGCCAGGTACCACTGAAGGAGCTGACTCAGGAGTATTGGCCGCGCGAGCTGTAGCTATGGCGTGCAGGTGGAAAGCTAGGCTCTAAGGAACAATTGCCAGCACTCATTGGCAATGACTTTTCCTGAACACTGAGGCTAACTGCTTGCCTGACTCTCTCCTCTTTCAAGCCATGCAAAGCTTTTAGTGAAAGAAATTTCTCACCACCTCACTGGCTACAATCAATATGATCCACATCACTTTCCACTGTGAGGACTGTAAAAATAGAATCTGAAATTCAGCCTTAGGACTCTGGGGAAGAGAAGCACACATAAGTAAGGGAAAGTGTTTCACTTTGAATTCTGATACCTGACATTTGGACCTAAAGAGTCAGTGGAAATGACAGAAAAGCAAAGTAATGCAAGAAATGAGAGCCACATAGGGAAATGATGTCACAAGATTTTTTCCTATTTATTTCCCTTCTTTTTAAACTTTGACCTGAAGGTTGTAAGAAGACTTCTCAGAGCTTTTTAATATGATTTTCTGTGGGTGAGGAACTTACAGGAAATACTGATCTTTGGAACTGCTCATCCCTGGAACACTTTAAACAAACCAGGATTGGAAGAATTAGTCCTTTTCTTTATCTGCCTGTATCTGTGGTCTCTGTGGGAAGAGGCCCTTCTTCCAGAATCAGAATCAGGGCAGGAGGACAAAACAGAAAGCCAGTACTGGTATATTTGAGCAGCTTCGTATATTTGTTTCATTTCCCTAGGGTTTCCCTCAAAATGAGTAAAAGTGTCAGGTAACCTTCACTATTACCTTCTAAATGACCCCAATCCTTCGGTGTTTTTCATCTTTACATAAAGGAGAAATTTATCTCCTGGTAACTTAGCTATAAAAATATATAGCTTTGGATGAGTTGGAATAAATCTTACAGAGAATCTAGTTCACTACCCACTTTTTAAGGATGAGATAATGGAGACCTACATAGATTCTATGACTTTCTTAATGTATCACTTTAGTGTCATGGACTCAAAATCTAACCAGATGCTGGTTGGAGGATTGGGACTAATTGGTCTCTTACACTATCCTCTGGTTAATAGCCAGTGTTTTATTTTTTTTATATTTTTTGTAATAGCCAGTGTTTTAAATGGTGGTCTGATCAATAATCCAGACACGTCGATTGGTACTTTAAAATATATTCCTCCAAATATATTTAGTCCTCTCTACAGTTTGCCTTGGTTTCTCTAAGCATTCTTCAGATGCTCTGTTCTAGCTCACTTGAGACAGATCGCTTGTGGCAGATTGTATTTCCCAAAGATGTCACCCATCCTACATGCTCTTGTACAATATGATCTTGTTACCTTCCACCCCAGGAGGGTGTCTATGTTCCCTCCTTTTCAAATTGGGCACGCTTTTGACAACTTCATCCACAGATATGACCGTGTGATCACCAAGGTTGGGTCATAAAGCACGTTCAGCCTCACCAAAGAAGATACACAGATAGCAAAGAAGCATATGAAAAGATGCTCCACATCATAAGTCCTCAAGGAAATGCAAATTTAAGCAACAATCACCTACCATTCATTTATCAGATTGGCCAATATTCAGTACACCAACAACACCAAGTGCTGACAAGGATGTGGAGCAACAGGAAATCTCATTCATTGTTGATGGGAATGCAAAGTGAGAGGGCTACTTTTGAAGACAGTTTGGAAGCTTCTCGCAAAACTAAACATACTCTAATGTGATCCAGTAATTGCACTCGTTCATATTTACCCAAAGGAGCTGAAAACTGAGGTCTACACAAAAACCCACACAGTGATGTCGATGTCGATGGCTCTGTGTTCGTAGCTGCCAAAGCTTGGAAGCAACCAAGATGCCTTTCAGTAGATGGATGGATAAATAAACTGTAGCACATCCAGACAATGGAATATTATTCAGTGCTACAAAGAAATGAGCTATCAAGTCATGAAAAGATATGGATGAGTCTTAAATGCATATTGTTAAGTGAAAGAAGCCAATCTGAAAAGGCTATATACTGCATGGTCCCGACTCTATTACACTCTAGAAACAGCAAAAGTATGCAGACAATGAAAAAAAAACACCAATGATTACTCTAGGGGTTTAGGGAGAAAAATGAATATGTACAGAAAAAAAAATTAGGCAATGCATCTTCCACCTGAGTGTCTCTCTCTGAATGATTGTTTTTGGAGCTTTGAGCCACAGTGTAGGAAACCATAGTGTAGGGAGGCTTTCAGGGTTTCCCCATTCAGGGAGAGAACTGTTCCAACTGTGGGCAAACACTAGTTTCTTCTACCCAGAAATTCAGCCACACCCTCCTCTCTCCCATTCCTGCCTCCCAGGTCTGCTGTAGGCTCAGATGTTTACATCCCCACTTTTATGTAAATGGGGTTTGCTTCATTCTCATCCTGGTTCTACACTAGCATGAGTTCTGGATACTTCTATTTATCCTCCCTACTGATTTATTTTTTTTTTCACTTCCAAATATATTAGAGTTTTACTTGTAGACATATGAACACTGACCTTTTGGATTTCCAATTTTTTTTATAAATTTATTTCTTATTGGTGTTCAGTTTGCCAACATATAGAATAACACCCAGTGTTCACCCCGTCAAGGGCCCCCCTCAGTGCCCGTCACCCAGTCACCCCCACCACCCACCCACCTCCCTTTCTACTACCCCTAGACCCCTAGTTTGTTTCCCAGAGTTAGGAGTCTCTCATGTTCTGTCTCCCTTTATGGTATTTCCCACTCATTTTTTCTCCTTTACCCTCTATTCCCTTTCACTATTTTTTATATTCCGCAAATGAATGAGACCATATAATGTTTGTCCTTCTCCGATTGACTTATTTCACTCAGCATAATACCCTCCAGTTCCATCCACGTTGAAGCAAATGGTGGGTATTCCTCTGCTGATTTATATGACCTTTCCCAAGATGTGGGGAGAGATCTTACCCTTATTTAACAAAAAACAGGTATTTTACTTCTTTTAGGTTTAATTCTTTCATGTAACTGATAATTCATCTGGCATCATTTGATCTGGGAATTTTATCTCTATGAAATGAAACTAAAGAAAAGTATAGAAATCAAATAAACGTTTATGTACAAGACATTAATGAAAATAATAATTAGAATAGCAAACTTAGAAATAAAAGAGTCCCTATAAGTGAAAATAACTAAGTTCCAGGCATAGTCTAAAATATGTTTTAGCATTTATAAATTATGCTTGTGAAGAATAGTTATCAATGTGGGGAAACATTCTTAATTGGGAAATTATGACACAATATTGTATATCCAATGTAAAAAAAGCAAGAGGGTACTACTCAATGCACAAAAAATCCCTCAATGAGTTTATGCTTTATTTTATACTTCTTTTTGTACCTCAGAAAATATATATGTTAGGTCTTTTTAAAAAGTTAGAAAAATTCAGAAAAGCAACAATAACAAAAAATGGGAACACAAACGAAAAAATTCATAAACCAAAAATAATCCATTAGAATGCCATGGAGGAACAAATGCAGTTCATACTAGTAAGTAAAAAGCTTTTTAAAATCAAGTAATAAGGTGAACTGGATTCATCTATTACCAAAAATCACAAAGCTTTGCTGTGGAACATAAAGGAATATGTAAATTTTGAAAAACTGGAGTTATCCACTACGTTTGTAGCTAAAATCTCAAAATTACAAGCATTCTTTTCTTCCCGAATTCACCCATAAATATTATAAAATCACATCTATGTGTTTATATCCATACAGTTAAGATCACAAATAGATTTTGTAAGAGTATAAGGTTCTAAAAAATAAGAACACTGCACAGGAATTCAGCCATTTTTGATAGTTAAATATATTCAGTAGGTTCATTAATGAAATGTGCTGCTGGCATAAACAAACAACAGTGGAAACAAAGGTGACTAAAACAAAAAAGAATAAATATAAAAATTTTGTAATTATGAAAATAGTATTTTAAATCAGTGGAGAAAGTGTCAGGTAGAGTGCCAATACTTTGGAAACAAATGGACATTTATTCAGAAAAATAAAAAAAAAAAAAAGGTAGGTTACAGGACCTTAATTTTTAGTAGTAGGTGGTGTTCCTCCTTCTTTTCTTAGAAATTTCCATTTAGGGAAAAAGGGGAGAATGAAATATAGAAAGCAGACTCTATGTCAATCATACAGGCTTTATCTTTAATAATGCCAATTCAAAAACAGGAGGATATGTCACCAGATGGACTTAAGATCAGGTGAGACAGTGGCAAGATTTTGAGAGGAAAGGCCTTTATTTATTTTATTTTTTTATGATGGTCACAGAGAGAGAGAGAGAGGCAGAGACACAGGCAGGAGGGAGAAGCAGGGCTCCATGCACCAGGAGCCCGACGGGGGATTCGATCCCGGGTCTCCAGGATCGCGCCCTGGGCCAAAGGCAGGCGCTAAACCGCTGCGCCACCCAGGGATCCCAGGAAAGGCCTTTAAAACAGATTTCAGAAAGAGTTGGCCAGGTCAACAAATCCATGCTGGATCAATAGGGATAAGATAGAGATGAAGTATAAAATGGCAGCAGGATATTACCTGGGAGCCCCATAGCCATCGATATTATCATAGTTATTAAGAAAAATTTTACTGCCAATGGCAGTAGGGTATCTTCTGATTTGCACTATGCCATGGTACACATGGGGGAACCTGCCACTGGCCTCCAAACCCTCCATTACGTCCAATACTATCAGACCATTGCCAGCTGCCCCCACACAGGAAAGTGGGGTAGGAAGGTAGCTCTCCAAGGAAGACTGAAACAGAAAACCCAAGACGTCCCCCAAGGCAGTGTCTTTTATTTCTAACAAGGGATATAGAACCCAGGTGACATAACTCTAACAGCCTTCTGAGATTATATCATCACATCAACTGCCCATCACAATCACTGGTGTCTTGACCTCACATGTAGATGAGATGTCACCTTTCACTCCCTCCTTTGGCAAGTGGCTCTCTCTCTATCTCTCCATTGGAGGAATGCCACCCAAATCTGCCTCGTGTGTTTTTGTTATCAACTCCACCCAAGGAGAAGAGAGAGAGAGAGAGGAAAAGAGAGAGAAATCTCTCAAGCTAAAAGGAAATACTTTTGAAATAAATGTCGTAAACACATACCCAATTAAAACATTTTATCCTAAATTCAGTTATATTAAATTTTTGAACTTTAATTTGGAAATTTAAAAGGATTTCACATAAATCATTAAACCATAACATTTATTACAATAAGTCTCTATAAGTGCTTTCTTTCTGAAATGGGGCTAGTCAGCTTTCCTTCTGGTATTGAGGTAGCCAGCATTGTGAAGAGACTAGTCCACTAGAGCTCGCTTTTACATACTAACCCCTTCTTGTTGGCAAGCATTAGGGTCCTTACTACTCCAGCTGAGTCGTTCTTGAACGTGATTCAGCTGAGTGTGACATGCTGTTATCTGAATCGTTTGATAATTTAATCAGGAAAAGAAGGAAAGTGCTCTCCTGGGATATCTGCCCAGTATGTACCATCTCTAACCTCAAAGCACCAGGACAGTTCCCAGCATTTTGCATAATTTCAAGTTAATCTTTTAAACATTCAATGATGTAAATGTATTTCAAAGGCCTCCCTGAGGTATAAGACACCAGATCTTCCTGGTAAACCCCAGGAATGTGATGCATTGAGTATATACTATTAGATGATTTTAAATGTATAAATCATAAAAATACAACCTTGAAGATCTCCAGAAACTTATGAAAAAATTAAAAATAAGACATTATAGACATGTAAGCACAAAAAATTCTAACATGTCAACTAACATGACATTAGACAAATACAGCTAAGAAATTAAATTATGTGAATATATACTAATAAATATGATGTATACATTATTTTGAATGTTCAATGAATTAATATAAAGACAATTATTATTTTGCTCTACTAATCAAGGATCTATGTTGCTTTTATGAAATTATGTTTAAAAATTTGTAAATTCAGCAATATGACTATCCAGTACTCGATAAATAAACAAAAATGTTATAATTTTAATTTTTTCAGTGTCATTTCTCATTCAAAAGATTTCCATTTTGGACAATAAATTATAGTCACTTTATAGACAGATTACCTTCCAATAAGTATTTAACAAATATAATAATAACAAGCATAAATTGAATTAATAGATCAATAATATGTTCCCCTACTATCAACTCTACTAAAGCTTTACATTTCCTGCTTATTTACCTTCCCTCTTCTTTTAGCAGATAACTTTGGTCCTTTCTAGGAGTAAGCCTGGGTAGAGGATTTTCTTCTAGACAGATAATGCATTTGCTTTCTTGTAAAATTAAGTCACTGTGTTTAAAATAAGACTGTTCTTTCTCCACAGTTATGTCTCAAAAACTTAAGACATTCATCAAAGACCCTCCTCCTGAAGTAGAACAGATGACTTGCCTAAAGACAATGAAGTATGATGGTCAAGAACATGAATTCTGGGGCAGAGATTCTTTTAAGCGTGTATCTTGATCAGAGTATTTGCTGATTGGTCTTAGTATGCTACTTGAAATCCCCAAACCTGAGTTTCTGCTTCTGTGATGGAGATGATAATAATGCCGACCTCTAACTATTGTTGAAAAATTAAAGGAGATATTTGAGATATTGTGAACACAGTATCTTCCAAAGGCAGGCGCCAAACCGCTGCACCACCCAGGGATCCCTTATGAAAGTATTTGATAAATGTAATAATATTGCATATTTAACCAAAAATAAGATCGACCTACCAAAAAAATTGATCCACAGTTAAGGAAAAGAGAATAAAATGATAAGGAGATATCCTTGAAAGAGGTAATAAATTCATTTAAATTTACTCAAATTTATAAATAGTTTATTGGGAGAAAGTTTCAGTAGGGAGGAAAGGGGACAATAGAAGGGTATTAAACTCTTGGGGAATCACCAAGAGAATCACTATTTTACTCTGCTCAAGGTGCTATAAGACATACCACAAATTGGAAGAATTTTTTTTTTTCACATAGTCTGGAGTATGATGGTCCTAAAGCAGGGTGCCAGCATGATCACATTCTCTAGAAGGTCTCTCCTGGCTTGTAGGACAGCATCATGGTCACTGTGTGCTGGGTCCTTGGATGTGCAAGCAGAGAGTTCTCATCACTTATCCTATTGGATCGAGGCCTCACCCTTATGACCTCATCTATCCAAAACGATATCTGAAAAGCCAAATCTCCAAATATAACCACATTTGGGGTTTTGTGAAGGTACACAAACATGCAATTCTTAATAGTTATCATTTGGAATTTTTCGAAAAATAAAGCAAAATCAATTTTACATATTCAGTATTTGTCTAGATCTGATTAAACAGGCATTGAGCAAATATCCTCAAACAGGTATAATCTGATGTCCCTATTGTACTTTTAGACAGACTAAAGATTTCATGACCAATTTGGAATACCAGGAGTGCAGATCCATCCCAGGAAATCAAAATAATAAACATAAGACTCAAAGCCCCCAGAAGTGGAACAGGGTGGTGGTATATGAATATGGATCTTTCTGAAGGCCTTGATACTATGGAGTGATCCGTGATTCAGCAACATGAGCACATGACTAATAGCCAGTTAGAAATGCAGAATCAGAGAAATGTCAAATTACAGAGAAATCATGAGTATGATCGCAAGACAGAAAACTTGGTCAAAAATTATGAACAAAATCCCTTGAAGTTTATTGGTCTACAGGACTGCAACTTGAGATATGTGACTTATCATAAGTGTATACTTAAGTGGTCTTTACATTTGACCACAAAATGCTAATAATCTCGACAAATTACAAAAATGAAAAATGTTGGGCAAATGTATTAAACACTTATGTACAAAAATAGAATTACGTATTAAAATATTAAAGTGTCGGGATCCCTGGGTGGCTCAGCGGTTTAGCGCCTGCCTTTGGCCCAGGGACGCGATCCTGGAGTCCCGGGATCGAATCCCACATCGGGCTCCCGGCATGGAGCCTGCTTCTCTCTCCACCTGTGTCTCTGCCTCTCCCTCTCTCTCTCTCTCTATATATATATGTCTATAACAAATAATAAATAAATAAATAAATAAATAAATAAATAAATAAATAAATATCTTTAAAAAATAAAAAATAAATAAAATAAATTAAAGTGTCAAATTCATATTTCAGAACTTATTTTCCTTCTTTTCCTTATTTCTTAGATATTGAGATCTCTACTATAATGAGGAGCACTAATTTGAAATTTAGCAATGCATTTTATTTTTTAATTTTTGAGGAATAATTGACAAATACAATTTTATGTGTTTAAAAGTGCTTGATATGACTATATATATATATATGAAATACCACATACATATGCTTTATATACATAAGAAATTCCATATATATATCCATATATATAAATTCCATATATGGAATTTTATATCCATATAAAATTATATATTCCATATCTATCTATCTATAGCTAGCTAGCTAGATAGATGATAGATAGATAGATACACACACACTTTCTGGAATGACTACCAAGATCAAGATAATTAACACTTTTATTACCCCACAGAGTTAACATTTTGCTTCTGTGGTGAGAATCCTTAAGATCTACCCTCAGCAAGTTTTAAGTCTGCAATACCACAAACTACAGTCATCATGCTGCGCATTACATCCTCAGACCTTACTCTTCATATAACTGAAAATCTGTACCCTTTGATCTATATCTCCCCGTTACCCACTCCCCCCAGTACCGCACAACTCTCCCATTCTCTTTTTCTATGAAATTGGAATTAAAAAAAAAAAAGAATTACACATATAAGTGAGATCCTTATAGCATTTGTCTTTCTCTGCCTGGCATAATTCACTTAGCATAATGTCCTCCAGATTCATCCATGTTGCTGCAAATAACAAGATTTCTTTCTTCCTTTTTTGCTGAATTATATATATATATATATATACACATACACACTGTGTGTGTTGTATAATTATGTAATATACATTTTTAAAATTTGATAGATTTGACATGTTATATTTCATAAATTTAAGGTGTACAGCATGTTACTTTGATACATTATATATTATAATTGTCATTGAAGCAATATTTGTCACATTACATCATAATATACAATGCTACTGTCCACATTCATTATACTATACTGTGCATTAGGTCCCTACAACTTATTTATTACTCATATAGTTTGTATCCTTAAACACCATCAGTCTTATGCCCCAACCACCATTCCCTGGTAACCACCATTTTATTGTTTTTTTTTTCCTTAGAGGTTTAATTCTTTTATATTCTTAAAGATTTAACTTTCTTAGATTCGTATACAGTTCTTGTCTTTGTCTGACTTACCTCACATAGCATAATGTGCTCAAAGTTCATCCATGTTGTCTCAAATGACAAGATATGCTCCTTTATCATGGCTAAATAACATTTCATTGTGTATATGCACCTTTTATTTTTTATCCATTCAATCATTGATGGGCATTTTCCACATCTTGGCTATTGCAAATAATGCTGTGATAACAGGGATGTGCATATATCTTCTTGAAATCCTGTTTTTATTTCCTTTGGGTATATAACCAGAAGTGGGATTGCTGGATTGTATGGTAGATTTATTTATATTTTTTTTGAGAAACCTCCATATTGTTTTCCATAATGGTTGGACCTACATACATTTCCACCAACATAATAGAAGGATTCCATTTTCACTAGTCTCTTGTCTTCTTGTTGATACCTATTCTAATAGATATGAGACAATATCGTGGTTTTGATTTTGATTTGCAATTCCCTGGTGATTAGTGGTGTTGAGCATCTTCTCATGTGCTTTTTGGCCATTTTGATATCCTTTTTAGAAAAAATGTAGTTCTTCTCCCCATTTTTAATCAGATTGTTGCTTTTTTGTTTTGTTTTGCAGTTATGCTGTGTTAGTTCTATGTATATTTTGAGTATTAACCCTTAATCTGATATATGGTTTGGAAAATTTTTCTCCCATTCTGTAGGCTGCCATTTTATTTGTTAGCTGTTTCTTTTGCTGTGTAGAAGCTTTTGAGTTTGGTGTTGTCACATTTTTTGGTTTTTGCTATTGTTCTTTGCACTTTGGGCATCATATCCAAAAACTCATTGCCAAGGCCAGTATCAATGAGTTTCTTCCATGTGTGTTCTTCTAGAAGTTTTATGGTATCAGACATTACATTTAAGTCTTTGATGCATATGTCTCTCCAGTTTTTTAGCACCATTTGTTGAAGAGAATATCCTTCCCTATCTGAGTATTCTTGGTTCTCTTGTCAAATATTACTTGACCATATACACCAGGTTTGAATTCTGGGCTTTTTATTTGTTCTATTGGTCTATGTTTATATTTTTATGCAGTGCCACGCTATTTTTATTACCTTGGCTTTGTAGTATGGTTTGAAATCAGGAAGCATAATACCTTTAGCTTTGTTCCTTTTTCCCAGGATTGCTTTGGCTATCTGGAGTCCTTTATGGTTTCACACAAAGTTTAGAATTGTTTCTTCTATTTCTGTGAAGAATGCCTTTGGTATTTTAGTGGAAATTGCATTGAATCTGTAGATGGCTTTGTATAATATGGCCCTTTTAACAATGTGAATTCTTCCAATCCGTGGACATAGAGATGTCTTTCATTTCGTTGATTTCTTACAGAGAAGTTTTGTAATTTTTACTGTATAGATCTTTCACTTCATTGGTTACATTTATTCTTAAATATTTTTTCATGTGATTGTGATAGTTTTCTTTATTCCTTTTTCTGATGTTTCATCATTAGCATAAAGGAATGCCACTGATTTCTGTAAGTTGATTTTGTAACCTGCCACTTTACTTAAATGATGAATTAGTTTCAACATTTTTTTTTTTTACTATTTGGGATCTTCTATATATAAGGTCAAATCATCAGCAAATGGCCACAATTTTGCTTAAATTTAGCTATGGGTTTGTTGATATGGCATTTATTATGTTGAGATTAAATTTTTCTATACCTACTATATTAAGGATTTCTATCATGAAAGGATGTTATATTTTGTCAAATACAAACAAACAAATACCAGTGCTATCATAAATTAACCATATATATATATGAAGAAAAATATAAGCAAAATTAATTTATTAATATATTCCTAAACTTCATCATTGGAAGTTTCTGAATAATTTTACATATTATATTGTTGATACACTCGTGATTCCACACCATATTGTCCTTTGTGTTATCAAGAGCTTTTGTCATGGAACATTTCATAAAAGTGCTTCACTATTATCACTGGAAATTTTTCAAGCCACTGACACCCTTCTCCTTCTGCAAGTTTTGATGCTCTCACTTTCTTGCTTCTAATGAATAACAACTGGGACTCATATTCCTTCCTGAAATGGTTCTTAAAAGTTTTACTGCTTGAAACACTATAAATGACTCATCATGTCATCAGGAAAAAGAACAAGCTGTGTGTACACAGCATCAGTGGTCCTTTCAGGCAAACAGACATTATAAGCCCCATATTGCAAGGTGCATACTGTCTTCACAAATGCAAAAATATTTACAAATACACAAAATAAAAATATTCACAAATGCAAAAATATTATACCCTATTTCTTTCATTTTTTCTTTCTCTCTTTTTCTTCCTTCCTTTCTTCATTTCTTCCTTCCTGATCCTTTCTTCCTTTCCTATAAGAAGTAGGAAAAATTCATTATTTCAAACTAAATCCTTTGTCCCTTTCACTTTAATTTTGCATGAAGACTAGTTCAATAGGAATAATACAGAATAAGGAGTTTGAAGGGAAAATAGGCACAGACTTTTAAAATTTGCTTTGCATTTTTATAGAATGGTAGCTTTGAGGATTTAATAATACAGAAAACACAGCAAGCTGCCCATTCCAGGAGAATATTGCTGCACTTGGAAGTCTTTTAGAACACTTGTAAATTATATTATTTAGAATCTATAGGGACTCACGAACACATGAAAGGAGATAGAACTGTTATACAAATTGCCATTCTTTCAAATAGGAAGAACCTAGATTTGTTTCCTCATTTTTACAATTGTAGGAAGTAGCACATAGTGGGCATATTATTGGACAAAATTTGAGAAATTATTTATGCATATACAGCTTGACATAATGAAAGCCTAGAAGATTTTAAAATTTTAGCAATAAAAAAAAGACCAGAAACAGTTTTGTATTTCCTTGTTGCACAACCCAGCTTCATATCCTGGTATAGTAAAAGTCCCTGTCCTGGTAAATTTTCTGCATACACAAATGGAGTCATGATGCAACCCAATACAGTACAAGAAGCTTAAAATCTGACTTAATGTGTAATTTTGTTTGTTTAAGTTAAAAAAGGATATATTGGTATCAGGAATTACAAAACCTACAGTATCTATAAGTTGGATAATGATTAAGATTTCTAATTTGACTTCTTAAACACTTAATGTACACATTAAAATTTAAATATTAAAAAATTGAAGTTCTTTAAAATAATACTATGCTTGTTATTTCAAGTGTGGGATAAGAGCATACAGTATTCAAATAAATTTCAGTTGTTTTTATTTATGTATATATGTTTATGTGTGGGCATTTCAATGGCTGAATATTTATTAGTGTATGTGGCTTAAAAAATGACCCTGGCTCTAGGTTCTGTCCTGTGACATGTTGGCCTCTTTCAATCAACAGAAAATTTGGGCCTGAGAGGTCTTGTTGACTCTTCTTTTATAAAGAAGCATCCTGTAAATTAAATAATGAAAATGATTTAATTCTTATGTACATAAGATGTGCTCAATTTCAAGAAAAAAGTCATTTGAAAATAATAATACCTAATAGCTAAGTCTACATATAATAAATCTAGAAATCCAGTGAGGTAGTAATTTTAATCTAGATATGTTGCTAGTATCTGTTATCACAAAAGATACGTACTATAAACTGTGATTTTTTTTAAATGATCCAGAAGTGAACTCAATGAGGAAAAAAAGAGAAAAACAGGAATTAGAGACAAAATATGGGGAGAAAATAATGGTAGGCCACAAATTATATTTTTTTTAGAATTATGTAGACTTGTACATGCCTTGCATCGTGTATTGCAAGCAATTGTGCATAAAAGTATGGGCATACCCATGTTCAAAGCCTTAATAAGTCAGTTGCTTCATCTCTTTCAACCTCAGTTTCTTGCCTAGAAAGAGGAAATATTAGTGCCCATCATTAAGAATGTGGTGAGGCTTTAGTGAATCAATAACTAAATCCATGGCACTGAGTACGTTCAGAAATGTTAGCTATTACTAGTAGCAGTAGCAGTACTAATAATAAAACTAATACTGAAATAGTATTGAAATAAGCAATCCTGATTTTATTCCAAGTGTGTAAGAGATGATTGTAAACAGCTCTAGTATATTCCTGTTATTGAAGCCACAATTCCTTCTGTTGGGGGCGGTTCAAGTTAAATCTTAAAATTTTACCACATCATGGCATCAAGGGCCAGTCCAATTCAAGACATCAAAGAGACTTTCCACAAAGATTTTTTTTTTTACTTTGAAATGTTAAAATATGTCTTCGGTGTTCGTATCACTACCAAGGTTCATGTTGCTTAAGGAAGGGAGGAAAAATGGAGAAAGGAGAAGATGGTGATTATATTTCTTTTTCTAATCCACACTGATCGGTAACATTGATAATTTATCATGTGAGACTCCACAGATTTTATTACAATGTTTAATGCCCTAAAAAAAATCTCTGATAATTGTAAATGATGGATCAGGAAGGTCTTTAGATTCCTAAAAAGAGGACCATAGTGAAGAAGGTACTCTAAAGTAATTAGCTGGGAAAAAAAAAATTTAAAAAAAATAAAAATAATTAGCTGGGGATACAACAAAAGGAACGCACACCACACCCCCCCCAAAAAAATCCATTATGCAAATAGATAGGCATTCAGAACTAGTCTTGTGGAAGAAGCGCAAGATCTTAGGTTTGCATTCCGACGAGGGCATCCATTAGAGGATTTTGAGAAAAATCCTCTACCTTTCAAACCACCTCTTAGTTTTAGTGTGCCTCATTTTTTAAAATTTCTCTTTAAGACACAATGCAAAAATGATGTCTAGATGCAGATATATGTTTTCTGTTCCAAAGCACCATAATATAGTCCCTGAGTTAGTCAGTTTTTACTTCAGTAACAAACGATTCCAAAATCTCAACCCTCAACACAAACATTAATTTCTTGCTCATGTTACATGAAGGCAGCAAATTGGTCTGAGAGTTCTTATACATTTCTCTTTTTTCCAGCATCCAGGATGAAAAAACTTCCCTATGGGGAATATGTGATTTTCCTAACAGAGGGGAAAGGCACAGAAATGCTCAACGGATCCCTGGAATGACAGGGCTTCTAACTATAAGTGGCAGATATCATATCTGGCCACACTCCACTTTCTAAAGTGTTTTGCATGGGTAGGCCAAGCATGAATTAGTAGGAAACTATACTACTCTTATGGTAGGAGATGAGAATGATTATTTATGAAAAATAAAACAGTACTGTAGCTCCTCTGGTGGCGTATAATATGTAAGAATAAAACAATGTAAGCCAAATAGCTAAAATTAGTAGGGAAAAAAACCCACATAACTAGAAGTTCAAAGTAAGAATTAATAATGCAAGCTGAAATAATCCAGGAAGATTACACATGCTAAAAAAAAAAAAAAAAAGAACTCAAAATTTTGGAAATGAGTGAATCATTGCTTTCACCTCCAATTCTATCAAATCCTAAATTATGTCAATTCAAGGTATGTAAAACCTTGTAAATCTCCCATTTTCCCCCAATCCATAATGTCGCTCTCCTGGCTCAGGGTCACAGCATCTCTTGCCTGATCTATTAGAATACATAAATTTTTAATGTTATATACAGACCTCTGTCCAGTTCATCACCATATTGCTGCCCTATTGTCTCTCCATTTAAAAACCTGAAAAATGTCACTCACCTATAAAAAATTCTTCAGTATATCCCCATTGCTTACTGGACGAAATCTAAAATCTTTTGCATGAAAGTGCTTCATTCCAAGGCCTCTGCCTACCAATGTCGCCTTTCTTTCTTCCTTTGCTTCAACTCAATTTGGCATTCCACTGTGTCCTAATCTATTAGTTCTTGATTGCATTTCATGTTTCTCACCTCCTTAACCCTGCACAAGATTATTCGCGATTTCTGCTTGAAATGACCCATTTCTACTTTTATAAATTCTTGTTCATTTTTCAAGTCTCAATTCAAATAACTCCCTTCTGGAGTTTGCCCTGATTCTCTGAGAAAAATTAGATGCTTCTTTTTCTATGCTCCCACTGAATTTGGTACATATCATTTTAATACATTATTATAATGCACTGTTAATGTTTACTTGTATATATTCCACTTCCTGCGCATTGGACTTCCTTCCTATTTCTTTAATTCTTGCTGGCATAACCATATATAATTTTTTCTATAGTCTGTGTTTGCATGACCACACACTAAATGTTATCTTACTCTAGCTTCATGTCTTTCTTTCAGAACTCTGATTTTAATTTTCCTGCAAAAGAGCAAAAAAAAAAGTGGTTTCAGTTGGTCTCAACCAAAATCTTTGTGTGTGTCAAATTAATAGGAGAAAATAAAATTTAATAGCATGCGCATGGGGAATCCACACAGACAGGGAAATTCCAAAGACAGGAAAAATGAGGTATATGTGTCACACTGAACTAAGAAGAAGGGAGTAGGGGTCTGGGACTTCGGAGGAAAGGAATATAAGTCATGGAGTATTGAGAAAAGCAGATGTGTGGTAATTAGATACTTGACCTGCCAGATAGATGGGTCACTCAGAGAAAATTTATCTCTGCTAATAAGGATTAGAGAAAGAACTCCAATTTAGATTTCTCTACATATTTTAAGGGAAGGACAAAAGTTTCTCTTGAGCCCAGAGGGTCTCCATTGCCTTCAGCTCAGAATATTCTTCCTGCCAAAACACCCCAACTTGGAGAGGCCTGCCTGGGGCCCTACAGTCTCCTCTGAAACTTCCCTGAAGTTTCACACATTAAAAGTTGAACTCATAGGTTGCTTCATCTAACTGAACCAGGCCCAGTCAGTCCTGACAATAGGTCAGTTTAGTCAAACTCATTTCAGGAGAGGGTAGTGCAGGTGTATTCTCAAAGGTAGGCCTATGGTTCAAGTAATCAGGTATTAAATAAGAGGTATTTCTGTGGAAACAAAAGGAAACAATGGCTAATAATTGGATCAGATGTTAACCAGTTTCTGCGTTTTTAGGGTAGCCAGTCAAGAAGATTTCTACATGTCAAATTTGGAGCATGTCCAGACAGAATGTGGACAGGTAGTGACAATCTGACAGATCTTCCTAATTTGTAGCTCAAATATCTTTGATGATTTTGAGCGGACATTGAGCAACAGGAATGAAGATTGTCTATATATGAGCTATTTTGTCAATTTCTCTGAAGTTTTTATCAGTTTATATTTCCTTCAGGCTTCAGGAAATAAAGGGCAGTTTTAGTTCTCAAATGATTCCAAGGTAGAAAGGTAAGACAAAAATCAAAATGTTAATTTGGAGCATTGTGGCTAGATATTGGAGGACACCAGAAGAAATCAGGATCCAGTCCAGTTTATAATGAATAATATTAAAATCTATCATCTCGGGGAATTCCTGGGTGGCTCAGCAGTTTAGCGCCCGCCTTTGGCCCAGGGCGCTATCCTGGAGTCCCGGGATCGAGTCCTGCATTGGGATCCCGGCATGGAGCCTGCTTCTCCCTCTGCCTGTGTCTCTGCCTCTCTCTCTCTCTCTGTCTCTGTCTCTCTCTCTCTCTCTCTCTCTATATATATATATATATATATACATATCATGAATAAATAAATAAAGTATGTATATATATATACATATCATGAATAAATAAATAAAATCTTTAAAAAAGTAAAATAAAAAATAAAATCTATCATCTCTACAGAAGTGCTATTGAAACATATTTTTACTCTATAATCATCCTTGTTTTTACCAAAAATAGCCTAATTAACAACAATTTGTAAAATAAGTCTAGTGTCAAAAAATCTTGGTCTGATTATTTACATAAGTGCAGCAAGAATAGAGTTTGATCAAAGAGATTTTACAACCTGTTTTGCTAGGAAAAGAAACTCTGGATTGAACTTTTAATAGTCTTTGGAGGTCAGAGGCCAAGCCAAATACTTGCCATAATATTTCACCTGCAATACGTACAGATTTGGGTGAATTCTTCTCTTCTCAAGTTTCCCAAAATATCCTGAGGTTCCAACACCTGCCAGAAAGTGACCATCTTTACTGGTAAAAATGCTGGAAACTCTTTTTAGCAAGGTATCAGACTGATATTTCCAAGGGGCTTTATTGGCTCCATAAAGTCAACCTTATTTCCTTAAAGCTGTCCAGTCACACCTGAGTCTATGCATGTCTCTTTCAAATATGACATTCCTGTCAAAGCCTTGGTAATACAATCAATGTTTTCAATTGTGTCCTAAGAACAGTTCTTATTGAATTTACACAAATATATTGTCACAAAAATATAAGAATGCTCCCTGAAAATTTATAAAATCTGTTGGGTTCAAGCAGGGAGAAAAAGATAAATGTTTCAATTTCTTCACAAAGGTACATTTTATCAAATTTTTACAAGTCAGTTAGCTTAAGAGAAAAAGTATTCTTAAATCTGGAAAAAATAAAACATTTTTTAACAGTCAGCAATGTTTCAAATAAAAAGTAATAAAAACTATAATTATCTTCCTCCATTTCGTCTCATGTTATTAATTCTTGATCTGCTTGCATCTAATTTTTTCACTAGTTCTGGAAATTTTTACCTAGTTGAGCTTTATAATCTGTAGGTTATCAGAAACCAGTACTCATCATTTTTTCCATGAGTCTCACTGAAGATGCAACATATTTTCAGGAAACTTTTATAGAGGCATCTGAGTAAAAGTATAACTGTCTCTAAGTGATAAAAGAGTTAAAAATGGCCACAGTTAAAGATCTGATTAGCATTCATAAATGCAGTTGACAAGAATATGGTTATTTTGGTGACATACAACAATTTAAGATAACATGTCAGGACACCAGGTTTCTAGGAGTTTCATATAATTTTTAGAACACTTACTTTACTAACATATGTTACATAAATATAATCTAAGAGGGTTTAATATTACTTATTTGGTAATGCCTCCCACGTAATTTAAAATACCAAAGAAGCTTCATTAGTTTAACTTCTCAAAAATATATTTTTTTAAATGTTCCAGGGGTCTGTTGAAGATTTTCAGTTAGATTATGGTCAAAAGACTATATTAAAATTTGATTTGAGGAAGTATATCAAAAAAGTATCAAAAAGTTTAAACATCTGATTAAATAGGATCACAGATCATTATGAAATGATGTATCTGTCTAACCAAAGTGACCATAAAAAATTTCAAAAGCAAATACAGAAATCTACATGTTGGGACACCTGGGTGGCTCAGTGGTTAAGCATCTGCCTTTGGCTCAGGTCGTGATCCCGGGGTTCCAGGATCGAGTCCCACATCAGGCTCCCCACAAGGAGCCTGTTTCTCTCTCTTCCTATGTCTCTGCCTTTCTCTCTGTGTCTCTCATGAATAAATAAAGTCTTAAAAAAAAAGAAATCTACATGGTCATGAGCAAATTTAGCAAAATTAAGACTCAGTTTTATTGAGTAATCAGAGACCTCATAAGCATAGAAATTATTTTGGAAAACAAAATCATTATTTTCAGATAGATAACTTGAAAGGTCAAGAAAAACTTTGTTTACAATTTTTTATGAAGACCAGACCAATAGACAAGGAAAACTTTGTACTTTTAACAAAAACAAAACAAAAACTTTGTATGAGTGTACTGTTGATATTAAAACTCATTTACTTACTTAAATGTATCCTAATCTTAGCCACTACTGACCAAACATAAAATTTCTTTCTTTGTTACATTCAGATTTTGTCCTAAATTTTTCCTCATTAAGTAACCAGTCTCACTTTGGTACGTTATTTTATTTTTCCTCAACAAATATATATTTTTATTCTTCATAATTTTTCTTAGAAAAAAATATATCTTGCTTTCCTTACATATAGTGTTGTTTCCTTTATTTCCAGTCGTCTTAATCACATTTATTAGAATTCTTAATGCTTAAAAACATTACTTTCTAGTGAAAACTTAATGGCAAGCAATTTTGAACTTTGTTACACAAGAATTCTTTAGATTGGCAGATTTATGAAAATATTTCACAATTTTCAGAAACATGTACTATTTCCACAGTACAATCATTTTTAAAATATTTATTTAATTTATTTAGAGAGAGAGAGCATGAGCAAGGGGAGGGGCAGAAGGAGAGATAGAGAATCTCAGACAGTCTCTGCAGAGCCTGACATGGAGCTTGATCTCACAGCCCTGAGATCATGACCTGAGCTGAAATCAAGAGTTGAAGGCTTTACTGATTCAGGCCCCAGGTGCCCCCATAGTACAATCTTTTAATAAAGCATAAACATGTTTACTAATAGACTCTATCTTTGGTTTCTCTGTAATAAGACAGAAGTACATAAAGCAAGTTCGGTATTCATATTTCATTGTTTTATCTTATTTGGAAATGATCTAGCTAATCAATAAATTTAATTTTATTCATCATTTAACTTGGCAAAACTTTAAATTTTAGGTTACCAAAGATTTTGGAAGCTATTTAAAAGTTTACCTACAAAGTTTTTTATTTAACTTCTATCGATTTAACCTACTTGTTCTTAATCATACTTCGGCTACCCACAAATTTCATGAGGTATTAGATAAAGTCAGCCATTTTTCTGTTTTTTTCTTCTTTCTGATAAGTTTTGCAGCAGAAATGCCACAAGCTTATTTGACTATTAGTAAACATAAGCAGAATAAAAGTTTTATATTTAATGTTGAGAACTCTAAAGACATGTCGATTTTAATTAAATCAACAACTTAAATCAGTTTTAATACTGAATATTTTCCCAGATCACTTGAATTTGAAAAGCATTTGTGTTAGTCTTTATCTTTCTGAGTTTTAGAATGCCCAATCCTTACAAGTGTTTGCCTTCAAAACAACTTAATAGAGCTCTTTTATAAATTATCTTTAGCAAAGCCATTCAGAGGTAAAGAAAATATTTACAACATACATGGAGATACACACACACAATACAGAGGCAAGATGTTAATATTTGTGGACAGTACACTATAGACCTAACTTTTAAACATTTATATAACACTTATATAAAATATATAAGAAAATGCATGTGAATATATATATGAATATATAGGAATGGCCAGAAAGTAGATGTTTGCATGATTAAAAACAAATGACTCTTAGGTCTTAGAGAAGATGGGAGTAGAAAATTTGTATCATAAAAAGCACAGAGAGAGTGAGTTTTTTTCAAGGTGGATAAATATATTGAGTATATCAGCCTGTTATCAGAGGTACTAGAGTCTGGGCCATTTGAGAATTTTCAACAGTGTGAATTTTTAAAAGACCACTTTTCTCTATCTCTCTGTCTCTCTTTCTGTGTGTCTCTCATTTTTTCCAGTCTCAGGAGATTGTGGGCTTTGTTTCCATTTCAAAAATATCATAAGATTTATAACTTCAAGAGACAGAGAAATAATGTAAAAAATAAGTTTTCTGGAGTTTCAAGGTAATTGCTATTTAAAATTAAGTTTTTTGTTAAAGTGCTAAACCATTTTATTCCAGTATTTTATTTTTGCTATTTATTTATTTATTTATTTATTTATTTATTTATTTATTTGATTTTTTTTGGTAATATTCACAAAAATTTTCAGAGGAATAGGCAAGTTTTGGAGATTGGTCCAGAAATGTGGGCTTTAAAGTGTTTTTAGAGTTGCATTTGTGGTTTTGTAGAGTTTTGTAAGATAGGGATTGTTGTTCCTAATTCCCCAAAGACCTGGATTACAGTTTAAATTTCAAAGGATTGATTCATCTTTTTAACTAAATTAGCTCCTTTGTATCAAGGAAAATTTTAACTAAAATGTCAACTGAATGATTTATGCCTTTGTAAAGTATGTGTACAGCATTCTAATAAAAGCTCTTTTTCTGGGTTCATAATTCAACCTTGGCCTCTATTAGCACCTAAATATTGACCTTTTGCAAATCACTTGTAGGAGGGTCTCAGAACAATATGGTCATTTATTTCCTCAGAAGGGAAAGCTGTGAATATAGTGGAATAATATTTCTAATTACCCTCTAAATTCAGTAGGCTCTTTCAAAAGTAGAGGTAGAAAAGCTTTATAATTTAAAAGATCTGATGTTATCCAGGAAGCACAAATTCTTTTTCTTTTGGGAGATGTCTAGGATACACCTACTAAGGACATTGTATAAGCATGCTTGAGGCTGGTATCACCTGATTATGAAACCCTAGACAATAGGAACAAGGTGAGCCTTATTGTCAGTGTCAGGGGCTCTTGTTAAATTCATTGTCTGGTTTTCTGTATTTGTAAGAGCAACTCTATACTTTGAACTTAGAGATTAGGTCAGAGAGATCTCTGAGCTCTGTAAATCTTGTAAGGAAAGAGAAGTTAAAACAGGCAATAAGGCCAGATTTTAAGAAAGAAAACTTACAAAATAATAATAAAATAATAATAAAAAGAAAGAAAACAGAAAGAAAGAAAGAAAGAAAGAAAGAAAAGAAAAGAAGAAAGAAAGAAAGAAAGAAAGAAAGAAAGAAAGAAAGAAAGAAAGAAAGAAAAAGAAAGAGAAAGAAAGAAAGAAAGAAAGAAAGAAAGAAAGAAAGAAAGAAAGGGAATTTACATTGGATGGGGACATTTCTTGTCTTATATCTAATTTTTGTTCTTTTATCTTGTTAAGGGAGTCTCTAAGGCTCTAAGGCTAGCTGTTATAATAATAAGACAATTGTGAACTCTATTTTTATATAGATTTTATATATATATTTAATATAGCCAATTTAAAGGATCCATCATTTGACAATTGATGAGTGGGATCTATTAAAGTGTCTCAAACCAATAGCCTTTTAATGATTTAACCAGAGATGCAAGAAGCATCCCAAGAGGGCATAGATGTTGCAGCCCCCATGATCCAAAGTTTGCTCACAAATTTAGTCTAAGAAAGCAAAGACCTTCACTGCATAAACAATAAGGATGGTGTAGTAAAACAGTGTCTCTGGTCTCCCATCAAAATGTAAGATGCCTTGAGTCATACAGGCAACACTAATCTGTGACACCAGGACTTTCCAGAACAAATAAGCAATGAAGGTTGAGATGACAAAGGTTCCAAAGACCTCTAATGACAAACTCTCTGGAGAGCTGGCATAGCCAGACAGAGAGAGAGAGAGAGACACTCAGATTCCCTTCTATTGGTCTGGCCACCCTGGTAAATGCACCCTCCGGATGGTAAAGACCAAAGAGAGTATTCTCATTGGTCACAAATCCAAACTCTTAGGACATAGAACAAAATGAAAGGAAAAGTCTTATCTAGGCCTTGGATCTCTTAGAGCCAAACTAATACCCAAGGAGTATATGCCATAGTTGGGGACTGTGTGTTGTTTTATAGTGTACCTCACAGCATGGAAGTTTTCCTGAATTTGGCGGGTGACTAGTATCAATCCAACCTATACCATGACCAAGTTATCCTACTATGGGAGCCTTCTTGAAGTGATGAGCACTCTAACAGTTTTTAAGTGCTCGACTTGTGCCCACCAATTTTGTGCCTTCGGCTTCCAAGATGTCCCTTAGCAACAGATGACAAACACCGTGAGAGACACAAAGGAAAACAACCACCTCTGAGACGAAATGGATCAGTAACCAAAAACTAATCTACCAAATTTTTAACCAAAGAGTTGCTTAGCCCAAGGAATTAGTTTCACAAATATTTTCTTCTGCTACTCTAAATTTAGAAAGAAAGAGGATTTTCACCACTTTTCTTCCATCCAATTCTGCAGAGATTCTGAGGGATGACAGGATAAGTAATCTTACCTTCTGTGACTGTATCAGAGGTCCCAAGGATATTACAGCTGCAGCAGTGTCTGGGGATAGAGGTGTCCAGTGAATTGGAGTATCTTGCTGACTATGTAAGCCATCAGGAAGCAAGAATGCCTGTCCCCTTCAAGGTCCTTCTAGCTGGACTGATTCAAATTATAAGGAGATAGATTGACAGGAAGAAATCAAATTTAGAAGCATACCTACAGGGAATCCACACAGACATGGAAATTCCAAAGACAGGCAAAATGACGTACGTATGTCATCTTGAAGTGAGAGAAGAGGGTAAGGGTCTGGGACTTCAGGGCAAAGGAAGACACTTCATAGGGAGTAGCAAGAACAGATGTTTAAAAAAAGAAGAAGAAGAACAAATGTTTGGTAATTAGATTTTTTTTTCCCTGCCATACAGATGGGTCACTCGGAAAAAATTTATCTGTGCCAATACTCTTATTCTGGGAAAGACTTCCAATTTAGATTCTTCCATATGTATAGTTAAGAGAGGGGCAAACGTTTCTCTTGAGCCCATAGGCTCTGAGTTGCCTTCAGTGCAGAAATAGTCTTCATGCCAAAGTAGCTTATCTTGGGGGTGACCTGCCCTCGTCTCTACACTATATGTTATTTAACTACTTTATACTTCAGTACCAGGACTGTGGGAGAAAAGTAAAATAGAGACAAAAAAGTTGTAGCTGAAACTGAGAAATGCTTGAGGTATTCAGAAAAAAAATTATCTCTGGTGGGTAATAGGTAGTCAAAAACTTACATGTATTTACATATTGATATCTAAGAATATCATAATAATTTCAAAAGGTAAATGGAACTCTTTTCCATATTAAAGGAATGAGTTTATTCTAAAGGATATCCCTGTAGAATTTCTCCTAAATTTCTGAGGACACTAAATTTTTAAAAAATGTATCCTATGTGACTATTTTTTTTTAAATAAAAATAATATTACTACACATTCAGGTACGAAAGCCAATGATCTGATAACTAATGTACTATGGTTGAGAAGACTAGTAAAGTATTCCTTTGTTCTTTGACGAATGTCATATCTAAAACTTCTGGGTGCTGAGAGTCCCTCCACCCTCATGGGACTTTCAATGCCATCTTCATTTCTGAGTTACATGGGAACTCTGCAAATGACCTGACATCATCCATCATAAATGGAGCATGCAGTAGGCATTTTTTACTTTCCTCTCAGTTCCAATTACCTTGTTGGTGAAATTCAAATGCTTATCTATGTAAAGGCTATAGAAAGACAGAGACTTCTAGAGCTACCTGGCCATCGTACCATTTTTTTTGTTTAACTTCTACTGTTCATGATTTTCCTCTTCTTTTTTCTTTCTCAGAAAATTAATTTTACCAGTGTCCCGGGGTTGATAAGATTCCCAGACACTTACTCATATTAACCAAATCATAGGAGACTCACCGACAAAATCAATTTATAAGTTAAAATTCAAATTTGATTGTAAGGCAAACCAAATAGTTGTGTCAATTCCACTAGTACATACTCTCTCCAAAACAAAGTAAATTTTAATGTTGTACTATTAACAATCTTGACAGTGAGAGCTAAATTATGCAACTAAAAGTTAATTTTATTAGTCTGTAATAGTTTTGTACACCTCCGTAAATAAAACTCCTACTTCAAGGCTGATTGAATATATTATTTAACCTGGGAGGGACCTATTTCCCAGTAAAGAGTTTAGATAAGCATGATAAACTTTTGCTTCTGTAATTCTCTCTCTCTCTCTCTCTCTCTCTCTCTCTCTCTCTTACTGGGTATCTCATGAATAAATAAATAAAATGTTTAAAAAAAAAAAGACAAGCACTTTAAAGCTTTGAGGTGACCAGATATACTTAGGAAGAGCAGAGTCCAAGAGACAGAAAGACAGAATGTTTATGGGAGCCCAGGAGACATCAGAATTAAAAAGTAAACCATAAAACTGGAGTTAATGATTAAGAATTCTATATGGCATGCGAAGGAATTTGTTTATATAATTGGAGGCAATAGGGAGAACTTACTGGAATTGAAGCAGTGTCGTATCATGTCCTATCAGTAGATAAAAGATATCAGGTGAATAAATCCAATATGTGTGAGTAAAAAAGAGAATGAAAACGATTATCAGGGGGAAACACATCAGAAGGATACTGGAAGAACTACAATTAGACATGATAGGGACACAAATTCAGGCATGATTTGCAGTTAGTTTCCAACAGAATTTATCGAAGTAGGGGTGGATTATTACAAAGGTGAGATGAAGTGACCCACAGAACCCTGTGTCGGCCTCCAGTGACTGAGAGACTAGAACAGCCACACTTAGACACAAGAAACTCAGGAAGGGAAGCAGGAACAAGGTGAGTTGAGTTTTAAGCAAAAAGTATTCTTCAAAATTCAAGTATATTTTAGAAGATAATTTCAGTCAGTTTAGTTATTCCTACTATAAAATATACGTTTAGAAATAAAATGTGGGATGTGGGAAGTACCTAGTGAATAAAATCAGGTAACTCATGAAGACATATTTCTCATTGTTTAGACTTAATAAATAGCATATAATAAGTATCAAGAACTTTTAATATATATCATTAATTTCTATTTCCAGAAGTTAAGAACCTTCTTATAAATGTTTAAGTTTGAATATTCTAAACAGATTTTGTTCTAAGTAGGTTTCCTCTCAATCATGACTAATTTGGGGAAAAATAATATTTGAACATATTAATAATTAAGAGGCCTGTAGGGTTTTTTTTTTACATGAAGGAACTGAATTAATGTGGTTCTAACATATTTGATAAGCATCCTTGAGTGGCCTGGTTTCAATTACCTCTTCTTAATAAGTGTCGCTTCATTTAGACTCTCCACTCAGTTTCCTGTAATTTCAATTACTAAACTCTAGGAAAGAATAAAGTTTTATCTTGTCATTTTCAACTCAGGTTGTACATGGAGATTGTTAATAGGACTCCTTCGGTAAGATGATCCTGTCAGCTTTTGTTCCCATAATAATGTAAACAAAGTAGTTGATTATTTTATACTCATTTTAATCTTGACATTAATGAGAGGGAAGAAGGCTTCTAGGGATGGCAAATACCAAAAAAAGAGATGGAAGATATGACTGAGGCAGGATGTCACTGCTGCTGTTGGAGAAGGAACAGACCTCAGTGTAGATGTTTATCCACCAAGACAATTATTTTCTTGTCCTTAATATGTGGTCTGTGCTCTCCACAAGCTTCACTGGGTGCTTGGCTCCTGGTGCTGGAGAGCTGGTGTCACACTTTCCTTCTCTGATCTTTCCTTCTCTGATTTACTGCCCACCCCTTACATGACTTGCAAGTTTGTAATTAGCACCTCAGGTTTTGACTCCCATTGAGTTTATATCCAGTTCTGTTTCACTGGCTAAATACCGAGAGAATATCGGCATCATTTTCAAGACCAGAGTTTGCAAAAAAAATTAAAAAAAAAAAAAAAAAGACCAGAGTTTGCATAGAGACCTGCACTGCACCTATTGTCAGGCAGCCATCCTTCTCCATCACCAGAAGGCCCTAAAAGATTTCGACTGTCAGTAAAATGGATAATAGCTTGCGGAGAAGGGTGCACTAGATATCCAGCCTGTGTAATCTTCTATATCAGGACCCAATTCCATGAATGCAAACCTCTTCACCTGCTCACCCTCAGTGGGATCAGAATCTTAGCTTAAGAGTATTTTCCCAAGAAGGTCCTGGGTCCTTCTGCCCTCTTGTGTCCCAAGTCATCCCTCAGGAGCACTACCCAGTTAGAACACGACTCTTTCCTTCTATACTAGAGTGACGGCATCATGCCCTAGGTCAGCAGACCCCATCCATCAGCAACTATGTGACCTGGGCAAACTCTCCCACCCCACCCCACACACTGCTGGTATGCCAATACACTGAGTTTAAAAAGCCTTGCAGGTGATTCTCAGACACCCTTGTACTTTAAAGCAGGGTTTTCAAAGTCCTGGGAGTCTATTAGAAATGTGAATCTAAGGAGCTCACCCTCATCCACTGAATCACAATCTCTAGAAATAAAGACCAGGAAATTGAGTCATGGTGAGCTCCCCAGGTAGTTCTTATGCTCATGGAAGTATGAGAACCACTGCTCGATGTCACTGGTCCCCTGGTGGCAACTCTCTCCACCACCGTATGTCTTGTCCCTGGTCTACCCCATGCAGACAATATAAGCAAATAATGTTTTAAGTGGAGTCTCTAATTCTGCATGTGGCCGCCTGCTACAATATATAAAAAATGAACGCATTCATCATCCTGCCTAGACACTGAAGTTATCAGACAGGACAGGACATGGACATTTTTATATCACCACCAACTCCCCAGTTCACGCTGGCACATCCAAAGCTGATGCTGACACTCTGCACTCATATTAGCAACAAAAGGTAAATTCATAAAACTTCTAGAGGTTTTCAGATCACTCACAGGGTATTTTTGTGTGTGTTTGATTTGGTTTCTTCTCCAGTTCAGTCTCCGTGTAAAGCTCCCCTATAATTCCTTGCTGGTGCGGTTGAGCCAGGTCCCATTTCTCTTTATGGTAACACATTCCTATATTTCCCCCTTGAAAAAGCCCCTCTAACAGCACATTTTCAGAACCCTATTCCTTTTTTTTTTTCTGTTAAGCTAACATTCTGCACAAGTTCCAGCAGTTTTCCATGTTGCCAATTGTTCTTAGGCATTGATGTAGGAGTACTGGAAGTTTTCAGGTCCTGGGTAACTCTACCTTTAAGCTTCCCTGCTGGATCTCTGGCCTGCAATTCTGAACATGCCAGTGATATCCTCCAGCCACATCTAAAAACTCTTCTCTCTGGTCTCACGTCCTGCAGCTCTCAGATGATCTCCAGGCTCACTTGTAAGTAGATGTGGGGAAAGCTCTGTATCCACTGACAGAGAAGAAAAGAGGCTTTTGACCAATCCAGGCTGAGATCTCTCGACATTCATCTCTCCTTGTGGAAAGGGTTCATGATTTTTAAGACATCATTTGAGGCTGAGTTATCCAGCCACCACTTCTTCTCTTTACAGCATCTCAATATTTGTCACCTTATAGAATGATAAATAGACTTCAGAGGCAATGAAATCCAACCCACCAAGCACTGAACATGTTTATATTTTCCTATAACACCAAAGAATACCTCCCAGGCAGCAGCTTATTTCTTTGCAACAAATCTCATTCTGTTTTTGAACAATCTTTGGGATAAAAATAAGTTCTGTCTGAAAATCCACCTGCTTTTCAGGACTTGAGGCAGGGAGATGTTCTAGGAATTACACCTTTGGCTGATGTGTCTGGAAGGTAAAAGGAGAGAAAAAAAAGGCTCTTCTTCCCTAAAAATTAAGGTTTTAATCATTTCCAATCAATAAAATATGTGCTTTTTGCCCATCTGTGACTCACTCTCCCTCTAGAAATTAGGTAAGCATAATCACTCATATTTTCAAGTTTGAAAGTTTTAATAGACTACACAATGAGGAAGGAATTTAAAAATAACCATGGAGAAATGTGGCTATTTAATGAAATATAGATGCTGAAAATATTTTCTGCCTAATGTGCTTTGTGACCGTTGAGATTTACCCCTTTGAGGAAAGTATCAAACGGAGAAGTGTATTTATTGCTCAATATTCACAGTCCTAAGTATTTTTATTATTCTAACTATACCCTGCTCATTTACTGTTTCTTGCAAAATGTTAATTTCCCCTTTTGCAGATGGTATATTATGATTATATTTATCTAAATATAGATGGAATTTCCCAAGAAGATCTAAATCAGTGCAAAGAATAATCAGTGTTTCTCAGTAGAACAATGTAAGTAGCATATTACTTTTGGGTAAATAAATATTTATGTCAAAAATCTTCTAGTATATTAGAGAAATAAAAATACCCTTTTTTGATTGACTCTACTACACAATAGTCCCAAAATAGTTCGAAAATGTAATACATGATGAAACAAATTTAACACTGTACCTCATACATTGTTAAATACTCAATGAATACTACTTGAATGAATAAATGAATGCATCAATTAAAATGTTTAATCAACAGTTTCCCCCTTTTGTACTTAAAACGGGAGGTGGTTCAGCAATATTAAGATACTAATTTAATTCGACTTTTCCCCACCCTAATTTGGATCTTGCGTTCTGATTCACTGGTTATTAAGCTAATTATCGGTCCTAGTAAATCAGGTCTAACTGCCAATCAAAGCACAATTTCTTTGTAGAGAAAATTGAAACTGTTTAATAAAATGTGCACTTGGACCACGACTCTACCTAGTTTCAGAGGCATTAAATGGCTAATCTCTTAGGACACCTGGCTGGCTCAGTAAGAAAAGCATGTGACTCTTGATCTCAGGGTTGTGAAATTAAGCCCCATGCTGGGTGTAGAAATTGCTAAAAATAAATAAACTTAAAAAAAAAAAAAAAAGATGGCTGAGCTCTTAGTGAGTTGAGAATCTAACAAGACAGGTCATGAACAAAAAATATGCTTGTACAAAAGATAAAGGTTCCACAAAATCAAATTTATATTTTGTATCCCCTTTTGCTTTTTAATATGGGAAACAATCATCATCATATCAAAACCAAGCACTTTTTTTTGTAATTACTATTACTCCAAAATTGAATAAATTTGAGAGAAAAATTAAGAGGATTACATTAAAGGATATATTGAGGATGGTAACATTAGGCATGAGGGGAGATGATAGATAAATCACTAAGATACTCTTCATCCAAGAATATAGTAAGCTAAGCAAACAAGCTAACAATTAAAAGTATTATTTGGCACTGGGTAGAAATCTTAATTAGGAATTAAATTTATCTCAATTACATGCTTTAAGCCATTTGCATTGAACTGAAAATAGAAAATAATTAACATATGTATAACAAATACATGAAAATACACACATATATTTCTATAGTGGCAAAGGAAATATGGAATTAAAGTGTTTCTTCAGATGATTAACAATAAAATCTACTTGACATCCACTTCTCAATACGGCTCAATGACTTTGCAACTCCTATGAAATAAAGTCCAAACTAATCTAAGCTACACCCACCAAGAGCTGCAATCATTTTTTTTTTTCTTTTTTTCAGTGGAAGTAGGAGTTGTGACACCTGAGTAGCTCAATGGTTGAGTGACTGCCTTTGGCTCGGGGATCCTGCTTCTCCCTCTGCCTATGTCTCTGCCTCCCTGTGTCTCTCATGAATCAATAAATAAAGTCTTTAAAAAAAAAAAAAGGAAATAAGACTTTATTTGAGGTATACTGATGAAGCATTACTCTCCGACTCTTATCTTCTATATTACCCAAAGTAGTTTTGAAATGTCTTTCTTGGAAACATTAGGAAGTAGACACTTGCACTACTTTCTAAATTAATGTTTAATAGAAACAGTATTACAACTCCAGAAACTTCTTTCTTCAGAACATCATCACACAATTGACTGTAATTAGATGAGTTTCCAGTATTCTCTAGAATGATTCAGTTATAGCTTGATTGGAGTGCATCTTCATCTATTAACCATGACTAAGTCAAACATTCTTGACCTTATTTTTTTTTTTTTGTAAAACTGGACTTCACTCAGATGGATATATTTGTGTGCCTCCCCAAAGGTCCTCAACCATGAAATGAATAACTTCCTTATACATAATTCATGCATTACTTGTTCGTTTATTTTCACTTTTTGGTACAAACACTATATATACTTATTGTACTAAAATATGAAGAAATGCATAGAAGGGAAAATAAAACTTTAAATGCATCTATACCAAAGAAGAATCATTCTAAATATATGTCTATCCAATATTCATATCAAGTTGGGATATCAGTGCAACCCACTTTTCGCACCTATTGGTAAATCAGAAGTATTTTCAATGTTACTACAGTCTTATGGTACGTAACTTTCCCCACACAAAATGAAAAAGATATAATTTATTTTATAATTCAATAACAAAATTAGTGAGTATTTACTTTGCTGCTACTACATACCAAGCATTGTTTTAGGCCCAGAAACTATATCTGAGAACAAAAGGAATATACTTTATGGACCATATATTCTGAAGGTTGGTGGGAAAATGGAAATACACATAGTAACCTAAACGTATAATATGATAGGTAGGCTAATCAGTGGTACAGAAAGGATATAGTAGAGTTGGATAGAATTAGTGATATTGGTATGAAATGATTATATATTATAATGAGATTATAAGTGATTATTTTTTTCTTCTTTTGCTTACATATTTTTAGTAAGTAAAGTTTAAGAGAGAGGTTGGGAAGATGAAAGAGTAGGAGGACACCAAGCTCACCTCAACTCATGGACATAACTAGATAACACTCACATCAGCATAAATAACCCAGAAAACAATGTGATGACAAGCAGAGCAAATTCCACTACTAAAAGTAAAGAAGATACATCAAAGAAGGTAGGAAGGGTGAAGATATAGTTTAGAAACAAATGGACCTTTGCTCTCTGCAATGGGGAGGGAGCTGGTTGTGCAGAGAAGGATAAGAAATAGACTTTCATACCAGGGAGCTCACATGGGTTACACAAATCCCCATAATATTTGGCATTGAAAGCAAGAGGGACAAAATTTCATGAGTTCTTAAAGCAGAGGGACTTAAAACCTGGAATTTTAAAAAATCAATCAGCTCAGCTCTGAGAGAGCCCAGAGGCCTTTAGGAAAGAGTCCTCACCCTTGAAGAGACAGCACAAAAAATAGCACTTGCAGATACAGCCTAGAACCAGTAGTTGGAAAATGCCAGATGGAAGAGTTAATCATCTCAGAGTGTGGTCTGGAGAGGCAGGGGTCACGGAGAGACACCTCTAAGAACAAAGGAGCCAACAGGTACCATTCCCCTCCCTTAACCCCCAACATAAATGCACAACCACCTGTGGAAACCAGTATGGTTCCACCAACACTCACTACCTAACTTACTCAGATCTGCCCTTCCTAGTAATGCTTGCCTTAGTCCTGGTACTGCAGGACCCCTGTCCCAAGAGACCAGTGTAAATCCCATCTGGTCTCCTGAACCGCAAGTTTTACAGGAGTTAAAGTTTTCAATTCCAACAGCAATGGCAACAGCAGCAGGTTTCACCTTGTAAGTAGAACACAACACACCTTATTAAAATGTGCCTTACCCCTGCTGGTTAGCAAAACGTTGTAGTGCTGTAGACAATTAGACTGAAAGAGAAAGAACCCAGTATTCAAAAGAGGAGGACACACAGCACACATAGGAGACACTCTCTGAAGCACCAGGCCCAGGGAACAGGGGATGCTACACTGCAGGACACTATAGGACCTCTTCTTATTAAGGTCATATCCCCAAGAGCAAGCAATGGAGCTGACTTTCCTAACACAAAGTAACAGACACGTATAGTTAGACAAAACAAGGAAATAGAGAAATATGTCCCAAATGAAAGAACATGACCAAACCACAGCAAGAGACCTGAATGAAACAGATATGTGTAATATACTTTATAGAGAATTTAAAGCAATGACCATAAAGATACTGCACTTGAGAAAAAAAGGGGATGACATTAATGAGACCTTTAACAAAGAAATAAAAGAATGAGAGAAGAAGAACACAATAAATGAAATTTAAAATACACTTGATGGGATAAATAGCAGGCTAGAAGAAACAGAGGAATGAATTAATGACCTGGAAGACAGAGGAATGGAAAGCAATCAAGCTGAGCAAATAAGAGAAAAAAGTTATACAGAGAATAGATTTAGGGAAGTCAGTTACTCCATCAAGTGTAATAACACTCACATAACAGGGATCCCAGAAGAAAAGAGAGAAAAGGGGGCAATAATTTTTTTTGAAAAAAATAATAGCCAAAAACTTTCCTAATCTGGGGAAGGAAACAGATATCCAGATCCAAGAGGTACAGAGATAACCCCAAAAATTCAACCCAAGGATGTCCACACTGAGACACGCGGTAATTAAAATGACAAAAGGAGTGATAAAGAAAAAAAATTAAAGCAAAAAGAGAAAAGAAGACAGTTACATACAAGGGAAACCCCATGAGTTTTAAGCAGATTTTTCAGTAGAAACCTTTCAGGCCTTAAGAAAGTGGCAAGATATATTCAAAGTACTGAAAGGAAAAAATCTGCAGCCAACAATACTATCCAGCAAGGCTAGCATTCAGCATAGCAGGAGAGAGCGTTTCTCAGACAAACAAAAACTAATGGAGCTCATGACCACTAAACCACTCCTTTAAGAAATATTGCAAAGGATTCTTTGAGTACAAATGAAAGACCATAAGTGAGCATATAAAAAGTAGAAAACAAAAGAAGCAGAAAAATAAATACTTCTGTAAAAATCATTCAAGGGCTTCATAAAATAAAAGGACACTGTGTGGTGTCCATTAAAAAAAAATGACAATATACACCTAAAATCAGGAAATGGAGAGGAGTAAATAATGGGTTCAAATAGAAGTGGCCTCAACTTCATGTAGACTAATATATGCAGAAGATGTTATATACAACCATGATGATTACCACAAATTTAAAAAAAAAACAGTAATAGATATGCAAAGACAGAAGAGAAAGGAATCCAAGTATATCACTAAGAAAGCCAACAAATCATGGAAAACAGAAAGAGAAGAAAGAATCAGAGAAAAACTACAAAAACAAACACAAAACAAGTAATAAAATAGCAATATGTACATATCTATGATAAGTACTTTGAATATAAATGGACTTAAAATCTTTATAAAAAAGGGGGACTGGAGGGGACTCCTGGGGGGCTCAGCAGTTAAGCATCTGCCTTTGGCCCAGGACGTGTTCCTGGAGTCCCAGGATCGAGTCCCGCTCGGCCTCCCTGCATGGAGCCTGCTTCTCCCTCTGCCTATCTCTGTGTGTGTGTGTGTGTGTGTGTGTGTGTGTGTGTGTGTCTTATGAATAAATAAATAACATCTTTTTTTAAGAAAATGAATGTAAATGGACTAAACTCTCTAATCAAAAGAAATAGGGTGACAGATTGGATTAAAAAACAACACGCTAGAGTGTCTAGCTGGCACAGTTGAAAGAGCATGTGACTCTTGATATTGGGGTCATAAATTTGAGCCCCATGTTGCATGTAGAGATTACTAAAAAATAAATAAACTTTAAAAAAAAAGTTGGAAGAATAAAAGACCCATCACTAATTTCGAGAGACTGTTTTCAGACCTAAACACATCTACACAGTGAAAATGAGGGATGAAGAAACATTTATCGTGCAAATAGATGTTAAAATAAAGCCATTTTAGCAATATTTATATCAGACAGAATAGACTTGAAAACAAAGAAACAAAGGACAAAGAAGGTCACTAAATAGTAATAAAGGGGACAATCCAACAGGACGTTATAACAATCATAAATATTCATGTATCCAACTTGGTAGCACTTAATACATGCATAAAACTGTTCATACCAAACTTAAAAGAACTAATTGATAGTAATACAATAATAGTAGAGAACTTTAAAACCCCACTTAATCAACAGATAGATAAACCCACCAGTAAATCAACACGGAAACAATGACTTTTTTTTTTTTTTTTTGAAAGGCAGAGTGGCAAAGGCAGTGCCTCATTTGGATGTGCTATAAGAACTAGCCTGTGTTCTCCTACAAATGAACCTTGAGAGGTTTTTTGGAGGTTCTAGAAGGGGAGCACGGCTACTTATATACCCTTGACCAAAGAATGGACCTCCTATACTGAAGAAGGTCATCCTCTTTGACCAACCGTGCCTCTTCAGGAGGGATGCAAATGGGATGGTGAAGGAGAAAGGGGACACCCAGCCAGCCAGCCAGCCAGATCAGCCAAATCAACCCTGGGAATCAGTGCAGTGACAGATGTCACAGCCAGATCACCCTCATATCCTGGAAACAGTGGCTTTGAATGACACACTGGACCAGATGGACTTACAGATATATTCAGAACGTTACATACTAAAACAGCAGAGTACACATTCTTTTCAAATACACATGGAACATTCTCCAGAATAGAAAAGCAAGGCTGGAAAGATCACAATTCCAGATTTCCACTTATATTACAAAGCTGTAGTAAACAAAACGCTTTGGTACTGGCATACAGAAAGATCCATGGATCAATAGAACAGAATAGAAATCCCCCAAATAAACCCACCATTATATGGACAATTAAACTTCAACAAAGAATGAATATCCACTGCGAAAGGACAGTCTTTCTAACAAATGGTGTTGAGAAAACTGGAAAGCTACATGCAAAAGAATGAAACTACTCCTTTCCTTCACCATAAACAAAACCAAACTCAAAGTGGATTAAAGACCTAAATGTGAGGCCTGAAACCATAAAAACCCTAGAAGGTAGTAATCTCTCCAACATTGGCCATAGCAACATTTTTGTAGATGTGTCTCCCAAAGCAAGGGAAACAAAAGCAAAAATAAAGTATTGGGACTACATCAAAATAAAATACTTCTGCACAAGTGAAGGAAATAATCAACAAAACTCAAAGGTAACTTACTGAATGGAAGAAGATATTTGCAAATGACATAGCTGATAAAAAGTCAGTCTCCAAAATAAAGAGCTGATAACACTTCAACACCCCCAAAACTAATCATCCAATTTAAAAATGAGTCAAAGATATGAACAGACATTTATCCAAAGAAAAAAAAAATACAGATGGCCAACAAACACATGGAAAATACATGGAAAAATGCTCAACATCACTCATCATCAGAGAAATGCAAATCTCAACTATGATGAGATATCAGCTCACACCTCTCAGAATGACTAAAATCAAAAACACAGGAAACAACAGGTGTTGTGAGGATGTGCAGAAAAGGGAACGCTTGTGCACTGTTGGTGGGAATGTCAACCAGTATAGCCATGTGGAAAACAGTATTGAGTTTACCCAAAAAGTTAATAATAACAATAATAATAATATTAATATTAATAATAGTTAATAATAGAACTCCTCTATAATTCAGTAATTGTACTACTGGGTATTCACACAAAAAATACAAAAACACTAATTGAAAGGAATGCACGCACCCCTATGTTTATTGCAGTATTATATACAATAGCCAAATTATGGAAGGCGCCCATGTATCCACTGACAGACGAATGGATAAAGAAGAGGTGGTACATATATATGATGAAATATCATTCAGCCATAAAAAAATGAAATCTTGCCATTTGCAACTACAAGGATAGATCCAGAGAATATAATACTAAGCAAATTAAGTTAGTGCAAGAAAAACAAATAGCATGGGATTTCACTTGCATGTGGTATTTAAGAAACGAAGTAAATGAGCAAAGGAAAAAATTTAAAAAGAGAGAGAAAAAGAAAAACCAAGAAACAGACTCTTTAGAGAACAAACGGATGGTTACCAAAGGGGAGGGCAGCTGGGGGGATGGGTTAAGTAGATGATGGAGATTAAAGAACACACTTATTATGGTGATTACTGAGTAAGCTTTCAAGACACACACTTACACACCCGTGTGTGTATATGTTACATATATATATATACATATATACACACACATATATATATACGCACCCATACATGTGTACATATACACATGTGAGTTTTCTTCAACTAAACCTAATTTACATTTTCTGATCCCACGCTGCTTAAAGATGATCTATTTGAGGTCTATTCCCACACCTTTCTCCTCAAATCTGTTATTTTCCCCAGGATTGAAACCACATTCCAAAGGCTCATATAGTCAAAGCTTCATGGCAGGAATTTAATTATTTTTTTCTGAAATCAATTCATAAGCATACTTTGTCCCCATAAAACAGGGATTTGTATAGTACTGTTTGTCTTAGAAACCTTTTATGTTAGCAGCTGATAATGACTAATTTATTTCCCTGAGTGGTAGTTGCATATTTTTGTCACCTTTGGTAAGTCGTTGAGCCTTATTTTTGTACCCTGGTGCCTCTTCGATACTGAGTTTCAGGAGACAATTCTTTGCATACGTCAATGCAGTAATGTTCTAGAAGTGCTGTGGGGTAAAAAAAGAATGTTAAACATGCCTGGAGATGGTTGGAGTCTGTTTTTTCTCCCTCATAGGGAAAATCAAATCAAGAAAAGATAATGTCCAGGTTATTCAAATAAATATGATATAATATGATATAATCGCTGAAAGAACAGCAATTCTCTTGTACCACATTGCACTGCACTCCCAAGCCAGGGCTTTCGTCGTGGATGCAGCACCGGAAAGAACCCAGTGGTGCTCCTCTGGATTATGCCTCTGAACTGGTGGCTTTCCCCTAGCGACTGGTCTGTGCCTGCTCCAGCATCACCACTCCTCTGTGCCTGCGCCAGCATCACCACTCCTTACCCTCCTTAAATACCCTTATTATTAACTATTTATTATTATTAATATTATTATTAACTTTGGGGGGAAACTCAATACTGTTTTCCACATGGCTATACTGGTTGACATTCCCACCAACAGTGCACAAGGGTTCCCTTTTCTGCACATCCTCACAACACCTGTTGTTTCTTGTGTTTTTGATTTTAGTCATTCTGAGAGGTGTGAGCTGATATCTCATCATAGTTGAGATTTGCATTTCCCTGATGATGAGTGATGTTGAGCATTATTCCATGTGTCTGTTGGCCATCTGTGTTTCTTCTTTGGAGAAATGTCTGTTTATATCTTTGACTCATTTTTAAATTGGATTATTAGTTTTTGGGGTGTTGAAGTGTTATCAACTCTTTATATATTTTGGAGACTGACTTTTTATCAGCTATGTCATTTGCAAATATCTTCTTCCATTCAGTAAGTTACCTTTGAGTTTTGTTGATTATTTCCTTCACTTGTGCAGAAGTATTTTATTCTGGTGAAGAAATGAACTCAGACTACCAAAGCAGTTGCTTGAGGAGCTCCAGTTAGACCCCCAATACTGCCACTCGGAGTGCATATAGCTAAACTTAAATAATGTTCTTCATTTACCTTTAATTTTTGTGACTCCTTTTTTGTAAGAAATTTCTCCTCTCTTTTGTCTCCAAATCAGAAGAAAGCAGAAGACGAAGCTGAAAAGCTCGAAAAGTCAGGAATCTTTGATTCTTGGAGGTACCCCAATAGAGTAGTTGCCGATTCATAAAAGATACTTAAAAAAAAATCTGTGGATTGGTAGAGTAAATGGTGGCTCCTGTGTTTCAGCATAGAGGAATTGATTATAGCAGCATAATGCAAAAGTGTTAAGGCTTTGGGCGCTGAGAGTAGTTCGGGCCTCGTCCCATATATGTTGAAATATTATTATTATTGCCAAAACTGGCAATTATTTCCATTTTCAGCTACACAAGTGAAATATCATTTACAGGAAAAACATGGAGAATAATATTTTCATAAATTTTCTTACAAATTAATGTGATCTCTTTCCCCCACCCTCATATGTTGAAAATTGATTGCCTTTGGTCTTTTATTCTACGTTGTCTCCATCTTCTGAATGATTTGGAAGTAAGTGAGACCACAAGGGCTGTTAAACCCGCAACTGGCACTTACGTTGAAATTATTTTTCAGTTCTATTGAGCTCCAAGTAGACCAGTGGCAGTGGTGGCATCAGTGGTGCCAAAGGCAATAAGTAAGTAAATTAAATAAATAAATAAATAAATAAATAAATAAATAAATAAATACCTTCTAACTTATTTCCCATATTTTAAAATATGCGTATTCACATCTATGTTTCTTAAAATAGATAGTTTCTGCCTTTGGTGCCTTGCCTTAAAAAACCTTTGCCTAGCCAACATGATGTGCAAATTCAATTATAAATACTTCCACTTTTATAATAAAATTGTTAGCTTTTATGTACAGGATTTGGGAATCTAATTTTATCTTTTTACAGTTGGTTATTCAGTTATCACAACACTCATTTAGGCTGCCATTCTATCTTCACCCAATTTTATTTGTGCCTAGAATTATTTCCGAAAGTTCTATTCTGTTAAATTAATCTTTCTGTTTATTTCTGCTAAAGAAGCACATTATTTGAATTATTTTAGTTTTATTACGCATTTTAACGTCTGGTTAGACTATAACACCCCAGTATTGCTTTTAAAATGTTCTTTCTTTTCTTTCGTGTTTATTCATGCAGACGAACTTTAAAATATTTTTTTTTCAATTTCACCATCCATTCTATATTTTTTCTGGCTGCATTTAGTATACAATCTTAGTTGAGCAAACATGATATTTTCTCCTATAGAGAATATATGTTCCATTTATCCACATCTTCAATCACATGTCTCAGAAAGTCCTAAAGTTTTTAATTTTCCTTACTTCCTTGTTACCGCATCTTTTTTTAACAAACATTAAGTCTCTACTGTAATGCCAAGCACTGGAACAGCCACTGGAATACAGGTCTGGGCTTTGAACACAAATGACTTGACTTTCTTGATCTCAAGTTACATATTTCTACACAATAAAGAGACTAAACAATGTACTACAATAAATACATTAGTATTTATTACATTAGTGTATGACAATCAAAGGCCACAAGTGCTAGAGAAAGCACACATGAACATGCCACCTGAAGGACTAATCAATGGGAGGCAGAAGCGAACCCCAGGAGAGCCTGGGGTTCAAGCAGTCAAGGAGCTTGCTGGGAGACAGGCCCACAGAACGGGTAAGGAAGCCTGGAAGAGGAAGGAGGCCTGGGGTGGGGCAGATGTTGAAGATCTGCCTGCACCGTGCCATCGGAATGGGGTCAGAGTTTACTCTAAGGGCAATGAAGGAGTATTCGGGCTCAGGTAGAGAAATGGCACAATCGTATGTGCATTTTTTAAGATTTTCTTTAGTTATGGGGTTGATAATTAATTGGAATGGAGTGAGAATAGAGATAAAAGACTTTCTAAGAGACTGTTAAAAGATTCATGCCAGACATGATGAACTGCACTAAGGAAGGGCCAGTGGGGATGGAGAAAGAGCCAGTTAGCTAAAAGCTGATTCCTATTCATGGAATTGAAGTAAGAGGATACATCAGGACAAACTAGTGTTTATCCCCACAAGGTTATAAAATAGCAAACTAAATAGCTGCATCAAAGCTGCCTGTTCCGTGAACATGATTAGCTTGGAAGCACTGAATTGCACTTTATCACAAAGGACTTTGGAATAATTTTTAGATGGAGTACCCAGCAATTTAATAGGTCTCCTTATTTGCAGGGAGTAGAAAATGTGAAAGAGCATATCCTGACTCCAAACACAGGAGACTAGTGTTGGGGACGCTTACTAATCTTAGCATACCATTTGGACAAATTTCTTAATAGTCTAGAATTAGAAAATTATACTTGACTACTTTGTGTAGCCTAAGCTTTTGAATTGTCTCAACTTTCGTAGAAAGACAATAAACAAGCAAACAAACAAACTTGATCCAAGTAAAAAATAAAAACCTTGAATGGACCAATAGCCACCAAATGTATTTTTTTAAAGTTTCTAATATTACTATAGGTTTGCTGTTATGTTTTCCATAAAGAAAAAATAGCACACACAATAAAACTCAATGGAGATAGCTCACAAAAAGGAACACATGTCGCTGAAGATGCATAAATTCTAAGGAAAATATTAGCGAATTGCCTACAGTATTATGGAAAAACAACGTGCAATCACCAAAAAATTATTTTAAGAGTAGATTATAATTAGGAAATCATGTCCGTAATTTACAATATCAAATAAGCAGACACAGGCAAGATACACAATAAAACCCAGACATAGTAGAAAGTCAAAGTTTTATGATGCCAAACACTGACCAGTAATGTTTTAGTCAAGGATTCAGTGTGGCCTAATGACACCTACAAAATCAAAGGACAAACTTTTCTCAAAAGCCTTTTGTCAGCTTTATGCTCATATCCACCCTTCTTTTGGCCTGATGTCTGGCCAGCCCTGTGTAATCAAAAGTGTCCCTTCAGTGATTTATGACCAGTTTTCGTGCTGCCAGTCTCCTTTAGAAAGACCACTTTTTCTGGACAGGTGAGTTAGCGGGGAATGGGACCCTCGGAAACCGCGTGCTCAGCACTGGCCTTGCAGCTGTTCTCAATCACTGCCATTGTTCTGAGGCTGCTTCAAGGCCACGGCTAAAGGGGCCCTGGCACTCCGCAGTGACAAATGAGTGGACCCTGGGTGGCCACACATCAAGTAGTGAAAGGCAACAGGAGCTCTGACTTACAGAACTAGAGTCCATAGTATCACATTCAAACAAATCCTATGTGGGCCACGATTGCAAGACCAGTAATATTCCTAACAGCAAAGAGAACTCTTCCACACCCAACTATTCGAGTTGGGCCACACCCCAGGTATGGAGCAGCCTTTCCAAAGAGATTGGAGATCTTCCCTTCAGTTTAATTTTGTATAAAACTAGATTCTACTTTGAAATATGAAGTAGCTGAAGTAACTAATTTTCAATGCTTCGATGAAAAGTTTGCCAACCCTAATTAACTCCTCCAGCATAGAAAAATTGTTTCAGTTGGCTCAGAAATATGTCTATAAGAATTGTGAAAAGAAATTAAGCCCTATTAGTGTCACAGTTGGTAACAAAAAAGGCAAGTAGAAAAATCAAGCCTTTACCAAGAATGAATGTTAACCAAGAGGCTGAATTTAAGGCTGTGTGCCCAGAAGATCACTGACATTTACAATTTATTAGCTAATGTTGCATGCACCTGTCATTCTTCTTTTATATCACATATTAATCTTTGAGTGTTCCAGAAGGTTTGAAACAAAAGATAGCTTAATTGAAAACAAACAAACAAACAAAAACACAATAGGCCTTTTAATACATTTTCCCAATCTAATATTTAAGTGGCATGGGGTAGGGATTTGTAATGCTTTCCTCCCAAAAGGGTGCTGTGAAAATTAAAAAGACACAGAAGAGGAAAGATTAAATAACAAAAAAAAATATATAAAATCTTTCAGTCACAATACCTTCCCCCGCCATTCAATGGCATGTGCTCCTCCAATTCAGAAGATGGTCCATTTGTTTCTTCGACAAATGAATTAAAATTAATCATATTTGATTGAGCAGTACTGAGAGAAGCAGAAATGCATTATTCTTCAGAAGTAATTATTTCACCCTAATGTTCTTAAAGTCACTCACATTTCATGTAAACCTCTTTTTTCCTTACAATATTTCATGCTGCATAAAATTGCCGTTCCTAGTAACAAATAATAATGCACTTTTCAACGAGTGTGTCCTTATAAAATAATTGAAATGATAGAAAAGTTTTAACAAAATTCAAACTGGCAACATTGGAAGTGGAAGAAACCATCTTTCGTCTGATACACAAGGGATCCTAGCTTTTGGTGGGTGCCACCAATACCTGCCATGGTCAAACTTCATCTGAAGTCTCCATTCTGTTTCGAGCGTTCTCGTTGTCCTTACACTGAGAAGCCACCAGTTTGGACACGTAGTTGACACTCTTATCCACAATGCGTAGGAATCATCTTCTCCTTAAAGCTCCCTGTGCTATCTCATACGTCTGCATTTAGGTTTGTCCTACTTCACATTTTGGTAGACGCATTGTATTTTGTTTTATTTTAGAGTCTGAAACGAGTAGAAAAACACAACTCTCATTTTTTTTTTCAATTTACAAGTTGTCCCTGAGTGTGTTTTACATACATTTGATATCAAAATTGAAAAATAACATTTCTTGGCTCCCTTCTATAAAATATGAGGACTTTGCTTCCTGCTCAGATACCTCAATCTTTTTGGATCTACGATAATTTGATATTCCCCACATACCCACTCTAAAAAATACATTCAGAGAAGGACTATATTTCTCAGAGACCACGTCTACTCCCATGTCTTTGCCATGGGTTTCTCTGCGTCGCTTCTATGTTGGGTTGTTCCAAAAAGGATTCACAGATGGCCACTCACCCCTTAAAAAGTTACAGAAACACACTAATAATGTGCAAAATTAGTGGAAAATGTATTCATACAGGAAACCAAGTGTTTAACATTATCTTCCAATGTTTTGTTCATACTGTTGGTGGTTGCGGGCAGCTGTACAGTTTTCCCTCACAACCTATAGAAAAGTGAAATAAGGTTTTTTCTCAGAGAGAATAAAACACACACACAATAGACAGCGCTAGTCATTCATGGGAGCATATCAAGATTCTGTCAGAGTTTGAAATGCCCAAACCCCAGTCACTGTGGCCCTAGTCTAATCTCAGAAAACTTGACTGGAATGGGAGTAAAAATAATATGTACAAACCCAATCAATCATAGCAAATATGTTGGTGTGATGGCGTTGTGCCCATTGGCGAGGTAACCACGTGGGATCCAGGAACATGGACAGCCAGTGTCAGTGTCCTCATGATCCTCTGTGCATGGTCCCAGGAGGGAGAGGACATCTTCAGAAAGACCCAAGCCCATGAGTCCCTATAGGTAGCTTTGGTAGGCCGTCATACAGCTCTCTCTCTTCATTCCTTATTCACAGGCAAGCATTTTACCATGACAACTTCCACCAAATGGACTCATTTAGCGAATGTGCTTATCAGTCCATGCATCCTGTTTGGCCTGACAGACCCACTTCTCGTCATGAACTCACGCACTATCACTTTACATACCATGCCCTATCAGCTAGTTTAATGTGAATCTGCAGATGAAGGACCAGTCTTCCCTTGGCTGACTGACAAAGCAGGATTCTGAGGGTGGAAGGCAAGGGCCAGGCCCATGGTGGCGATCCCTCTGGATATTTAAGACCTTGAGAGTCTACTTAGCCAACATCTTTGTTTTTCACCCCATAGCTGTCACTTCTTTGCCACTCAATGATATAATTTAGACTGTGAATCAGAAGCCCGAAGGAATGTTTGCTATATATAGTGCCAATTATACAAGATTAGGAAAATATTTAAGAGTTTAATGATGCCAAGGGAAGTCAGAGTTAGGTCTTATGCAAGGACCTTCTTATGGAGCTGTGATAACTGAACTGGGCTACTCTGCTTTGGCACTTTCGTGTGAGAGACATTTTCATGTTCCCTTCATATCTGATCTTTTCTGCCGCTCTTCTGGTTGTCTCTCTAAATTCAAATCTTGGGCCACAGTTTTGATCAGTTCTCTCAGGGACTCTCGATGTAAACATTCTTTTAAAAAATAAATAGTGGCTTCTCATGACACACAAAATAATTTTATTTCTTTGGCATCTCTAACACCTTCTGCAGTCATTTGGGCCCTAATGAATTTTCCAAAATCATCTTTTCCATTACTTATGACATTCCACCCTTTAACTAAGCTGAACTACAGAAATTCTGAGTGTGTCAAGATATTTCATTGCATTTTTTTTCCTTCACACTCTCCTCCCTCTGCATAAACATCTTCCCCTTGCTCCTTGATCTCTTTCAGACTAATTCTTACCTGCTTCTCAACATGCAAAACAAGACTCCACTCTTCTCTGCTTCCTCCAAAATACCACTTTCTTTGCACTGATCCAACCACATGTGGTTGCATGTCTGTGCCACATTCAGACTGAAATCTTTGGCTAGAAATGCTAGTTCTTATTCACTGTTGTTTACCTAGCCCTTGTTACCGTGCCTGTGTGATAACCCACTTCTGTAAACATTTGTGGAACTGAACTGGAAACCTGAAGTCTCGTCTTCATTATTTTCCCACTGCCCACACCACCCAAGGGGGTCACTATAAGAGCTGTCATTGTTATTCATATCCAGACAGTTGATGGAAACCTTGTTTAGACAATTGGCAAAACAAGGATATCATTTATTTGGCTTTGGGCGCTAATGATTTCAACTGGTAAGATTTTTTTTATGTGTTGTAAAATGAGGCCTGAGGAGGCAAGGTTATTGACATCACTCATCACTCTTAATTCAGAAAACCCTAGGCTTGAAGGATAGCAGATATGAAAGGTCGGCTCCAGTCTCTTATCTGCAGTGATGGAATTTTATGACCTAAAAGCTTATTAATGATTCTGGGCTTTTAAATGCATTAAAACATATGAGGTGATGTGGAGAATGAAGGCAAAAGAAACATAGAAAAAAATTAAACTTCCTTACAACTTAGAGTGCATTGACAATAGTTGAGACAGGCAGAGGGACCTTAGTCCAAGAATTCAGCTGCCTCACTGTTAATACTTTGGTAGAGGCAAAAAGCAACCATAGCTTGACATTAGCCTGACCTCCAGGATCCTGTAAAGATTGATTTGAAAACTTCCTTTATCTCTATCCCCCAAGATATATGTTCGCAGTCATCCTCCAAGCACATGACCTACTGATAGAAAACTGAAGGTCTCATGACTTAGGTTTTACTAGATGGTAGTAAATGACCTTTTCCCCGTAATAGCTGGCCCCGAGATCCTCAAAACCCTTCTTCCAAATTCCTTAGATACTTATACTATCCCTAACCCTTTCTCTCTCTCTTTTTTTAAGATTTATTTATTTATTCATGAAAGAGAACACAGAGAGAGAGAGAGAGAGAGAGTGGCAGAGACACAGGCAGAGGGAGAAGCAGGCTCCATGCGAGAGCCCAACATGGGACTCGATCCTGGGTCTCCAGGATCACGCCCTGGGTGGAAGGCAGGCGCTAAACCGCTGAGCCACCAGGACTGCCCCCTAACCCTTTCCCAACTTGAAATATAATCAGCCACTCCTCATGACCTCGGTGCAGCTCTTGCTGCCCATGGGTCCTGCCCCTGTGCTTTAATAAAATCACCTTTTTTGCACCAAAGACTTCTCAAGAATTCTTTCTTGACTGTTTATTCCCAAACCCCAATGTTTCACATCACGAAGAGTGAAGTCACTTATATTTTATTCCCCGTCAGCTATACAATCATCTGACTTACTAACATTTAATGTAAGAATACCATATAAGAGATTATTTTCTGTTCAAATCTGAGTTTCTCTTCTGTGACCTGTTGAAAGTGTGCAATTGTGTTAATGGCCTGATTTGCAAATTATTACTACAGCTTTTTTCAGTAAAAAGTAGACCATCTTTCAATAGTCATGAATCAGTTGAAGCAGCTTGAAAGCAAAGCCTACTTAAATCATTTATAGGTAATTTTCTATCCTACAAATTCTAGGAAAAGTTTTTCAAACTGTAACTGGAAAACAGTCAAAAGACAGAAGCTTCTAAATAGCTTTATCTCCTTGGCTATCAAAAAATTATGGCAAATAGAGCAGATGCCTCCCTATTAAATTTATGTCTTGATGAAATAAATATAATCATAAAATACAAATAAGTTTCAACAAAAAATGATACATTAGCAAGGTGGAGATTTTAGTTTTATTTAATCAAATTAGAACAGTGTTAATACAGCATGCACTTTTATAAATCCTAACCAAATTGGGCTCATTGATGAGAAACTAGACTATTTTGCTTCCCATACAAGTTAAGCCTAAGCAAGATTAAAAAAAAAAAAATCTCTCTTTAGTGGAAACTAATAATACAAAAAAATGAAAAGAAAAGAAAAAAGAAAAGAAAAAAAAGAAAAGAAATAAAGAAAAGAAATCTCATAACTTTGACCCATCGGGAGAGATTGACTGAGATAAGTACGAAGGGAATTTAAGTCAAAACCTACTTTTGCACAGATTTTGTAAGAGGAAGGAAAAGATCTAAGAAGTAATGCCCGAAGAAAATAGACAAAAAGTAACTTACATAGTACTGAAATGTCCTAAAATATGTGACATGTCTTAGAGTCTCACAAAAATATCTTGCTTAACTACAAGTTTTTGAAGAATAGTAACTGTTTAAATATAAAATACTTTGCATCTTGATTTGGACTTGAAGGTTTTAACAAAAATGTATGAAAAAGAAATGGCTTCCACACACAAATCCCTATGTGTCACATGATCTCCAATAAGAACCTGTTATTTGAGAAGCTGTCTCACTGATCTAAATGACTTTGAGCGTACATAATGCCCTAGTTTTGTCTGGTAGGGATTATTGGCTGAACACTCTTCCTCACAAGAGGAACCTGAAATCTGAGAGCTAGTCCTTTGCTATAGTTTATTGTATTTGAAAGCTGTCATTCCCAATCCAGGTGAACATCAGCATAAAGTGAGGAGAAAACATTATTAACAACAGTGTGGGTTTGAGCCGGTCATCCTAGGAGAGTAGCTTCTCATGTAAGGTCTAAGAGATAGCAGCAGAACTCCTGGGAGGCTTGTAAAAAATGTACCATTTTTATTGGGTTTGCATTAACTATAACCATTAAAATAAAGAGAACTGACATTTCTAATATTGAGTTGTGCCATCCATTAGTTTGTATACCCTTTAAAATTCTAAGAATCTTAACATATACATTTATTGATCTTTGTTCTTGTTTGGTTGTTATTGTAAATATTTCCTGTTTTTAAATAACTTCTAGGTTTTTTCTCAGGTCTAGAGAAATGTAACTGGTTTTCAAAAGTAGTCAATTGTCTACAGTAAGTTTTTCAGAATCTTTCATTAATGTTGTCTATAGAATCTAACCTTTTCCTTCTAGATTTCAAACCTCCTACTCTTCTTTCTTGTTTTACAGAATAGGTTTGGACTTCCGGTACAGCATTAAGCTGTAGAAATAGAGGCATTGTCAGAATAAAGAAAATGACTCTAAATTTTCTCTATTAAATATGATTTCTGTAAAGTTTTGGTATATAATCTTTATTAAATGTGGTAGACAGTCTTCTAAGAGGACTCCCGAGATTTCTGCCCCTGATGTATATTATATATTTATATATATATTTATTTATTTATTTATTTATTTTTATATTTTTTATTTATATTTATACTCCTTGTGTGTAAACAAGACTTGTGAATATTATGGGATTTTGTTGCCACAATTATATTACATTATATGGCAAAAATAAAGGGATTTTGCAGATTAATTATAATTCCTAACAGTTAGTTCTTCAAAAGAAAGGCTATCCTGAGTAGTTCTGAGCCAATCAAATGAGCCCTCTAAAAAAGGGTATAGATCTTTTCTGAAGGGAGAGATTCATTGAGATCATCTTGCAGGCCTTGAAGAAGCAAATAGCTGTGTGAACCACCCATGGAGACGGCCATATGGCAAGGACCTCTAGAAGCTGAGAGGACTCCCTGGCTGTTAGACAAGAAAGTAGACTTTATCCCTACAATCTGAAGGAACTGAATTTGCTAACAAACTAAAATACATTTGGACAAGTCCCCCCTGGTCAAACCACCAGGTGGAATACAGCTTGGCCAACAAGCTGATTTCAGCTGATGAGACCCTGAAGACAATGTGAGCTAAGCCATATCGTGCCTCCAGCTCCAGGGAAATCATAAGATAATAAATACATGTTTTAAGCCACTAAGTTTGTGAGAATTCGTTGTGCAATAATACAAAACTAATCCATCTCATTAGCAAATTAACTTTTATTAAAATTATTACATTTTTTATAACATTGTAATCATTGAAAATTATCTAATGCTTTTTCTAGTATATTTAGAGATATCAAATATCTTAATTTGGTGAATTATCCTAAAAAGTATATTGATGGATTGATGGATTGATTGATTGATTATGTACAGTTGACATACAATGTTATAGTAGTTTCAGGTGTACAACTTAGTGATTAGACAGTTCTACACATTATGCAATGCGTACCATGATAAGTGTAATTAAAATCTGTCATCATCTAATGCTTTTATAATATTATTTACTATATTCTCTATACTATATTCTACATTGCTGTGATCTATATTTTATAACTGGAGGTCTGCACCTCTTAATCCCCTTCATCTATTTTGTCCATCTTCTCACTTCCTTCACTTCTGGAAATCATCAATTTATTGTTGTATTTTTTATAATATTCCACTTTTTAAAACAAGTTTTCCTTGTTTATTTCCCTTTTCTTTCATTCTGTATATGATTTCTCTTATCTCCGTTTTTTGTGGTCAGTCTTTCTAGAGATATTCCTTTGTATTTTCTTTTTTTTTTTTCTTTTTAGATTTTATTTATTCATGAGAGACACAGAGAGAGGACGAGAGGCAGAGACATAGGCAGAGGCAGAAGCAGGATCCCTGCTGGGAGCCTGATATAGGACTTGATCCCAGGACTCTGGGATCACCACCTGAGCCAAAGGCAGACACAGAACCACTGAGCCACCCAGGTGTCCCTCCCTTTGTATTTTCAAACAACCAGCTTTCATTTCCTGTTATGCACATCCTTAACAGATTTTGCTATCAAGATTATAAAACCACCTGAGAAGTATTCCATTGTTTCTACTTCCTGGAAGAATTTTTATAATATTGTCATTGTTATTATTATTCTGAAGTTTAAAAGAATTCATTAGTGAAGTTATATGGACTTGTACCTTTATTTTGTGAAGGTTCAATAATTACAGATTCAATTTGTTTACCAGATAATAAGACTAATTGCATTAGTTTTGCCAAGCTCTGTTTTATTTAAGAAGGTATCTCATCTAAATTTAAAATTTATTAGCATAATGTTTATAACATCCTCTAATGAATTTTTAATAATTGTTACTATTTTAAAAATATTTTATATCTTTATAATTTTCCACTTCCATTGGGAGATATTCTCAACATGATCTTCAGTTCACCAAGTTTTTCTTTAATAAAGTACATTCTGTTTTTTCCCCCAACATATGTGTTATCTGAATTGTTAACTTTTTATAGCAAGTATTTCCACTTGCATTCTCTTTAGGGCTCTTGTTCTTGCTTCAAAATGCAAAAATCTTCCTTTACGTTGTAAGGGATATTTAAATTATTGATTCTTTTTGTTAGTTTCCCTCATTCTTCCTCATAGGACGTTGGTTATTCAAAGCAGCTTTTTTTTATTTGCTTTTATGGTGGCTGCACTCCTTGGGTATGAAGACTCTTCTCTGAGAGATTTAGTGACTGTGTACGAGGAAGAAATGAGTTCAAGAGGGGTTAAGGGATGTGCAGTAAAACCTAAGACCAGAGTCACAACTGTGCTGCCTGCGATTGTAGCTGCCGCCCCTCACAAATCAACAAGCCTCGTGCTGTATTAGGGACAAGTTCTAAAGAAAGCAGCTCTGGGAATTGATACTTTTCTTTTAATCTGAAGGTATGAAGCCATGAGGAAACGTAGAAAAATGGGAATCCTTGAACCTGGTTGTTTGTATTTATTCCTCACCCACCGACAGGTTATTTGCACTGCAAAGAACTTTACCCTACCTAACCTTGCTTCATTTGTGCAAGGAACAAAAAGTGAGCCCCTGAAGACATGTGAGACAGAGAGTAACAAAATGCTTTCTCCTGCCTAATTCCTGGACATGAACACCTGCCCATATGTTCCCAGGTAGCTATCCCAAGGTTCACCCCAAAGATCTGGTGGGACTGTCTCCTGGAACCCCAGGCAGCCCTCTGGGTTCTTAATTTAGTTCTTCAGATTCATACTGTTTATTTGTCAGAGCTTCTTGGCGAATATATTTGGGGGCTAAAAAGTCAATGGTCTATGTTAATCTTTTATATTGTCACAAACTACAAGCTATTGCTGATTTATTCCTCCCTTCTTTGTTTTCTTTTTCTTTCTTTCTTTTTTTCTTTCTTTCTTCCTCTTTCTCTAAATACAAGAATAAACACTTAAAGAATATTCAAATTTTTAATTTTTTTTTTATTATTTATTTATGATAGTCATACAGAGAGAGAGAGAGAGAGGCAGAGACACAGGCAGAGGGAGAAGCAGGCTCCATGCACCGGGAGCCTGACGTGGGATTCGATCCCGGGTCTCCAGGATCGCGCCCTGGGCCAAAGGCAGGCGCCAAACCGCTGCGCCACCCAGGGATCCCTTAAAGAATATTCAGAAAGAAAAAAGCTACATACAAAAGAAATGGTAAGTTCCACTGCAGGGGAATAGAAAATAATATTGGCTAAGTGTTGAAATGGAAGAATAATTTTAATGTAAAAATCGAACGCATTAACGAAGACATTCTTTATAAGAAGTGGCACAGATGGACATTCTTACAATGTAAGAGATCCCAGTGCTATGTATTTTTAAGAATATCAGAAATTACTAGAAAAAATATAAACAAAACACTAAGTAACTTCACTACTAATATTTTGCTCCTTTTCTTTTCCAGTTTCAACAATATATCACATGTTCTTTTCTTTTCCTGCATCCATTTTTCAGAGGCTGTACTCAAATGCTTATATCTTTTATAATTCTTTGCTCTTATTTCTATCAAAGAATGTTGAGTCATTTTAATTTTCTTTTTTGAATCATTTTTAAATTCTGGAAAACAAATCATTCTTAATCATGGTGTATTTATCTTTTAATATATTTTTTAATTATATTTCCTATTATCATATTTAAATGTTTCATCTGTGATCATATCTGCAGTTTTAAAATCTATGTACTCCAGTGAACTATTGGGCCTTCATCAAGATAAAAAGCTTCTGCACAGAGAAGGAAACAATCAACAAAACTGAAAGGCAAGTTACAGAATGGGAGGAGATATTTGCAAAGGACATATCAGATAAAGGGCTTTAGTATTTAGTATGCAAAGTCTATAAAGAACTTATCAAATTAAACACCCAAAATACATATAATCCAGTTAAGAAATGGGCAGAAGATGGGATGTCTGGGTGGCTCAGCAGTTGCACATCTGCCTTCAGCTCAGGGTGTGATCCCAGAGTCCCAGGATTGAGTCCTGCATTGGTCTCCATGTAGGCAGCCTGCATCTTCCTCTGTCTGTGTCTGCCTCTCTCTGTGTGTGTCTCATGAATAAATAAATAAAATCTTAAAAAAAGAAAAAGAAATGGGTAGAAGATATGCATAGACATTTTTTTCAAAGAAGACATAGAGATAACTAACAGACACATGAAAAGATGATCAATATCATTCATCATCAGGGAAATATAAATCAAAACCACAATAGGATACCACCTCACAATTGTCAGAATGGCTAAAATTAACAACACAAGAAACAACAAATGTTGGTGAGGATGCAGAGAAATGGGAGCCCTCTTACACTGTTGGTGAGAATGCAAACTGGTGCAGCCGCTCTAGAGAACAGTATGGAGGCTCCTCAAAAGTTAGAAATAGAACTACCATACAACTAAGCAATTCCACTACGAGGTATTTATCCAAAGAATACAAAAATACTGATTCAGAGGGGCACATGCACTCCAATGTTTATAGCATCATCAACAATAGCCAAATTATGAAAAAAGCCCACATGTCCATTACCTGATGAATAGATAAAGATGTGCCATACATACACAATGGAATATTATTCAGCCACTAAAAAAATGAAATTTTACCATTTGCAATGACATAGATGGAGCTAGAGAGTATTATGCTGCAAGAAATAAGTCAAATAAGTCAGTCGGAGAAAGACAAACACATTATTTAACTTATATGGATTTTAAGAGACATAATAGATGAACATAAGAGAAGGGGAAGAAAAAAGACAGGAAGATGGGACACCTGGGTGTCTCAATCGGTTAAGTATCTGACTCTTGATTTCAATTCAGATCATGATCAGGGTCATGAGATCGAGGTCCACATCAGGTTCTATGCTAAACTTGGAGCTTGCTTAAGATTCTCTCTCCCTCCCACTCTGCTCTTCCTCCCCTGTTTCTCTCTCTCTCTCTCTCTCTCTGTTAAAGATTTATTTATTTATCTGAGAGAGTAAGAGACAGAAATATAGGCAGACAGGGCAGAGGGAGAAAGAATCTTAAGTAGACTCTGTACTGAATGGGGAGCCTAATGTGGGACTCAGTCTCACAACCATAAGATCATGACCTGAGCCAAAACCAACAGACAGATGCTTAATCGACTTTGCCCATCACTCTTTTTCTTAAAAAAAAAAGAAAAGAAAAGAAAGAAAGAAAGAAGAAAGAAGAAAAAGGAAAAAGAAAGAAAAAGAAAAAGAAAAAGAAAGAAAGAAAGAAGAAAGAAAGAAAGAAAGAAAGAAAGAAAGAAAGAAAGAAAGAAAGAAAGAAAGAAAGAAAAAGAAAGAAAAAGAAAGAAAAAGAAAAAGAGGGAGGCAAACCATGACAGACTTTTGACTATAGAGAACAAATGGAAAGTTGCTGGAGGCGAGGTGGGTGGGGCACGGGCTAAATGTACAATGGGTATTAAGGAGGACACTGTTATGATGAGCACTGGGTGTTATATGTAAGTGATGAATCACCAAATTCTACTCCTGAAACCCATGTTACACTATGTGTTAACTAACTAGAGTTTAAATAAAAACTTTAAAAATTAATTAATGAATAAAATAAAATCTCTGTACTCCATAGTTTCTTTTTCTGTTGTTTGTTTTTAGAATGAAGTAATCATAGTTCTAGTTCTAGGTATGTTCTTTACTTTGTGTGCCCTGGACTATCTGAAGTAGCACAAGAATTACTATTGCTTCTTGTATGAGAAATACAACCCTGGACCTCAGATCTATAGGGTTTAATTCTTTTTTTTTTTTAAGATTTTATTTTATTTATTTATTCATGAGAGACACAGAAAGAGGCAGAGATACAGGCAGAGGGAGAAGCAGGCTCCATGCAGGGAGCCTGATGCGGGACTCGATCCTGGGACTAGGATCATGCCCTGAGCCAAAGGCAGATGCTCAACCGCTAAGCCACCCGGCATCCCAATATAGGGTTTAATTTTTAGATAATTTTTCAAATTCTATCATATTTCTCAACTATGTAGTTTCTCGACTCTTTCAACACTTCCTTTTGCCTTTGTGCTCCACATCATTCCCCCTGAACAATTTTGGCCCTTAAATCTTTAAAGTTGCTTAAGGTGGAAGTCTTGTCTACTGTAATTTCTTCCCACTGAATAGGGGCATACAGATATCCCTACCAATAGGTCCTATTAGCCATATATATATATATATATATATATATATATATATATATAGAGAGAGAGAGAGAGAGAGAGAGAGAGACTGGAAGACATTGGAAAAGACAACAGAAGAAGGTTAATGTTATTATAAGAAACGAAGCCCAATACGTACAGCCTTTGATAGCTGACTGAAATCTTTGTCCAGTCCAGGAGTTTAAACAATCACTAAAGGAAAGAGAAAGATTCCTTAAAGTGGCAATTTGAGTATTTATGTCTTTTAGCAATCTGGTTACATTTTTTTTTTGATATCTGGAACATATACACAACATTCTGTTTTTATGCTAGCACATGTTCTACCTTATGCAACAGTTAAAATATCTAATGCAGTTTTTAGAGCAATTTAGGTCTTAATTGTGTAGCAATTGGTGTTAGCCATCATATAGTCTTCCGTTTATCAAGCAATCAGGTAATTAATAGGAGACACCTTTATAGAAACAAAAGAAAAATATAAGTTAATGGTTGGAGCAAATTACAAACCCAGTGTCTTAAGTCTTAGTGATTAAAATCTATTATCTACAAAGATGTATTATTGAAACATTTTCATTTTTAGAGCTAGTCAAGACTAATTCATTTATAAAATAGGTCCACTTTTAACAAATTTGGCCTATTTATTTACATAAACTCAGCAAGAGTAGTGATTGATCACATAGATCCTTTGTAATTTGCTTTGTGGGAATTTTTTTTTATAAGGCATCTCAGCTGAACTTTTAGTAGACCCAAGGCCAGGGCCAAGCCAAATATTTGCCATCAGACCTGCCTGCAATACCTGTAAATTGGGGTAATTCCCCTTCTCAAAGTCCCCAAAGTATCCTTGGAAGTGACATTCTTTACACACCTGGTAAGGTTGCTGGGAACTCTGTTAAGCAAGACATCAGGCCAACATTTCCAAAGGGCTCCATTGGCTTATGCTTCATAAAGTCAACCTTAGTTCCTTAAAGCTGTTTGGTCATATCAGAGTCTGTACATGTCTCTCTCAAATATGACATTACAGTCAAAGCCTTGGTAAAATAACTAATGTTTCCAATGTTATCCTATTACAAGGAGAACAGATTCTTATTTAATTTATGCAAATAAGTATGATTGTCATGAAAAAAAGAATATTCATAGAGAATTTCTCAATTTCAGAGGGTTCAAGTAGAGAGAGAAACCTCAAACTGTTCACAAAGAAATACTGTATCCTATTTCTTGTATATCATGGATATTTTAAGAGAAAATTTCCTTAATCTGGAAGAGATTAGAGAACCAACAATGTGTTAAATAATAATAGTAAAAAAAAAACTAGTCATCTTCCTTAATTTATTTAGTCCCATGTTACTAATTTTTGTTCAGCTTGAATGCAGCTTTTAGTTCTAGAATTTCTCACCAGAATTTGCTTTAGGATTTTAATGATATCAAAAATCTGTATTTATCAAAAGCCCTTTTTAGGAATCTCTTTTAAGATGAAACATGCTCTGCAAAAGACTCAAAAGTGGAGATAGTTAAAGATCTGATGAGTGGTCATAATATAGCTGTCAAGGAAATCTGGTCTATTTCTCTGACACACAACACTCTAATAATCATAAATATCAAATGTAGGCTTTATACAAAAACATACTAAAACTTTAGAAATTGCATATAATCTCCAGAATAGTTATAGGGTTTACCCAAACATAACCTAAGGTTTATTATTTAAGTGCTCCCAGAATAATTTAACATACCAAATAAAAAGCCCTAATTAGTCAAAGACTTCATTTACAATTTAAATATCAAGAAGTTCGTTAAAAAACCTTAGTTATAAAGCACATGCCTAAATAGGATTACAGGTAATTACAAAACTTTAAATTATTTATTTAACCAAGGTGGCAATAAGAGATTACAATGACAAATATTCAGGGCTACACAGTTGTTAGTAAAACTTAGTTCCTTTAACATTAAGATTTAAATATAAAAGACTTGATAAAGGTAAAACATAAGTTTTGGTTTTCTAGGCAAACAAATTAAAAAAAAAAACACTTTTATTTTTCATTTTCTTATTTAAAGCAGATCAACAATCCAAGGAAACTTTGTCTTTTGAAGAGAAAGAAAAACAGAATTTGAATCTTATACCAGTGTACTTTTAAAATCCATTCTTCTGGGACACCTGGGTGGCTCAGTGGTTGGGCATCCGCCTTCAACCCAGGGCATGATCCTGGAATCCCAGGATTGAGTCCTACATGGGGCTCCCTGCATGGAGCCTGCTTCTCCCTCTGCCTGTGACTCTGCCTCTCTCTGTATTTCTCATGAATAAATAAATAAATAAAATCTTTAAAAAAATAAGTAAATAAAATAAAATTAAAATAAAATAAATAAAATAAAATCCATTCATCTTAACCTTAGTCCTGGCCACATATAAAATTCCTTTCCTTTATTTCCATCACTCTTAATTACATTTAGCAGAAGAATTTTAACTCTTAGAAACCTTAGTCTCAAGTTAAAACTAAGTAATAACTAATCGAGAATTGTCTGTTACACCAGGATTCTTTAGATGGCAACTTATTAATACAATTCATAATTTTAAAAATATGTGCAATGGTACAGAATATATAGTACAATCTCTTAATAAGACACAAAGCACGGTTACCAACAGACTTGATTACCAAGTATCCTCAGCTTCTCTGCAATATGAAGCCAACAGAACAAACCCATGTTCGGTTATAAATGCTTTATTTAGTCTTTTATCTCATTTGGGAAAGACCTTGAAGTCCAGTGAATTCAACCAATTTATCTTCCAAGCAAAACTTTAGTTTCAGGTTACCAAAAACTTGGAAAGTTATCTTAATAATTACCCGTGAAAACTTTGAGACAGATAAAATTTACCACCATTTTAAGTCATCTTTTTGCTGACAAATTGCAACAGATAACACAAGTTGTCTGACCTTCAGTAAACTTTGGTAGAATAAAAGTTTCAATTAGCTTAAATACTGAATTATGTTCCACCTGGGTCCATTTGAAAATCAATGTTTGTTTCCCATTGTCAATTTTTACCTGAGGCACCGGTGGGGAAATCTGAATTAGGAAGTGTTAAATCTAGGGGGTGCTCTGGGCTCCTTGACAGTGAATGATGGAGGAGGAGCAAATGGCGCCAGAGGGACCAAGGATGTGATAGGAACCAGTTACGTAGGCCACACCCAAGATGATGTAGAAACAGGAGGAGGGGGAAACAGAAGAGGTAAGGTACCACCTGGAAAGCTGGAGGTGGATAGAAGTCCAAAGGGCAGAAAAAGAAGTCTCCAGGTCCTAAAGGTCATTAGATGACAGATGAAAAGATGCACATTTTCCCCATCAATAGGTGGAGTTAGGCAGTCCATGTTGGGCAAGAAAAGACCGGGAACTTCCCAAAACAAAAGGAGTTTCTGGAGCTGGTTAGGAATATTCCTTAAAGTCCCTGTCCCAAGGTAGACTAACCAAAGACAGTTGACTCCAATTATCATAGTCATTAACCTGGGAAATGAATGAGGGAGAAACCCCAGCCTACAGCTAGAGTACCCTGGGTATATTAGCAGGAACAATAGACAGAGTCAGCGCCCCGTCATTAAAGATGGCCCCTCCTTTTCCTCCAGTAACTTTGGTTTATTCGGAGGAGACCTGTCTAGGCAGACAACCATCCAGTATATCAAGAGGGAGTTTATGTGACTGGTGATTGGCCAGATACATTCTGCAAGAGGCCCTTAGGTCAGGGTCCTGGATCTACTTACCTAGTTATCCATTTACTCTGTTTCCTGCTGAAGAGATCTAACTGTTGGATCATATTTAAGTTTAATGTCCCATTAATGAGCCATTTGTCCCCATCTCCTAAGGAAAAAGAAGATCAGCTTTTTTTTTCCCCTCTTAAATTTTGCAATCCAAATTGTTTCCACTCAGTTAAAAGGCATCCCAAGAGAGAGTCTTTGGGAATTTAAGAAGTGAGAAGGTTCATTACCAAGAAAATCTTCTCTGACTACCAAGTGGCATCCCATGCAGGATATGTCAGAGGTTCCTGCTGTCAAACTGACCTGAGATATCCCTCCAATGAAATCACTATGACCACCTCACCTTATAGAAGGGATGCTGGCCCCCTCTGCTTCACCACTGCATCTAGACAACAAATAGGTGCTAGGGTATGGAGCAAGTTACTGTGCTGTGCCTTGCCATGCCTTGCTGTGAAGAACCTGCCATGTTTAACCCATGGGAAACACTAAAAAGTTTTACAAGGGAGGATTATCCAATTTTATAATTTAAGAACTTAGTAGAGGACATTGATGGACAACAATAAAGATATGAGACGGCACCTGGGTGGCTCAGTCAGTTAAGCCTCTGCCTTTGGCTCAGGTCATGATCTCAGGGTCCTGGAATCAAGCCCCACATAAGACTCCCTGTTGAGGAACAGAGAGAAGCAGGGAGTCTGCTTCTCCATCTCCCTCCACTGCTCCCCCTGCTTGTGCTCTCTTACCTCCCTCTTTCTCAAATAAGTAAATGGATAAGATTTTTTTTTTAAGATTTTATTTATTTATTCATGAGAGACACTGGGAGAGGCAGAGACACAGAAGGAGGAGAAGCAGCCTCCATGCACAGAGCCTGATATGAGACTTGATCCTGGGACTCTGGGATCATGCCCTGAACCAAAGGCAGACACTCAACCATTGAGCCACCAGGCATCCCAATGGATAAGATCTTAAAAAAAAAAAAAAAAGAAAAGAAAAGAAAAGAAAAGAAGAGAAAAGAAAAGAAAGAAAAAGAAAAAAAAGAAAAGAAAAGAAAAGAAAGAAAAGAAAAGAAAAAAAGAAAGAAAAGAAAAGAAAGAAAAGAAAAGAAAAAAAAGAAAAGAAAAGAAAAGAAAAAAAGAAAAGAAAAGAAAAGAAAAAAGAAAAGAAAAGAAAAGAAGAAAAGAAAAAAAGAAAAAAGAAAAGAAAAGAAAAGAAAAGAAAAGAAAAGAAAAGAAAAGAAAAGAAAAGGAAAAGAAAAGCAGTAAAGATAAAAATCCATCATGGTCGAAGCAACATTCTAACACATGTAGTCCTTACAGTGGACTTCACTAGGAAGCAGTCCCTCTCTGGGCTTTACTTCAATTGGGTACTGGTTTCAGCTGGCTCTGGGTGGAGTTCTTGCAGCCCGAAGCAGTTAGGGCAAGGATGTGGAGGCGATCACCTTAGACCAAGGAAGAGGAAAGTTTACACAAGAATCTTCAGATTGGCAGCTGTCCTAGTGACTTAGGTGGCTATCCTGTGCCCAAGAAAGATAATTTTACATAAGGACAGAAATGAAGGGAATTTCTGGGTCCAATCCTTCTAGCCAGAGTACTAACCTCCAGCCAAAAGGTAGGAGCAGCCAGGGGCTAGAGGATTGTAGCCTGAGCAATTGATATGAAAGTGTTCTAATGAGACCACAATCTTTGAAAACCCCCTGAAATGAAAGGAAGAGGAACTACTCACCAAATTTGCACTAAGGGTCAGAGTCCAGAGGAGAAGACTTGGGCCCCACACTGGGCACCAAAATGATGTGATTTGGGGTCTATAAGCAAATAATAGTCAAGAAAAAATTATTGAGATGTTTATTGGTGCAGAAAAGGTGATTTGATTAAAGCACCAAGACAGGGCCCGTGGCAGAAAGAGCTGCACTGGGATTGTGAGGAGCAATTGATTATATGTTTTGGAGTTCGGGGAAGTAAAGACAAAAGAAGTCTCCAAGAGGACTTTCATATGTTAAGATTCACAGGATCCTTGAAGCCTAGATATTGTCACGCGAATGTTGTGTTTTCCTCTAGCAAGGCACTGACATCAAGAAAGTTGGGAGCTCCTGGAGGAATGTCCTACTCCGCTTGCCTCCACATATATGTCAATGGGCTGCAAGTCATAAGGAAATTTAATCTACATTCCCTTTTGCTTTTGTTCTTCAGTTTATGTCACATTCTCTAGATTTAAATGTGAGCATGCATGTGTTTTTCTCAATATAATGCTTTTGTGCTTTATGTTGTTACAGGTCATAATAATTAGTTGCATTTAATTGCTAAGATGCCACAATGCATTTAACTGTACTGTTAGTAAATATTTGGGTTGAATCTGGGTTTTAGCTATTATGAATAAAGTGGTCATAAATATTTCTGCACATGTCTTTTGGTGAACATGCGTGTTCATTTTTCTTGGTAAATATATGTAGGAGAAGATGTCTGTTAAAACATACACAAACCCAGAGGCAGGACACACAAAGAAACTTTTGGAGGTAATGGATATGTCCATTACCATGATTATAGTGATGATTTCACAGGTGTTTGCATATGTCCAAATGTATTTCAAATTGTGTATATTAAAATGTGTAGTTTTTGCACATCAATTATAGCTCAATAAAACTGATATAAAAAATAAAAAGGAGCACCTGGATAGCACAATCAATTTAAGTGTCTGACTCTTGGCTTCAGCTCAAGTCATGATCTCAGGGTCCTGCGATAGAGCCCCGTGTAGGGTTCCCTGCTCATAGAGGAGTCTGCTTGAGATTCTCTCTCCCTCTGCCCCTGCCCCTCCTACACATGCTGTCTCTTTCTCTCTCTCTCTCTCTCTCTCTCTCTCAAATAAATAAATGAAATCTAAAAGAAAAAAGAGAAGAAAATAGTAAAAGAAAGCGTCAACCAATTTTGCAAGTGATTTTACCCTTTTCTTTTAACCAGTAGTGTAGGAATCCCATTTGCCCCCATCTTTCCTGACACTTCATAATGACAGTCATATATTTTAGCCACTCTAGGTATTATGAAGTAGCATCTCACTGTGGATTTAGTATGCATTTCATAATGTCCAGTTACAATGGGATCCATCTAATGTGCATACTGGATATCTTTTTTCCCACTTTTTTGAAATGATTGTTCTAGCAATATGCCTACCTACATTTTTAGTGGGGTTATTTGTATTTTTCAGGACTCATTTTTAAAGATTTCTCCTTAGTGACTACAGTTATGCTTATTCTTTAATACAAATTAGTATGGATTCTAATAAATCATTCATCAAAGTGACTAATAAAAATCATGTCTTTAATTGATAATTATTTGTTAAAATATTTGTCCTAATATTTGTATTTCTAATCTTTGTCATAAAGATATTTGTTAAAATTCAAAAGTCTAATGCTGAGCAATATAAAAAACCCTAAGTAGGAAATAAAGGAATAAATCATTAACAATACTGACATCATTAAACAACCAACATGATACTTAAATGTAAAACTCAAAAATATACATAAAAAAACTCAAGAAAATCTTGCAATATCATGCATTTCTGATGACAACGTAAATTTAGAAGCTTTTAGAGACAATTTGGCCTTTTCTTGCATGAGCATTTAAAATGATCATTCCATTGATCCTGAAATTTCACTTCTAGAAATTTATTCCACAAAAGAAATCATAGATATTCATGTAGAACCCTATAAAAGGATTTCATTACAGTATTATTTATAATATTGAAACAACCTAAATGTCCAATACAGGAAAGAAGTTAAATGAAGCATGCTAAAGCAAAGTGGTATTAGGTAAGCTTTAAAAATCACATTTTAATGGCATGGGAGATGTGTAAATGCTATGTATAATGAGCAGGATCATTCGAGAAATATGAGAAATAAAAATTTTCAAAGAAAAAGGAAGAAATTATACCCCATAGTTTTAAAACCAGAGATGAGGATTGCTAACAAGATTTCTTTCCAGTTGCATGGAAAGATAGATTTGTGGTATTTGTGAGTTGTTTAAATTATCTGTATTACATAGGAATATTTAATATGCATCTATGCAATATATCATATATATGAAATTGAAACTTAGATTGACTGCCAGAGTTCTGGGTTGGTGTCTTCATCGGCCACTTTGAGAATTACTTTTTCTCTTTGACACTCAGTTAAGAACAACAGCTACCTATACTAACAGGTATGTAGTACTAAAAAAGATAATGAATAAAAAGCAAAATTCCTATCAAAAAGCGAGAAGTGTTCCTATCAAAAAGCGAGAAGTATTCGTGAAAAAGCATTGGCTTTTATCAATATAAATTATATTATTGTTACCATTATTATTTTATATTATTGTTATTGCTACTTTTTTTTAAGGTTTCATTTTTAAGTAATCCCTACACTCAGGGCAGTGGCTGGAACTTACAACCCTAAGATCGAGAGTCACATGCTTTACCAACTGAATCAGGCAGGAGCCCCTGCTACTGCTACTTTATCACTGTATTTTCTATTGCTACTTAAAAGCACATTCATTATCATCATTCTGTGTAAAATGCAGTTAGGAATCATGGTCTATATTGTCGTACTTATAATACAGGTTTCTATCTACTAGAAATTATTGGGCAGGCCCGGTGGCTCAGCGGTGTAGCACCTGCCTTCGGGTGTGATCCTGGAGACCCAGGATCGAGTCCCATGTCAGGCAGTCCCACGTCAGGCTCCCTATATGGAGCCTGCTTCTCCCTCTACCTGTGTCTGTGCCTCTCTCTCTCTTTATCTCTCATGAATAAATAAATAAAATCTTTAAAAAGAAAAAAAAATCATTGAAGATATGGTATTTAATAATTGCATAATGTTTCAACAATAATTATGTCACTATTTAACTCATGTAACATAATTTCATTGGGTTAGTATTCTAAAGACAGAATTAGCACAGCTGCTGATTTGTCTCAGTTTGAGACCCATTCTTGTCCACTCTGCTCTCCATGTCTGAGGTGGGGACGCTCAAATGACATTTCTGTTTTGCTACCTGACATTTGGTGAAGCTCTATCAATAGCATTGGTTTTAGGCCAATTCTGGAAGTCTAGAAGAGGCAAAAACTTGCTCTGTCTTGTTTGTTCTCTATTTAAACTTTGCTTCATTTTCCCAGAGCATTTCTCCGCAAGGCTTCTTCCCCAGGCACTGGCTATTTTGCCAACAGCAGCTGAGTATGATTTACTGTTTCCAGAACAAGCTTCATTACATCTCTGCTCCTTCCAGACTCCCGTATCAGCTCCAGAGAACTCTGATCTCCACTGCAGAGAACCCTCCTCAGAGTTTCTGAGACCTCAGCACCAGCCAAGATGGTCTCTTTGGAGACCTGCATCCCGCCTCCTGCTGTCCAGGCTGCTCCACCAAGCTTCAAAATTTTAATTATGCCATTTTCTTCCCTCTGGGGCTCCAGTGTCCAATTAAAATTATTGGTATTAAATTTTGTTTATTAAAGTAACTGTCATAGTTTCTTTCTCTTGAACTGATTCTAACTGGTGAAATGAGTAAAAATGTGTGAATTCTGTACGTCTGTCAATACATAGTTTGCTATATGTTTTGGACTTGCCACCAGCAGAAAGTTCTCCTTCTCTACCTGCCAGAGAAGCTCATGTGTCAAGACAATGTGTCCTCCTAGGTATTTATTTGATTTCTAGGTTGATGGGTGCACTTCTAATCAAATATATATATTTGCTATATATTTGTTATACATATGTATATGTGTATATATATAATTTATTGCATATTTAATAGGTATATATATTTTTTCCTTAGCTAGGAGAAGTGCTAGGACGCTAGGACCAAATAAGTACATGTAACTAATTAGAGAGTACTAGGACATATGATTTTAGATGGGTTTATCAGAGAGGCCTATGTCTGGAGACGACTTTGAGCAAAGACCTAAAGGACATTAGAACATGAGCCACATGTGTCCATAGGGAGATAGGAGAACAGGCAGAGAAATATCAAGTTTGAAGAATCTTTCAGGGGAACTTGTTTGGTGTAGGTAAGAAACAGCAAGGTGTCAAGTTGTGTTTGGAGAAGATTGAGAAAGGGGCAATGTATCAAAAGACTATACAGACTCCTTTACACTCTTAAAAATAATCAAGGACCCTAAATAGCTTTTATTTGTATGTCTTATATATGCTGCTATAGTGTCCTAGACATTAAAACCAAAAAAACCATTATTGATTCATTAATATTATTGCTTTATATGTGAGCATATCTTATAAAAATAGCCATATTCCCCAAAATTAAAAAAAATTAATAACAAGAAGAGTAGCATTATTTTTTTTTTTGCAAATCTCTGTAATGTTTGACTTTAAAGTAGATAACTAGAGCCTTGTCCTCATATCTCCTTCTGCATTCTATCTCTTGTAACACATTGTTTTAGCTGAACTATATGAAGAAAGTCTGGTTCCATGTAAAATATAGGGAATATTTTATAAAATTTTCAGATAATTGTGGACATTCTTTTTTTGTGAGTATAACAGAATTCAACCAGTGGTAGTATTATAAAGGTTACTTGGAATATGGAATCTGAACCAGATCAATGGGACTGGAATTGTTTGATTTTTAAATGTTATTATTATTGGCTAATGTTGACATATTTCCTTTGTTTCTTAGGGGGTAAAAGTGTTGTTTTTAAACTGGCAAATGCACTCTTCAGAGATCCTTTTCCATCCCATTCACAGGGAGAGGTTAAAGGTTCAATTTCATGGCCTCTATCCAGGCAGTGCTCTCCCTCACAGGATGCAAGAGCATTACCTGCAAGGAGAGAATGCAGTTGTACATGTTCATCCTCTTTTACATTAAAATCCATTCATCTCTCTTTTAACGTGAATGAGTCCTGTACTCAAGTATGATATACAATAGCATGCATTGGTTATTGGGAAAATGTTGATTCATTGAACTATTCAGATTTCTCAAATTTTGGCATACTCCTTAATATCACCGCTAATCTCATCAGAAAAGTCTATAATGAGAAACTGTCATACTAACAGTATAAGTTTTCTAAAATTCTAATTATCTCTTGAAAGCTCAAATTCTATTATTGGCAAAAAACTACTAGCTGTTTTTTTTCAAAGTGACAAACTCATTTCATTTTTCAAAAAATGTCAAATGAAAAGAATAAATAACTATAGTCTGTGTATCAGTTGTTCGTCTTCATTAAAATTCTGTGAAAAGCAGCTAGTTCAGCTGGCAACTCAAATAATTGCACACATACTTTTTCTCGAGAAAGCTACTGCATTTTTATTATGCAACAGATGTGATTTATGCATATTTCCCATTTTGTCACACAGATTATTAAAAATAATTGTACTCAAGGATTGAAATTTAATATAACATAGTGTTAACTGTATTATCAAGTGCATTCTTAAGTGAAACTTAAGAGGGAAAAAAGCTGTGAATGCATGGAAGTAAAGACTACAATACCCCTACTACAGTTTGTGTTGTGTCTTTGATTTGTGCTAAGGTGTCTGAAATTCTACCCACTGTTGCTTTGTTAACATCACTACAAATGTTAACACATTGAAAAAGCAAAATAATGTCTTGGTATTACTATAATAATTGCTTGACCTCACTTGACCCCTGGAGAAGTCTTGTGGAATCTCAAGTGTTCATGGACTAGACTGTAAGAACTGGTGGACTAGAGAGATAGTCAGGTATGATTATGGAGTGGGGCTTAAAGGCCAGGCAAAGATTACTAACAGCCTGATGTGACTTCATTTTGCAAGAATTGATATGGCTGTGTCTTGTAAAGAGTATTCAGATGGGAATGAGGGGCATACAAAGTAGAAATAAATACTAATTTCAGTTAGAGGCTATTTTAATAGACTAAGAAAGAGATGATGGTAACTTAAACTAACAGAGAAACAAAGGAGAAGGTAAGAAGTCAAATTTGGGATATATTTTGAGGTAGAGCCAAAATATTTTCTTCATTGATTGGATGTTGAATATAAGAGGAAGAGAGAAGTCAAATGATGTCAGGATGATTAGAGTGAAAAACAATGTGAACATTAGCGGCATTTGCTGAGATGAGGAAGCCTGAGAGAGGAGCATGTTTAAAAGAGGAAAGTAAGACTTCAGTAGTGTTTTCATTGAATTTGGGATGGCAGGGAGACATTTAAATGGCGCTAATAATCCAGTCTGAAGTTCAAAGAAGAGATTTGGGATAGAGTTAATGACATGGAAGTCAACACCATCTAGGTGATATTTGAAATTGTAGGGCAGGGTGAAAATCAGTGGAGAAAAGAACAAGAAAAAGTGAAGAAAATATTTCTGAGACCTGAAGCATGGGAAAGGTAACCCCATAATTTATTATCACAACTGTGACATTTTCTGATAATGAAACAAGGCACTAAAAATAATTTGTAATGCATATTTTAGCATATTTATTTATTAACTGAAAATTCATTTTATCGGTGTTTATACAAAAATAATTTATGCAAAAAGATTCTCAACATAAAATTATTTCTAAAACATTAAGATAACATATTAATTAAAATTAAAGCAAAATTTTAAAATGTTTTCTACATATTATCAGAAAAATTAAAAAGAATATGAGCAGAAAAGTTATTCTTGATAATTTTCATATGTTTGAATAAATATAACCAGCATGGGCAGCAGCATCCAGTGGCTCTCGTATACCAAAGGAATAGAAGAGATTGGCCGTCTCTGGCCATTAGTGTCTGAATGCACTTCGTTTTGTCAGAGAGCACCCACCACACTGTTCTTAAAAAGGAGGCATTAGTTGTGCTATATCTGCAAAGAGATGGGTTACCAATGATCATCTTTTAGTTTTAATTATTATATGATAAAGTGAGAAATATGTTTATTGCATATGCATCTCAGACACAAATAAACACAACCATGACAGAAAATAGAAGTAGATGGTGAGGCATACCAAACCTATTTAAACTAATTTTAATATGACTATTAATAATAATTCTTTAAAATGAAAAAAACTTGGACAGGTACTAAACCACAATACAGAAGTCACATGCATAGATCAGAACGATGGTGTGTTATCATAAAAGCCAAATGACACAAGTGCTTCTAGAATAGCATTGTGACAAAGATTGGCTTCTAAGAAGTTGTGTAAGACCATCCTGAGGATTGATCACTGAATTTGGCAATTTTAACATATTGATCACTTAATAAAAACGGTTTTCATGACTTCATGGGCATAAAATTTCAATAGAAACACACAGGAAAAAAAAATCCCAAAAACCCACTAACAGAAAAATGGATAAATTGTGATATTTTCAATGAAACATTACCAACAGTAAATAAAAATAAACTGCAGCTACCCACAATAATATTTTTAAAAACTTCACAATATAAAAGTGAGTGGGAGAGTTAAGTCCCAAAAGTATTGCATAGTGCATGATAACATTTTTATGAAGTTAAAATACATTTTTTATTACATGATGTACACAAGATTCAGTATGCCTGCTACCTCTGGTGAGGGAGTTGTTGGGGGATGGAATACAGGAGAATCACATACTTAGATGTAAGTTATTTTACCATTTATGTGTTAGCTGGTAATGCAGGATGCTAAATAAGGGAGAAGAGAGCGAGGAAGAGAAGAGAAAAAAAAAATTACAAAGGAGAATGTCTTCCTTTCCTTCCTGAAAAAAAAATCGGTCCAAAATTCTTTTGGCAGGGCTGATCCAGGTAGACCTGCCCAGAGGAGCTGCAGTGGCCCCAGGAGAGGATTCAGAGTGGCACAAGAAGGGCGCATCAGTGTAAGGGCGTTAAGGACTGAACGTTTATGTTTGCTCCAAATTCGTATGTTGACGTCCTAATCCTCATGTGGCTGCATTTAGAGTTGGGCCCTATAAGGTCATAGGGATGGGGCCCTGATTCAACTAGGACTGGGGTCCTTAGAAGAAGGCTTGCCAACCTTGTCGAGTTCATAAAGTCAAGAAAAGAATGAAGAGCCTTTCCTGATTGAAGTAGACGGAAAAGACATGACAATTTAATGCAACTTATTATTGTGCTTTTGATCTTCTTGTTATAAACAATATTTGGAGAATTGGTGAAACCTGGTTAATGTCTAAGGATCAGATGCTCGTAGCGTGCCACTAATTTAGATGGACGTTTGAAGTTATGCAGGAGAATATCTTTGCTTATAGGAAATGTACACTACAGTATTCAGGAGTCATGGGCTTCAGGTCAATAAGCTATTCTTAACCAATTCGGGAAAAATGTTACTTGTCCTGTTCGAGAAACTCTTTGACAAGTTTAAAATTGTTTCAAAAGATTTTTAAAAAGAAAAGAGAGAAAAGGAATTTGAGGAAGCAGTGATAGCAAATACACACCACTCATTTAGGATACACTTCTATAAAAAAGCAGCAAAACAAACAAACAAAAAACAAAAATATCACAGCTGGAGGGAACGTGGAATCAGGGGAAGATTCTTTTAAGGTGGTTTTGGGTATAGCTAATGTGTTTGTAAATTATGGGGAGTGATGCAGTAGAGAAAAAAAATATATTACTGAGTAAAGTTGCAGCAGTAAAGCTCTTGAGTAGGTGAGAAGGATGTGATTCAGGCACAGGAGCAGGAGTTGCCGATATTTCGAAGCATAGAAAATTAATCTACTGAAAGAAAGGGGAGATGAAATCTATCAGTCTGGAGACAAGTAAATTTGGAGATTTAATCATGGGAGCACAGGGAGCTTCTTTGTTCTATTTTGTCAGTGACGTATCAATTTGTCAGGCAAGGGAGAAAGGACAAAAGAAGTTGATTATGATATGGATCATGAAATATAGGCTGGATAAAAAGAGAAATAAGGAGATAATTAGGATGGTGGACCATGAAAAGGTGATGGGGTTAATGGATTGGAGGTTTTGATGGGATAAAGGCATCTAAGTGATGTGCTGGAGAACAGAAGTAGGAAATTAGGGCTAAGTATTCAGAGAGTAGGATGTTTGAAAATAAGATACTCATCCCCTTCAGTTGTGTTTCATATGAAGATCAGAAATAACTTAGTTCAATTATCTTAGGACTGAAGATTTATTGGTGTCAGAAATGATGTGGATAGATCAGAATAAAAACAGCTTGGAACACTATTGGACACAGTACTGTAAAGACGGTGATTCTTAGGAACATCCATCTAGAAAGACACAGAGATACAGGAGAATCAAACCCCTTTCACTTTTCTCTTTTTTTCAGATTCATGTTTTAGTCAAATGTAGAAAGAAGGGATTTAGAAATCATAAAACGAATGGATTTAAAAGCACGGCCAGTAAGTTTCAAAAGCCTTATGCAGTATGATAGGAATACATTCAGCCATTTTACTACCCTTAATTATCTGTCCCTATTAGGAATGGATTTATGTCACCGAGAAAAGTCGGTGGCATTTCCTAATGGTTGCTGAAGAAAGATTAACAAAAATGTGGAAACGAAATCATTTAGATAACATCTATTTTGAGCCCGTTTGAAGAATATATATATATATATGTTTTCACCTGCTATCAAGATCTAAGAATATTTTGTCATTGCAGAAATAAGTGGAAATCTTTATAACAATGAGAAATATCAAAATTAATTTATACTCCATGATAAGAATGACAAAGAATATGTTTGGTGGAATAACCTTGGGTCACTCTCTGCCATTGTTTTGCCTTCAGTAGAGAATGCAGGTCACCAACTGGGTATTTTTCTGGTTTGTGAAGTAAGTGGAAAGGGAATGATGAATAATTATTTTTGATGACAGCTGAGACTATATGTAAGTGGCTAAAGATATGAGTATTTCATCTATTGTTTCAAAATAATTAAGTCACAGAACATTGGTGGTGAAATATGCACATTTTAAATGAGTTTTAGAGTGCTTGTTTACTCCAGAGTAACCTTTAATGTATTCTCAATTCCTCTCTTCTTTTCTTTTGGTCATGGTTCCTTAAATGTACCTTGCATTTTCCAAAGAATTGTGCCATTGCTTTTCTTTTATTTTTTTTTAAAGCCTTAATAGATTTTTTTACAATTTCTGTTTGTTCTATTATGCTTTAGAATGTCAGTACAAATAGGCGTAAGAGCTAGTTTTATAGATCATTTTTCTAAATTAAAGCGAGTTTTGTAGATCATTTTTCTAAAATTAAAATTTACAACTCTTAAGCGCAGAGCTTATAGAATTATAGGGTGGAAACAGCTGTTAGGAAGACAAAGAACGTCCTATGAATTTGTACGGCTGTTTCCATGTGAGGGACTATCAAAATCATCTTAGAGACAAAAATTGCAAACAAGTACCAGGCACTCAATTTCTCTTCTCTAAAATAGATTTAATTTAATAAAATTAAAGAATGACTCAATCCAAGCAATAAATTCCTAACATCCTGAAATATTTTTTTAAATATTGTATTTATTTATTTATTTATTTATTATTCATTCATTCATTTATTTATTTATTTATTTATTCATGAAAGACACAGAGAGAGACAGAGGCAGAGACACAGGCGGAGGGAGAAGCAGGCTCCATGCAGGGAGCCTGGTGTGGGTCTCCATCCCGGGGCTCCAGGAACACTGAGCCACTGAGCCACCCAGGGATCCCCCTAACATCCTAAAATATAAATGTATTGCTTTTTAAAATAAATATATGTTGCATAGCTTACATGGAGGAAAATATACAATCTTAGTTACAATTCATGAATTTTGACAAGTGTATACGTACATATTTAAGCACTATCCAGTGAAGATATAGTACATTTCTATCACCCCAAAAGATTCCTCATACTTTGTCCTGCCAATCATCCCTCTTACCACAGAGAAAATCATTACTGACTTCTATCATCAGATTAGCTTTGTGTATACCTGAATTTCAAATAAACAGAAGCATTCATTAGTAAGCTGGTCTAATTTCTTTTGCTGAATATCAAAGCAATGCAGTTTATTCAAGTTGCTTTGTGTAGTGGCAGTTTGCTCGTTTTTATTGTGCAGTATCCATTATGTGAATATACCGCTATTTATCCTCAACTGTATGTTAGGCGACATTTGGATTGTTTCCTATTTGGAGCTATTAGGAATAAAGCTGCTATGAGCATTCTACTGCAAGCCTTTTAACAGCCATATGTATTCATTCATACTGGGTCTATACCAAGGAGTTAAGATCGCTGAGTCATAGAGCAGGTGTCTATTTAGCTTTAGTGATTCAGAAAACAGTTTTCCACTTGGTCCTACTAAGGCACATTCCTACCAGTGTAGAGAGCTTCCATTGAGCCGCATCACAACCAGAACTTGGTTTTGTCTCTGTTTAATTTAATCACGCTGTGAATCTGAAGCAATATCTCACTGTGGTTCTCATTTGTATCTCCCTGTATCACAGGGTCAGGACTAGGATAAGGCAAGTGAAATAATAACTTGTGTATAAAATTTAAGAAGAAAGACATATAAAAATTCAGTAATCAAATAAATAATATTTAATGAGATGGTATTTTAAAATGGAAACTAATGCAAATAACCCACGTGAAACAAAATATCCAAAATTTAAATGAATCTGCACTGTGCTTACAAAAAAGAGGGAGAATCCTATATATTTTGCCAGTTAGCATAAGGTTAGCTGAAGACCTTCGGTAGATCAGATCAGTTTTCTTCTTAGTTTTTGTGCATCTGTTGAGATGATCATATGGTTGGTTTTCTTTCTTGATGATTAACTGATATTAAAATTTTAAACCAAACTTATTTTCTTATCAACAAGCCCAATGCCCTTGTGATATGTTGACCTATTCAGAGAGGATTCATTTTTAAAGGATTTTTATAGAATTTACACCCCTGTGTTTCTAAGAGTGGTCACTTGTGATTTTTTTTTGGTCAGGTTTTGGTATCAAGATCATGCTAATCTCATAAAATGAGATGGAAGTGTAACCATTTTTTTTTCTATTTTCTGGAGGAATTTGTGTAAAATTGGTATTCTTTCTTAAATATTGGGAAAAATTTACTACTAACCTTGAAAATGTCTTCAGAATCAACTTTTTATAGATATGGTGTATTCAAATTTTCTATTTCATCATGTGTGGGCTTTGATAAAATACATTTCTGGTGAATTTTCCATTATATCTATACTATCAAATTTATTTGCACATAGGTATCTATATTATGGTATTGGTTTGATGTCCACAGGATTTATAGTGATATCTCTGTTACTTCTGATATTGACAATTCGCATTTACTTTTCTGTTGTTTTCTATACAAGTCTTGCTATGGTTTTATTAATTTTATTACTTTTTTTTTTAAAAGACCAAGTTTTAGCTTCTTGGTTGAGTTTCTCTATTGTCTTATGTCAATAGACATATTGCCTATATGTCTTTGTATTTTGTCTATTTTTTTCTTGTATCTTTATATTTTAATCCTTTTGATTAAATTTTTAATTTTGATGCCTCTTAACACTTCTTGAGATGTGAGTTTAAGATTGCTGGTTTTCAACTTTCTTTTTTCCTTTCTCATATATGCAGAACAGCCATAAATTTCCTCTTAACCACTGCTTCAGTTGTATCTCTAAAATCTGATATGCTTTGTTTTTTTAAATCTTTAATTTAAAAATATTTCAAATTATTATTGTGATTACTCTCATAACCTGCAGGTTATTTAAAAGTTTAAGGTTGCTTAACCTTCAACCATTTAGGGATTTTCTAACAAAATAGTTTTTGATTTCTAGTTTAATTGCACTATAATTAGAGTTTACACTTTGTTATTCCATCCCTTTGATGTTTGTTAGGACTTGCTCTGCAGTCTTTCATGTAGTCTATTTTGGTCAAGTATCCATGTGCCTAGGGGTATTTGAAAAGAATGTGCTTCTACAGCTGTAGGAGATGGTATTCTGTACGAGTCAATTAGGTCAAATTGTTTCATCACACTGTTCTTATCTTCTCTATTTTTCATTGATTTTGAAATTGCTTGTTCTGTTACTGAGTAAAGGGTTCAGGTCTCTAATAATGATTATAGATTTATCTATTTTTCCTTTTTTCTCTTTTTTTGTTTCGTGCATTTTAATATTATTATTGTAGAGAGAAAGAAAGAGCACAAGCAGGGGAAGGACAGAAGGAGAGGGAGAGAATCTTAAGCAAGAATATCCCACTTAAGATCATAACGTGAGCTGAAATTAGGAGTTGGATGCTTAACCAACCAAGCCACTCAGGCAATTCTATTTTGATATTATTAAATGCATACATATTTATGATTTCTTTTCTTCTTGTTAAATTGACACTTTTTCATTTTAAAATGTCCGACTTTATTTCTAGAAATACTTTCTCATTTTAAAATCTTTAGTAATAGGGATCCCTGGGTGGCGCAGCGGTTTGGCGCCTGCCTTTGGCCCAGGGCGCGATCCTGGAGACCCGGGATCGAATCCCATATCAGGCTCCCGGTGCATGGAGCCTGCTTCTCCCTCCGCCTGTGTCTCTGCCTCTCTCTCTCTCTGTGACTATCATAAATAAATAAAAATTAAAAAAAAAAAAAAATAAAATAAAATAAAATCTTTAGTAATATAGATAGTAAGATCAAATTTAAATATAATATATATGAATATACTATATCAGATAGTAAAGCTGATAGTGATTTAGACACATCACCGTTTTATTAGTGTTTTCTTTGTACAGTCAATTCTGGTTATTCACAGTGGTTATGTTCTATAAAGTTACTGTAACTTTACATATTAAATGTTAAATAATTGAATTAAATATTAAATTATTGCTTTTATGGACAATACATAGTTAGGCTCCCGTGAGCCTCTGGTCACATTTCTTTTTATTATTAAAGATTTTATTTATTTATTCACAAGAGACACAGAGAGAGAGGCAGAGACACAGGCAGAGGGAGAAGCAGGCTCTATGCAGGGAGCCGGATGTGGGACCCAATCCTGGGTCTCCAGGATCACACCCTGGGCCGAAGGCAGTGCTAAACAACTGAGCCACCCAGGCTACCCTGGTCACAACATTTTTATCAACTGATCACTGTATAACTAATCACTTCATTGTTTCATGTGTGTTTCTGTTTAAAGAATCCTTATTTAATATATACTTTACCTTTGAATAATATGGGTTTAAAATGCATGAGTCCAGCTATAATCCGATTTTTCTCAATAAATATATTGGAAATATTTTTGGATATTTTCAATAATTTGTAAAAACTCACAAACCATGTAGCCTTGAAATATTGAAAAAAAATAAGAAAAAGTTAATTATTTCATGGCTACATGAAATCTATGTGGATACTAGCCTATCTTACTACTTTTTATCATAAAATATATGTAAATCTTTTATAAAAAGTAAAATTTCTCAAAACTTGTGCACACAAACACTAATAGACCATACATAGTGCCATTGGCAGTTGAGAGAAATGTAAACAAAGGTAAAGATGCAGAATTAAAACATAAATTCAAATAAATAAATAAATAAATAAATAAATAAATGATATTAATTTGTAGTACATGTGCACCACCAGATTAATTTTGTAGCTCTTGTTGCTATTATGGTGTTATGAATATTTGCTTAAAATACCAGATGATGCTAATCATCTCCATGTGATTAGTTCGTCTCTCCAATAATTTGCATATCACAATAAAAAGTGATGTCTCATGGTCTCAGGCATTTTTTTTTCATTATGTTTAGTGCAAAACCATAAACCTTAAATAACACCATCGACCCATACAACATGTCACTAGTGATGCTGGAATTTACCCTAAGAAGCAAAGTCATGACATTACAAGAAAAAGTTGAGTTGCTGGACATGTACAATAGATTTAAGTCTGTAGCTGCAGTTGCCAGTTATTTCAAGGTAAATGAATTCAGAATAAGAATGATTATAAAAAACAAAAAAGAAGGGAAGAAAGAAAGAAGGAAAGAAAAGGAAATATGTGATCACTGCAGCTACACCAGTAGGCACAAAAACATTGTACTTTTTGCAAAATACCTTGTCATTTTGTGTTAAAAATGCAGCTTTTATGTGGGCACAGGATTGTTATAAGAAAGGCATACTTAGGGCAGCCGGGGTGGCTCAGCGGTTTAGTGCCGCCTTCAGCCCAGGGCCTGATCCTGGAGACCGGGGATCGAGTTCCACGTCAGGCTCCCCCCATGGAGCCTGCTTCTCCCTCTGCCTGTGTCTCTGCCTCTCTCCCTGTGTGTGTGTGTGTGTGTGTGTGTGTGTGTGTCATGAGTAAATAAATAAAATCTTTAAAAAAAGGAAAGGCATACTTAGAGGGACACTGGGGTTGAGTGTCTGCCTATGGCTCAGGTCGTGGCCCCAGGGTCCTGGGATGGAGTCCCACACTGGGCTCCCCGCAGAGAGCCTGCTTCTCCCTCTGCCTGTGTCTCTGCCTCTCTCTGTGTATCTCTCATGACTACATAAAATCTTAAAAAAAAAAAAAAGGAAGGCATACTTATAGACTCTAATATAATTTAGGAAAAGTGAATTCATTATATGACAAGCAAATGAAGGTGAACAATCTAAAAGCTGGCAAATTTAATGTTAGCAAAGGATAGTTTGATAACTTTAGGATAACCTTTGGATAACAGGACCAAGAGGCAGCAGAGGAGTTCCCAGATGCCAAAAGAAAACCATCGCAAGAATATTTGTCTGAACAGGTTTTTAATGCAGGTGAAAGTACTGTATTCTGGAAAAGAATGCCACGAGACATTTTTAGTAAGGAAGAGAAGCAAGCACCAGAATTAAAGTAAGGAGGAAGAGGCTGAATTTCCTGTTTTATGTAAATGCAGTTGGGTTTAAAATCAAAACTGTCCTTATCTATAAAGCTGCTAACACTTGAGCCTTGAAGGGAAAAGATAAATACTAGCTGCCAGACTTTTGGCTGTAAAACAAGAAGGCCTGGACAACAAGAGCCCTTTTCCTGGGTTGGTCACTGATGCATTGTTCCTGAAGTCAGTACGTCATAAGTACCCTGCCAGTAAGAGACGCTTTTTATTGTTCTTTCAATACTGTACAACCCTCCTGGCCACCCAGCACCCCATGACTTTAACGCCAAAGGTGCTGAAGTGGTCTACTTGCTCCCAAGCACAAGGTCTCTAATGAAGCCTCTAGGTCAGGGAGTCATGGGGATCATTAGGGCTCTTTACACGCAATACCCTTTGGAAAGGATTGTCAATGCTAAGGAAGAGAATTCTGATAGAACATCAGGAAAGTCTAGAAGGAGTACATGATTAAAGATGCCATTGCTGTTATAGAAAAGGCTGTGAGAGACGTCAAGCCCAAAATGATAAACTTCTGCAGAGAAAACTGTGTCCAGATGTTGTGCCTGACTTCGAAGGATTTATGACGGAGCCAATCAAGAAAACTGTGAAAGAGGCTGTGGATATGGCGGGAAACGTGGAGGGTGTGAAGGGTCTCCAGGTGTGGATCTTAGAGAAATCCAGGTGCTAATAGACACCACGCCAGAGGAACGGACAGAAAATGACGATGCAAATGATTGCTTCTGAACCAGCACCAGCTGATGAAGAGGAAGACATAGAAGAAGCAGAGCCAAAAAACAAATGGACGTCAGACAACCTGGCAGAGGTGTTCCAATCATTCAAGACTGCTTTTGACTTCCTTTACAACATGGACCTTTCACTGAAACAGAAGCAAACAGTGGGAAAACTATTGGTATCGCACAGAAACATTTTTAGAGAAATCAAAAAGCAAAAAATCCACGTAGAAATTATGATTATGGTGTTTCCACAGCACTTCACCTGCCTCTCCACTGTCCTCTTCGACCCCCTCCATGCTTTCCACTTTTGCTGCCCATGAGACAGCGAGATGAACTCCTCCTCCTCCTCCTCAGCTTGTTCAGTGTGAAGATGGTGGGGGTGAAGACCTTCATGGTGATTCATTTCCATTTAATGAGCAGTGAATAATCAGAGTTAATAAACCCATCTGTTGTGCATGTACATGAGTGTCTTTGTGTGGAAATATCATAACTGTTGGACAAAAACTGTATGAGATGTTTGGTCATCACCATCATCATCATCAACATCATCGCCGCCGCCTAAGTATTCACCATGTAGCACACAGAGGGCAAGATTTGGCTGGAGGTGGATAACCTGCCCTTACACAAGCTGAAGGTGAGTGGTATTGAATATAAAATTAATAATATGTTAGTTTTCTTACTATTTTATGACTTTGCTTTCAAAGAATTAGTCTCTCTCTCTCTCTCTCTCTCTCTCTCTCTCGGTGAAACTGCAAATCAGCCTATCATCACAAGCATTTGGGAAAAAAAAAAAAACAGAACAATGCCTTCAATACTGTATTATGATTATATTACCATATGTCATAAAAAATTTATAATGATTTATTCACTAGTGTATAGACTAGACTACTGTGAGGCAATCATATCAATTACTCTAGGCTACCATAAAGCAATCATATTGCTATTTCTTTGTTATCGATACAAGAATAATTGTACCTGTAAATAAATATGAACTTCTTTTTCGCATCATCTTTTCACTTTTGATGGCTAGTGCTAGTGATACATGTAACATCTACAGTGTTTTGTATCACATAAGACAATACTGATGTAGGTGCTGACAGATGATTTATCTTGTAAATTATAGATGATGTAAACTAACAGTGTTGATACAGTACAGTGCTGTAAATGTATTTTCCTTTTCTTATGGTTTTCTTAACGACATTTTCTTTTCTCGAGCTTACTTTAATTATAAGAATACGGTGTGTGACACATGTACAAAATATGTGCTCATCAACTGTTTATGTTATTGGTAAGGCTTTCAGTCAACAGCAGACTATCAGTAGTTAAGTTTTTGGAAACTTGTAAAAGTCAAAGTTATAAGCAGATTTTTGATTTGTGTGGTGGGGTCTTGCTCCCCAGCTCCTGCTACTCAAAGGTCCACTTATGCTGTTGATTCATTATCATTGAATTCATGGGCAACACACTATGGCTCGGTCCTAAAAACAGTTAACACACCCGTTCCTCCAACAGCCTTCAATGTTCTTAGAAACACTAGACCATTTCAACACTACATATGGGGGTCATTGAAACAATAAAAAAGAATGAAAACAGGGCAGCCCCGTTGGCTCAGCGGTTTAGAGCCGCCTTCAGTCCAGGATGTGATCCTGGAGACCCGGGGTCGAGTCCCACGTCGGGCTCCCTGCATGGAGCCTGCTTCTCCCTCTGCCGCTCTCTCTCTCTCTCTCTTTCTCTCTGTCTCTCATGAATAAATAAATAAAATATTTTTTAAAAATGAAAACAAAAACACACAAAAATAGGAAAAACTGTCACTAAATTGAATGCACAAAGGACGCTTGTTTATAGTATTGGAGGTGAAACAAGAAGGTAAAGTGTGGTTCTGTTCACCTTCAGCTGGACACCTGTTTGTTAGAAGATTTGAATTTCATCACTCTTCACAAATTCACAAATGACTCCAAAAGTGCCAGGACAATGATTTGAGGGTTACAAATAAATTTTAACGAGTGAGTGAGTTTGCAATCTGTAACTAAAGAACATCACATGCATGTATTTTTCTCTCCCTTCAATTTAAATCTTTCCGAGTTCTTTATATCTAAAATATGACTTTTTTAAAAACAGTAATGTTTAGATCATATTCATTTTTTAATATCTGCTCTGATCATTTTTATCTCCTTTTTTGAAAAAGATTTTTATTTTAAGCAATCTCTACACCCAACATGGGGCTCAAACTCACAACCCCAAGATCAAGAGTCACACACTCTCCCAACTGAGCTAACCAGGCACCCTGATTAATGGGTATTTTTAGTCCATTTAAAATTAATATAATTATCAATATAGTTTGTTTTGAATCTACCATCTTTCCATCTACTTTCTAAATGTATCATAAGGCCTAAGTTCCTTATTTTACCTTTCTTGTCTTCTTTTGGATTATTATTTAAATTACCTACTTTTTAGTTATTCTTTAAAACTTTTTATTTAGTGGTATCCTATGGAATATAATGACGTCTTTCCTTGTTACTCTCTACCTTAAATGAGTATTTGGAAATCTTTCTAAGCAACACAAGAATCTCTTGACTTCTCTTCATAAGACAGTTTCTTGAAACATTTCAATAGTATGAAGCCCTCCAGTTCATTTCACTGCCATCACCATGTCCATCAAGGATTGGCTATTCACAGAAAGGCTGTGTTTCAGAGGGATCAACAGAGGATGTTATTAGGGGCGCCAGGGTGGCTCAGTTGGTTTAGCAGCAGCCTTTGGCTCAGGTCATGATCCCAGGGTCCTGGGATCAAGCCCCATTTCGAGCCCTACTTCGGGCTCCCTGCTGGATGGGCAGCCTGCTTCTCTCTCTCCACTTCTTGTGCTCTCTCACATGCTCTCTCTCTCTTTCAAATAAATGAATAAAATCTTAAATAAAACAGAAGATGTTATTATATTTATACTATATTGTATTATGAAGCTCTTATTGCAAGAAACACCACACAAACATGCTTTTCTTATTGTCCAACATCAACACATCAAATAAATCTTTAAAAAATGGAATGGGAATGTAGTGGTTTCTAACTTCTAATTGTAACTTTTTAAATATGTATTTATTTATTTTAGAGAGGGAGCACATCCAAGAGGGTAGAGGGGCAGAGGGAGAAAATCTTTAGGTGGGCACTCCACTGAGCTGGAGCTTAATGCAGGTTCACTCTCATGGCCCATGAGATCATGACCTGAGCTGAAACAAGGGTCAGACCCTTAATCAACTGAGCCATACAGGCACCCCATAAATATCATTTTTTTAAGGTAGGCTCCACAATCAGTGTGGAGCCCAGGGTGAGACTTGAATTCATAACCATGAGATCAAGACTTGAGGTGAGATCAAGAGTCAATCAACTGAGCCACCCAAGCTCTTCATTTTGTTTTTTAGAAAAGGGAGAGTTGAAGCAAATACAATAAAGAATGTCACATGTGCCTGACAAGTATTTTGTTACTTTTATATTTTCCAGGTTTTTCTATAGTTTTGGAATATTTTATCATTAAAAATATAAATTAAACAAATTTTTATTTTTAAATTTTTTTAAAAGTTTTATCTATTTATTCATGAGAGAGACACACAGAGAGAGAGAGAGAGAGAGAGAGAGAGGCAGACACAGGCAGAGGGAGAAGCAGGCTCCATGCAAGGAGCCCGATGTGGGACTCGATCCCAGGTCTCCAGGATCCGGCTCTGGGCTGAAGGCGACACTAAACCACTGAGCCACCCAGGGTGCCCAAATTAAACAAATTTTTAAAAGATCTTGAACATACTTTATTCAGTATTTTTACTTTCAAATTAAACAATGTCTCCCTTTAAAATTCCATCCCTCTGTCCACATTCATGGAGTATTATTTTTGGTAACTTAGTTGAATGAGCAAATTTTTTTTTTTTCATTTTCTTGTTTGACCACTAAGAAAAGTCTTTAAGATGAGGACTTTTCCTCTCAGTAAACTTTTAGAAAATTAGTTTTGGGGGACTCTTGGGTGGCTCAATCATCTAAGTCAATGACCCTTGGTTTCAGCTCAGATCATGATCTCAGAGTCATGGGATCAAGTCCCACATTTGGGCTCCACACTCAGTACAGAGTCTGCTGGATATTCTTTCCTTTTCCCTCTACCCCCCTCCCCAATTTCTCTCTCTCTCTCTCAAATAAACAAATAAATTTTTTTTAAATTCCAAATTTTTAGCATGTACTATTCTTCCTGTCATATATCTATAACAATATCTATCAATTATATGTATATATATATATCAATATATATCTAGGAAATAGATATATTTGTTTATTCATTTGTTTGTTTATTTTCATTTGATATATGTATATATTGAAAACTTTCACCACAATGAGTCTAGTTAGCATTCATCACCACACATAATTACAATTTTTTTCTTATGTTAAAAACTTTTAGGATCTACTCTCCTATCAAATTTCAAGTATATGATTCGGTATTATTAACTATAGTCACCATGCTGTACTTTACACACCCAGGGCTTATTTATTTTATAATTAGACATATATATTTGGCCAACTTTACTCACTTTATCCACCCTTTAATCCCCATCTCTGGCAATCACCAATATGTTCTCTGTATTTAAGAGTTTGGGGTTTTTTAAATTGTTGTTATAGCTTCCACATGTAAGTGATATCATACAGTATTTGTCTGTATGTCTCTGACTTATTTCTTTAGTGAAATGTCCTCAAGGTCCATCTATGCTGTTGCAGGTGACAGCCTTTTTTATGGCTCAATAACATTCCATTGTGTGTGTGTGCATACATGTATCATATTTTCTCTGTTCATCCATTCATCAGTGGACACAGGCTGTCTCTATGTTTTTGATAGTATGAATAATGCTGCAAGAAACATAGGGGGATGTGCATACAGCTTTTTGAGTTAGTGTTTTCACTTCTGGGAGATAGGTACCAAGAGGTGGAATTGCTAGATTATATACAAGTTGTATTTTTAGTTTTTTGAGGAACACCCATACTGTTTTCCAGAATGTCTGCATTAATTTAAAATCCCACCAGTGGTGCAGAAGTATTCCTTTTTCTCCACATCCTAACAGTTTTTTCATCTTTTTTTTTTATAATAGACATTCTATAACAGGTGTGAAGTGATATCTCATTGTGATTTTGATTTATATTTCCCTGATGACAAGTGCTATTGACCACCTTCTCATGTATTTGTTAGCTATCTGCATGATTTCTTTGGAAAAAAATTTTTTTTGTCATCATGGCGGGGAGGGGCAGAGGGAGATGTAGATAGAGAATCCCCAGCAGGTTCTGTGCCCAGCAAAATCTCACACGCCTGAGATCATGATTTGAGCTGAAATCAAGAGTTGGATACTTAACTGACAGCCATCCAGCCCCCTTTGAAAAAAAAGTCTATTCAGATCCTCTGCCTAATATTTAATCATATTTTTTTGCTATTGAGTTGCATGAGTACCTTATATATCTTGACTATTAACCTCTTTATATGAATTTATATTTAAATAAATGCCTTATATCTTTTTGAATTATTTAGTAACACTGGTAATTTCCTAATGTCACTCAACTTGTCAGATTCTCTATTACATATTCATTTATTTTATTTTACTTAATATTATCCAAAGTCTTCAAAAATATTTTAAAAAGTAAAAAATAAGAGAATCCCAAATCTCTGCCAAATAATGTGACAAATTAGTGTAAAGCTAATGTAAATATTGAAGTTATACAATTTTTGTAACCTCCAGTATTTTTTTTTTACAATGTTCATAACATTTTAAAGAATCAGAGCAAGGGCACCCAGCTGGCTCAGTCAGTAGAGCATGCACCTCTTGTTCTCTAGGTTGTGAGTTGCGGCCCCACTGTGAATGTAGACATTACTTAAAACTACAATCTTAAAAAAAAAAAAAAAAATCATAGCACAAAATTCATCAACTACCCACAAACACAGTAAAAACTCATTTATTCAAAAAATTTAAAAATACAGATGGGAATTTTTGCTATTTAAAAATTTTTCTCAACTGCACTATCAAATTCTTATTACTCCCACACATTCTTCAACACAAATACAAGTGCTTTGACAGGGTTCAGAACAAATTCTCCAAAATGTGCCACTTTGGCATATGGATTATTTTGAGTTGAAGGCAATCAAGACCCAGCAGAGTCAAGAAAAACTTTTTTTTTTTTTTAAGAAAAACTTTTACCTCAACCTTAAACCACCTAAAAAAATTAGATAGGGGGGGGGGGCTGGCCAAAAAAGAGAACTATTACTAAAAGATAACTCTTTATCTGAATGACTCATCTCCATGGCAGGACAAACATCTAATTCACAAACATCTGTTCTTATTTTTCTGTGAATCTCCTTCCTCTCCTTTAAAGACCCAGGCTTCTATCCCATCCCATTCCTTATCTCAAGATAGCATATAAGCCTCAATATCTCGGCTTGCCCTTGAGCCTCATATTCTTATAAAGCCCCTGTACATATGTAATTCAACTTAACTTTCCCCTGTTAACCTGTTTTGTGTTAATTGATTTTTAGACCAGGTAAAGAATTCAGAAAGGTAGAAGAAAATTTTTTCCTTCCCCAACAGTTGGTATAATCAGAATAATATTTCACTGACTAGACACTGCTCACTTTGAGGCTGCTGTAGCAAAGGGATCTTGGTCTTAGAAGTACCAGCAGGAGGTTAGAATTCTTGTAATGTCAGTATCCTGGATCTCTACCTGCAGTGGAAGTGACAGAGGTGAGAATCCTTTTTCTTTTTCTAGATTTAGATTAGCAAGAGAGACTATTTGTGGAACAAGTTCCTTGGGTATAGTGACTCTGGTAAAAGTTTATTGTGAGTACTCTAGGTTTTTATTGATCCTTTTCTTCATTGTTTTTCTTGGTCTCTATCTGTTTGTCATAGGGAGGAAAACCCATAGGGAAAAATGCAGGCCCTATAAGCCTGGTCCTACCCAGCCTCACAGACAAGTAGATTTACTGTTCTCATCAGACTGGCAAATAGTTTGGAAGCTGATATTCAGACAGTGATAGGATTTTTTGTTGTTGTTCTTTTACTCTAAACTAAAATAAAGCTATGTATCCAGAGGGAATGAAGCAAATTGAGGATAATGTAGTTGGATGGGTAGATCCACCTAAATTATTTAAGTTGCAAACCAATTCCTTGAAAGATTAAAAACAACTCTCTTTATCTTACAAATCTTCACAAACCCAGTAACGACTCAAAGTCAACCTGTTCTTTCTACCAATCCCAGAATTTCCCCCACCTTCTTGACCTTAAAAGATTTATAAGTATTGCCTTTAGGAAACCAAAGTCTTTTTTGGAGAAACTTGGTTGTTTTCTCTGTGCCTTTATGAGGTAGATTTTCTACACTTACTTACTCTAGGACCTAAGGAGTCATTTTTCGACATGGAAACTCTAGGGAGAGGTTTCTCATCAGAAGAGAAAACATATGAAAGAGAGAAAGGAAGTATTTGAAAATTGGGCAAATGAAAAAAATCTTCTCAACAAATATTAGTAACTGTGAAGTCTCTGCATTGGTCTGTACATTTATGTAAGCCTTTGCCTGTATGTCACAGCTGTGTGATACTTTTCTCCCTCTGGATGGCTGTGCTAAAATTGGTTCATAATAGAACTCTCTTTAATTGGCTTAAAATTAAGCATTTATAAATTAAGCACTCATAATCGCAGACATATAGTATACAGTAATCCAAGTGTTTTTCAAGTTCATGTGATATAAGATAAGTTTTGGTAAATAAAAGCTAATTTAAGTTCATTGTTTAATTAATATAGACATATATTTAGTGTTATCAGCACCATATTTAGTACTCATATTAAATACTTAGGTTTACTAAAACTTTATAAGCTTATGTTTCCTCTGTTATAGAATTTGTCGGCAAGAAAAATAACTTAAGATAATGGTTAGTTGTTTATTACCTCATGAAATTTTCATGACTAATCTAAACATAATTGTTAAGAACAAATGAATTAAATAAGTGTAAGTAAGATAAAAGTGTATAAATGAACTTTTCAGCAATATTTATTTTATGGTATGTGTATTTAAGTAGTTTTCTAAATCTCTTTGGTAACTTCCACTCTTAGAATTTTGCTAAGTTAAATTAAATGCAGAGAACACATTTAATATCTAATTTTTTTTCCAGGGGCAGCCCAGGTGGCTCGGGGGTTTAGCGCCACCTTCAGTCCAGGGTGTGATCCTGGAGACCCGGGATGGAGTCCCACGTCGGGCTCCCCGCAGGGAGCCTGCTTCTCCCTCTGCCTGAGTCTCTGCCTCTCTCTCTCTCTCTCTCTCTCTCTCTCAGTCTCTCATGAATAAACAAATAAAATCTTTTAAAAAAATAAAAATAAATTAAAAAATAAATTGTTTCTAATAAGATAAAACACTGAAAACACTAATTGCTAAGCATGTCTAAGTCTATCTACATTTGTCTTCTTATTGCAGAGAAACCAAAGATGTTTGTGTTTGTTGGTAAATATGTTTGTGCAACATTTGAAGATTGTACTATTAAAAGGGGGCATGTGCTTTTAGGAATTATGAAATGTTATTATAAATTTAAATCTAAACAATACTGGCATAATAGAGAGTTTACCATTGCTTACTTTTCCATTTTTGCTAGAAATTGAGGTTTCTAAGGAATAAGAATTCGTATTAATATATATAATTAAAGTCACTAGAAATAATAAGGGAAACATCTTTGTATGCAAGAAGGTAAGTTTTTATGTTGAAGGAAAAGAAAGTTTTAAAGGTTTGTGGAAAAGGAATCTTTGGAAAGAAATTTGTGTGTGTATGTGGTCTTTTTAGCTAAGATTGAAATGAATTTAATTAAGTGAATGGGTTTTAATATCTAAAGTAAACCAGTTCTAAACTAAGATTTGGTATTATCTATGTTAAAAAGACAAAATTCTCTTGGACTATTAGCCTGCTTTTAATAATAAGAGTTTTTAAAGGTATTTCTTTTGCTCTTAAAGTCATCTGCCTAGAATTTTTTTTTTTAAATTCTGTGTTTTAACAAAATAATGCCCCATGTTTAATGTTGTTTTAATTAGGTCATTGATTATTTTAGAAAACTAAATCTTCTCAGTGTTAAAAGAGTTAGGCTTTGCTAACAACTATGTAGCCCTCTGTATTTTCCTTAAAACTTTTTAAATTAAATTTGTCAACATATAGTATAACACCCAGTGCTCATCTCATATGTGCCCTCCTTAATGCCCATCGCCCAGTTACCACAACCCCCACCCACCTCCTCTTCTGTTCTGTAAGTTTTTTGTCACTTTGAGTAAGTAAATATCATTTCATAATGATCTATGATCCTATAAAAACAAATGTTCAATTTTCAAAAATATTTTTGATAAAATTCCCAAATTCAAATTCTAAATGAGGTGTTTTTGGCTTACAACTGACCTTAAGAAGAATGAATACCTGAGTGGCTCAGTGGTTAAGTATGGACTCTTGATTTCAGCTCAGGTCATGATCTCAGGGTGTGAGAACCAGCCCCCCATCAGACTCTGCACTAGGCATGCATCCTGCTTAAGATTCTTTTTCTTTTTCTGTCTTCCCACCTCCATTCTCTCTCGCTTAAAACAAACAAGCAACAACAAAAAAAAAAAAAAAAAAGAAAAGAAAAGAAAAGAAAACTAACTTTAAGATATGAAATCTTCCAAAGGATGCCTGGCACATCTCAAAAGATCTGTTCTTTCTTCTTATATAAAAAATAAAATAAAATGATATCAAACTAATTGGGCTCATCTGGTAATGTTCAGTTACATGAGGAGCATTGCCAAATAAGTGATGATGAAATTCTTAGGTTATATCATATGGGTTAATAGTATTGATGTAAGTGTTCTGGGAACTGTAAAATTCCTAAAATTCTAATATGTCCTGGTATAATGTTATCAGTCATAATTCTAGTTATTATCTTAACATGTTGTGTGTCACAAAAATAACCAAATTTCCTTGTCAATTACATTAGAATAAACTCTCATCAAATCTTTAAACACAAGCATTTTTTAAAAAGATTTTATTTATTTATTCATGAGAGACACAGAGAGAGAGACAGAGACCCAGGCAGAGGGAGAAGCAGACTCCCTGTGGGGGTCGATCCCAGGTCCCAGGATCCCAGAATCTTGACCTAAACCAAAGGCAGATGCTCAACCACTGAGCCACCCAGGTGACCCACCACAAGCATTTTTAAGCCTTTGGTCATATATAAATACTTGTTTTATTCTGATGTTTGCATATGTTTTCATCTTCAAAGAGATTCATGACGATACACGTTTCTGATAACTTTAGGATTGCAAAACTAAACTGGGTAAGAATTTCCAGACCTCTTTAAAAAAAAAAAAATGGATTCAAGCAAAACAAGTATTAATTACATGGGACTACAAACTAAAAAAGAGGATTAGAATTCTTTATGACATTTTGCTTAAAATATCACTGGTCCCTTAATCTTTTGTATTCCAGATATAAGGAAAACCTTTTCTCTTAACCTGACCATGACTTACAGTAATTTGGTAAATTATGCTTTTGTAAGGAAACTTGAAAATTTATCTTCTTCTCCCTACCTGATTGTTACAGAATGGAAATTCTTAGTGAGTATTCATATTTTCACAGCAATATTGCAACTTATAGAAGTTCAGTAAGAATCTGTTTTCTTTGTAATAGAACATAATTAGAAAAATTGGTTATAATACCAAGGCTTTGACTGAATGTCATATTTGAAGGAGATATAAATAGACTCAGATACAACCAGACAGGCTTAAAAACCTAAGGCTGCCTTGATGGAGCTAATAAAGCTCCTTGAAAAATTCAGCCTTGTTTACAGAGTTCTTGTCAGCCTTACTCGGTGAATAAGGAAAGTCATTTCCTGGCAGGCACAGGAACCTCAGGATATTTTGGAGATCTTGAAAAGAGAGGAATTCACCCAAATTTAGAGGTATTGCAGGCAAAGTCTGATGGCAAGCGTTGGCTGTGGCTTCTCTGCTTTGAAATCTTTTAAGAGTTCAATCTGAGATTCCGCATAAAAATTTCCAGCAAAGCAGATTTAAGTCAATCAATATTCTTGCTATGCTTTTACAAATAATTAGGCCAAATTTATTGAAAATAGACGTGGTTTGCAGGTGAATTAGTCTTGTGGTTATCTTTGATAAAAAGGGAGGTGATTATAGACAGAATATGCTTCAGTAATATACTTTTGTGAATAGCAAATTTTAGTGCTGTTAATTGTCTTTGAGATGTTGTTTTCTACTTATAAAGTGATCTAGATTGTGCTTTCTTCCACTTTCCCCCAATATTTGGCTACTACCCTCCAAATTAACATTTCCAAATTTCTCCCACCCTTCTGACTTGGAGTCATTACAAACTCAAACTGCCCTTCTCCCAAAATCATGTAAGCCAAATCTGGACAATCTGATATAAACTTCAGATAATAAAAATAAATGAAATAAAATAAACTTCAGATAAATCACCACAATAGCTCATGTATAGACAATCTTTAAGCATGTTGCTGTGTGAGCCATTTAGAAAGATTGCCAGAGACATCAAACTGCAAACCAGAAAAATATATCAGATTGCCACTGCCTGTCCTCAATTTGTCTAAATATCCTAAAAATCTCCTCAACTGGTTGCCTTCAGGATGTAGAAACTGGGATTATAATCTGCTCCAATTATTAACCTTTGTTTTTCTTTTATTTCTACAGAAATGTGTGCCGCAGGCCTAACTTTGGGAGCCCTCCTAAATCAACACCTCCTGAGATGAGACACAGCTGTGTTGCTGAGCTGATCTGTTTTCAGGACTGAGCCTGGTTCAATGAAATGGTTGAATGAAATTGAAATGGTTCAATGAACCTACCAACTGAAGAGGTTCAGGATGAGTCTTTCCAAAATGTTGGGCTTTGGCACATGGATTATTTTGAGAAGAAGACAATCAAGACTCAGTTGACTCAAGAATAGCTTTCACCTCTCCTTTAAACTATCTAAAAGAATTTAGATAAGGCCCCCAAAGAAAACTATTACTAAGAGATAATTTTTTATCTAAATGACCTTTACTGTATGGCAAGACAAACATTTAATTGCCATTAATTACCAACATTGGCTTTTCTTTTCAACCTATAAATCACCTTTACCCCCTTTGAAGCCCCAGGTCCCCAGTTCATTCTTTCACTCAAGATGGTGTATAAGCCTCAATTGCCTGGCTTGTCCTGGAGTCTCATATTCTTTTGGGGCCCCCATGCTTATGTAATTAAATCAGTTTTTCTCTTGTTAATCTGTTTTATGTTAATTTGATTATCAAACCAGCCACAGAATCTAGAAAGGTGGAAAGAAAAATTTTCCTTCCCCAATAATTTTTAGACCACTACTGGCAAGATCACAGTTTTATTTAATTTAAACAAAGGCAGGACACAACAAAAATTATGTAGTGTCTTCCTGTTTGTTGTTAATTCTCTGTGAAGACCATTGAAAAATTTCTTAAGTATCTAAGTTATTTATATATTTAAATCATCCTGCAACTACTAATGTTGCCCCGTATTGAATTTTATAGTGTTTTCCCTATCATAAAAAAAATAGACAGACATTACCAACTTTATTTCACACAAAAATAGCCCAATTTTATATGACTTACTTCAAACCCAATGAAAGGAAAATAAATCTAAAAGTTGAAGGGGAGTCAAAGTGAATTATATACCAGTTGATTATATAAATTCATCAGTGATACAGTATTACCAGTATTTCATTTTTATAAACCAAAGAATAAACATTTTAAGTATTACCTATTTAAAAGATACCTAAAATAGTTGATTTTTTTTATGTGTGCACTGGCTTTACCAAAATTGTCAGTCTTGATTGCAGCTCAGGTTAGTATGATCTCTGGGTCCTGGAATGGAACCCTGCTCCAGGCTCCACACTCAGTAGGGAGTCTGCTTCAGGATTTTACCTTTTCCTCTGCTCACTCCCTCAATAAATAAATCTTTTTTTAAAAAAAGTAAATTATTAGCTTCAATTCTGCAGGTACATTTGTGTGTTTGGTGACAGGAAATTCGATGAACTCTTCTTCTGATATCTGCTATTTAATATTTGGAGTGAGACTAGAGGGTATTTGCACACCATAAAAGGAGACTCTGACAGTTGAAGGCTTTAGGAAGTTGGCAAAAGTTTGAAATAGTAACTGAGGAGAATGTGGAGTGAGCCAACTAAGAAAATAATAGATTTGTTATTATTACTATAAAAATAACATAGTTACAGGTGTCATCAAGGACCCATTTGAAGCTGGTGATAATAAATGTTTTATGTCAACTTAATGGTAATGGTTTTGGATTTCTTGTTGCTTAACTTTTTTTTTAAAGAAAATTGCAGAAAAAGTAAACTTCCAAATCAATAAAATACTACCTAGAGAATACCCATATAACCAGTTTCTAGGGCCAGAAGTAGAATATGACTAGTACCCATTTGAATCTGTTCACACCACACTTTCCTTTCCCAATATTGCTTTAAGCACTGTACTACAGTTATACCTGCTTGCCTTTCTCTTTTTTTTAATTTTAGTGAATGGTATGCTGTAGCACATAATCTTCCATGTCTGACTTTTTATATTGTGAGATGTATCAATTTTGTAGTCCATGGTCATGTTTATTAATTTTCTTTGATGTTTGATATATGACTACACCACAATTTATCTATTCTACTGCAGATACATATCTGGTTCCAGTTTTGAGTTATTGAAGGTAATGCTACTCTGAATATTCTTGTGCAGGTTTCTTGGAGTACATATACGTATATTCTTATTGCATTTGTAGATAAGAATAAAGTTCTAGTTCACAGTATAAGCACATTTTAGGCTTAACAGATATGTCAAACTGTGTTTGAAACTGGTAGTCCAACTCCCACCAAATTCCCTGAGTTCCCCTATGTTGCTTCACAGGCAGGCCAATAATTGGGAATTTCATTAAAAAAAAAAAAAAAAGGTATTCTGTTGGGATATCTCATTACACTTTTCATTTGCATTTACATTGCTATTAAAGAAATGTAACATCTCTTCATATTTTTTTGACCTTTACTCTCTTTTGTGAAAGAGCATAAACTCTTAGGTCCATTTAAAAAAATAGTATGCTTTTTTTATTGATCTATGGAAATCTTTATATTTTCTGGATATGAACATTTTATTTGTTATGTTCCAACCCTCCATTCTACTCTATGTTTTTCATTCTTACTCAATTAATGATATTATTTGATGAATAGAACTTCTAAATTTTAATGAAATCCAACTTACCAATAAATCTTGGTGGTAGTTTTTCAATCTGTTTAAGCAATCTTTCTCTATACCAAAATCAAGAAGAGTTTCTCCTTTGTTATCCTCTAAAAATTTGACTATTTCAGTGATCACAATTGGCCACAGTCAATCTGGATTTTTTTGTGTGTGCCATAAATCAGAGACTATATTTTCCTTTATTTTTATGTAGGTAGCCTATAGGCCAAGAATCATTAATAGAAAAAAATTTCCTTTGACCACATGTCTGAAATCTTACCCTTGTTACATATAAAAGACCTTATATACACAGGAAGATTTCTAGATTCTTTAGTTTCATTTTTTACCCATTTGTAATCACGCCAATGTGATAATGACTTAGAAATTCTTTATACTGTCTTCATATATCAACCAGATCAAGTCTTCATTTCTCTTTTTCTTTTTTTTAATCTTTGTTCTTTTTCCATTCAAAAATTTCCAAAAGAAATTTCAAATTAGCTTGTCAATTACCACAGATAATTATCTCTGACTTGATTGAAATTGGATAGATACATACATTCATTTGTCTCCTGATCTGTAAAGAAAACTCTCATTTAATTTAGATCTTCTTTTATTTCTCACAATACATTTATAGCTATGCATATAGAGATTCTGTGAATTTTTCATTAGATTTATTCCTGGATATTTGATAATTTTATTCTATTGAAAATTCTGTATTTTTAAAGTAATTTTAATATTCTAATCTGTGCTGCTAGGATATGGAAATACAATTGATTTAATATATTGACCTTATATCCAATAATTTTTTTCAGTTTACTTATAAACTGTAAAGTTTATATTTTGTATTTCCTATGTACATAATCATATCAACTGCAAATATTGACAGTTTTGTTTTAATCTTTTCTATCCTTACATATTTTATTTCTTTTTCTTGCCTTAATGCATTAGCTAGTACCTCCAGTACGATGTTGGTTGGTAGTGAAAACTGTGGGCATCTTTGTCTAAAGTCTCAAACTCAAAGGCACACATTAACATTTTGCTATTAAATAGGATATTTAATATTTGTATTTAATCAATGTTTTTTATAAGGTTAAGGAAGTTCCTTTCTATTTCCTATATAACAGGGACACTTTTTACAATCATGATTAATGGATATGAAATTTTACCCCATTTTTATCAACTTATTAAATGAGATTCATACTTTAAGAAGCTAGCATACAAAGTTGAAAGTGACTTTAAGCATTTATTTGGCTATGTGATTAAAACTTGAATTTAAAGATGGCCTACATTCAGTGAGGTCAAAATAATGAACTTCCAGAATACGGAGGAAGATATCCAAAGGTTTAGAAACATAAGAATGTGGTATGTATTTATCATGTGAAACACAGTAACCTATTCATTATCTATCCCCCGGGAGGGCTCAGAAGACACCCCATTCACTAAGACATTGACAAATACCTTAGTCAAGTATCACCAGGTTCCATGAAACTGGCTCTCAGGGGTCAATCTTCTATAGGCCATCAGTGTAATGAGCTCTTTTTTTTTTTTTAAAGAATCTATTTATTTATTCATGACAGACACAGAGAGAGAGAAAGAGAGGCAGAGACACAGGCAGAGGGCTCCATGCAGGGAGCCCGATGTGGGACTCAGTCCTGGGTCCCCAGGATCACATCCCAGGCCGAAGGCAGCGCTAAACCACTGGGCCACCAGGGCTGCCCTGTAATGAGCTCTTTATGGAATGATTCCTTTGTGGCAGCAATTAACCACAAAGGTACAATAATAAGCCAAAGGAATGTCATGGCTATCAGAGAGCCTTGATCTTTAGAGATTGGCCATTTAAACATGATGGACTTAAAAATTAAATAGATGACTATCTTTCAAAGTAGTATTGAAGGGGTGTCTGGATGGCTCAGTCGATTGAGTGTCTGCCTTCATTTGGGGTCGTGATCCCAGAGTTTGGGGATGGAGCCCAGCATCAGGCTTTCTGCTCCATGGGGAACTTGCTTCTCCCTCTCCCTCTGCCTGCCACTCCCCCTTACTTGCGCGCTCTCTCTCTGTCAAATGAATAATAAAACCTTTAAAAACAAAACAGAAACAAACAAAACAAAAAAGTAGTATTCAATCTATACAAATAGAAGGCAAGGAGAACCCTATGTCTGAATAGAAAAAAGTTAATACAAAAAAAAAAAATAGTCTTCTCACCAAGTCCCTAGACACAAGTTAGATGGCTAATGGGGAGTCACACCAAATCTTTTTCTCTGATATAACTCCACGCAATATAGAACGTGGCTAAATCAAATATGGAACTCTAGACTATTAAGTTGGCTCCCTTTCCATATACATTTTTTGAATAGGGTCTCAGGGCCCTAGTGTATTTTCTTATTTAGTCCTTTTGTTTTGAACTAATACTAGTTTTTCTCTCAAGTATCATTTCCTTATTCTTCTAGACCATAAAACACCATTTTAAAAAACCCTGAATATAGATAGGCATCTTCTGGGTCCCCTTGAAGGAGTCTCCCGACACATCAATGCCTGGGAACCTAAAATGCTGCCATAGTTCACAGTATTGGAGACATATGAAAATCAGACCATACATAGAATATTGGAACTGATGAGTTTATGGACCAACCTCATAGTTATCTCCTTTGTTTCTGAATGGTGTTACGGAAGATATACTAAGGAGTTTGCAGGATCCTTATACAGCTCCTAGGCAAAAACAAGTGAGCCTATGATTGTTAAATGATAGAGAAGGAAGTGAAGACAGGAGTGAAATGATATATGGAAAATGTCTGAAGAGAAACTGGGATGAATTTTGTGAAATAGTTGACCAACTACTGTTGTGGTAGTTGTGGAACAAAGTAACTGGATGGATATGAGGTTTCGGTAAGTGATGGGGGGTATAAATTTACTATTTCTAAGATACAACCGATCTAGGAAATGGCAAAGTCCACAATGAGACAAAGGAGGTGTGTGACTGAGGTAGGGTGAAAAATACTTTTATTTGATATGAAATTAGACTGAGAAATCGGTATTTTGAAAGCATCTTCCAACTCAAGGATAAGGGCAGGAGACAGGTTAGGGCTTAAGAGATGAAGTGCTGAATCCTCAATAAATTAAGAAGGGAAGCATGTTCTAAGTTGAAAAACATAAGCTCCAAAGGGACGCAGTTAAATTCAAGGAGGAGAAATTGAGTTGGGAAGTTCTGATCTTCAGTTATTTGAAGTATTAGAGCAAAAGAGGTCTATACAAGTGAAGAAGATTTTTGCAGTATAGTATCTGTTGAACAGAACCAGGCTTTTGTTAAGCACTGAATGTGTACAAAAGATAAAAATGGTGAAGAGTGTGAAGATGTAGAGACGTTTCTTAATGTAGAAGACAGAACTCTAAAGCAGAATAAAGAGAACCAGAGGAGAATGTCAGCCAGAGCATGGGCATGAGGGCTCCATCGAGAAGGCTGGCATGCGTCTTATGTGGGGAACAAGTGGATACAGTACGTTGGATACACGTGTGGTCCGATAAAGTCACCTGGCTGAAACATTACAAGAAAGTGAAGGCCAACTTCAGTTTTTCCTTTATTTTTATTTTATTTTATTTTATTTTATTTTATTTTATTTTATTTTATTTTATTTATTTTTATTTTATTTTATTTTTTTAATTTTTTTAATTTTTATTTTTTTTTACAGTTTTTCCTTTAATCCTGCATGTATTTACTCCCCGTTCGCCTGTCCCATCCCACCCTGAACTTCACTGTTGTAGCACTTTCTGTACACACATACACATACACACATACACATCCTTCTGTGAAAATGGAGTAGTGAACATACCTTTTGCAATTAGTGATCAAACCCTCCAAATATAAGACATCCCAGGAAATTCTAAAGACCTCCTTTATCTTTTTATTCCCTCCTTCTTGAACTGCAAAGCATCTTCCCAAAGTATAGTTTCCTGTACTTATGTTTCTTTAAATGTAAAGCCTTTTTGTTTCCTCTTAGCAATTACCAAGACTAATTGATGATTCAGCCCAGCCATCAGGGGCTACTCCCACAGGGCCTCTGGGTCTCTCCAAAGAGAATGTGAGCTGACTCCTACTCTCTGTATTTAGAACATTCCGACTTGAGATCAAAATTTTCTTTTATCCAAACTCAAATACCTTCACAACTATATCCCGGCCATTTATAGTAGTCTTAAATAGTCTTACGTCTTACAGCTTGCGAGTTATACAGTCATGATTCTCAACTTGACACTGAAATAAGGGCTCTATAGTCCTCTTAAACTAAGGTGGTCATATCATTTATCATCCAGAAAGGGTTGCTTTTGAGAGCAAAAGTATGTGTTATTAACAATTATAGTGAGACAGTTGACATGAACCAAGACCATTCTAGTGTGATCACTTTATTTTTAACCAACCTAGGACTTGGTGATGCTCCTTTAAAAGGCTCAGGATTCCGAATTGGAGAATGTACCAAGTTCTTATGATGACAGGGATCCATTATATAAGTCACTCAGCCCTTCCTACTACAGTCAGAATGACTTCAGTTTATTACCACATAAAATCATGTGTGCATATTTATTAACATACCTGGCTTAGTTTACTTGGAGATGAGTGGGGCCTCCATACATAGCGGAGTCAGACCAAAGCCCTTTTCTCAATATAAATAACTCTGTGCTAGAACACCGCTCAATCAGTTTAAGGACTCTGTTGCCTTGGCCCCTTTCCTATAATAATCTCATTAACAGAGTTTCAAGGTCCTACTATATATTTTTTTAGTCTTGTTGTTTTGCAAGAACTCCAGTTTTTCTCTCAAATATCAGTTCATTATTCCTCCAATACAAATAATTATAATTGACCACCATTTGCCTGTAGGGAAGCTTAGAATACCCCCATACATTTCTCCTAAAAGATCACCATAAGGGAAACAAGATTTTCCTTTTTATTCATCCTGAATAGCGTAAAATCTCAGGCTCATGAATGAAAGATAGGACTAAATGAAAAGGAAAATAAAAATAATAGTTAGCTTTTATTGAACCCTTACCATATATGTGGCATTGTCCTCACAAAGTATGAAACAGAAACTGTTATTACAGGGCAACTGGCTGGCATTTGGGGAGGATAAATCACTTGCTTAAGAGCATGGAGATAATAAATGCTACAGGGAAACTTGAACCCAGTCTGTAATATTCAATAATTGGAAAACATGTATACTTAAAAATGTTTTGAATTAGGAAATACGCATACTTAAAAATGTAAGGCTAGTTAAATGTTTGTAAATTGCTTTGTTTCTTGAAAGATGTTCAATAGCATGATTATAAGTCATTATTTTCATGCATATTGTAAACATAGGCAGAGAATCATGGACAAGCTTAGAATTATATACTCTACCCAAAATTGCTGCTTTTTTTGTGTTTGGTTTTCTTTCCCCCCAAATAATTATCTGTTGCACAAAAATAGATGTAGAATGTAGTTACTCATGTCTAATCAAACCCACATGATTCTTAATGAAAAAAAAAGCCTATATTGAAATTAATATCACAAACCCCAAGTTTCAACTGCAGCAATTATTTGAAGCAGGAGGAAACATTCCAGAGATGGTAGACACAGCCACAGCAGCCTCAGCTTCTCTTACGTCATGGCTTCTAGCTATATACGTTTTAGATTTTTTACTAAGGATAGGTGCCAACTATTCATGTTAACTTTTTTGCTAACGAAGAAATTAGCAGATACACGTTATGTTTGATCACGGGCCCATTTTCATCTCTCACAAGAGAAAAAGGTGAACATTAGGGTCCACGAGTTTTGTGAAGGACGTCTAGGCAGATTGTGATATCGACTTTTACAGAAAATGTGATGCTTCCCTTTTGCTGTTTCCAGAGGTCACGTCTAGACCAGATATTACAGTTTAAAAATGACATAACATGACCTCATGAATAATCTGAGGTCTAACTTTGTGAACTTCAACTACAAAGTTACATAGAGATTCACCGAATATAAGCTAGATGTAGGTAATTTATATTTTGGTCATGCCTTAAAGGAAAAGATAAGAGGAGAAACGCTGTGGGGAAGACTAAAATGAACAGTCACCATATAATGGGCAGTTAGTCAATTTAGGCCACCTGGCTATTTAAAATGCTGATCACTTCCAAAGACCACTGGTTCTTCTCCCTCTCTGAATTGTTTACTTTACAAGATGCAAGATATGAGACAACCAGAAATTATGTGGAGGAGATTCAAAGACTATTCTCAGGGTCTGGAATTTCAAGTGACTTGTTTACTAGCATCTAGGAGAGAGTTTGGGTGCAATCGATTTTCTTTTTAGTGGTCATTTTTTCAAAATACCCTGTAGAGCCAAGAGCATGAACAAGTTTTGTTTGCTTGCCCTAAGATATTTAATCCTCAATCCTTTGTTTTAAGCATTTTAGACCTTAGGATCTTGATGAAAGAAAGTCTTGATTCGGTTTTGTGACACAAGTGAGCAGCCATCGCTTGCAGCCCCTGGCCTGTCATGTGTAGGATGAACAGTTCGGATTGATTGCGTACTAAGCTCCCCTCCATTTCTGAAATTCATTCATTTTAGGAAGATATGCTATATATATGCATAGGAAGAGATGCTGTTTATGTTGTTTCTGTTGTTATTATCTTATCCTTGACTCTCTCGTATCTTTGAAAACACGACATGTAGAGGAGACCAGTAAAAACCCCACACTACCAGGGCATCAGCTTCTATAATTCAACAGAAAACAAATTTTAAAACTGCATCTTCAGTTAATATGAGTTAATGACTTTCTCCGGATTCTTGTTTTCTTCTGTTGAAAAGAGTTTCTCTGTGGATTTTTTTTTATATTACTTCCGTATCTAAAGAGGTCGATTTCTTTTTATTTCCCCAAGTGAGAAAAAAAATACTCTAGGCATGAAGTCACAGGTGAAAATATTTCTCAATGCTCTGAAATATTCTCTCTTATACCATTTTGAGCTTCTCCAAAGACCGTGTTTGAGAACACAGGAGAATGCACCTCTTTGCTGCATGGATGGAAAAGTATGAGCAGTTCAACTAACCCTGCCTGCCAGAGATGTGAAGAAATTAAGCTTATGCTTCTGGATCACAAAGATGATCTTCCCATTTCTTAGATGGTTTTATTTTGAAGGTTATTTCTAAATAAAATACTGAACTCGGGGTCTTCCAATCACTGACAACATTCTAAAAGTGTACATCGGGTGCTTAAGCCCCAACTGAGGACAGATTATGCAAGTAGAATATGGAAAGTAATTTTATCATGAGCCTTTGAGGGTGAAAAATGGTGATTCCCATCAAGCTGAAGGTGAACAAATGCCCCAAAGCCCTCTTAGGAGAAAGGACTAATGCAGTTGAAAATCACAGATCTTGAAGACCCCCTCTAACTGCTTAGCTCTCATGTGGATCAAAGGCTCTGAAAGTGCATGGGACAGACTGTGGGCATCATAAGTCAGCAGTGTTTGAAAGATAAAGTTAAACAAGTTTTCATACACCAGAAAAGAATGCAACGCAATCTAAATAAGATACCAGAGGCAGGCGATGGAATGAACTCAAACAGATTGAATTATACCATAGGAAGGAGCATATTCAAATAAGAATTCCTATTACATACTTTAGGGGGAAAATAGTGTGCTGACACAAATATTTGAATTGTAAAATAGCAAAAACAAATAAAAACAAACCTTAGTGCAAAAGGCACGAAAACAGCTTTAAAAATTAGATTTAAGATTTTATTTTTAGAGCATTAGTTCACAGATAGTTTTTTTGCTTGTTGGAAGACGAGATTTGCAGTCATTTTTACAGGGTGACGCATCAGCGGAACATTTTGGGAAAGGAGAAATGGGAAGGAAATGTCTCTCTTATTTCTGGATGCAAACAAGAAATCCGTCCGGGTAAGTTACCACCAGTTTTATAGGAGAAGGTGGTGTTTTACAAGCACTTATAAAAATAGTGGGACTTTGTCTCAGCACTGTGACATTTTGATATATTGGATATATTTACTTTTTAATTAAACTTTCTTATCACTTCAAACTGTTAATAGAGAAACAACTTTGTCTTTAATAAGGCAAATGTTCTAAAGGAAATAATGCGAGTGGGTTTACCAACACTATTTACAGTCCTTGAGATGCTACGACAGATATTTAAGATAAAGTTATTAGTCTACCTTGAAACTGAAAATAAAATATCAGGCATTTTTCATTAGAAAAAGAACATCAATCCTTTTCCAGTTTTGTCTTCCTTGTTATTTTATCTCTTCTTCTTTGTTCTTTCTTTTTCTTTCTTTAGTTGCTTAAACTCTCACAAAGTAGTTTATCTGTCCTGTAAAAGCTTTTCTCACACTTTACCACGTTTCAACTTGTTTTTATTGTACTTTTACAGTTACAGCGATCAAGTTCCCCTTAAGAGAATCTGAGGTGCTTTGCTAAATTAATTCAGAACTCCCCTTGCTTAGAATGGATGCCCTTTTCTTTCTTTCTTTTTTTTTTTTTTTTTTTTTTGCCCTTTTCTTTATATTGGAAACTGTTCTAACGGCAGATAACCTTGAAGTCAGGACACGTCATGACATATTCATCTATTAATCTCATGCTTATGTTAAATGCTTCAACTAAAGCTAAAATCGTGAGGAAAACATTGAGCACATCTTGTTAGGGACAAAATTTAAAGCTGGAGACAACTCATCTCTGGGGATCCAATACCTGCAAAGTTTGGTTTATTTTCCAAATAATGTTAAGTATCGGGTAAGTACATTAACTTGGATTGTCCCTGTATTCTGAACACATTCTCCGTGAGAGAGTGTTTGGGCATAAAGAGACTTATTTTCTTGAAATTACATGCTTCAGAAACCTTTGCTCCATGCAAGAAGGATCTGGAGTCTTGTTGGCCTAAACATGGACAGATGTAAACTACTCCCCATGACTTTCTCCAAATCTCATAAATCTTATACTCTGCCCCTACCCACAGCGAGAGAGAAGTACATCTTCAGAAAATAAGTAATATCGTATTTCATAATATTTTCTGACCATTTAAGTCATTGCTGCGATTCAGCAGGAGAAGAATCAGTGGCTTAAAAATCCGACAGCTCTGTTCAGGTTCATTCCCTTCTGGTCAGTGGAGGAATCAGCCAACTACAAACTCTTTACCAGTAAAATGGAAATACGTAGACTGCATTGGTTTCCTGACAGCATTGTTAAGGCTGAGTCATATTTTGAAATCACAGTGAAGATTGGTGGTGTAGCTGCATAGAAATAATAATGAGGATAAAATATCTGGCATTCTGCTTAGATGGCAAATGGCTTTAATTTTGTTAAAAAAAAAAAAAAAAGATCTAAATCCACGCTTGGACTCCACGAGGGCAGATGGAGTCTTTAACGCACAGTGTAGACTCTGAAGAAGCAGAACATCCTCATCTCACACCTGCCCTGGGGCAGAGAAGTAGCTACGTTAACTTACGGCGCTTCCTCCTCCTTAAAATGTTCTTTATTCATAAATCCCAAGGCACATCGAATGGTCATTCTTATGCAAAAGACAAGCAAATAAACGAACAAGCAAAAAGAAAGACCTTACTGGTGTTTTAAACCTTCCCCCCTCCCCAAAGGCATGTGAGATGGGAGCAGAGGAAGGCAGGGGGGGGTGTGGATCTAAAAAAAAAAAAATCGATCAATAACAAAAAATATCTGATAACGGTGAAAAGTAATGGTGGTTCGGCGGGCTTTTCTTTCTCGAGAATTCTCTCGCTACGTGACTTCTGGTACTTCGGGCTTCCCCGCTGGCCGGCCGGAGGGGCGCGGGATGGGGCCTGCGCGGGCTGGGCCGCTCCTCCTGCGGCGGAGGCTCGTGCTCGCGCCCGGGCGCGTCCTCGTGGAAGCGGGACCAGCTGCTTCGGCCGCGCTTGCTGCGGGCGCCGGGCCCCGCCGCCCCGTCCCGCCCCCGCCTGGGCCCCGCGCGGCCCCGCAGCCCCGCGCTCCCCGGGGGCGACGCCGCAGCCCTCGGCCGGTGCAGCGAGACGACAAAGAGCCAAGAGGAGGACGCTACGCGACGCTGCCCCGGGAGGAGCCGCCCGGCGCGCAGGGGGTTAAAGGCATCATCGCAGCCATTAGAGGGAAAAGTTGCGGCGCGGCGAGCCCGGCGGAGCGGTCCAGCCCGCCCCTGCCCACTCCCCACTCCCCACTCCCCACTCCCCAGTCCCCGGCTGGCGCGGCGCTCGGGGAGGCGGGGAGCGCGGGCTGACGCCGGAGCAGCCGCCGCGCCGCCAGCGCGTGTGCCCCGGAGCCGCCGCAGGATGCTCGCCGCGCCGCGCCCGGGGCTCCGAGGCTGAGCCTCCGCCGCGCTCCGCTCGCGCTGCTTTTTTTTTTTTTTTTTCCTTTTTTTCTTTTTTTTGGAGGGGGGGGGGCTTTCTCGGCTGTTGGCTACGCTGATGTGACCCCCCCGTTCTCCCCTTTCCGGAACGATGGGGACCTTCCTGGCGCACGTTGGGTTCGTTTTCTTGTCCGCTCTGTGCGTGCAGCCAGGGCTGCCTGCCCAAGGTAGGTGCGGCCCGGTGGGCGCACAGGTTGGCCTGCGGGGTGCGCGCGTGCGGGTGCGGGTGCGGGTGCGGGTGCGGGTGCGTCCTCTGTGCTCAGACGGCGGCCGAGCAGACCTCGCGCGGTCCTCAGGCAGGGAACCGCGGAACCGTGTTCTGCGTCGGTTGCTTTTCTGCAAAGTTTATTCAGTAGGAGGCAAAAGCTAAAGCCGAGAGCAGGTCTACCGGGTGCCTGACGACGAGGGGGGTGCCTGGGCGAGCGCGCACGCGGGTGAGTGTGAGTGTGCGTGAGTGTGTGTGCTCGGACCCGGGTGCACGCACGGGGCAGCCCCTCGTGCATGCACGATCGTGGCCCACAGACCGGGCCGGGGTGGGGGCTCCCCACGCCAGCCCCCCGGGGCAGCCGGGCTTGCTGTAGACTTCCCTCTGGCTGGCTCCTCGCGACTCGGTTTGCGTGTGTGTCTATCAGAGGACCCGTGCAAAGGCACGACTCGCATCGCAAGCAGCAGAGGCGGCAGCTGCAGCAGAGGCGGCAGCCGCCCGGGGACCCCGCGGGCAGGACCTCGCAGGCTGCGGGGGTCGTTCCAGCATCACGAACCGATCAGGTCCCCGCCGCCCGCCGCTGCATCCCTCCCGCCAGCGGAACCGCCGTGCCCCCCCCCCCCCCCCAGCTTGCACAGAAAAGTCGTTTTCACACCAGAATGGTCTCCTTGAACTGAATCTGCGACTTGCTTGTGTATAAATACAGGCGCACTTCGGTTGTGATCGTTTGGGTATTTCATAACGATGTGAGCATCAGCCCGTCTTTGAAAAGTGGGGGGGGGGGGTGCCTCCACCCCCAAATCAGCCCTGCGGCCCCCCACCCTCCTGTCTGTGAGTGTGTGCTGCAGCCGTGCACTTCCGTTAGCCACAGATCTCTCCAGGGCTACTTTTAGGGAAACATCAGTTCTTCCCAAACATGCCTGAGACCCCATAATAAGAGCAAACCAGCCAGAGCATTCCAGGGTAAAGAAATGCCTTTGGGAGAAGGAAGGGGAGGGAGGGGAGGGGGCATTTCATTTTTGTGAGTTTCCCCTTAACTCTGTATTCTGCAGACTAGCAGGGTCAAGACTGATAGTGAAGAAGGAAAAAAAAAAAAAAAAAAAAAAAAAAAAAAATATCCAGTGACTTCAAAACAGGCTTTACTCTGAACTAAAACCAAGTGTGTGATTCCCCTATGCCAGGGTGTATGGCGATTTACAATACAATGGCTTGATGGGGACAAATATAAAGGGTTAATCTGGGGGGGGTGGGAAGACACATTCACAGCTTAGAGAGTGAGCATTTTGTTTGGCTGCTGTGGCCTTAAAACCGCGATTGCTAATAATTGCTTTTGGTGCATCAGGAATGTGCATTTTGACAGGGAATTATGATGCATTGTCTGGTTACTCGAAACATCCAGTTAGTCATAGACTGTTTAGAAACTTCGAGCAAGAGGCTCTCCCTCCTATATTGGCAGATTTGTCAGACACGTAGCTCGCTGGATCCCTCCGTAAGTTTTGGGTAACGCTGCGGTCTGACAAAGGGTAAATGCATCCACCCGTGGGCATCTCGGCTACCGGGGCCGAGTTCCTTGGCAAGCCCCTTCCTTAAGCTTTGCATTATCTGGACTTGGTCGACGACAAAGTTATTTCGACGTGACACTGCAAAGGAACGGGGACCAGGCAGAGGAAGGGGGTTGGGGCAGCAGGCAAAGTCCGGGATGTCACAGAAGTGTTTTGTTAGCCTTTTTATTATTATTATTATTATTATTATTATTATTATTATTAAAGTCCACGAAAACTGTAGTGAGCTCTCAGGGAAAGGGTCGCGGACACGCGTGGTCTGGATATCCCAAAAGGATGCGATTTCTGTTTTGCAGCCAAATTTACCGAGTTTCCGCGGAACGTGACGGCGACCGAGGGCCAGAATGTGGAGATGTCCTGCGCCTTCCAGAGTGGCTCTGCCTCGGTGTACCTGGAGATCCAGTGGTGGTTCCTGCGGGGCCCCGAGGACCTGGAGCCCGGGGCCGAGGTGGCCGGTGCGCAGGTAGCTGAGCGCCCCGCGTCCGTCCCGCTCACGCCCTTGGGGCTCCCGGGGCTCCCCGGGGACCCGCTGGCTCGCCCGGCGCGGGTGGCGCGGGGATGCCGGGCGGGGCGTCAGGAGCCAGGAGGGACTCGCGGAGTGTCCCCCCGTTAACCCCGGGGTCACCTGCTCCGCTCAGGACCCGCTACCGCTCGCGGGCCGCGGGGGCCACGGTGTGCCCACGTCTCCGGACGCACCTGGCCGGGCGCTGGGCTGGGAGGGGGGTTCTGGGTCCCCACCGCGCGCGCACACCCGTCAGCTGTCACCACTGAGGCTGGCGGAGGAGAGATGGGGAGGGAGGGGGGGGTCAGGGGAGGCGGGCGTGGGAGGAGGAGGGGCAGCAAGTGGAGCGCGGGAGAGTGGGGGCGGCGGCGGGAGGCGGGTGTGGGGGAGCGCGGGGAGCGCGGGCAGCGGGAGCGCGCGGCGGAGGCGGGGGGAGGGCGCGAGGAGGGGGGGCGGGGGGGGCGGGGGCGCAGCTGGGCCAGTGGGGCGCGCGGGGCGGAGGGCCGGGCCGAGCAGGAGGAGGAGCCCTGGAAGAGACCCCCGGGACGCGAGGCCGGCGGGCCTGGAGGGGGGGGGGTCCCCCAGACTTCCGCGGGCTCCCGGGTGCAGCCCTGCGGCCCCGCCGGCCCGGACCCACCTCCCCGCGCGCGACTCGCCGGCGCCCCCGCGCGGTCCCGCCGCCCCGACCGCCGTGCTGGCCGCCTGGTCCCCGTGCGCCGCCCCCATCCGAGCCCCGGGGAGCCTGCGCCCCGGGCCAGGTCCCCCTGCGCCGCCCCCATCGGAGCCCGGTGGGCTGGGCTGCCTGGTCCCGGTGCGCCGCCCCCATCCGAGCCCCGGGGAGCCTGCGCCCCGGGCCAGGTCCCCGTGCGTCGCCCCCATCGGAGCCCGGTGGGCTGGGCCGCCTGGTCCCCGTGCGCCGCCCCCATCCGAGCCCCGGGGAGCCTGCGCCCCGGGCCAGGTCCCCCTGCGCCGCCCCCATCGGAGCCCGGTGGGCTGGGCTGCCTGGTCCCGGTGCGCCGCCCCCATCCGAGCCCCGTGGAGGCTGCGCCCTGGGCCAAGTCCCCCTGCGCCTCCCCATCCAAGCCCCGCGGGCTGGGCCGCCTGGTCCCCTTGCTCCGCCCATCGGTGCCCCCGAGGGCTGCCGTCGGTGCTCCACGGGGCTGGGCTGCCTGGTCCCCGTGCGCCGCCCCATCCGAGCCCCTGAAGGCTGCGCCCTAGGCCTGGTCCCCGTGCGCGCCCCAGCCGAGCCCCCGCAGGGCTCTACCACCTGGTCCCCTTGCTCCACCCCATAGGTGCCCCGCGGGCTGGGCCGCCTGGTCCCCTTGCTCCGCCCATCGGTGCCCCCGAGGGCTGCCGTCGGCGCTCCGCGGGGCTGGACCACCTGGTCCCCGTGCGCCGCCCCCATCCGCGCCCCGTGGAGGCTGCGCCCGGCCCAGGTCCCCGTGCTGAGCGGCCTCTCCCCCCCGCAGGTGGAGCTGGTGCCCGACCGAGACCCGGACAACGACGGGACCAAGATCAGTGTGAGTATCACGGCGACAGGCGACAGGGGGCGCCTGCCTTTGTCACCTGCCGGGCCGGCCAGGCCCCAGGTGGAGGAGCATGAGGGCCTTATAGGTCTCTAAAAGCCTTTTTCAGCTTCTTGCCCCGAAAAAGGCAATGTCATGAACGCAGGGCAGAGCCAGCTTTCTCTTTCTTACTTCTCTGGGTACCTACCAATTGAAGCAGATTTAGAGACGATACAATAAAATCATTCATTTCAAGACCGCAGATATTTCAACGATTACTAGAGAGTCGTTTTGCCAACCAAAGAGTGGGGAACTTTTTCTGTTAGTCTTTTAAACAGTTACAAGACTATAGGAGTATAGGACTGCAATTCCAATCTTCATTCAAAATCACAGAACTAGTTACCCTTTAATAGGAAGTAAAATACTAACTTATGACAATCTTCCTAGGCAGGAAAAAAAATTAAAGTATCCACGAGGATGTTGAAATTATATTGAAAACAACTCAGTTCTCAATGTAATTCATAAGGCATGCAACGTATTTCTAATGAACATGTTTAAAGCCGTAAACATATAAAACCAAAAGCCAATATAAATATAAAACATAATTGGAGGAGGTTGACCTATCGAAAACATAGAGATGTATTGCAACTGTATTGTGTATTACTTTTTAATAATTCTATATGAAGTTAGAAATAAAAAGGAAATTGTGATTTTTTGACTATCGCCAGTGAAGCCTTCTAGAATCACTTTATGTTGCTAGATCTGCTTATTTCATTCATAAACAGTAAATAAGTTTTCATTACTAGAAATGAAATAGTTTTTATAAAGTCAGAAAGTACAGGGTCTACTTGGCATATATATATGTGTGTGTGTATGTGTGTGTATATGCTCTATATAGGAACATAGATAAGTATATATTATTTTTATTTATATTCATTTTAGGAATCTAACAATCCAATGACCACCATTAAGAAAGAAAATTTATACTGAGGCTGTTAAAATAGTAAAAAAGTGTATAAGATTGATACTATATCACAAGCAAAAGTTTAAGAATATATTGTACTAATAGAGTCAGAATCTGTAAGTGTATAATCTCAAACTGGAAGCAAATGTCAAACAAAAATAAAACTACAATTTATATTCATAAACTCACTTTTTAGAATATTTCAAGTCAATTATAGAAACTACTGTTTTCATACAGTGCTAGAAAGCTTTACTGGTAAAATCAATTGTTGACAATACTTATCTTAAATATTTCATTTTTTACGTATATAGTGGCTAGATTGTTTACTGACTACTCCTATGTCACCCTTCACCCATAAGTATATCCTCCAAAGACCAGTGGGGAATAGCCTTACACATCTCAAACTAGGGCGCCATACAGTTAAGATACATGATCAAGCACATAACTACTAATACTATTACGTATTCCAGAAGTTCAAGAAGTCTAGTGAATCAGCAAAAGTTCTAGTTAGAAACTGAGGTAGAAAAAAGTTTATTCTGTTCTCAATTTAACAGGATGACCTTGATCATGTGTCTTAAACCAGCAGTTGTTAACTTAGAATTCTCAGGAAGGCTTTTATGAAACACTGATCTGAGCTTTGCCTCCTTGAGATGCAAACGTAATGTTTCCACATTAATCCAAATGAGACCATTTTCTTTCTTTCTCTTTCTTTCTTTCTTTCTTTCTTTCTTTCTTTCTTTCTTTCTTTTTTTTAGAGGGAGGGAGGGAAGAGAGAATCTTCAGCAGGCTCCACGTGCCCAGTGCAGAGCCCTAAAGGGACTCAATCTTAGGACCCTGAGGTGAAATCAAGAGTCATAGCTTAACTATGTGGCCGAAGCCACACAGGCACCCCCAAATGAGACCATTTTCTAACAGCTCCCAAGATGATTTTAATGTGCTGTCAATGCTGAGAATCAAAACCCAAACCCCCAAGCCTCAGTTTACTTTAATGTAAAATAATAATTATGTAAGTACTCCAACTATTTCAAACTTTTGTTAAGAGACTCAACTGAGGCTATATTTGAAACTATTAATCCCTATTCTTTTTATTTATTTTAATTTTTTTTCTATTCTTTTTATTGTTTGTATATTTTTTTTATTGTTTGTATATTAATATGTAATTTTTCATACAAATAAATATATACCATAGTTGTGGTTCAAATATTGGAAACTATTTGTATATACGACTCTGTATGTAAAAGACAGATGAATATTCAACACGTTTCCTTACTTATGGCCATTTGAAAGTGTAAACTTTCCTCACTTCTTTTCACTATCTTTCAAAATCATGCAAATCCTTAAATCCTGAGTGTTTTAGGAAATCCATCATCCTGTCAATCATGGATAATATAAGATTTTATGTAAAACCTGGCTGTTCTGATAAAGATGCTTCTGAGCATACATGTGTATATGTGTATTATACATAACACAAAATCACATATACTTTTAATATTTACATATCATTTTGCTGTTAATCTGACATAAAAATTATTAGAAGAAATATGAGAGCCAATTTCAATTTTGAAAATCAGGCCAGTGTCTGATTGATGGCATCTCCAATTCCAGGAGCCTAAAGACACTACCTCGGCCGGGGTTATCCACTCTGACCCTAAGACTCCAGGTGATCTTAATCTGTACCCCGAGCCGTGCCACCCCATAACTTTTGGTAAGACTGCACCAAACATTTGAGAGGCCTGTTAAAGATTCAAGTCTATTTTGTTGGTACCTTTAGTGAGGCACCCTAATGTGGGGATAAAACATCCTCAAATTCTGTTGTGATCAACAGAATACTTTTGTGATCTCTCAGGGCTGTCGCCAGCAGTGAAGAAAAGAGGCTGTACAAACTCAATCCTTTACCATATTCTGTTTGTGCTTCATTTGGCTCGGCTATCCAGGCAGAGGTCAGTCTCAGGGTTGGAAAGTGGCAAAACTGCTACTGGAACGTGGGAAATGGGGACCACGTGGCTACTGGAATCTGGCGCTGGCTGGATTGAACTAATTATTCCATGATTTTGTGAAGCCAGTTGTTAATGCAATGGGATAAATATGACCTTCGGATTTGACTGTTGAGAAAATAAATAGCTCTCTGACTGTGGCTATGAGGCTATTAAGACCCTTTAATTTTCCCACATTAGCAAGCTCAGGAGCAAGGATGGGAACAAAATCATTTGATGTAGCACTTTATTATTTTTTTTTACCTGCAATTTTTCAGACAGTGAAAGTCCAAGGCAATGACATCTCTCACAAGCTTCAGATTTCCAAAGTGAGGAAAAAGGATGAAGGCTTATATGAATGCAGGGTGACAGATGCCAATTACGGAGAGCTACAGGAACACAAAGCCCAGGCCTACCTGAAAGTCAATGCCAACAGCCACGCCAGGAGGATGCAGGCCTTCGAAGCCTCGCCCATGTGGCTGCAAGATATGAAGCCTCGCAAGAATGTCTCAGCAGCCATTCCCAGCAGCATCCACAGCTCTGCCAACCAGCGAATGCACTCCACCTCCAGCCCTCAAGCGGTAGCCAAAATTCCCAAACAAAGTCCACAATCAGGTATGGAAACCCATTTTGAGCCTTTCATTTTACCACTCACAAACCTCCCCACAGGAAGATTGGTCAAGTAGGGTAGACAAATTGATGTGTGATGGTTCTAACTGAGACCTAGTTCAGTTGACATAATGATGAGATGAGACACGGGGAGCTTGAGGCTCGCCTTCACAGAGGATGTGAGTTGCCCCCTTAATCGCTGACAGTGCTTCATATACAGGGACCTAAGAGCTGGACTTTTTTTTTTTTTTCCCTTCTGTATTTACACATTATAAGAACAGTAAATCATGTAATCTTGGTTGCATTATAAATGCATGTTCATTTTCTCTACAGATTTATGTATTGATAATGGCCCAAATTAAGAGACTTTCACTTAATCAAAATGTAAATGAAAGAGACACAACACATTTTCAGCGGCCATAGCTTTAAGGCAGGATTGTTTTCCAAGGGCTTTTGATTTTGAAGGAGAAACTTCAGCTGCCTGTGATGAAAGTGATGATGATAATGGGAGGAAGTGAGGGGGGATGAAAGGCAGTAAGTGGTGCAGAGATAAGGCAACTCCCGTAAATGTGCCTTCGATGCCAATTTAGGAGCTTAGTCACACATTTCCAAAGTCAGCTGTGCAAGTTAAAGCTGTTCTGAATAGCATTAATTTATGCAATCACTCAGCCAATGGAAACTCATTGAAGTTTTAACCTTGATGTGGGATAAAGGCTTCTTGGAATGAGCAGTACCCTGCACGACCCGTGACTGTTCTGTATTTTCTTCAAACACTTGACGTAATATTACAGGATGAAGGGAGCATAAAAATACTGATCGTTCTTTAAGTTTTTCCCTTTACACTTTATCATTGAAGAATTATTGATACTACTATTGATAATAGAAAATTACGTTGCTAACATCCAAGGTCACTTCAGCCATTAAATACGAAACCTGGTCACTTCATTCGGATGATTTCGATTACCTATGTACATACATATTTGTGTATATGCAATATACACACAATTGAACAGCACTTTTTCCTACTCATGCATCATGTGCTAATGGATATGATTTGTCGAGAGCTTGACTGAGGGTCCCTGGGAGTTTGCATTGCCTTTAAATGTAGGTGAGCAATTATCCCAGCATGCCTTGGTCATGGCAGTTTCTGCCAATCTGATGAATACATAGTTTAGTCTCCCAGCCTCTCCAAGGCTCAATTCGTGTGGCTTTGTTTCATTTTCATCTTTATCATCTTTTTTGTTTTTCAAGTTAAAGAATAAAACCGTAGCTAGAATATATATGTACCTATATACATATATGCATGTACATCCACATACATATCTGTATATATATGTGTATATATATATCACACAGAAATAGTATCTAGAGTTAGAATTTTTGTAGCCATTATTTGATAAAGACTCAGTGGTTTTGAAGACATTGTCCCCCTCTCTTTGATGCGAAAACTAAAGAAAAAGCCAGATGCTAGATGCAAAATTACAGAGTAGCCTCAGCAGACAGTTTAGGACCTTATCTGTGAGAAATCCAAATCCATGAAAGTCAGATTATTAGCACACATAGAACATTCCAAACTACAAATCCTAAATCTGTTTCATTGAATAAAATCAAATGGATTGCCTAGTCCAATGGAGGAATCTAAGCATGGAATGAAATGTTCTATTTCTAAATTATTTACTTTAGATTAAATAATATGCTCTTAAGAGTATCTATTTTAATATAGTTTTCTTAGTGTTGTGATTGGAGCTAAATGGTACAACTCTAGATATCTTCTCACAGTTTTCAAATAAAAAAAATCACTGCCTAATCTCACCACCAGCCTTACGTGTTGAGCAAGATGGAAGAAGGGATGCTGACTTCGTGGAAGTCTATACGCATCTAAAGCCTTCTTCCTGTAACAAAGATTAATATGAAATATATCAAATTCTTTAATTTCTATTTTTTTCTACCAATGAATACCGGAAAATATTTTCGATACAATTAGTAACACTTTAACTTCTAGTTCAGAAGCTGGAGTGACCTAGCCACTCATTCTATACATGTGTAAGTTTCTGTGCTTGCACAATTAGTGTATAAAATACAATAATTTGTATTTTTGGACGGATATTTATATAGTAGATTCACTGTAATACCTATATCCTGATTTATGATTTTGCTTTATAATTTTCCAGGTTATATCCAAATAAAGCTGATTTCAATACCCATGCTTCATTTATTCACTCTCCATCCTTTCAAGAGCTTCTGTGCCAGGCACAATGATTCAAAAATGGGAGACATACTTCCTCTCCTCAAAGAGTGTATATTTTTATCTGTGACCAAACAAAATATTTGTAAATTCCATTGACCATGCGTCTTTTATTTTTCTTATTCTATTAAAGGCAAGACAAAGGCAAAATCTTGCTTTTACAGGTTAAGAGCGATAGTAGCTTTTTGTGTCTTCACTTACTACAAGGAGGCATGCTTCATCCATGGTACATAGGACACTGTGATATTAAGCTGTGTTACAAAAGGCTGGTTAATCTGGCCTTTTATCTGCATGAAAGTCTTAGACTTCGTTGATTTAGGCCAAATCAACTCTTATTCATAGTATTTTTCTGTCAAAGAATGCCTGTCTCTATGCAGGAAAAATATTAGCTGAAAGTTATTCAGTATATATACATAGATGTAATGTGCAAATTATCATAGAATTAACCAGTTTTCCTAAAGCAGAAATTTACATGAAAAAAAAGATAGAGAAAGAGCCTCTTTCCATCTATACACCACAAGGTAAAGATTTGTCATTGAATATAGCTAGTCTCATATTTTTTCGGAAAGTTAGTGAGCATGTGACTATCCCCTCCTGCTTTAAATGGTTTATCTTTATGGCTTCTCCTTTTAAATTCATTTGATAATCCACAATTAAAACCAAAAGAATGAGTAAGAATGATAAAAGCAAACAGATAAACAAAACTTGGCTTTTGCAACCCCTTGTTTTCTCATCTCCAGATCTTTCGAACTTTCACCAATTCTGTACCCCCATAACTAACATTAGAAGAAATGTCCTATAGGTGTTCTGAGGAGGACAAGTTCCTGATTCTAGCGCCTAGTGGTTTCGTTTCACCTTCACAGAGAACACGGAGACTTCCTTGAGCCTCTCCCCTCCCCTAGTACCTCACTATACTACACCATCCTCTACTTGTGTCTTCCTGTCTCATCCTGCTTTCAGGAGCCAAAGAGACCCTCCATAGTCCACCCTTCTAGTTCCCGCTGTGTTCCTGTCTTCTTTCCCCCTCTACTGACCACCCCCCAAGCCCTGAGAACTGTCGAATCCGCCCAAATCCAGCCCCATCCGCCTCCCTCAGCCGCCAGCCACCATCTCACAGTGGGCGCCACCTCCTGCTCCCTGTGCTAGCACCTTCTTCACTGCTGGTCCTGCAGACTCAAACCCTGTCCCTTCCCCAATCCTGAGCAGTTGCTAGGAGCCTCTGTCCTTTGGTGTCCTCTTGATTGGCTGTTAGAGTTCCACTTTCTTTGTTGGCTTCACCCCCCCAGATGCCTCTCTTAAATGTGGTCTTGTCCCATTCCCAACTCCTTGATCTAATCATCCGTTGTTATGATTCCACTGCTAACTCTCAAAAAATTCCTTCACTCAGGTTTCAAATCCTGATTTCTTTCTGGAGAACCAGACCCGCGTTCATTATGGTCCCCCAGGACATCTCCACACATGCCTGTACCAGCACTGCGGCAGGGTAGAGACGGCTACACATGTGTTGACTGGGCACCCATTGGGATGTGGCCACTTTGACAGTAAGGGTATGAAGTCATGTTATGCAAGAAATGCAATGCCAAGTCCAGACGTAGCCTTCCTGAGGGCTGGCAGCAGCTGCTGAGGCCCCTTCGAAGCCAGGCACCAGATACGAGTGCAACTACCTTGAGACCACCTGATTGAGTGAAGCCCAAGCAGCCCAGCCTATAGCGCCAGCCCCTGCTGCTCTTTCAACCAGCACTGCACAGCTGAGCCCAGCCAGCACTGACTCGTGAGAGAAAAAATTGTTTGAGGGTACAGGTTTTTAGGGTGGTTTGTTTCCCAGCAATATCTAGGTTGGGCCCCTAAATGCAAACACTCAAAACTGAGTTTATCTTCACTTCCTCACCAGAAAGACATGTTCTTCCTCTGGTGTTCCCAGAGTCTTTTCATGGCGTCATCACAATCACAGGTCTTGTGGAAACCTTGAAAACATTCTTACTTCTCTTCCTTCAGTTGCCACAATGAATTAGTCATTCAGTCCCACTGTTTCAGTCAACAGGGACTTCTTTCTCAAGATAGGCCCTCTTCACTTTCCCCATCTCTTGGAACAGCACCTAATACTTTACCTACTTAAATTCTAATGCATTAAAATAAATAAATACATTCTAATGCCTTGAACAGATCACAACAGAGCAAGTATGAAATAATTAGTATTTCCAGGACCCCATCACAAACTTTCAAGGCCTAATTTCCACCCTTGTTTCTCCTGAGTTCCAAATCCTCACGCCCATAATCTTTTTAATTGGTATTTCCTCAATGTTTCCCGATTGCTGTCTTACCTCTGTGACTTTGCAAATGTGTTTTCTCTGCGTGGGTCTTTCCCTCTGAGCTGAGTTCCTACTCAAATGCAAATTCTTTTATAAAGCTTCCTCAGATCCTCTTGGAATTGGTTATTTCCTCTTTCAGGGCTCGGCAGCAACTTGTTTACACTCACTTTGAAGCCATTATTGTGCATTGTAGTGTAGGAATTTTTCCTGGGGCTTTCCTCCTCTCCCGGCTGGATTCAGCCCTACATTCTGGGAAGCCTCTGTCTCAGCACAACCGGAAGGTTGGTCATCCAACCATAACTTCTAGGCTACAAACACTACAATTTGCATTTGTATCCCTCCAGGTGCCCAGAACCAGAGGAGCTCCTGTTTGCGGGAGAAAAGGAAAATATAGGGACAGTAAATCTTTGTTTTCATCTTTTTTCCTTATAATTATATTTGCATAAATAGATAATCCTGCCACTATTCCAAAACTGACCCAGACTCTAAACTGTGTTTCTCAAAGTGTCGTGCACACGACCTGAGCCAGACTCAGCAGGGAGCTCGTTAAAAATTCATATTCTAAGGCTCCACCTAGCAGCTCTTGAATGAAAGTCTCTGAATCTAGGACCAGAAATAGGCATTTTTATGTGTAGCAAATTGTGAAAATCATTAGCTCTAAAAAGTTCTTATGGATGGGGAAAATAATTGTATCATTTACTAGGAGATGTGTATGCATGTGTGTGTGATGCCACAACATGTTTTTTTTTTTTTTTAGAAACGGGTCTTTTCCCATTATTTTACAGTATTGAGATGGACTTTTGTGAAACTGTTCTCTTCCCTCGTGATCAACAGCTGGCGCTTTTAAGAAAACTGGCCGTGGTTAAGGGGTGGTTATGTTTCTACGTGTGGAGTCTCTAGTCGCTCGGCAGGGATGCTGATTCTCTGAACTCCAAAATATGATTATTGTGTTTTCACCATGAGGTGAACCTGAGCATTGAGAGGCAGCTGTTGCTACAGCTGGTAGAAGCCAAGAGCTCCCCGAAGCTCCTCTGCTGCTGATAACCATGGCTGCTTTCCAAAAGTGGCCAGATTTAGCAAGAATGGTCCTGAAACAGAATTCAAAGCTGGTAGGGGGAGGCAGATGAGGGGCTGAGGGTCTTGCAGGAGATTGTTTTCCTCATTTAAAAAAAGAGGAAATGATGTGTTACGTCTAGGTAGAGAGCCAATAACATAATTTAGACCTTAATGTTGATTTTGGTTTAAATGATCCAACTTGGCTGCTTACACAGGTTAAATTAATTTGATCATTGTAATTCTATCAGTTAAATGGCTGCTATGTAAATCAAGTGTCTATGAATAAGATGAAAAATAGATTTGAGGCAGTGCTTTAGATAATACAGGCCACAGAATCCGTTAGAGCTGTGTTTGAACCGGAATTAAGTAGATTAAAAGTCTATACTGGCTAAATTTACTCATAAACCATATTTAACTCATTGAAATTCAGTAACTAGCTGAGTCTATAAAACCAATGCACAGCTATATGTTGGAAGGGCTTTTCTGTGCACGACTGGCTACATTAGGGTTCACGTGTGATTTCCAGGAGCTCTGTAATTGAGGAGACATAAAGCAGAATTGCCAGTGTTGCAAGCTCTTATCTCTAAAGATTGCATGATCCTCGAGATTTCAGGAAGCTGCCAGGGGAGCAGCTATGTGGATAGATGACCAAAGGTTTGAGAAGTTGCTGGAAAGTCTTAATTTTGTGGGTCAGAGTAACACATTTTCTAGAAAAGACAAGGGTCCCTTCTCCCAAGAAACACTGCTGCCACCTATAGCCTAACACGGGAGCATTCATTTCAGCTGCAAAGGGGCAATGGACACAGAAACAAGGGAAGAAGGAAGGCCCTTCCCATGTCATCTCCATCACTCACACAGCTGGGCATGTCTCCCTTTCCTCATCTGTTAAATGGGAACTGTGATATAAATTTCACCAAGTTTTGAGGATTAAATGAAATCATATACAAAGAGAGCTTGGCATTGATCAGGCCCTCAATAAGTGATAACCAGCTGCTGTATTAATATGTTAAATGTTGCATATGCTTTTTTATTATTCTGATTATTATTGGGAGCAATGAGGTGCTGAGAGGAAATGATCTAAGCCACCTGGCTCTGCTGTGGTGAATATTTTCCTTACTGGGTGTGTGTAGGTGCGGGGTTAAAGAAGACTGAGTCTTCATTCCTGGCTTATGTTTTATCATGTAATTTCATGATACTTGAAAAATCTTGATAAAGTATCAAGTATCTTGATACTTTGAAATTTCATGATACTTGAATTTCATGATACATGGACTTTCTTTTTTACTTCTGTCACCATGCCATTAACTTATGATAAATATTCCCCTATATAATGATACTAAATATGTTAGCCACGAGCTGTCTTGCCCAAGGTCGTAACTAGATCCTTACTGTAAAGCATAATAAAAATTCCAAAGGGTTGTTAAAGAGTTTGAACTCTGTGGCCTGAACAAATTACATGTTTTTGGAAACCACAGTTATGCACGCTGGCTGCTAACATAATTAAATTCAAGCTTTCAAAAAAGACCCTCGGAATTTTTTAAATCATACAATAATTATAGATACATCTGAAAACAAACAAGTGAGAACAGTTAAAAGCTTAAAAAAGAGAGAAAAATAAAATGGATTTAGAACCCAAAAAACCCTTTGCTTATTTGTTGAGTGAGCTGTGTACAAAATATCTCTGAACCTCAAGAGCCATTATTCATAAAACAGATATTAACACATAGGCCCTAAGGGCCATTTTCAGCATTAAGAGACATGATGTATTTTAAATATCTATCAGAGTAAACTTGGCACTAGAGTAAGTTCAGCAATGGTTGGTTGCTTCTTTTTTTACCTAATGGACTTTAAAGCATATTATTAAATAACTACGATTTAAAAGGGTAATAAAGTAACATAAATATGAATAGAGATGAAAGAAAATAAGAAGCCTGGAAAGCTCTAAAATTACATAAAATATTATAATATCTGGTGAGCTGAAAATATAAGAATTAAGGAGGGATTTATTTGATTAATAAGTGACAAAAGGAAACATTATAATTTATATATATCCACATGAACTCAAATTAATTAAAGAGCTAAGCAGAAAAGCAAAATCAGATACAGACAGATTAGCATAAAATCAGAAGCCCGAGGCTTTGAATATTTAAAGTTACAAAATATACAAGTGAAAATAACATCTTACTATAAGTAATTTAAAATATTTGTTTAATTAAATCCAATTTAAGTAAAAAGTGATAACAGTAGACAAGGATTTATATATGTTTAATACTTAGGAAAAGAAGAAAATAATCTCAGGTTTATATATGTTATGATTATGCAATCCGTTCCAAATGATTTGGAGATATCGAAATAAACTTAAATCAATTCTCTATTTGACAGCAAAACCCAAATAGAAAATATTTGGGGAAAAAAAAAAAAAAAAGAAAATATTTGGGGGCATAATATATAATTTTCAATAGTAACAACAAAAGCTATAAATTATCTAGTTTTTTTAAACCATAGCAAGCAGTCTAAATATAAAGACCATTAGAACACTTTGTTCAGAGAGTTTAAGTTGGACTAAATGAATATGTATGTTTTTGGATGGACAATCTCAATTTTAAATATGTCAGATTTTTCAAAAGTGTTTATAGACTTGATGCAGTCTCAGTCAAAACCCTACTCTTTTTTTTTTTTAAAAACTTGACACCTATAATTTTGGCAAAGATTTTTAGAATCCGCGTTTATCATCAAGGTTACAGTGACTCAGGCATTTTGCTATATGATGACTTACACGGTGAATTGGTACTTCCCTTCTGGAGGAAAATTTATCTGGAGGGATCAGTCACAGGGCTTTAAATCGTGTGGCTTCTCCTGCCTGAAGACATGCTCCTGAGAGGAAATTCCCAAAAGATCAGCAGTAAAGCAGGCCCAAACCCATGAGACCCAGGGACATTTCTCACAGAAGCCTTCCCAAAATTGCAAATGCCCAAATGACCAAAAGTAAGGAAGTTGCCTAATGAATGTGTTAAAATGTTAAAACCATGCAATGAATATTACATAGCTTCTGAAATTAAGTTTTAGTGAAATTAGATAAGATTCAATATATAAAAGAATGAAAGAGGGTACAAAACAGTATTTTTTAAATCAACCTTAGATGCTTCCATAGAAAAATGATAAATATACGAAAATGTACATCAACAATCAATGTTATGATTTTTAATTATTTATTTTGTGTGTATAATTAACATTTATACAATGTTAATTTATTACTTTTGTCATATGGAAAAAAAAACACATTATTTACAATTTCCCAGATTTAACCATAGGCCAATGACAGGGGCTCCTGGGTGGCTCAGTCAATTAAGCATCTACCTCTTGATTTCAGCTCAGATCATGATCTTGAGGTTGTCAAACCAAACCCTGCATTGGGCTCTATGCTCAGTGGAGAGTCTGCTTAGGATTCTCTCTCCCTCTGTCCTACCCCTCAACACGCTCTCTCTCTTTCTCTAAAACAAACAAATCCTAAAAAAAAAAAAAAAAAGATGAACCAATGACAGTTCATGAGAGAGAAAATTAACAAAATATATTCAACAAATTAAAAAAAGCAAAGTAAAATAATGGATATGATTGTAGAGGTCGTGACAAATCAAAAATATGTACATACGCACATGAGTGTGCATATATATATTAAAAGTACTAGTATGAAAGTGGTATACTCGGAAATTGCTAGTAGCATTGAAATTAAGAACACTGTATTTTATTTACTGGAAGCTGGATGAAGAATCTGACCATCAAATTATTCTTTTTGTTTTTCAAACATAATGAGTGTGCTCTTGATAAATTTATTTTGATTAACCTAATCAAGCACATGTAAAGTCCATAAATTAAATATCCTGCAATCATTTTTCCTCTCAATAGTATGACTCATTCAGCCCCCAATTCAGAAGGAGTTCAGAGTGGTGAGCAATGGTGCCGTCATTGGGACTGTCAAGGAAAATTAGTACCTTGGAAGATTTATAAATGATAATTATGTTTTATTTAATATGTCTTTTAAAAAGTCTGAGAGAGCATTTTTGCATGAATTTAGAACTTTATATGCATAAAAAAACCCAATATAGGTTAAAGTCTTAGTGCTTGAATTAAAGCAAATTGTAAAATTAGGAGTTAAAATTCCTTATTCCACAAAACTGATGACTGTGGAGCCATTGAAAAAATAAAAAGTAAGGAATTACATGAAGGTTTTTTGTTTTTGTTTGTTTGTTTGTTTTTTGCCTTCATAGGAGCATTTTTAATACAGATTAAGCATGCAGTCACTGTACATTTTAAAGGGTCTTAAGCATTGTGCAATGGGGGGGTCTATTATGGGACTGATTTTTCTGTGTTATTTATATGTTTTATGTTATAGACACATTCTTAGCAGCATCTTCAGTCATTTGGAATATTTGAGTCTTAATTTTTCTGATTAAATACATTTATTAATTTTCTCATTTCTCTTAGCATTGTAAATGGTTAATTTGAAAAATACTATGGTTAGGGAGCAAGCAATAGAAACACAACTACTAAATAGAAAAAAAAAACCTTTAGAATGTAACAACTCAATTTCAAACAATCTTCAATCTTCAAAATACAAGTATTTTGAAGCTAAAAGCTATGTCTTGATATTTTTGGTGTTATTTCAGTGTCTAGCATTGTATTTAGCATGTAATTAGAGTTTAATAGATGTGTAAGGGTTGGGTATGGTGTTTTGGTTTATGTAGAGGACAAACCACTGCTGAGAAGATGTATGAATTCTTGTGTGATTCGGTCAGTCTCTAACAACACAACCCAAACCCCCTGGGCGTTAATGCGGAATGCGCTTGGGCCTTCCTTCATTACATACCATGACAACAACAATATTCATTTACTTGAAATTATATTTAATATCAAATTATGTTTAGGAAGTTTGATGAGCAGTCCTTGGCAACTGTGTACTTCTATTGTATCTGCATGCCTTGATAAAAAGGATATGGATTAAATATATGTATATTGCTTCATCTCTGTGAGTTACTTAATTCTGATGGCTAAGGTCATTTCTGTTATGAAGATCACTTATAAAACATCCTAATTTAGGTAATTTTGAAATAGCTGGATTAAGGAAAGGGGTAAAACCATTGGCTCAACTTTGGAAAATATATCGGTAAAGTCTTAAAACATTTTCTTATGTTAAAATAAGTGTGTTTTCTGAAGCTATTTAACTGATGTTTTTCTATATCCTGTTGGCATTAGGTCCTCAAATAGTTTTTTCCTCAAAAGCAAACATTGCTGAACAATTAAAATTAATTTTTAAATGTAGGCAAATTACTGTATGAATTATGTTGGTATCTTTACTTTTCAATTTATATAAGAAGATAAGTGAAAATTGAAATTGCTTATTTGCAGATTTTTTATCTTCTCTTTCCTTTACTTCTCTGTCTTCACTTTGAGTGTCTGAGTTGCCATTTCTGTAAAAATGTGAGCTGTATTTCTTTCTTTGATGAAGGATTCTTCTCTGTTGATGTTGGAGAGGGGCATCTATGACAATGTGCAGGAAGAGCGTAGGTGGAAAGAGAGATCCTTTATTTCACCAACTAGTGAGTGATCACTCAACTCTGAAAATACAACTTGCTTCCCTCTCCACTCAGTCATCAGCACTTGTAGCTGTGGGACACGTTATATGAGCTTTTCTCACTCACTAGGGCACGCTAGTCCAGCACGCTCTGATGCAGAACCATCCCACACTGTCCCCAGTTGTCCTCATTATTTCCTCCACTCCCCACACTGAACGTGCTATTTAAGCTCTTTGAGAAATTTGCCGTTGCTCGTCAACACCATCAGTGCCACAAAACCACATGTGTATATGGTCCCTGATGGAGAATTTGTGATCATTCCAACAAGATGTGGATTAATATCCACCTTTGCATTATGAATAAAGAATATGCTAATTAAAAATGAAAAAACACACGCAGAAGGCATATTTAAACTCTATGAGTAAATAGTTGCAAGCCCCTGAGCAGCGTTTATTCATGTCCTGGTGAATTAGTGCTAATAATACATCATTCTTATCCAGGCATTAAAGGAGTTATCAAATGAACGTGATATTAGAAACTTAACTGTCTGGAAACATTTTGTTTTCTGCTAATTTATATTCTTCTCCATTCCATTTTGTCAAAACAGCTCATATTTCCAAGTGTTTCTAACAGGCAAAATTGAGAAAGGCTAGAGAGGTTATTGGCATGAAAAATCTCCAGAGGAGATTAGCTTGTAGATTGAAACCGAACGAGTTTTGAATCTCAGCGGCATCACCTCCTAGCTGGGTAAACTCACACAGGGCAGTTTCAACTGCTTAGCTCCTTAATTAGGAGAATGATGATAATAACTTCATGAGACCACAATCAGAGGTAAAGAAATAATAAGTGCTCAAGAAATGTTTGCTCCTCCTGTGTGTACAAGATGAGTCTTACTTGGATGAATGAGTTGCAATGAGTGTGTTGTTTTGGGATACACCATGGCCTCAGCAGGTGGGAGGAACCATCACTTTACATGCTTGTTCTCAAGTCACTGTAGAAGGTGGAAACCCTGAAATCCTGCCAGGACTAGGGTCTGGAAGATTCTGTGGTGAATGGCATATCAGCCATGCCCCTTGGCAATTAGACCATGTGTATGTGGGCACCTGCACTGTTTTTTCCCCTCTCAACTACAATAAGAGGCCTTATAACTAGAACAAAGGTGTAAATTTGCTGACTAAAGGAAAGAGAAAAGGAAATTTACGCAGCTGCTGCCAACATGCCAGGGCACAATAGAATAGGCAATTTATGTATTAGGTCAAAATGAAGCACATTTCTTTTAAAAAATGGATTTCTGGAAGAAATTGGCACTGGATCCATAAGAATTCTAATAAAAAGATATTCTTTTCAAAAAATTATAGGATAAAATCATCCTATTATTTGACCTTTCCCCTTAAATAGTGATTTAGTATGTGCAAACCTGAATAAAAATTGCATTAAAAGCTAGCTTAAATTTTCTCACACAGCTATTTTCATTTCGTAAAGCTGGCATCTGTAATAAAAGAGAAGTATGTCAAAGGGCCTGTCTGTTCCTAGAGCTGTAATGGACACTCCGCTCTTTATAAACTTGGCCTCCTTACAGACAAAAAAAAAAAAAAAAAATTTGACTGTTGCTTCTTTTATCATTGGGGCATTTTCATTTTTAGATTTGTTCGGATGATAAGCCTCACTAATATTCACTTTTATAAAATAAAGACTCTGGAGTAAGACCACGGAGCCACACAGCAGGAGAGAAATTGTCATCTTCCTCTTTTCTTGTTCCTTTTGATTCCACCAGATACTCAAACAAGAAAAAGAAGAGAATTATACCCAAATTTACAGGCAGATGCCCTGAATTGATTGCTCCTTATGTTAAATCAATAAAACAGTGGTTCTCACATAGGAAATTAGCCTATCAGAAAATATTCACAGCCAAGAGAAAGTGAATACTTGAAGAGCTCTGGTAAAATTTAGATGGGATAAACTCTCCAGATAGTTGTCTGAACTCACCACGTAGTTCTTTGAGTTCAAAACCCATATCCTCTCCTGATGCTTTTTCCTGGTAGACAAGAGCTCCAAGGGTCTTTCTCTCCCCATCGCTAACTCATGGTGGCACTTTAACAATCAACTTAACTTTCTTAGTCCTAAACTATCAAATTGAATAAAAACCTTGGGAAAAAAAAGAATTTCTTAGAAAGAAGAGGACATGTAAGAATCATGGTGGAGACACCTTTTACCCAAATATTTAAATGAATTTGGATGAACCTTTAAGCTCCCAAAGCCTATAATATGAAAAGTTCAAAATATTATTGTCCTATGACATTGGGTACACTATACGGAGCAAAACGAACTTTACTTCTTATTTATGTTTAGGAAAACTCCAAGTCTGATGATGTTTTTGTGCCTAGTATTTATCAATTCAGAGTTGGGGAAAAGAAACAGATCAAATGCAATTTTTTTTTCCTCCGAAGCATATGATAGCCAGTGCATTTTCCCTGAAAAGATCACTGCGCATTCAAATAATAGCTCCACCTCTTGACTTAACAGATGTGGGGACAATGGAGGAAGGGCCTTTGCTTCAGAGAGTTTCGTAAAAAGGGCCTGGGCTCATTCTAAGTTGATCTGACTTGCATTGCTGTTTCTTCATATCTCTAGAATGTGTTCTCCGTGTGACTTAGGGCAAAGCATTCCATGTCCCTGAGTTCCATTTTCCTGATCTGTACATTTACTCTACAGAACTGTTGAGGGCTGAACTAAGACAATGCAGGCAGATTATCTACTGCATGTTCCCTGACCCAGAGTAGATGCCCATTGCATTTTGGTCGTTTTGGAAGTTGATGTGAACCAGAGGGACGCCACACCGTTAAACGAGCCCAGTGCCTTCCAGCCTCATGACCGTGGGTGCAGGGAAGGAACAGCAGTGCAGATGGAACAGTTGAAAAAGGAAGGCACTAAAAGGGAGCTCAGTTCTTTCATCCGGCGGACAGATGAGTGGACAGATGAGCGGGGCAAAGCCGACTTTGCAGCCCAGGAAGTGCTGAGTGAAATGAGGCAGGAAGCTGCAGGACGGGGCTCTCCGTGGCAGTGGTTCTCAGGATGTGCTGTGCCTGCAGCCCAGCTCCACTGCATTGCACAGAATGCCAAAGTCTCACTCCTGGGCTGTGAGTGTTTTTGTTTTATTTTTATTTTATTTTTAAGCAATAGATGGAATTTTTTGTTTTTTGAAATAATTATAGTAAGGATGAAATACTGGAGGCTTTTTCTTTTCTTTTTTTTCTTTTTTTCATATTTCTCCTTAGCCAAACTCTCTTTCGGCATGGTCAGCCCTGTGAGAAATGCTTGCATTTCCCAATCTCAGCGAAGGTGACGTGACACTGGAAATAGCATGAGGTCTAAGAAGAGCTGAAAAGTGGAAGCTAAGTTTCTGCAGTCCTTAGACTTCTAAGAAGACTTATTAGACTTTTCCATTTGCAAAATGGAGAAAATATCTTACCTATCTTACAAAGGCTTGGGGAATTATACCTGAGAGAGCACTATGAAAATCTTTAAGCATAAAAACAAATGAAAGTCATCGTCATTAAATAGAAGTCAAAGGACATCACGAAATGGCATTCTGAGTCAGAGAGAAATCTAGGTTCTATTAGGCTGCTCTCCATCTGGGCACACTACCTGTACATTTTCTTCGCATAATTTAGATAATAGTATGTCTCTTTCTTCCTCACAGGGAATTTTATGTAAGGGGCAAAAGTATTAAGACTCTCAAGGCATTGTTTTAGACATCCAGAGTCAGAAAAGAATCGCTAAAGTTTTGTCCGTTGCCTTTCATGAGTTTACAATGTAATCAGTGTGTTCAACTCTGAATATAATGGATTACAAGTCAATGGAGGCCTTGCTAAGGCTACTGGAGAGGCAAGGCCCATACACTGTGAAGTTCAGAGGAGAGTGAGATTACAACTGCCTGTTGGGAACACACAAAACAGAAGCAGATTATTCAAGGGAAAGAGTTGCTTAAATTCATGGTCACATTGCGGAGTTAACAGGTCACCCTGCCTGGCCTGGGCATAAGGCGAAAGAATCCAAATAAAATAGGTGATCCAACACGATGTCTGTCATACTAATATGAAAAATATAATAATAAAATAACACACAAACAGTTATGCTCAATGTAGAAAATGTAGAACAAGTATGTATGTATGGGAACAAATGTAGAACAAATATGTATTTGGGATCTTAGAAATGAGAGGCAGCAGAAGAAATTCTTGCTCAGAGCTCCCAGCTGCAGTCTTGGCTTTTATTATTTCATGGAAGTAAAATGTTTCTATTGGTGAAGATAAGAATAAAGCATGATGAGTGGCCAAAGGTTGCTTTTTACAAAAAAAAAATAATAATAACTTTCTATAGAAGAGAGTATAATGTGTTTGATAATATTGTAATACTGGGTAGTGTACATCTGAATGGAAAGGACTATGATGTTTATTTGTTAAAAGAACACAGGACAAATGACAGCATTTCAGAGTCTTAGATTTCACTAGATCTGTGCGTTTACAAAGATAAAGGAGTACATATTTCCTCATTCAAGACCATAAACAGAAAGAAGAGAAAAACAATCAGTGATTTGATGATAAAATTGCTTTAGAATCTAATGTACAGGGGGAAAAAAAAGTGCTTTATAATTGTCCTGACAGAAATACATTGCATTTAATAGAAATATGCTAGGAAATGCATGTACCTAGAACAGATGAATGATTACTAGAAAAAAAAAAGTACTATGTTACGGTGGCATATTGCATATCTGATGGCAGTTCAGAATTTTAGTAGCCTTAAAATACTCTTTACAGTATGCAGTTGGGTTTCTTTCTGATTATACTGCTAATGTAAATATTGTTTTAACTTGCACACGCTGGACATAGTATGGTTGGAAATGTTGGATCAGAATGAAGCTAGCTGTTCCCTTCATATCTTTTTGGTAATGATGGGCTCAGGCATTTCCTATGAAGGGTTGATTATTTGTGGAAGGGGCAGCATATAGTACACGACCTGAGCAGATGTGAGCCAATCTGCAATGCCATGCTGAAAAGGAAACCATTATTTCACAAAATATCTTTTTTGAAGAAAGAATCATTTTGCTTCTTTTTTTTTAAACATTTTTTTTAAACATTCAATATCAGACATATTTGTGTCAAGTTAACTGCATTTGGCTATTCAAGACCATGTAATCATTTCCTTCCTTCCTTCCTTCCTTCCTTCCTTCCTTCCTTCCTTCCTCCCTCCCTCCCTCCCTCCTCTTTCTTTCTTTCTTTCTTTCTTTCTTTCTTTCTTTCTTTCTTTCTTTCTTTCTTTCTTCTTTCTTTCTTTCTTCCTTTTTTCTTTTTCTTTCTTTTTTCTTTTCTTTTTTCCTTCCTTCCTTCCTTACTTTCTTCTATTTGCCTTTCCTTTTTTTTTTTGATGAAATGAATCCTTGTCAAAGAATTTCTCTTTACAAGATAGTGAGAATATATATTTAATTTTGGAAAGTTCGGATGCTAGTGGTTCTATGTAGATTGTATATATTTCCCTTGCATGAACTTTGTACTGAGAGCTGCACATGACCTATACTATTATTTTTGCATTGTTGAACCTTCTACCAAGCCTGAATGAAGGCACCTTGCAGAGACTCACCATTTACTGCAGGATCTTCAGCTATTAGGTTTCTGTGAGGAGATAATGTGCTAAATATATGGCTCACTTACCAAACAAGGACAATCAACAGCAGCACTAGAGTAACCTAACCAAAACCAAAACCAAACCAAAACCAAAAACAAACAGTAATGCTAGCCTGTCGAAAGGCCATCTTAGAATCCCCAAATGTTTATTCTACAGTGATGTTTTGAGAGCATGTGTTTTTGCCTCAATTTTTATCATTGGCAATATGGACCTGAACATGATTTAGCGAAAATATTCAAAAGATTGAATTTCCTTACCCTTACCCCTTCAAACTGTTTCAACCTATCTCCAATTTAAAAAAAAAAAAAAAAAGAAAGAAAGAAAGAAATTCTTTGAGCCTCATCACGTTTTTGTTTTCTTTCAAACAAAAGTATTTAATGCATAATTAGTAGCTAGAGGCTTACTGGATAAGATGTATGAAGAAGAAAATGTAAAAATACAATTTAGCTCTCTCCTTTACATTGCCCTCAAGCTCTCAAAAATTTCTAACTCTTGATAGCATTCATTTTTCCTTTGATTTCAAGGGTAAACAATTGAGAAAAAAAATGCCCTAGTGCACCCGTCCCAGAACACATTCTCCCCGCCCTTGAGAAGCCTGCTGCTCTCAGAGTCGGTTATACTCCTGTGGTTTTATGCTTATGCAGTAGTAAAACGGGGGATGTGTATTTTCAGTATGAATAGAGGAATAACCAAATGACTATAGTGAATGATCCTTAAAGAATTACTTGAGGGAAGAGTATTTGGATTTGTTCCTCTCAGTGTTCCCAACCATGGGATGGCAATGTTTGAAAACAGACAAAACAAGACCAACTTCCTGGGACTGAAATACTTTGTATGTGTTGTTATTTGCAGTGCATGCCAAGACATTCATGAGCACCAGAGCCAAGCTGGCGAGCTAATTAAATATATATATGTATGTGTTTAAAACAGCCTAATAAGGAGCATTGGAAATCTTCAAGATGAGCGAATATCTTATAACTTCTTCCGCAGGTGCGAGGATAGCTACAAGCCATGGACTTTCTGTCCTGCTTCTTGTTTGTGGCTTTGTGAAGGGTGCTTTGCTTTAATCTAAAGTGCTGACTTTTTTCCAATATCACTTTCTCTTCTTAAAGCAAAGAGCAAATCGCCTGTAAAATCTACGGAGCGGACAGCAAAGTTGACCCTAAACTCCAAGCACCACTCTGCACCCACTGTTCTCTAATTACCTACCCAAGGAGCGCCTGCTTCCGGAAGCATAAACGAAGAGGCTATCACACGCTTTGTTCATAACATTTTCTTGGGCAAATCACTGATCTTTTATTTCAAGAAAATTAGTGTGAAGTGATAGGACATTTTCTAATAGCAAGATCTATTTTTTTTTTCCTTTTCTTTCGGCTACTTAAAACATCTCACTGACTGCTCAGGGGTTGGCCTGAACGTCATCGGTATAGTAAATATCTACTACGGATACCACTGATTTCCTACTAAAAGACACATTATCTGCAGGAAGCAAACAGGAATCAAAAAGCTACAGAACATAAACTATCATCAAACAAAACCCCTCTTTTGGGGCAACAACAAAATCATCGACACTGCAAGTCAACAAGGAGAACGTTACTTTAAATAAGACATAATAAAAGAAAGATTTTTTTTTTTATTTTCTCTTTTTTTTTCTTGGATTTTTTTTCTCCTTTTTCTTGATTCTAGTTCTTGTTCAATGGTGGCAAGTGCTGATTATGGCCAATCCCTGTCAATCCTGGGAGGTTTATATAAATACATTTTGAGTGTTCTATATTTCAATGTATTTTGATTCATTTTGCAATTCCTGTATATGCAAACTTGACAAATTCTGTAAATTGCTTATAGTATGTGTGATATAACTTCAAAGTAGATAGACTATGACCCTCATGCAAGCTGATTTTTATCATTAAATATATAAATATATACATATAGAGATCTATATGTTGGGCCACCAACCAACTTTTTTTAGATAAAGCATTTGTTTTTCACTTATAATTCATATATTGTGTGAATTTTGTAATGCCTTGTTTCACTTCCACAGGTTTGACAGCTGCAGATGGTATCTGTTGCCCTCTGCTTCCTTCTGGAAAATGCATATTCAAAATTGTATTGGTCTCTGATAAACGAATTAATTTTGTTGTGTGTATGCTGTGCTGAAATTTGCTATGTTCCTTTATATATGGTGTTTATTGAGGTTTGAGGGTCTCTTGACTCTGAAGAATGTACACTCTCTGGTTTTGACAGCTATCCCTATATTATTATCATCATTATTATTTTCAAAATGCAATGTTGCTTCTAGAAAATTTGCCTTGGAGGTGAATGTGAGAAGGTGAAGTGATCACCATGATTACCTAAATTCATGGAAAAGCACTTCTTGCTGTGGCTAAAAATGCTGCTTCCTTTGACCTTTATGAATTCATGTAGCTTTGTCACTCTGTTATTTGCTGCTAATTATATTTTAATGTCTCTTAATTAAAAATTAAAATTTGGTTGTTGGCTAAATATAATATGCAAAAGATGTCTGCAAATCCCCAACTAAAGAAGATAAAATGTGTTCAAGTTTTCACTGGTTAAATGAATTATAATTTTAAATATTTCATTCTTATTTTTGGCTTTATGATAATTCAAATTATTTTATTTGGAAATTTTTCTACTCTGGCGAAGAATGATAGGCAGAACTATTAATGTGTTCCATATATACTATGGAATAGATACAGATCGAGACAGAAATGACCGAAGTTTTCCTTCCAGAGAGATTCTAACATTTTCTTTTGTAACAAAACCAGAAGATCATCTTTGTAGGACCACCAGCTCATAGGCTAAGGTCCTAAACTGAAGCTTGAAGGCAATGAATACCTCTGCTTTTCAAAGGTAAATGCATTGATTTTCTGCTATTCAATTACAAGCAATGTGCATATTTTCATAATATCTTAACATTATCTTTGAGAAATAATGTTTCAGGCTAAAACTTTTATTGACTTCTTTTTGTCCATTTGGTTTATTATTTCAGTCTAATGAGAAAAAAATAAAGGATTTAATTGCGCTATTTTATTAACCTAGAAATTTATTTTCTTTCAAAATTTAATACTAAAAATGAATAAATTAATGGTAAGATAAATATTAAGTCTATCTGACCTCTAAAGATCACATACATTCAAGCGTAAATTACCGTACTGATTCAATCAGGCTGGGAAATTCCACCATATAATTTACTTTTACCCAAAGTTTAGGTCATGAGATTGGTCAACTCTAAAGCAAGACAGATATGTATCTGTATCAATGATGTTTACCATGCTCGCTCGTAATAAAGGATATATGCTGGCTTGGGAAGAATTCTCACTAGATTCATTGTGTCAGTGTCCAAAATAATGAAGTCTTCTTTGTCAGTGGGCTACCAAGAGTCTGACTAACTGGCCTCTGTGAGAGAGAAGTATCTCTCCAAACTTGAAAAGCTAATGTGTAACCTTAAATATTGGACAGAAGCATAAAAAACTAAAGAATCTGTCCAGTGGTTTTTACCTTGTATCCTGTGCTCCCAGAACTACTGCTCATAGGTAACCATGACTCTAGAAACAAAGATTGAAAAATAAGTTATATAACTTTCTCAATCTTGATTTCTAAGGTTATGAAATGTTTTTCAGAAGAGGAAGTAATAAAAAGTTGAAATTTCTTACCTGAATTCAAATCAATGCTTTAGTTCTTTCTTAAAGATTTACAAATTGCTTACAAATGAAACGATGTACATGAAAACACTTGAGGATGAAATAAGATAATAAAAATTATCTGAACCAGGAGCTCCTGATCTGAGTTAGTAAACAAGCTTGGTGGAGTTTATGAACCCACTAAAATTATATGCATATTTTTGGATATGTGTACTTTTTAAACCTTTTATTTAAATTCCAGTTAGTTAACATACAGTGTTATATTAATTTCAGGTGTAGAATTTAGTGATTCAACACTTCCATACATCACCCAGTGCTCATAACAAGTGCCCTCCTTAATCCCCATCCCCTCCCCTCTGTTCACTATCAGTTTGCTCTCTGTAGTTAAGAGTATTTCTTGGTATGCCTCTCTTTTTTTTTCCCCTGACAATTTTGTTTTTAATATTTGTTTTGTTTCTTAAATTCCACATATTAGTAAAATCATATGGTATTTGTCTTTCTCTGACTGACTTATTTCACTTAGCATAATACTCTCTAGTTTTATCCATGTCATTGCAAATGGCAAGATTTCATTCTTTTTTATGCCTGAGTAATATTTCATTATATACATATATTCTTTATTCATTCATCAGTCAATGAACATTGGGTTATTTCCTTAATTTGGCTATTGTAGGTTATCCTGCTATAAACATAGAGGATGCATGCATCCCTTTGAATCTGTATTTTTGCATTCTTTGGTTGAATAGCCTGGTAGTGCAATTGCTGGGTCATAGGGTAGCTCTATTTTTAACTTTTTGAGGAAACTCCATAGTTCTCCACAGTGGCTGCACCAGTTCACATTCGCACCAACAGTGCAGGAGGTTTCCCCTTTCTCCACATCCTCAGCAACACCTGTTGTTTCTTGTTTGTTGATTTTAGCCATTCTGACAGGTGTGAAGTGATATATGTGTAATTTGTTTTATGTAGATGATACCTTCCATTCATTGATTCTAAAAGTGATTGGATTATGATTTGCTGGCCCAAAAGAAGAATGCTTAGATGTTTTTGAGCACCTAAAAGGACCTGATTATTATTCTGAACTAAATTACCTTAGAGTTCTTAGAAGCAAGACATCTTTAAGGAAATAGTATGAATGTATGTGTGTGTGTGTGTATGTATTTGTGTACATGTATATACATATATACATAAAAGAAGCATGTTTCTAAATCCAGAAAAAAAAATTCTTTAAATTTCTTATATACTGCATGGAATAACAGATATAAGATGATGTTTGTTGAATTCTTAGAGCCAAAGCTAAGAACATAAAATACAAATTTTGTGAGATATATATATCAAATAAGCAGTCTTGGTTTTGATCTTATATAAAAGACAAAATGTCTAAATATCACTTAGTAGTACTTCCTATAAGAAGAAAATAATTGCAAAAAGTAATTGTAATCTAAGATAATATATAAACTGTGATGATTGTGTCTTATGGTTAAAACTATGAAGCTACAAAGTACATGTGCAAGTAATTTCAAACATGAGGTCCAAATAATTTTAATTTTAGAGTTTGGTTTTTTAATTTAAGGAACCTCTACACTCCACATGGGACTCAAACGTCCCTGTTTGACCCCATGTCCCAAATGACCCTGGGATTGAGTCACATGTTCTTCTGACTGAGACAGCCAGATGCCCCCAAAATAATTTTACTTTTAGAACTGCTCATCAATTAGGGGAGCAGTCCGTCATTCAGAAAGTGTTATAAACTTCATCCTTCCCGTGATGGAATAGTTTGTAAAGTCCTTTCCGGTACCTAGGGAAAGACAGATAGGAAACATCCAAACACAAGGGTATATAAAATGATAAATTCTATGAGGAAAATCCAGTAGGATGATATAAAGGAATGTGACTGGAAGTGATGGGGAAGCTGTTCAGAGAAGCCAACACTTAAGCTTGAGTGACAAGAAGCTTGTCAGGGAGGATCTCAGAGAAGCTTCCAGGGAGAGGAAACAACTTGCACCAAACTCCCAGTGGGAAGTTCATCTAGGCTGGATTATGCACTAGAAAGAAGCAAAAGTACTGTAAGTGAGGGGAGAGTGGCAGGATATGAGATCAGGTGAAGGAGAGCCAGAGAAATGAAGCAAGGACAGAGGAATAGAACAGTTTGTGAAAATTCCAATGTGAGCTATTCTGAGATCCAGACACAGGCTCTCCAGACCTGACTTTTTATCGTGTATAGTTTCGCGTGTAAGCAAGACTCCTTTGGGAACAAAACTGAATCTCTAAAATAGTTAAGTGATACTTTTGTATTGCTCAGGGATTTATTAGGCATGAAGAAATTTAACAACCTTTTAATGCTAATTTACAAGTGATAATTTTGAGGAGGAAAAGGAAAGCAATGAGAGAAAATTGGTACTGCTTTTAGTGTAGTACTGAAATAGTTATAATTTGAAATAAAAACATGAGTATAAAATTGAAAGTACAGATAGGTTGAAATAAGAGATGCCTAGGCACTTGGTAAAATGTTGTAATTAAAAAGGTAAAGAGAAGGGAAAATCTCTACCTGTACAGAGAAAAAATGGTGATCCAAAAAAAAAAAAAAAAAGGATCACAGAGTCCTCCACAATACAAATCCCAGAAGACAATGGATTAAAAAGCACAGTGGGAAAAATATTGTGACAAAATAATTTTATACTTAGTTAAGTTATACTTTGATTGTTTAAGAAATAAACAAAATCATTCTGAGGTAAGCAAGGCTCATAGAAAAATTGCATATTATCTATTCTTCTTGAGGCTATGCTTACTTCCTATATGTTCCAACTAAGATAAGAATGAAATATGATGTTAAAAATAAATAGGCATAATATAAACTGTCTACCACATAAGCTCTGAAATTGTGTTAAATCTAAAGAGGCATTGAAAATTTTATGGTATTTTACTGTATATAAAAAGAAACAAATTTTACAAAATAGGACTTATCCTTATTGTGTGCATGCAGTGAAATGCACTCTAATATTTTCTATTTTGTTCTGTTTCTTTTTTGCTAACATTTGTCACAGAACATTAAATTGATTTTATAACCCAACATCTGAAAAAAAAAAATCCACAGGTGCATTTTATTCCAAAATTTAATATAAATAGTAAACATAAGTAAATGGTAGTATATAATATAAAACAGTAATTTAATTGAGTTCTAAACTCTTATTATATTTTTAAAAACCAGGGAGTCAGAGATGACCCAAGTTAAAAAATATATATATATTCTTTCTCCTGTACTAAAGTGGCATGACTCCTATTGGGGGTAAGGGAGTAATAGAGCTATTGTACATGTCTATGGTCTTTATGTTCCATTTCAAGTTTGTCTCTTTTTCTTTTTTCTGGCTTATTATCATCAGAGAAACCCCTTCCTGTGTTTGAGATATCTTTAACCCTTAGTTATAACTGATCAGGTCCTCCAGAAGACATTTCCTTCTTCAAAGCTTTGAGAACTTTGGAGAGATAGCAGACCAGGATATTTGCAGTCTACTTCCATGACTGGCCCTAGATACCAGAGAAGGATAGAAGAAATAACGGTCGTGGTATTTAATCACTAGAGGAAAGGCATACATAGTGACAGGTAATAAGAAGCAATCCTAGGGAGCACTTGGGTGGCTCAGTTGGTTAAGCCTCCAACTCTTGATTTTGGCTCAGCGTCATGAGATGGAGCCCCAAGTCAGGCTCTGTACTGGGCATGGAGCCTGCTTGTGATTCTCTTTCTCCCTCCCCTCTACCCCTCCTCCCTCTTCTTCTCAAAACACACACACACACACACACACACACACACACACACACACTAAAGAAACCAACCAACCAACCCAGCAACATCAGAAAGGTAATCAGAATGTCTGACCTAAATTTTGAATTTGATTGTAGAATCAGAGGAAATAGAAGAGCAACCTTCTTGAAGAAACGCCTGGATTTGTATGATTCACCTTTCCTTGGAAACAGAGTTTCAAACCACCATACTAAAGTTGCATTCCAAAAAAAAAAAAAAAATAAATAAAAAAATAAAAAAAAAAAAAAAAAAAAAATAAAGTTGCATTCCTCATCCAAACTCCTCATCAGAGTTAGATTCATTAAATGGATCACTGATCCCAAGAATAATATTTTACGTGAATCTTGGGAATATTACCCTCAGCATCTCCCAAAGGGACTAAGGTGCTTGGAGAATACGTGTGCAATGAAGAAAGAGATCATTCAGACCTGGTGTGTTACTGGGCAATGACTCAGAATTAATACTATATCCTGAGGTCCCTGGCATATCTAGTGGAAGATGTAAGGGGCAGGCAATTCCTAGAATATTTCCCCTTAATCTCTTGTTGGCCATGGGGACCACTATACCCACCTACATTTCCCCCAGCTCCTAAAATCATGGTTGAAATGTCTAATTTGAGTAATAGAAGAAAAACTCTACATTGTTTCTCTGTCCAATTAGCTAATGGCCATGTTTCTGAAGGACCCTGGAATTTCTTGTTTACCAAAACATTTCAATAAGAAACTTCAATGACAGAAATAAGTGATGCTGTTAAAGTCATGGATAAAAGCATTTACCTTTCTTTGGTAGTACATAAGACTGCTGAGTCTTGAGTCTAGGTTAGCACAGGCCTTATTGGGTGCTGAGTGCAATTGTAGCTGATGGTTCAAATAAAGGTACTTACAGAGCAAATTAGCAGAGCTCTTCGCTCCTGTCCTAGAATTAATAATTTGTTTTTTTTTTTTGCTTCATTGCAGAAAAATTATTTTAATAAATAAAAGGATTGTTTTGTTTTACCGAGCAGAGATTAAAGTACTCCTTTACCATCTTGCCTCAAAGTTACATTGATTTGCCAGGTCTGAGTGTCAATCTAGTTTTCTTCACCAGCCCCTCAGACATCCTATTGATCTTTCACATTGATGGCATCATGTTGATAAGATCTGGAGATTGGGAAAAAATAGTGCCATGGAGCCCTCAAAAATATACATACACTCTACAGGATGAAAGATAAACTCTAAAAAGATACAGGACTACAACAGCGTCAAGTATACCATTAAACATTTAAGGAAATATAATACCAGCTTTTCGCAAAATACTCCAGTGAACAGAAAAATAGAGCATGTTCTCCAGCTCTTTCTATGAGATTAACATTGTCTTGCTAAAAAAACTTCACAGTAACAGTAGGAGAAAAGGCACTTACAGGTAATCTAACTCATGAATATAGGTGCAAGAATTAGCCACAAAATAGCCAAATAATTCAATCAACATAATAATCACATAGAATAAACATGGTTTGTTTCAGGAATGCACAGTTGGAAAAAACAAAGATACAATTCTCAACAGTCATATAGTTTCCAGAAGGAGACTCTAAGACAGTATAATTGACTTATTTGGGAGGTTCAAGAACCATGAGCCAAAATGAAGGAAAGAAGACACAGAAGACAGAGTGTGTTGTCAAGCCAACTATCACTGCAAACAATTGGAGTTTAATCCTATGGGGAAATTATGCACCTGCATAAAACACACCTCATTGTTATCTCCATCCAAAGGAGAAGCTGGAGTATTTCACTACAACATTAACAGAATAAAAAAGTATGTACAGATCTCAGTAGATGAAAAAAAAGGTATCTGATGAAATTCAATATCCATTCATGATTAAAAATTCTAGAAAACTTGAAAAGTCTTTCCTCATCAATGAGCATTTTCAAAACTGTTGTAGCAAATACCATAATCAATTATGACACATTGAATATTTTTCCTTTATACTCAAAAATATGAGAAGACAATGCAGCTCACTCTCCCACATTTATGTATTATATAAATATGTGCTTAGAAGCATTTTAATGATCCATAGTTGGGAGGAACACCAATAATCATTAACAGTAAAATATACAAAAATATACTATGTTCATAAAATAATAAAATAATACATAAAATAATACACCAGATAGCAAAGAAAACAACTCAACTAGGGCTATTTATAACATGGATGAATTTTAAAGCTATAATTGATACTTGATTGATTAAAAACATAAGGGATATTGTTTTATAAAATTCAAGAATAAGTAAAATTTAATCAGTGTCTGAAGCATGCCAGAAAATTTCTTCTAAAATGAAGAAATATGTCACACCTTATCGTCCCTAATACTAAAGAGTCCTATGTTTCATGGGCCTGTTTGGATTTTGGAAACACACACACTATATATAGTCCATTGTGTTGCTCTGATTTATTAAATGACCTGAAAGTTTGCCAGGTTTGAGTGCCAACAGAGGAAAGGAAGACTTTTTATCTGGTCCAGGCCATGATGGAAATCACTCTGCCCATTGGCTCTCAGCTCTACAGGTCCAATTGTGTTGATAGTGTCTTGTTAATATATATGGGGTCTGCTAAAAATCTTGCTAGGAGAATCACTGTGAAAATCACTTGATTTTTTTTGTAGTAAAGCCATGCCTACTGTGGCAGTTTATTCATCCACTTTTAAGAAATCATTTGCCACTGTCCCCTGGTAGAAATTAAATAAAGATGGGATACCAGGCAATTATGCAACCTGTCGAGACTTAGTGTTATCTATAAAGTCCAGCATACTACTACATTCCTCCATCATGTAGAAGTAAGAAAGTATCTGAGGACATGCTGAAGGCACAATAATTACATAAAAATGTCACACTCTCTGTTCCCATATTCCCACCATAAACATCAATCCTCAATCAACCCACATTATAGTGTTGTGAGGAATTAGTTCTCCATAAAGGAAAAGTTTAAATTCAATTTACAAATGATTTTGCAACCAGAAATTCCCCTTTTAAAAGATATCTAGAAGGCATACAAAACTTGACCTGAAATATTCAACAGCAGATCCTTGACAATCAAAATTGCATATATACATGTTTGTATAAGTTTAATATGTACATTAGATAGCACGATAAAGACAGCATTCCAAATCACTGGAAAAAGAATGATTCTATCAGCAAATGTGGAATAATTGATTAATGATTTGTGGGAAAAAAATTCAAGCAAAATAAAGTTAGGAAAGAGGAAATTAAATGGCAATATAAGACTTAAACTAAATTACTTAGGCAAAAAATTCAAAATCGGAAGAACTAAGAGAAAAAGCACTTCATCATATATGATACACCTAAATCAATATCCTTCCATACTTTTAAAAACTTAGTAAGCAAAAGAACTTCAATTTTAGTAAAAATAAGAGAAAGCAATGACAAGATCAATGTTTTGTAAACATAAGTCTGAATTTTAGAAAAATTGATGTTTTAAATGTTTTATTACAAAATATTAAAAAACTATGAATTATATTCTCAATTCTCTCAATAATATTCTAAAAATTATCTTTTAAATGAACCACAGGATAAGAAGAAATAATAAAGAGAAACATAAAAATAATGAATGATATAATAGAAAAATCTTATAGAGCAGATATAAAGGAGAGTTGTTTGAATAAATGATAAAATCGGCAAAATTCTGGGTGATAAAGTCAAGAAAAAAAGGAAGAAAATAAAATGTTAAGACAAAACAGAAGACAAACACTAAAAGTTACAAAAGAAGATAAAATATACGTCTGATTATCTATAGTAAGTAAAGTGGCACAAAAAGCTCAGGATGACAAGTGGCGATCTCAGCTTCCAATTCAATGGAGCCACAGGTATGCTGATGGAGGCATACCTCCTTTGAGAACCAGAATCTCCAAAAGAGCAAAATTTGAAAGGGACAGAAATCAACACTTACACGTGAGTGGGTAATTATGTACCATAGTGTGAGGAGCCACTCCTACTTCCAGTCTTGTTTTCTGGACTCTTGTTTGCTGACTTTGGAAAAATCAGCACCACATATCAGATGCTGATTCAAATCATATAATATCTTTCTGGATATTGGTACCAACTGGAGCTTAACTAAGTCTCAGTGGACCATGTCTTTGTCTTATCAGACCAGCTGCTTCTGGGTAATGGAATATGTGGTAACGCCAATGGATTCTACGGACATACATCCTTTGGCACACTTCTGTGTGAATGATTCCTTGCTCAGAGGTAATGTTGGGATGATGGTGCTGGCAAAAGTGTTACTTAAAGGAAAGAAGTTCATATACAGAATTCTTGTATGTTCTGATGTAACAAATAGGCATCCCTTTCATGATGAAAAGAATCCAGTGTAATCAAACTACTACCTATCAGGTCTTCTTGAGAATGGTGCCATGTCTGGAGCTCAGCACTGGTTTTTACCAGAAGCAAGATGGATATTCAGCAGTGCAGCAGCACTAAGCAGCCTTTGTGTTGGGAAGCCTCAGTCATGGAGCCCAAGCAAATGTATTTGATATAACATGATATAGGATAATGTAAGATTGTAATGTGGCTAACAAGGTAATGATCACCTCTATAGATGATAAATGATATTTGATAAAGTTCAAAATTCTTTTTAAAAACTTTTTGTAGGGGTTCCTGAGTGGCTCAGTCAAGTAAGCATCTGCCTTTAGCTCAGGTCATGATCTCGGGGTCCTGGGATCAAGCCCCACAGCAGGCTCTCTGTTCAGCAGGGAATCTGCTTCTCCCTCTCCCTATGCCTCTCCCTGCTGTTCATGTTCTCTTTCGGTTGTTCTCTCTTTCAAATAAATAAAATGTTAAAAAAAAAAAACAACTCTTTGTAAATTTGAATTTGAAGTTTGAAGTTTGTTCAATAAAATGAACAAAATCTATCTTATACTACAACAAAACAAACTGTTAGAATGTAAACACTATAAACACTTTTATCAAGCTAAGAAACACAACCAGGATCCCTGTTATTGTTATTTGATATTTGTTACTTGATAACAGTGATTTGATAATCAAGCCGGTGTGAAATACAAAAATAAGAAACAAAAACTAAAAGGAATATAATCATCATAGTTTGGAGATAAATAATTATCTACTGAAAAGCACAAGATTGGTAAACTAGCATATATTAAGGCTAGTAATTGACTAAAATGTGATTAAAGATAAATACTAATACAAAAAAACAGCATTTTCCTCATGTCAGTTAGAAGAGCATAATGAAAAAAGAAATGCATTCACATTGACAACACACACAGATTAAATAAGAATAGCAATATGATGAAAGAGGTCAGATCTAAGTGAAGAAAACAAAAAATATTGAGGGCACAAAAGAAAATTAATCATTGGAAACCATATCATATCCCAGAAATAGTATTTTTAAAGATGATAATCCTTCCTGAAGCCACACATTTCCAAATATATCTTAGCTAGGATTTTTTTTTTTTTTTTTGGAATTTTGCCAAATTACTTTAAACTTGATCTTGAAAAAGAAATGAGGGAAAATAGCCAGAGAAAAATTTTTTGAGTAATGAATGTAGAGTTAACCTTCCAGATAATGAAAGTATGATAATTAAAATAATGTGGCTTGGGCCCAAATATTGACAAGAAGATAAATGAAATACAATGAATGTTCTAGAAATACTCAAGTGTATATAAAAAAAAATAATACATGACAAGGTGATATGAACAAGCAACTGGGAAATCAGAATTATTCAATCAGTAATTATGATTTGATGAATAGGTGGATGCAGAGTCACTGTTCACCATGAATTCATGAATATTCTGGGTGGATTTGACAATTAAATGGAAAAGAAGACAGAAGAAAAAAATTTGTGAAAAAACTCATAAGCACAAATCAGAAATTAGCAATTATAAAGGAAATTAACATATAAAATGTGGAAAAATATAAATTTTCTGTAAGAAAGATAATTTTTGAAAGGTAAAGGTACATCTTGGATAGGGAAAAAAGAAACAGATAAGTAGATTATATTCTTAATATTTAAGAACATCATAAATATGAAAGGAAGACATTAACTCTCTAGTTGGAAAGTTGGCTACAGACAGTTATTAGACTTGGACAAAAGAATATATTTTATATATATTTATGTGTGTGTGTATATATATGTATACATATATATAATGTAGAGGAAATTGAAAGTATAAGAGAACAATTTTTAAAAGATTTTATTTATTTATTTGACAGAGAGAGAGAGAGAGAGAGAGAAAGAACATGAGCAGGGAGAGTGGTAGACAGAGGGAAGAGGAGCAGGGACCCTGGTGTGGGACTTGATCCCAGCATCCCGGGATCATGATCTGGGTTGAAGGCACTTAACTAACTGAACCACCCAGGTACCTAAGAACATTTTTTTTATAAAGCCATGCAAATATATTTGAAAATATAAACATGGAAGGAACAATGACATTATATACTCTTTTCATTAACTCAATACCCTGTAAACATATATATTTCCTGGGTGATCTTTGGCATTTGGTATCATAGAGCAAATGTCTGAAGCCAGATCAAATTTTATTCCTAGGATGGTCAACTGCTTTTTTCCTCCAGAAATTTTTAAGACTTTTTTTTAAACCTTACCATTAAATTTGTTTTGAAGATACTTCTTTTCTCACACAAATTATCTGTTCAACCTTAGCTCAAATATCTCTGTCATTTTTGTTGATAGAATACCTAATGGAAATTTTGGAATCTTTTGTTCAGAATAACTGTTTTTAGCTTAAACTCTGAGCTCATGACAGATCCCAAAGTATGCAAGAAACTATACATATCCATCCTGCCTAACTATGAAGCACCTGTCTGACAATGAACATTTGATGGGCAGTCCCCCCGACCTGTTCTTACACAGAATTCCAAAGTGATTTGCCCAGGTCCTGGCACATAGCAGGTGAACAATAAACATACCCTTTTATTGTTACTTTTGATGACAAGGTCACTACAGAACAGCCCAGATCTCCATTTCTGTGTAATCAACATGAGCCTCATTTTCTGAGACAGCAGTTAATCCACAGATAGGGAACCACAACACAGGGATGACTCAAGTCAACATAATACTGAAAAAGAACAAAGTTGAAGGACTGACACTGCCTAAGTTCAAGACTTATTATAAAGCCACAGTAATCAAAATAGTGTGCTGTTGGCAAAATAGACAAATAGGTCAATGGAGCAGAACTGAGAGCCCTGGAATAGAATTTGTGTGGACAAATATAGTCAATGGTTTTTCATAGGAGAGCAAAGGCTATTCAGTGGAGAAAAGATAGTCTTTTCAATATATGGTATTGAAAACTGGGTATTCATTGGAAAAACAATAGATGTAGGTGCTAATCTTATACCTTTCCCAAAAATAACTCAAAATACATCTAAACATAAAACCTAAATGTAAAACATAAAACTCCTAGAAGAAAAAAAAAAAGAAAATCTAACATGATGATAGACTTGGCGATGACTTTTAGATACAACATTAGGTACATACTCCTTGAAAGAAAAAATTTGATAGAGTTCTCCTTGAAAGAAAAAATTGATAGAGTTTACTAAAACTTAAAACTTCTGTGAAAGACAGTTACAAAAGAATATAAATACAAACCACAAAACAGAAGAAAATATTTGTAAAATGCATATCTGACAATGAACTTATATCCAAAATATAAGAATTATTGAATTTTAATAATTAAAAAAAGTCTTAAATATGGGCAGAAGATCTGCAGGGATGCCACCTCATCAAAGGAAAATAGACTAATGGCAACTAAGTATGTGAAAAGATGCTCAATGTCATAAGTCTTAGGGGAATTCTGAATTGAGACAATGAAATACTACTACACACCTATCAGAATAGCTAAAATTCAAAACACCACTGAATGCTAGTGAGGGTGTGGAGCAACAAATACTCTCAGTCATTGCTGGTGGGAATTCAAAGTTGTACACACATTCTGGAGGACAGTTTGGCAGTTTCTTAATAGCTAAATATAATGCTACCTTATGATTCAGCAATTAAACTCCTAAGTATTTTGCTGAATGAGTTGAAAACTTCTGTCCAATCCAAAACTTGCACATAAACGTTCATAACAGCTTTCACCATCACCAAAAACAGGGGTGGCCTAGATGTCCTTCAAAAAAGTACATGGATAAATAACTGTAGTGCATCTGTGCAATGGGATATAATTCAATGATGAAAAGAAATTAGTAATCAAGCCATGAAAGGCTTAGAGGTACTTTAAATATGTGTATATAATATATACATATATATATAGCTAAGTGAAAGAAAAAACTACACACTATATGATCCCAACCATATGACATTCTGGAAAGGCAAAACTATGGAGAAAGTAAGAGATCAGTGGTTGTCAGAGACTTAAGGGGAGGAAGGAAAGATGGAAAGGTAGAGAGCAGGGGAATTTTAGTGGCAGAGAAACTATGTGTACGATACTATAATGGTGGTTAAATGACATTGTGCGTTTGTCAAAACCCATAAAACTGTACAGAAGAGTTGTTGCTAATGTAAACTATGCACTTTATTTAATAATAACGTGTCAATATGAGTTCACCAGTTCTTATAAATATTACACTAATGAGAGATTTTAACAATAAGGAAAACGGGGGCAAGAGAAAGTATAATCTAGCTCTCTGTACTGTGCTCAATTTTCTGAAAACCTAAAATTGTTCTAAAACATAAAATTTATTAATTAAAAAAATAGGTGACTAAGGTGTTTTAAAATATGCCAACACAACTTACTGTCTTTCAAAAAAAAAAAAAAAAAAAATATAAAGATACTCTAAGTACAAACTGAGTCAGCTTGATTAAGGTCAAAGATTTTGATAGGATTGTAATAATCACTCTACTATTATTTGTACTTCTTTAAAATGACATGCCATTGTTACTAACTAAGGCATGAGGTCAGTATCTTCAATTAAAAATCAAACCAAGCCATAATTAAATCATACACCAAGATGCAAAACATATATTAAAATTTTAAACTACTAAAAATTGTATGATGATGAAAATTATTCGGCGAAAACTATAATATGAGCAATGAGCCCTTAAAGCACAACATCGTATGTATGTCTACATCACACTTAGTTAGGAATTCTTTGCTGTAAGATTTCATTCTGCCTGCATCACAAATTCAAAGGTTTGAAAATGTGAATCATAGATCTTTGGGTAGATGTTAACAGTACATTCCATAAGCCCCCCCCCCCCCCCCATGAATTGTGTCTCTGTATTCCTAACATAGAGTAGACTCTTACTTGGAGTAGAAAGGCAATGCTTGCATGTAAATAAAAAGAAAAGAAAGGAGAGAAGAAAGAGAGCCAAAGAAAAGGATGAAGATGCATTGATTAGGCATTGAAATGCCTGAGCTCATCATCAAAGCTTGATGGAGCTCTGAGTATTCTAACATCTAACCAGCCTTTTCATGGATTCAAACTTTGGGGAAATCATAAAGATAGTCAAATTCTCCTGTGTTCGATTTATATTTCAAATTTCTGAGAGTATACAGAAAGTGTTAGATGCACCATTGGTTGCCTTGAAACTGAGCTCATTTCCACCTCTGCCTTATGCAGATTTTTTAAAGCATCTGTTTTGTGTGAGTATTGTTTTAATAACAGTTATGGAAGAGGCGAATGTGTCTAAAATAGTTTATATACTAAGACAGAAATGCCTTACTTTTTTATGATAGCCTCATTTCATTTTTAAGTTGGCAGCAACAGTATATTTTCGCATATTCCTCAGCACAGAAGTTTACCTACTTCTAGCATGGTTGGAATGGTCAGTATTGGCACATCATTTAAATGTTGTGATGCTAACCAAAGAGGTAAAGGATCCATACCCTAAAAACTACAGAACACTTCTGAAAGAAATTGAGGAAGACACAAAGAGATGGAAAAACATTTCATGCTCATGGATTGGAAGAATTAATATTGTGAAAATGTCAATGCTACCCAGGGCAATTTACACATTTAATGCAATCCCTATCAAAATACCATGGACTTTCTTCAGAGAGTTGGAACAAATCATCTTAAGATTTGTGTGGAATAAGAAAAGATCCTGGATAGCAAGGGGAATATTAAAAAAGAAAACCAGAGCCGGGGGCATCACAAGGCCAGATTTCAGGTTGTACTACAAAGCTGTGGTCATCAAGACAGTGTGGTCCTGGCACAAAAACAGACACATAGATCAATGGAACAGAACAGAGAATCCAGAAATGGGCCCTCAACTCTATATTTGACAAAGCAGGAAAGACTATCCACTGGAAAAAAGACAGTCTCTTCAATAAATGGTGCTGGGGAAATTGGACAGCCACGTGCAGAAGAATGAAACTAGACCACTCTCTTACACCAGACACAAAGATAAACTCAAAATGGATGAAAGATCTAAATGTGAGACAAGAATCCATCAAAATCCTAGAGGAGAACACAGGCAACACCCTTTTTAAACTCGGCCGCAGCAACTTCTTGCAAGATACATCCACGAAGGCAAGGGCAAAAATGAACTATTGGGACTTCATCAAGATAAGAAGCTTCTGCACAGAAGAAACAGTCAACAAAACTCAAAGACAACCTACAGAATGGGAGAAGATATTTGCAAATGACAGATAAAGGGCTAGTATCCAAGATCTATAAAGAACTTATTAAACTCAACAGCAAAGAAACAAACAATCCAATCATGAAATGGGCAAAAGACATGAAGAGAAATCTCACAGAGGAAGACATGGACATGGCCAACATGCACATGAGAAAATGCTCCGCATCACTGGCCATCAGGGAAATACAAATCAAAACCACAATGAGATCCCACCTCACACCAGTGAGAATGGGGAAAATTAACAAGGCAGGAAACCACAAATGTTGGAGAGGATGCGGAGAAAGGGGAACCCTCCTGCACTGTTGGTGGGAATGTGAACTGGTGCAGCCACTCTGGAAAACTGTGTGGAGGCTCCTCAAAGAGTTAAAAATAGACCTGCCCTACGACCCAGAAATTGCACTGCTGGGGATTTACCCCAAAGATACAGATGCAGTGAAAGACCAATGCACCTGCACCCCAAAGTTCACAGCAGCAATGTCCACAATAGCCAAACTGTGGAAGGAGCCTCGGTGTCCATCAAAAGATGATGGATAAAGAAGCTGTGGTCTAGGTATACAATGGAATATTCCTCAGCCATTAGAAACGACAAATACCCACCATTTGCTTCGACGTGGATGGACCTGGAGGGTATTGTGCTGAGTGAAATAAGTCAATCGGAGAAGGACAAACATGTGGTCTCATTCATTTGGGGAATATAAAAATTTGTGAAAGGGAATAAAGGGAAAGGAGAGAAAATGAATGAAAATATCAGTGAGTGTGACAAAACATGAGAGACACCTAACTCTGGGAAATGAACAAAGGGTAGTGGAAAGGGAGGTGGGTGGGGGGGTGGGGTGACTGGGTGATGGGCACTGAGGGGGGGAATTTGGTGGGATGAGCACTGGGTGTTATGCTCTATGTTGGCAAATTGAACTTGAATAAAAAAATAATAAATGTGTGATGCTTCCTTGCATTTTATTATCTGTGATTTGAGGGCAGTGAATGAAAGTGATTTACATAAGCTTCTAAAATTACAATTAACTGTAAAGACATTAAATGTGCTCTCAGATGAGAGTGACACGCATCTTTCTGTTATATATTAATTTGATCTTCCTTCTTTTCCTTACTATTTCAGGGAGTAAGAGGATAGAAAAAAAAATAACTCATCAATTTGAAAAGAATGTGTGTTTGGGCATTGGGAAATAAGTTTGCAAGTTGCTCTTGGCATTGGACAACAATAAAGATAGCCCTGGGAGACCTATCTGAAAGCTTTATAGGAGGAAGTTCCATCAAAAATCTGTACAAACTAAATATTAATTACATTGCTAGTATGAGAAGTAGGAGAGATAACATTACTGATGCCAGAACTAAATTATCAGCAAAACTGGACTCTGAAATACATACTGACGCACTACTATTCACTTCAGGTCCAATGCTGTTTTCTCCGTAAGATGCAGTAGAGGATTTAAAGATTAAATGGCTTCGTGAACTATTGCTATCAGGCACTAACCTGTTTATACATTTTATAATGTCTATGTGTTTACTGTAAACACCTAATAAATTAAGGAATATGTGTGCAATCACAATTATATACAAACCATATATCATAAACAATTTGGAATTTCAACAAGTCACTTAATTTCTTAAATCCAGTTGGAAACCAGTAGATGCATCCAGTATGGACAGCATGACTTTCCTTAAAACTTGTCAACATCTCTCATTTGCCAATGGAGCATAAATTATATAAATAGGCAGTGAAGGGTCTCTGAGGTCTGGGTTCACCCTCCCATCTCACTCTCACCCCACAGGAATCCTTCCCACATACCGTCGGGTCCAGTCAAAGGCTTATTCATCACATCCTCATACACTGCAGTCCAGGAACGTATCGCTCAAGGCTGGGGGCTACACATCTCAGGCTGTTTCTAAAGCATGTCTCCCCAGATGACACCTGCCCATTCTGTTATTTTCAAGAAGCGGCAGGTGCTATGAGAATTATCCTGAAAGGTCCAGGACAACGATATCTGCACATTCCTCAGGTCTGTGATGATTTGTACATCCAGAGAAGTATTCTAAGACAGAAAATAGATACAAATAGTAATACTGAAAGTCGCCTCTCCACTGCATCTTCAGCATCTTTCTCCCCTGCCTTGCCACTTTTCTTTATTTGTTGGCCTGCTCCAACCCTTGCCTGTCTTCCCCACTCTCTGCTCATCAGATTCATTATCTTAAACTTCAGATTATTCCTCTGAGTTTGTACGGGAGGTGTTATTGTTATTGGGTGTATTTCATTTTAGGTGTCTCATTTCAAGACACAGACTTCAGGGAATTTAAATGACACGGCCAAGACAGTGCAAAAGATGGGAAAAGACAGGACTCTAAGACACTCTGTTTCCTGAGCTGGTGTCTTTCCCCCATACCATGCTCCTTTCTATTAAAATGATGCCTTTCACCAGAGAAGTAACATGCCAGTGATGAGCCACTTAACCTCCCTGATCCCCAATTTCCTCATCTGTCAGTGGGAATTATGTGTCCTGCCCTGTGCATCCTACATGGTGGTTGCAAGGAGCAAATAAGATAATGCATGTGAAGGAGTTTCTGAAGTGCTAATAAAAAATTAAAAATGTCACTTTATTATCTCGACATAGAAGACAGCTGAAGAGCTGTCTTAAAACCACCAATTTAATCTCTTACTACACAGGTCCTTACTAGAAACTGAATCAAGGTTTGGATTAAACGGATGTCTGATTTGTGATTTCCCAATTTCCAATTAAAATGGTCTTTAAGGTACAAAAAATAAAAAAATAAAATGGCCTTTAAGGTACCAAGACTAGTATCGAACTTGCAAAAGATGGAGCGTTTAAAAAATTTTAGAAACGTTTCTCCTAAGACTACAATACTTTACAATTGAGTCAGAAAACCAATTGGACCTAGATTAAACTGAAGTCTTGTTAGAAAGTTCCAAAATAAAATCTATGAACACTGATGAAAACAAATCCTATTTCTAAAGACTAAGATGGACAGTTTGTGCATTGCCGCAATTTGCAAGCATTTCATATTAGGTATAACATCAACAAATCTGGATTTAGAACTGCCCTCAGAGGTGTGCCACGGGCACAGAGCTACCTGAACCCTCCATGCTCCCTGCTGCAGCTCACAGAGAGAACAAGGTTGTGAGCAAAAGAGCAGTGGGTCTTCTGCTGAGGGGTAGCTGCTTGTGGGGTAGCAGGAGAGCTCCACTCTTCAACCCATAGGACTTGATAGGAGATGGGCAGAGTCCTGATGTCCCACAACCTGGGAACTGGGGGTTTTCATCTCCACTGCCTTCTCTTCAGTGCCAAACCATAAGCCAGGTGTCAGTGAAGGATGATCTCATCTCAATCCAGCAGAACCACACGAGATCAATCCCTGGACATTTAGGTAGGGACTTTGTTTGTCCAGCAGCTATCAAGCGGATACGAGAATTCATAAAGGACCAGGATGGAATTCAGAAGGGCCAAAACTAATCCAAGTACCCTTGAGAGCAAACAACAGCCCTTGACGGAGCTTTATGAGTTCAAATTTTGCAAAAAGAAAACTCAAGTATAAATTAATTAAAAAACAAATGAACCGACAATAGTAGAATTTATTAAAGAGGGTTCATGTTGGCCACAAAAAAACATCAGACGCGTATGTTACCAGTATTTTATTTTATTTTTTTAAGATTTTATTTTATTTATTCATGAGAGGCAGAGAGAGAGAGAGAGGGAGAGAGAGAGAGAGGCAGAGACACAGGCACAGGGAGAAGCAGGCTCCCGTGTTACCAGGATTTTAAAAATAAAAGTTGTAAAAAATAAAAATAAAAGTTGTAACATATAAAGTCCAACTATTTGTAACCAATTCTAAAAATATGCTCTCCAAAAAAAAAAAAATGACCTCAAACATGGGAAAAATAATCTACGTATCAGTTCAATTGTTTTATAATCGAACTATTATTTTAATGTGCAAAAGACATGTAAGAGTTTGTAATATGGAAAATTATTGAAAAATATAAAAACATGAAATTTTATAAAAATGTGATGATGAAGATAGCTAACACTATATATATATACACAGTGTAGCAAGCACATTTCTAAGATATTTACATATTAGCTTCTTTCATTTTCATAAACATATGGTAGAGGCACTTTCTCTTTCCCCTTAGATGAGGAAACAGTTTCCGAGAGGTTAAGTAACATAAATTAATGTCACAGAGAGATGATGTGGCAGGATCAGGTTTTAAAGGTTCCAGGTTCCAAATTCTTGTAATGGCTATATCAACAACAATAACATATATATGTATATATATATGAATATACATATATTGCATAATTAATGCTGACATGGTATAAACCAAAATATTATTAGTCATTGTGTTGAACTATGACAAAGATATTATAGACCTTTTCAACTTAGTAATTTTTATTTTTTTATTTACTTTTTTTTAGTAATTTTTAATTATAAAAAAAGAAACAACTTACTACTTCTAAAATGTGAAAGTGGTCACTTTATTAAAAAAAATTGTTACCATACACCTATACCAATGTAGGTGGAAGAATTAACACACACAATATGAAAGACATCATCTGTACAGCTGTGTAGCCAAATCGAAATGGGTATCATGTATGTTAAAGGACTATGTTGGTGCAGTGCTCAACTGTCACCAAGTTGACTCGACTTAAGGGACTCACATTCCTATTCTTTTTATTTAGGGCTTCTTTGTTCCTTTACTGGTATTTTAAAAATGATCTAAAATAGGGACGTCTGGGTGACTCTGTGGTCGAGCATCTGCCTTTGGCCCAGGGCATGATCCCGGCCGGGGTCCTGGGATCGAGTTCCACATCAGGCTCCCTGCATGGAGCCTGCTTCTCCCTCTGCCTGTGTCTCTGCCTTTCTCTGTGTGAATAAATAAATAAAATCTTTTAAAAAATGATCTAAAATAAATACATATTAATATATTCTTTAAATATCAAGGAAATAATGGCAAATAATGCTTTTAAACCAGATTGAGTGAAAAGGTAATAATATTCAGAAAAATGAGGCCATAAAATGTACAAGTAAACTATGCAAAACTTACTAATGAGTATACAATTAATGTGATTTTGAACTTCTCATCTCTTAGGGTATTTTTTTAAGTTTTTATTTAAATTCCAGTTAGTTAACATACTGTTTAATATTAGTTTCAGATGTACAATTTAGTGATTCAACTTCCATACAACACCTCGTGTTCATCACAAGTGCCCTCCTTAATCCCTATCACCTATTTAACCCACCCCCACCCACCCACCTCCCCTCTGGTGACCATCAGTGTGTTCTCTATAGTTAAGAGTCTGTTTCTTGGTTTATCTCTTTCCTTCTGCCCCGTATTTGTTTTGTTTCTTAAATTTCTTAAATTCTTCATATGAGTGAAATCATATGGTGTTTTCTTTCTCTGATTTACTATTTTCTTTCTCTGACTGACTTATTTTGCTTTGCATAATATTCTCTAGCTTTATCCACATGATTGCAAATGGGAAGATTTCATTTTTTTTAATGGCTGGGTACTATTCCATTATATAAATGTATCTATATCTGTATTTATGTATCTATCATCTATCTATCTAGAGGTCTATCTACCTTCTTTATCCATTCCTCAGTCAATGGACATTTGAACTGTTTCCATAATTTGCCTATTATTAATAATGCTGTTATAAACATCAGGTTGCAGGTATCTTTGTACCTTTGGGGTAAATACCTGGTACTGCAATTGCTGAATTGTAGAGTAGTTCTATTTTTAATATTTTGAGGAAACTCCATACTATCTTCCAGAGTGGCTGCACCAGTTTGCATTCCCACTAATGGTATAAGAGGGCTCCCCTTTCTCTGCATTCTTGCCAATACCTGTTATTTCCTGTGTTGTTATTTTTAGCCATCCTGATGGGTGTGAGATGATATCTCATTGGAGTTTTGATTTGTATTTCGCTGATGATGAGTGATGTTGAGCATCTTTTCACATGTCTGTTGGACATCTGGATGTCTTCTTTGTAAAACTGTGTATTCATGTCTTCTGCCCATCTTATAACTGGATTATTCATTTTGGGGCGTTAAGTTTGATAAGTTCTTTATAGATTTTTGGATACTAAACCTTTTGCAGATAAGCCAAACCTTTTGCAGATAAATACCTTCTCCCAATCATGGGTTATCTTTTAGTTTTGTTGATTGTTTCCTTCACTGTACAGAAACTCTTAATTTTGAAGAAATGTCATTATTTTTGTTTTTGTTTCCCTTGCCTCCGGAGATATATCTCGTAAGAAGTTGCCATGGCAGTGTCAAAGAGACACTATCTGTGTTCTTCTCTAGGATTTTGATAGTTTCCTTTCTCACATTTAGGTCTTTCATCCATTTTGAATTTATTTTTATGTGTGGTGTAAGGAAGTGGTCTGGTTTCATTCTTCTGCATGTTGCTGTCCATTTGCTAAAGAGACTGTCTTTTTCCCATCAGATATTCTTTCCTGCTTTGTCAAAGACTAATTGACCATATAGTTGTAGGTTCATTTCTGAGTTTTCTATCTTAGATAGTTTTAACAAAGAATAAATTTTATGAGCATAAGTTCAGGCATCCACACTTTGGTATTAGTCCAGACCCCACACTGACCACCTCACTCAGTGATGTTTTTTGCACCCAGTGTCTCAGTTTCCTCACACACAAACTAGAGATAATAATAGCACTTACCTCATAGAGTTGTTGAGACTTAATAAATGTGATGTTCATGTAAAGTTCTTAATTAGAACAGCACTTGTGTGCAATAAGTCTTCAAGATCTGTTAGCTATTATTTTAATCTAGAGAATAAAGTAACAGACAATTAAAATAGGCAGCACCATATCTTAATAATATTCTCTTATAAAACAGTAACTCTTGTGGATAGGGAATAGGGCTGTCATAGATGACAATGAAAAGACTAAAGCCTTGTTACTCAAACTATATTCCTTAGATCAGCAGTATCTTCATCACTTAAGAATCTGTTAGAAATTTAGAAGCTCAGTCTGTTCTCTTCCCTCCATCTGAATCAAAATCTGCATTTTAACAAGACTTCTCAGAAACTTTAAATGCATATTAGTAGCACTGTGTACAGAAGAAATGGCTTTCTTATTATGTACCTTGTTCTGAATACCTGAGGTCAGGGACTCACATCACATGCCTCTCTTCCTTCCATGTATTCTCTCTTAAACCTCTGACTTGAGGAGTCCCAGCTTCTTTTGATAAAACATGCCTGCCTAAGACAGTCACCTCTCACAACTTCTTTCATAGTTAAATTTTGATTCAAATGCTAAAGAAAATATCTGCCAGACAGACATATAGACCAATGGAACAGAACAGAGAGCCCAGAAATAAACCCACACACATATGGTCAACTGATCTTGGACAAAAATGCCAAGAACACACTATGGAGAAAAATAATGTTTTCAACAAATGGTGTTGGAAAACTGAATATCCACATGCAAAAGAAATGAAATTGGACTCCCACGTTAATCTATACACACTGTTCACTTAAAATGGATGTAAGACCTGAAACTGTAAAACTCCTACAAGGAAACATATGGGAAAATCTTTTTGACATTGGTCTTGGCAATGATTTCTTGGATATGACATCAAAAGCACAGGCAATAAAAGCAAAGATAGGCAAGTGGTACATCAAATAGGCAAGTGGTACATCAAACTAAAAAATTCTGCACAGAAACAAAAACAAAAACCAAAGCAAACCAAAGCAAACAACAACAAAACAATCATAAAAATGAAAAGGCAACCTACAAAATGGTAGGAAATATTTGCAAATCATTATCTGACAAAAGGTTAATATCCAAAATATATATGAAACTCATACATTCTAGTAGTTAATAAATAACTTGATTAAACAATGAATAGACATCTCTCAAAGGAAGACAGACAAATGGCCAGTAGATACATGAAAAGATGCTCAACATACTACTTGTCAGGAAAATACAAATCAAAACTATACTGAGATATTACCTCTCACCTATTAGGATGGCAAATAGATGATAGATAGATGATAGATAGATAGATAGATAGATAGATTAGATAGATAGATGATAGATAGATAGATGATAGATAGATAGATAGATGATAGATAGATAGATAGATAGATAGATGATAGATAGATAGATAGATGCATCCATACATATATACAAGGTTGTGGAGAATTGGAACTCACTGTTAATGGAAATGTGAAATGGTGTATCATGTGTGGGAAACAGTATGGAGATTCCTCAAAAAGTTAAAAACAGAACCACCACATAATTCAGCAATCCCACTTCTTGGTATATATACCTAAAAGTAGGATTGCTGAAAATTGAAATCAGGTTCTTAAGGAGAGATCTGTGCTCCCATGTTCATTGCAGCATCATTCACAATAGCTAAATCGCCATCAACGGATGACTGGATAAAGAAAATCTCTCTCATACACATGCACACACACACACACACACACACACACACATGAGATGGAATATTATTTATCCTTAAAATGGAAGGGATTTCTGCCATTTGCAACAACATGGATGAACTTGGAGGACATTATGCTAAGTGAATTAAGCCAGGTGCAGAAGGACAAATGCTGTTTGATCCCACGAATCTAAGGAATCTAAAATCATCAGATTCATAGGAGCAGGGGATACAGTGGTAGTTGCCAGAGATTGAAGAGTGGGGGAAATGGGGAGTTGTTGTTTAATGGGCATAAAGTTAGTTACGCAAGATGAGTAAGTTCTGGAGATGGGCCGTACAAGACAGTAGCTATAGTTAACACAGTATTGTTAACTTCAGAATTTGTTAACAAAGTAGATCTCATGTTAAGTATTCTTAGCAAACACATAAAACAACAAAAACACAAATGGACACAAGAAAACTGTGGAATGTGTTGGATATGTCTATTACCTTGATTGCGATGTTGATATCATGGATGTTTGTATGTCCAAACCCCAAATTGTACATATTACAAATATGTTGCTCTTTGTATATCAATTATACCTCACTAAATCTCTTTTAAAAAGGAAATATCCAAAACAAGATAATATATGAAACTTTGGTTCTATTTTAATTCTATTGCAAATTGCTTCTATCAGAACCTGACTAAAATAACCCCTGCTCTTTCTGAAAATGATCACTAGCCACCATAAGGGCACAGTACGCCTTACTAAATTATGCTGTCAACTGGAAATTAGCAATTGACCTGTGGATCCCTTTTTAATAAGAACATTCCTGCTGGTATTGATTTATAGGGAGCATTATTTCCTGTTGCAATATGAGTAGTAATAATTTTTCCTTGGAGGCACCTTATGTTTTTAAGAGTTCCTATAACAAATGAGATTTTAACAAGGCAGGAGTGATTTTATGTGATTGGAGGCTGTTTGTTATGCACTAGTGATTTGTTTAATTGAACACAATCTAGAAGACTTCAGTATTACAAACACACATGAGCAACAACTGCTGAGAACATATCTAAAAACAGAAATGGAACTTGAGATCATGGAAACATTGGGGCACTTTTAAACTTATGAGCAAAAAAAGGCACCCGATTTTAATCTGGAGCCATCTAGAACTCCCCAAAACATCTTCAATTTCCAAAATAATATTAGAATCTTGCCTTTTTCTAGCAAATATTTTTTTTAATATTTTATTTATTTATTTATTCAGGAGAGACACAGAGAGGGAGAGAGGCAGAGACACATGCAGAGAGAGAAGCAGGCTCCATTCAAGGACCCTGATGTGGGACTCGATCCTGGGTCTCCAGGATCACGCCCTGGACCAAAGGCAAGCACTCAACCACTGAGTCACCCAGGTGTCCCTCTAGCAAATATTTAACTTGCCTAAGAGTTGATTGTTCTGTGTGGACAGGAGCAGGACGTGATCATTTGTTGATGTCCTGTATCCTAACACAACTGTGATTTTCTGCTCTTACTCACTGAGCCAGCCTCTTTGGGGTCATTCTGTTTTCCTTGATTAATTTGCTTACTATAAGAGACAATCTCATTGAAATGGATGAAAGCATATTTTTATTTAGGCAGATGCCTTGTTAACCTCAAGCTTTCAAAAGAGAATATCAATTCTATCCATAAGTTATTATCTGTGAAGTCATGAAGATTGGTCCTCATTAGGAAACATAAATTAAGTACACCCATGCTTCCTGTTGGGGCACACAACCTTGAGGTCATTGCCCAGTATTTCCCGAAACCCTCACTAAAATAATCCACAGTTCAGAGGAAGGGTTGCCATCTTCTTCTGAATATATTTGCCCTTCATCTCTAAGTCAAAGGAAATCTGAGAGCTAGATGCTTGGACCACACTGGCCACAAGAATTCTTACTGTTATTCTAGTTCACTTTAGCACAATTGTGTGTATGTCCAATGAGCGTCCATATAAAAAATGAAGAAGCTATAAACACATTAATAGAGCTTGTGTAAATTATGGCTGTCAAGATCACTTTATGTACAGCACACAATGATCACCCCTGAAAGGAAGTCCTGGTTGGTGCTCATAGAAAACTAGTTGTACATCTTCTGAAAATTTAGTTTACCCTCAGGAAACTGCATTATATAATTAATGAGTTTTCCTTTTGCTTTTAGTTGAAAACATGACATGTTGAAAACATGATCCAGTTCACTCAATTTTGCCTCACTCTTGGCACTCCTTTATGGCCCCATTTTAGTTTATTTTCTGTTTGTCACCTCCACTTTTAGCATCTATCATTTTCTAGGCTTTTTGTTTTCTTTGAAGGTGCCATAAATCTTCTATGGAAAAAGATGCAGCTTGTGTCTGAATAATAGAAACAAATGACTGCCCTCTGGGAGACCACTCTGCCCACCTGAAGCTATTTACACTTTAGTGACACCTTCTTCTTAACAATCAAATTAGCAACCACCATCTACATTGTACCATATGCTTTAAACTATTATTAAAACAAGAAAAAGATACTGCGTTGATCAAACAAGAGGAAACTTTGCTGGCCACAGAATACTTTATTCCTGGGCTAAATGGGCAAATGGGAGAGAAAGAGGTGTAAAGAGAGAAAAATAACTGATGTGCACTTACATCCTCCATTTAAATGGATAAAATAATTTCTATTTATGAAAAATGGCCTCTCTTTAATAATTCCCTAGAGTACATGACTACTAGGAAATTTTTCTTCCAGAGATTTTGTACTGGCAGAAACACTTTGAGATGGGGTATAAATTTAAATCATTCCCAGAAGCCAAAGGAAGAAACTTTCCCCACACACACACACCCCGGCTTTATTGAGATATAATTGGTATGTAAAACTGTGTTAATTTTAAGCCATACAATGTGATGATTTGATATGAGGATCTACTCTCTTGGCCACCTTCAAGTACACAACAGAGCATTATTAACTATAATCACCACGCTGTACATAAGATCCCCAGAACTTGTTCCTTTTATAACTGGAAGTTTATACCATTTAAAAGAGCACAAAAGTAGGTCGCTGGGTGGCTCAGCAGTTGGGCGCCTGCCTTCGGCCCAGGTCGTGATCCTGCAGTCTCGGAATTGAGTCCCATGTCGGGCTCCCTGCATGGAACCTGCTTTTCCCTTTGCCTGTGTCTCTGTCTTTTTCTCTCTCTTGTGTCTCTCATGAATAAATAAATAAAATCTTAAAAATAAATAAATAAACGAGCACAGAATAGCAAGTTGTGTTACATGCTGCTGTCATGTAGAAAGGTGAGCAATGAGACATTATTAGTGGAATGGGCAACTTGGGTTGTAGATGACCTTGTCAAGTGAGGTTTTGGTGGAATAGTTACAGTGGAAGCCTATCAGTGTGGGTTCAAGAGAGAACGTGAGATGGAAAAAGGAAGTACAGGAAATGTTTTCCAAAATTTCTTTTAAAATAATGACAGATAGTGGGATGCTGAGGGGTCAGGGAGTTATTTCTTTTAAGAATTTCTTCCATGTATGATGATGATGGAAATGGTCCAGTAGAAGGGAAATTTAATGATTTACAAAACAGAGATGATTCCAGTGCATCCTTGAATTGCAAAACTGGAACCGAAGTAACTATGGAAATGAAGGAGCTGGTTTCAGGAGCATAGGGAGTTCACTGTAATAAAAGGCAAGAAAGAACATGCCTATACTAATGTAGGTAGATCAGGGTGGGGACTGTGAAAGTTCTCACTTAATGTTTGTATTCCCTCATAGAAACAGAAATAAGACAGGAAGTCATGAATAGAGGAATAGAGGTTTTTGGAAATTAAAGGAGACTTCTGAGTGAGTTGGAAAATGAAAAGATAAGGGAAATGCAATCTGATCATCTGGAAGCACCAAAATCTCTTTTAAGTGGACTAGTCATGTTTAATGGAAGTCCTACTATTATCATTGTGTTTTCTCTGGTTATTTTCAGTTCCTTGGTTGCAAGGGTAGGATTCATGGAGAATTGGAATGAACTAGTGTGAGATTTATGGAAGTGATTAGGAGGTTGGATTAGGAACTCAAAGCTAGACGTGAGTGGAATTTGAAGACAGTGACAAGGTCAAGGGTCAATTTATTGGAGGGCTCATTGGGATGAATGTTGCTGATATTAGAATGTAGATGTAGTGAGTTAAAAAAATTAAGGTCGTATTTAGAAAATGGAACACTTAAAACTGAGCTTATGAAGGAGTTGCAGTTATTGGCATTGATGGTAAAACATTGATGGTTAGAAAAAAATGATGATTAAAACATGGGTGGTTCACAGTCATAGTGGACAGGTTCACTGGAAGTAGAAATCTCGAGAGGCCCCAGGGTATTGGAAACATTTTCTGTGAATATACTGACATAACAAAAACTCTGAATCATGAGTTAGAAAAGTGGGTAACGAATTAGCAGCTAAAATATTCTAGGGAAGAGGGATAGCAAGAAATAAGAGTAATACATGATATACCGAAGGAGCATGAGCTAGCTTCAAAAAATCCTGGGTTTTATAAGGGAAAAGCTGGGATAATGATCTGGAAACAGTAATGAGAAACATTATAGACCTCTATTAGTTATTTATTGTGGCATAACAAATGAACTCAAAACTTAAAATAACAATAATCATTTATTATCTCTCATAGTTTCTATGAATTTAGACAAGCCACAATAGGTACAGTTAATCTCCACTCCATTAAGCCCGGGACCCCATTCAGAAAACATAAAGCCTGAAGGTGGAATGCTGTGAAGTTTCATTCACTTCCTGGCTTAAAAACTCTGAGCCTAGCTGGGGTTGTGAGCTGTAGGACCCCCCCCCCCCACGGCTCTCCAGGTGGTCTAGCACACTGGCTAGGTTATAAGGGCAAGTGCTCCCAGAGGGAGAGAAAGCTAGGCAGACGCTGCATTGCCTTTTACTGCTTAGCCTTAGAAGTTATGAGGCAACACTTTGCTATATTCTAGACACTGAAGTAGCTACAAAGGTCCAAGACCAAGAAAAGAGAACATAGACCCCACACCCCAGTGAAAGAGCGTCAACATCCTGATTGTATGAAGAGCATATGGGATGGGATATACAAGGAAATGGCCATCTTCGAGAAACGTAATCTGCTACAGCCACTAACTTAAACTCTAGGATCAATTGTAGAAGTGTAGAAAGAAAGCATACACCTTTTAAGAGGCTCCCGGGAAAGTAGGACATGTAGTTACACTAAAAAGTTAAAAGAGGAATAAAAAAGGTAGTTGCGGAATATGTGGAGCATTTTCCCAACTCTACACTGTGGAAGAATTTTCAGGGTGGAGGAAGATGATGATCTGAACCACGTTAGGATATGCATAGCCAAAGTGGTAAGAGTCTGAGTGATGAAAAGACAAAAAACAAAACAACTGAAGACTTTGGCTTCCCTTGGAAATAGAGATAAACAGAGGTGTAGGGCAGGATGGAATTAATTCTCAGGAAGGGAGAGGAATTGGTCTTGTTAGGGGCAGTGGAAGCCCTGGTGGCTGATCCAAGCTGGGCAAGGGCAGTATTAAGTCTGGCAGAGGGATGGCAAGTGCCAAGAGCATTCAAGGCACATCATGACCAAGAAGAATTGATCCCAATACAGCCTAAATGTTTCACATTAGAAAAACAATTAATATAATCTCTCTTATTAACAGATACTGTGAGGAAAAATTATATACTCACATTAACAGATGCTGGAAAAGCATTGGATAATATGACACTCATTTAGGATAAAAAGAATGCACTTAGCAAACTCGGAATCAAAGAGAACTTTTGAACCTGATAGTGTGTCTACTAAAGAACTCAAGCAATTAGCATACTTAATTTTAGAGTAGTTAAAGGAATTCCCTTTAAAGTCAGGAACAATTCAAGGATACCTGCTAACACTGCTCAGACATGAGCAACAAGGTATGAAAATGAATAAGAGGTTTATAATTACAAAGGAAGAAACAAAATCACTATTCGCAGATAACATGATTATTTACAAAGAAAATCATGGGATCCTGGGTGGCTCAGTGGTTGAGGGTCTGCCTTCAGCTCAGGGAGTGATCCTGGGGTCCCAGGGTTGAGTCCTGCATCGGGCTCCCTGCATGGAGCCTGCTTCTCCCTCTGTCTGTGTCTCTGCGCCTATCTCTCTCTGTGTGTCTCTCATGAGTAAATAAATAAAATCTTTTTTTAAAAAAAGAACTTTATTTACAAAGAAAATCAAAGATACTCCACAGAAAAATTATTAGAACTTACTAATCACCAATATACAAAATTCAATAACTTGTCTATGTATCAGTAATAACCATTTAATGTCCTCTTAATACAATTACATTCCAAACAGGAAAAAAAGAAATACCTCAGAATGAATATTGAGATACCTAAGAATATATCCAAAAGAAATGTGAAGCTGTTTAAGAGGAAATTATAAAACATTTTACTGTAAAACATAAGATCTTTAAAATGAAGAGAAATTTGTTCTGTATTCACGGATAGAAAGCCTAAACATTGTAAAGATGTCAATGCATCCCGAATTAATCTATAAATTCGATGTAATTATCATAAAAATCTTAACAGATTTTTCACAGAACTTGGCCAGATTGTAAAGGAGTGAAAACAGATCCACATGAAGAATCATGAGCGTGGAATTTCAGAGCCACAAGGATAATGAGCAAATCTTAAAAGCCCCCAGAAAGAAAAACAGGTCATCACTTGACAAGAGATTTGGCCATTGGTAGAGCATTTGACTTTCTGGCAACATGTCAGAAGCCAGGAAGCAGTATAGCATTGAGGTCAAAGTTGAAAAATCTCAAAAAAGAAGTGAAAGAAGAAGGAGAGCAGGAGAAAGAGGGAGAGGAAGAGGAGGAGAATGAGGGGAGGAGGGGGGTGAAGAAGAGGAGGGGAAGGAGGAGAAGGAGACTGGAGAAGACCTCTTATCCACAACCTTCTCAGAAAGTTGCTAGAAAATACACTTCACTGGAGAAAAGCAGGAAATAACAAACAGGAAAGGGAAATCTCAGGCAGCTCTGACATGTGCCATACATTTTGCTGTATGTCGAACCCTTGTGTCGAAATCAGTGGTTCTCAGAGTGGTCCCCAGTCCACTGGAGAACTTGTTAAAAAGGTAAATTCAGGGATTTTTTCCCCAGACATACTGGATCAAAATCTCTGGGACTGGAGTCTCAGCAACCCATATTTTATCAAGCCCTGTAAGTGCTTCTGAAGCAACACAGGTGTGAGAACCCTTGACGCAGTGTGCCCCAAAATTCAGCTTTTAGGTCACAATTACCTCCCTAAATTCTGCTATAGGCATCAAACCTGAATCTTTATTTTTTGAGGTTTTATTCTAAAAATAACACATGGTCTGTGTTAACATCTTGGAAAATATAGAAAAAGATAAATGAGAAAGAAAAGTTATTTACAATTCCATGACCCAGAAAAAGTGGTACATTTATATTTATTATATTACATATATGTGTGTGTATTTGGATTATGCAGTATGTACACTTTATATATTCTTTTTATTTTCTATCATATAATGAATATTTCCTGCGTTATTGAAATATCTTCTACAACCTTATTTTACTAGTGCATATTTCATAATACAGTGGTAGTATGATGCATAATTTTTTTTTTTTACCAATGAAAGTAGAAGCTTTCTCTAATTCTTTGAAAGAAATAAATAATGCTACAATGAATTTTGTCATAGTTCTCTTTTGCAGTTTTGTGTCATGGTTACAAGCACAGACCCTGCAGTCAGCATGTTATTCCTCAGCATGCCATTCGCTCGTTGTGTGGCCTTCTGCATATTTAATTCATCTCTCAGGGTTTCTGTCTCTCATTTATAAATGGGGATGCTACTACTTTTCATGGTGAAGATTGAGCAGGAAAATACATGTAAGGCACTTAATGTAGTACCTATCTAAAACTAATGCTGAAACTAACTCTTAATCACTGCTGGTAGGAAGAGTGGATTGCCACAGCTACCCTGGAAAACAATGTGGTGCTAACCTTGTGAAACTGAACTTGTACAAGCCAGTAGTAATTCCACTTCTAGGTGCAACCCCAAATTCTTGCACATATACACAGTGAGATGTGTGCAAGAATACTCATAGCACCATTTTTTAAAAGATTTTAATTATTTATTTGAGAAAGTGGGAGCACAGAGGGAGAGGGAGAAGCAGACTCCCTGCTAAGCAGGGAGCCTGAATCAGGGCTTGATCCCAGGACCCTGAAATCATGACCTGAGCTGAAGGCAGATGCCTAACTGACTGAGCCCTCCAGGAACCCTTGTAGCATTCTTTATAATAACATAAAAACCAGAAACAATCCAAATGTTCAGCAACTGGAGAACAGATATATCATGGTACCTTCGTATAAAGGGAATAAACTATAACTAAACAATGACACAGATGAATAATAAAAACTGAGGAGAAATTTTAAAATGTAACTTATATTTAAAAAAAAAAAACACTGATGCTAAAGGAAAGTGAATCTGCAACTGTAGCAACAGTAATACTAGCAGGAATAATAACCGTGTATTTTTTTTAATGGGTCTTATAAATTCCTAAAACCAAATGTTTTGGGTAAACACTGGACTAGTTAGGTCTTCTGTTTTCCCTTTCAAAAAAAAAAGTTTTATTGATCTATTATATAACCATTAATTTAAGAGAGTGGCCCTTCTATTACATCCCTCCTGACATGGTACATCTGCCATGACTATTTACTAGGCAAAAGACACTACATTGTTTTAATTTGATTTTTTTATGTTAATGATGTACAATAATTTTAGTGCAAATAATGATTCTATTCCTTAGCATTAAATCTGCCCAAACACTTTGGTGACATTTTCAGTGAAGATTGATAATTGCATTGACTTCTGAAAGTAAACTACCAATTTTTTCAAGGGAAGCACATGGGTGGTTAGGTTGGGATGGGATACCTACCAGTCTAGGTAGGATAAGTAGCGCATACAAGTATGGAGGTGTTAAGTGATGAGGATTCAGAAAATGGGGACATGCTTAATATAACCCTAGGAATATGTGTGTAGAATTTTAAGAGACAAGAAAGTCTAAAAAGATTGAGGGTAGGCTTTTAAACTATTCTAGGTGTTATAAATTTTGTTTATAGGCAACAGGGAACATTAAGAATTATTTAATTGATTTATTTGCGTTGCCAGATTTTGTGTTAGAATACTAATTGATGGTAGAGAAAAGGACTATTTGGAAGGAGAAAGCCTAGACATGAAGTACTAGGCTTTTGAAATCATCTAGGAGAAAGAAGGCCCAAGTCCAACAAAGCCAGTGGCTGTAGAGAATAAAGGGAATTGGGACCACGGCTACTTCAGAGGCACAATCAATAGGATGGTGAGTAATTAGACTCTGGCACTAAGTGAACGCTTTGCACTCAAGTTTTTACATTGGTCAAACAAAATGGAATTTTGCCCTAATGATTTAGAGAACATAAGGAAGGGAAGAGAAACACACATGTGTGTACACACGCACAGACACTTATTTATATATTTATAATAAGCCTCTATTTGGACGATTTTTGCTCCCATTTTTCAAGTGTATGTACTCACTGTTTCTTACAATCTGCGGTGTCACTGACAATCTTTCCAAACAATGCTCTGTCTGAAATTTTCTCTCTTCACCCAAAATATATTTTTTTCCAGTGCAGCAAACACATCTCTTATGCTTTATATCTTCATTTTTGCTCCTCTACATCATCATCTTCATCTTTCTCTGCCGAGTTATGTGCCATAGAAGTACATACCAATCAATATGATATAATCAATAGCACCTTCATAAAGGGGCTTCATCCACAGTCTTCCCTGTGCTCTGTCTTACTTTTCCCAGAGGTAGGATCTGTCAATAGAGAGCAACAGTGAAAGGGAGAAAGAGCAGAGACGATGAGGGTTGGTGGGGTGGTTCAATAACCCAGGCTCCCTCCCCCACCAAAGGAGAGCTACTGGAGGAGGCCCGGCCACCCCAACTCATAGCATTCTCTCACTTTCTGTCTCTCTGTCTCTGTCTCTCTCTCTCTCTCCCCATCTCCCCAGCTCCCCTCTCTTCAGGTTGGTTCTGAAATTCTGGGAACTTCTTTCCCTTCTTGTGTCTTCAGGCCTAGAGGTGGGAATGGAGAGCCTATTACCTATTTCTAGCTCAGGGTCCTGCACTCTTCTTTTTGATTTCCCTACATTCTGCCCACATCCATGTAAATAGTGCCTTGATTAAACTGTTGTCAAATTGCTCAAATTGAGTGTAACATCTGTTTCCTGCTGGGATGTTAACTGGTACAGAAATTGGTACTGGAAATAGCTCAAGGAAATAGACCTTCAACATGGGAATCTGGGATTGGGTTACTCTCTTTGCCATCAGGAAAAGGGGCATGAGTAACTAAGTGCATCTGGGGGAATCATGATTATTTAAATTAAAGTAGAATACAGTGAAGGTCAAACGGAGGGCAAGTTGTTGGAAAATCTGTTCACCCCAGCAATTAGTCTCCATGGTGATAAGATAGCTTTAAAAATTGTGGCATTTGGTGTTTTTTTTTCCTGATGGCTCTAGAGCAGAGGTTCTCAATTAGTGGCAATTATACCACCCAGGGAGATTTTGGCAATGTTTGGAGACCATTTTGATTATCACAACTTGGGGGTGAGGGTTACTCAGGGTAGAAGCCAAAGATGACACTAAATATCCCACAGCACAGAAAAGAGCCCCACAACAAGAATTATCTGGCCCCAAATGTCAACAGGGATAAGGTTGAGAAAGTCTGCCCTAGAGAGAAATGGAAAACAGTGAATATAGAATTGAGAACATGAATAAAAATCAGATAGCCTTGGAAAATAATAAGATATCCTCATCTCCTGGAGTTTTAGGGCAGATGCAGCTAAAGACCATGTCAGAGGTCTAGTCATAAGGAGTGTGGAGAGGTGCCTGGGTGGCTCAGTCTATTACACGTTGGACTCTTGATTTCAGTTCAGGTCATGACCTCAGGGTGATGAGATCAAGCCCCATGTCAGGCTCTACACTGGTCATGGCATCTGCTTGGGATTCTCACCTCTCCCTCTGTCCCTCCCTCTGCTCGCTTGTGCTCTCTCTCTCTCAAATAAATAAATATAAATAATAAATAAATAAATAAATAAATAAATAAATAAATAAATAAATAAATAAAAAATACATAAATGACTGGAGAAATATTCACCCTGCCAAGTCTCATACAAATCTAGATAAGGGTCCCGCTGAAGAGACCTGGGGCCATAAGACACAGGACAGGAACATTTGTGCTAAAAGAGATAGGCAGGGAACATTGAACTTCAAATCTTTCTGAAATGCCTGCAAGTGGAGAGAGTCACTAAACTTCCCCATAAGAAGGAACCAGGGTCCCCTTGTTTAAAAGCTTATGAATGGCTACATCTAAGCTACGGACACCCAGCTGATGCTTGTCTCACCACAACACATCTGATGCATACAGGCTCCTAATTAGACCCCAACTTGGGACAAAGAAGTGCCAGATCTGCTGTGGAAGCAAATATATCATAATATATATGATTAAGTCAATCTATACTGGCAGGAGCCTGGGGAGCATATGAAAGGGTAGATTCTAAGTGTGTCAGACCAAGAAGGATTAAGCATCAAGTTCGAGCTGGCCATATTCAATAAAATGTCTGTACTCACTGCAGGATTTGAGTTTAATGTGTCGCCCCAAGCACCTGGGGGTGGTGTAAATCTTTCACTAGGTTGGCTAATTGAAACAGGACTTAGCAGTGGTTTACAATCTGTGCAGTACAAATGCTGAAACCTTCCTGGCATGTTCTACTACAGATTTTCTTGTTCTATCAGAATCGCCTGGGGAAATTTGGTAAAAATTCAAAAGCCTACTCTAGTACTACTCCACTACTCTAGACCAGTGGTTCTCGAACCTCAGTCACATCAGAAGCACTGGGGGTGTTTTCAAAATTCACAAAGTGTAGGCGACACCGCAGACCGAGTAAATCAGAATCCCTGCAAGTGGGACTCAGACATCAGTGTTTTTTGAAGCTTCCCAGGTGATTCTATGCAGACATGCTTGACAGCCCAGATAAAAGAGTCTGAAGGTCCAGAGGAGAAGGATGGGCCCTTTTGAGAAAGGAGCCTACAATGTGGCTCTAGGAGTATATCATGGATCTTCTTCATTTTTTTCGGAGGAATCTATTGACTTGAACCAGTATAATTAATGCAGTGGGGATGAAGGTGTTCCAAGGTATTTAGACACTAGCTCTGATCTGATTCTAAGCCTTGGAGACCTAGAATACTGCTATGGCCTAGTGGCAAGATTGGCACAGTGGAGGCCAGGTCACAGATGGAGGGCTGACCGGAGGTTTTTACACATAGGGGCTAGTCAGACTATAGGTTCATCCTCTGATACTCCTCCAGTCCCAGCAAATATAGCAGGGATAAATGTAACTAATCACTGAGAATTTCCTCATTTATTTCCTGACCAATAAACACTATTGCAGTAGAAAAGGACAGATGGAACCCCCTGGAAATGTTCCCTTTCCCACTAACCTCATTGAGAGTGAACCAAAATCAGATACTATTTCTCTAGGGAATTTAAGAGACAAAGGCCTCCACTGAATACTTGAAAGATACTTGGGTGACCAGTTATATCCCCATTCACCTCACCTGTTTGGTTGGTACAAAAGTGAGATGAACCACGGACTTCTCCTCATTAAAAGTGGGTCCTGAGCCCCCAGGACAACATTACTCACCACAGTGACCAGCCTGCTTCCTGGTAGCAAGTCGTTATCTTGAACCCCTTTTGCCACGGAGGGGATAGTGACTTATTTTCACAGGGACTGGCACATATTCTTGGCAGAAATTAGTTTTCCTTGCCCTCTCTTTGGTCAGTGCCACTATTTATGGGCTTATAGAATGCCTTATCCAGGGATGCCTGGGGGGCTCAGCAGTTAAGCACCTGCCTTTGGCTCAGGTCAGGATCCTGGAGTCCCAGGATCAAGTCCCCCATCAGGCTCCCTGCATGGAGCCTGCTTCTCCCTCTGCCTATATCTCTGCCTCTCTCTGTGTCTCTCATGAATAAATAAACAAAATCTTTAAAAAAAAATGCTTTATCCATCATCATGTAATGCTGCAGATACCGCTTGTGTTCAAGAAATTCATGTTATGGTGGAGGATGTATGGCAACATGACTCTGTTCTTACCCAGAAGCTGAAGCTCAGTCATTGGACCAGGTAGAGACAGAATTCTGATGGATGAAGGACTGTCTTAGAGGACACAGTATGTTTTTAGCCAGTGTCTAGTGTTTGGTGCCTTCTTACTTAACAGTCAGGTTCAGGAACCAAGGCATGGAGGTAGAAGTGGTCCTAGTTAATAATCAAACCCTTGATGAATGTTTGCTTGTTTTCAGTACCCACAGCCTTAGCCTCATTGGACTTAGAGATCTATGCCCAAGGAAGGGGTGCTTTTACTGGGGAGCATGATCATGATCCCACAGATTGGAAACTGGAACTCAGCCTCGGCTATCGTGAATCCCTTCTACCACCAAACCAACAGACAGACAAGCAGGTGACTCTATGATCCTATGTACTCGATGCCCCTGGGGTTGCTACTCTACTATGCAAACAAGGAGGTTCCAAATTCAAATGAAGAGATTCCTTATCACCAGCGAACTGTTGCTATCCAATAAAGACCTCTAGGATCTCACTGCCCATCTGAGTGAAAATCTGGGTCATTCTACAGGGTGAAGAAGCCTCTCCAGCAGAGATACTAACAGAATGCAAAGAAAATATAGAATAGGTAGGGGAGGAAGGCAGCACTGACAACATGAGCTTGCGATGAGTTACATAATTAGGGACCATAACAGTTCTTTTTAATATTTGCTGTTTATCCCTTCCCTGTTTATTCTCTGGCCCCTTATATACAGACCCCCGATTGCAGCTAATGTTACAGACTTCAGGTAGGAAGTCTATCTCCCCATTATACTGTTAGCAGTTGGGATTTTCTGTGTTCCTTGTGTTGAGGACATGAATTTCTTACCTGGAAGAAGTACCAGAGTGGAGGGTAAGGGACCAAAGAAATGAACCATATGAATGTCTTCTATTTGTCCCTCCAGACCTGGGGGGAGGGGGGCATCACCTAACCTTCCCCCATCTTTTACTGTTTGCCCTAGAAAGATGACCAATAGCAATTGATCCTTTGGCTTTCAATTGAGTACAGACAACAGGAAACATGAACATGAAATCAGAAGAAGGGCAGGAAGTGAGTTGGGCATTTATTCCCCTGGTTTCCTCCCAGGGGTTTGCATGGCCTAGCAACCTACTTCCTCCAAGGGGATGGGCCCCTCTACATAGTCCTCCACTATTCGGATTCTGCTTAATTGCTTCCTGCATTTGCCCCATCATGCCCATGAGTTTTTCTGAGCACAGCACCAGCCTCTACCCTGCACATGCATTTGTAACAAGTCTCTTTATTAAACTTGCCTCAAATTACCCAATTTGAGGATGCCATCTGCTTTTGCCAGGACCCTAACTGATAGAGTTCCTCTTTTAATGATATTTTTCTATGCTTTTACTATCTAAAAAGATTTGGGAATTTTTAATTAAAAGAAAAGTTTCCAAAAAGAAGAAGAAAACTCATTTTGAATTTTTTTTTTTTTTTTTTTTTTTACATTTTGGGATGATGAAATTCTAAATAGCCCTGATTTTGGATTGCAGTCTTTGAAATTACACTGTAAATAGCTTTGATTTGGAATTGTATGTCCCAGAATCAAGGTTATTTGCAAATTTATTTTGCCAAAATCAGAAACCAGGTTTGAGAGTTCCAATCCTCTTATTTAAGGGAAATATTGTAACAAACTGAGCATAATTGTAGAAGGAAAGTATAGAAACATTTTTCTTGCCTGTGTATATCTAATTTGCAAACCACAAACAATATTTAAGCCATTCATTTGAGCTCATTTGCTCAGTTACTGTAGTTACTTCAATCAGAACTATAGTTCTCAGTATGCCACTGCCCAGCTGAGGATGGTAATTCAGCATCCTGTTCTTAGCACGCTGAGTCAGAATTTCTAAAGAATCTTGAACAAGCTAGCCAAAGAAATTAACATATTTTATTTCTCTTCAAAAATATTCAAAACGTGAATATAGGCAAAAAATAAGTACATATCAGGATTGGAGTTATAAAATAAGCGTTCGAAATAATGTGATATTTAATAAAAACAGGATGAAAATTACTTCTATTATTTTCACAGGTAGCAACATGCTTCAATAGTTTGCTCTTGTGATTTTACGTATGTAAAAACAACATCATCACTGACTGTATTTCTACATATTCGTAATTTCAAGAGCATCTTTTAAACATCTGGATGTTAAAATGTGATTCTTCTGGGCTCAGATTTAATAAGGTCCCTAAATTTTAGAACAAGGTGATAGGTGCTGCATACTTCCAACATGAGATAGATACTAAGTCAATTCAGAGAAGAGGTTGGAGAAAGTTGTCCGTCGTAACTGGGCCAAGAACCCCTGCGTGCTCCTTATGCTAGTAAAGGGTTAGCAAGATGACCGCTCTAATATATTGTGTTCATGCCTCAGAGTAATGGATGTCATTTTTGCTACATTTTAGAATCACTGGGAATCTTTTAAACATTTCCACGCATGAATTGCACTCCATAGAGATCAACTGAAATGTCTGGTTTTGGGAGCTAGATACTGGTGTTAAGATCCTGGGTGGTTTCATTGTGCAGCAAAATTTAGAAGTCACTGCCCCAGGGTTTGAGAGAGTATAAGCACCAGATATGGACCATCCTTGAGAAGACTAAAGGCAAAATATTTCAGCTGGAACAGATTGAATGAAGGGTGTGAGTGGGGGGAAACAAGAAAGCCTGCATTTTCTTCTGGATCAAGAAAAGCCTGCCACCCAGCTAAGAGCCTGACTGGGGGTGGTCATCTTGAAAAGGACCCAGCCCAGCAGGATTTCTGGTTGGGTTTGAGGCAGCCTGAGAAGAAAGAGACCAAGCACTATTGAGTGCAGAAGCTGAGAGCAGAGCAATTAAATGGCTACCAGGGAGGTTGTGCCAAGGAGACCACCCGAGGTGTCTCATGAGGTAGTAATGATACTTTTGCTTCTGATACCAGATTATAACAGTACCAGTAAGTAAAACTGCCCCCACACCTCCTCTTCTCCAAGAAATCAGCACATAATGGAAAAATGTTATAGAAAAGCTAACAGAGAAGGAAGTTGCCACCTCCTACAACCTATCGCAGGCTTCTTTGTATGAAGTAGGCCTGAGTTGGAGTGCAGAGAAACCTGAATTTTAAAAGACATTGGGGCTTTAATTATTATAAGGGATAGATGTTTTAATTACTGAGATGGGACTGTTCTGGGGCTAAACATACAGAAGAGAATTTTGCTATCTGAGAGTAATCCAAAGCCTGGAGTTTTGTCCAAGGTTTCATATGTGGGGTAGGGAAGAATGATCCCAAAGTTGGGAATTGAAAGGTAATGGACAAAGAATAGATTTTTTTTTTTCTGTTTTGCACACTTTCAAGCTCAGCTTGCTCAGTAATATGTTTACCCCCATGTATTTGAAGGTATTCAAGAAGGGCGACACTGTGTCCCTTTAACTCCCTTCCATTATCAGAGCTCCATTTGTCTCTCTGCTGCATGAAAATTAGAAGGCCGGAGTCCTGCTGTCTTTGCTCAGCTGCCATTGCTGGTCACTCACTCAGAAACGGGAACTTACAGTAAACAACAAGAAGAATAGGATTGGCAATGATTCTTTGTATCCTAAGAGATATAATCTCCCTGAAGGAACCACTGAAAGCAGATACAGAGAGAAGAAGCTCCTGTTAAAAGTGCACAGTGTTTGTGAGTCCCATCACTGTGCCCTAAAGATTCTACAGTAGTCCAGCGAAGCCCCAATAAATGAAGGCCTGGACAATGAGCGTGTCTAGTGTGCATACCAATGTGGTACTAGAAATACTACAAAAAAACACATTTAATGAAAGTCAACAATACTTCTGGAAAGAAGAAGAAAAACCTTAGGAAATGATGGGGAAAAAAGGTAAATTCTTAAAGCTGATTGAAGATAGCTACAAGATACGTACATCAAGCATTATATTTTATAGCAAAATAATGAAAGCATTCCTATCAGAATGAGGAGCAAGATAAGAATTTCTACATCACGCTGTATTCAATATTGCTATCATGGGCGTAATTATTTTACTCCCAACATTCCTACGTTGAAGCCCTAATCCCCAATGTAACTGTATTTGGAGATGGAGCCTTTAAGGAGGTCATGCAGGTTAATCGAAGTCATGAGGATAGGCACCTAATCCAATAGGAGTAGGGCCCTAATAGAGAAATACCCGGGAGGCACACAGAGAAAAGGCTTTCTGAGGGCACAGTGAGAAAATGGCCATATGTACACTTATTATATTGCTGTTATAAAATGCATTTAGTTGTGGTATAGAATTCTTTTGCTGTGTTACTAATTCTCAATGTTAATATTTTATTTTGAGGCCTTTATTTATCAATTTCAGGCTGTAAATTTAGGGGCTATACCAAATGTTGATGTAATTGTTTTTGCTGGATTTATAAATATAGCTTAATTTTTTTTAATACACAAACACACACACATCCATACTCTGGAAGAGTTTATATAGCACTGATGTTTCCAGTCTGTAAAAGGTTAGCCAGTTTCCCCAGTAAATGTATCTCGGACTGTGTAAGCAAATGCTCGAGGAGGGTGGGAATAGTATACAGGTCTTTGACCACTACAATAATTTATCTTTTTGAATTTCCTCTCTCTTTCGTGCTCAGTTTTTACGGTTTATATTATTAATTTGTATTGCATTATAAATATGATTTCCAGTTTCTCACTTCCATGTTTTCTTATTTTTCCAGTGTTTCTTCTGTTAATGTGATGAAGCACATGAATTAATAGATTTTTCTAGTGTAATAAACATGCATTCATAAGATAGCCCTACCTTGGTCATAATGTGTTATATGCACACTGGATTCAGTGTGTAAAATTTTATTTACAATTGTTGAATATATGTACACAGATGAGATTTTATTTTTCTTTTCGTACTCCCTGACAAGTTTTGGTATCAGGTTCATTATAAGTTCATAAAATGGGCCTTGGACTCTTCCTCTGTAACATGGACCTGAAGTTTGACAGGCCTGGCCTTGCACGTGGTTGTGAAGAGTTGGGAGCTAGGGAGTGACTTTCAAATCACAGCCCCTGGCTTCCTGGGAAGTACCTGAGACTGCTCCAGTGGGCGAGGGAGGCACTGAGGCTGGGTGCAGAGTTGAAAAGGGCACTACAAAACTCAATAATCAGGGACACCTGGGTGGCTCAGCAGTTGAGTGTCTTTCTCACCTCAGGGCATGACCCTGGGGTCATGATCAAATCCCACATTGGGCTCCTTGCAGGCAGCTTGCTTCTCCGTCTGCCTATGTCTCTGCTTCTGTCTCTCTGTGTGTCTCATGAATAAATAAATAAAAAATATATTTTTAAAAAGCCCCCCAAAAAATGCCTCAGTAATCAAAATAACTAATAAGGCAATATTTTATAAAATCAAAATCAATACCAAAAAATCCATGATGAACAAAATATCAAAGTCTTAAATCAACAGAAGGTCCAACTCTGCATTTAAGGAACATTCAGCCTCACTTGCTCCACCCTAAACCCCTGTTCCCTGCTGAATAGATGGAATTCCAGCCCCCCCACTCACCCACCCATCCAGCCTGTAAAATCCTGCCATCCTCACTGTCCTCCTTTATGGAAGAATGTCTTCCTTATGCTGTGAGCACAAACGTCCTAAGTGTGAGGAAGGATGGATTTCCACGTATGAACACTCCTGTGGAACCATCCATCACCCAGAGCAAAACAGAAAACATTTCTATCTCCCTGAAGATTCCCTAATGCCCCCTTCCACTCTATGCTCCCCATGCCACCATCATAGATTAGCTTTGTTCATTTGTTCACATAAATGGAATCACATAGGCATTTTTTTAAAAAAATTTTATGTCTGGCTTCCTCCACTCAACATTGTCTCTTTGAGATAGATTCATGTCCATGTAGAATTAGCTTCTCCTTCAACCCTCGCAATGTGTAGTATTCCATTTGATGAAAAAATTCACAATTTACCCACTCCATTGATGGATATTTAGTAATATAGTTATGGTAATATAATTATGCCCATGATAGCAATATTGAATATTGCAGGATGTAGAAATTCTTATCTTGTTCCTCATTTTGATAGGAATATTTTCATCTCCAGATTTAGACTGTTATAAACAAAGCTGCCATGGACATTCTTTTAAATGACTTTCCATGAACATACATACTTGTTTCTGTTGAGAAAATGCCAAGGAGTAGCGCTGTGGGTCAGGCCCCATACACCTCTCTTTAGCTCAGTAAGTTTTGCCAAATCATTTTCTAAAATGGTTGCAGTGTAGGAGAGAGTTCCAGCTATTCCACATCCTCACCAACTATTTGGTATCCTCTGTCTTTCCATTTTAGCCATTCTTTGTGGCTTCCAAATACAAATGATTAATAATGCTGCGGAACCACAAAATATTATTGCGCCTTTGTATATACTCTTTTATGAAGTGCCCATTCAAATCCTTTGCTTTTATATTATCTCTGTCTTATTGATTTGCAGGAGCTCTTCATATATTCTGATATGAGTCCTTTATGTATTACAATACATAAATTCTTGAAAAAGAAAGGTTCATAAAATGGGTTGAAAAAAATTTTTTTTTAAAAATCTATTCTTAGGGGGCCTGGATGGCTCAGTCAGTTAGGCATCTGACTCTTGATTTCAGTTCAGGTCATGATCTCATGGTCCTAGGATGCAGGCCCAAGTCAAGCTCTGTGCTTAGCACAGAGTCTGCTGGAATTTCCCTGTCCTTCTGCCCTTGCCCCTACCATTCTACATACTCTCTTTCTCTCAAAACAAAATGAAACACCTAATCTGTGAAGGGGTTTATATAAAATCTGGGATTATTTAGTGTTTGACTACTAGAACTTCCCTGAAAAATCAACTGGTCTATTGTTTTTGTTGAAAACTACTGATCCAATTTTAATTAATTAATGATTGAATTCCTTTAATGGTTACATTACCTATCATTTCTTCCTGAATTGAAATAATGAGGATCTAATCACTTTTCACCACTCCAATGCTATCATCCCAGTTGGAGACAGCATCATCTCAACTGGTTTGCAGCTTTCATTTCTCCATTCACTTCCCTATTTCTACCTCTGCCTTCATTTCTACCTCTGCCTTCATAGAGTAGTATTTTCAAAAAGAATTCTCTGCAATGATGGCGTATACCTGTGTTGTTCAATATGGTAGTCACTAGCCACATTTGGCTGTTGTGCACTTGAACTATGGGTTAATGCCATGGAGAAACTGGCAATTAAATTTAAGTACCTACAGTTGTCTGATGACTACAGAATTCATAGCACAGCCTTAGTATTTTTTTTTTCCTCAAAGCAGAAGACTGAATGAGCCTTTACAAATTTAAATCAAATCAGATGTTACTCCTCTGCTTAAATCTTTCAAAGGATCTTCACTGTATTAACTTTATGGTGACTTTGAACTTACATTACCTGGCCCCCTCTTTACCTCCCTGATTGTACCTTTTATTAATTTTGTGTTACTCTCTTACTTTCCTCCCTTGCAAGAGTCACACTTGGCCTTCTTGCTATTCCTTGAACAAACTTTCCAGACATATTCTCACATTAGCGCTTTTCACAGGCCCAGCCAGCAACACTATTTCTTCAGATGTCTCATGGGTAAAACCTTCATCCACTTCAAGTCTTTGCTCTGGTATCATATGGTCAATAAGAACTACTCTCAGTCATGAGCATTATTGATCCCTTTCAACTATTTACAATGGCATTTTCTTTTTTTTTTTTAGATAGCATTTATAATCTAATGTATCATGTAATTTCTTGACCTATTGTGTTTGCTTTACTGTCTGTCTTCTAACTCGTGGTCTGAAATGTAGGCTCCTCAAGGTCAAGATCTTTTGCTGTTTTGTTCACTAAAGCATCTCAAATCCAAAAACAGTTTGAGATACATAATAGATGTTCAAAGAGTATTTGTTGAATGAATGAGTAAATGAATATTTTTAAAAGTTTTTTTTCCATGAAGATATCCATTTGTATAACTCATACCATTTCACCACGGGATAGATTTATCCATTATATCCTAGATTTTTAATCTGCTCAACATCCACAGCACCTGCATTGTGAATCTCTCTTTTCATTTATGGTGACTTGTTCATTTCTTCCTTCAACCTCTTTTTCTTAATCTTGTCAGAAGTATGTCTCCTACTAATCTTTTCAGAGAACTGACTTTTGGCTTGTTTAATATTTCCTTTAAATATTTGTTTTCTATTTCAGTAATTTTGTTCATATCTTTATTATATCATTCCTTGATTTATTCTATTGTTCTTTTTTTTCTATTGTTCTTATATAGAGTTTTTAAATTGAGAGATTAGCTTCTTAAATTTTAGGATTATATTTCTATTGTAAAAGTTTATAGCTATAATTTTTTCTTTAACTGTATCCTTAGCTTCATCCCACAGGTTTTAATAAAAAAGTGTTTTGAATAACATTCAGATCTAAGGATTTTCTAATTTCCTCCTTTTTTTAAATGAGATGTTGAGAAGCTCTAGTTGTTAGGAAATTTAAAATTAATCTTTTGGTTGTTATAGTTTCTTGGCTTTTAGGCTAAGATCAAGTGTAATCTTTTGGTTGTTACCTTCCAACCTAATTTCACTATAAACAGGGAATAATTTTATATATTGCCAAATCTTGGAAATATGTTGAATGTAGTCTTTGGTCTATATTTTGGTTACATATAATAAATGGTTTATGTTTTCTTGAAAATAATGTCCATTTCCAGTGTTGGGCATAATATCATGTATGTATTTATTAAGATATTAATCATTTTAGTCATATTTCTATGTTCTTACTTAGAAATATGCTTGGTAATTTGTCTATTTCTGAGAGTATGTTAAAAACCTATTACTATTAAATCAGATCTCTTAATATCTTTTTGTAGCTTTTCTCCTATTTATACTTTATAAATTTTGATGCTATGTCATTAATTTTGTACATGTTTACCTTTATCGGTAAGTAGTAAATATTATAAAATTTGATAATATTTATTGAAATATATTTTGCATGTTATTACAATGGCATCTAGATTCTTTAATATTTGCATGGCATACTATTCCTCATTCTACAACTCTCAATCTTTCTGTATATTTTATATACATTATTTGGAAATAAAATAATTTTCTTTTTTAAGAATCACTTAACAGGGCAGCCCAGGTGGCTCAGCGGTTTAGCGCCACCTTCAGCCCAGGGCGTGATACCGGAGTCCCGGGATCTTGTCCCTGTCGGGCTCCCTGCATGGAGCCTGCTTCTCCCTCTGCCTGTGTCTCTGCCTCTCTCTCTCTCTCTCTGTCTCTCATGAATAAATAAATAAAATAGGCAGAGGGAGAAGCTTCTCCCTCTGCCTATGTCTCTGCCTCTCTCTCTCTCTCTCTCTCCGTGTCTCTCATGAATAAATAAATAAAATCCTAAAAAAAAAAAAAGAATCACTTTAACAGTATTTGTGTTTTATGTTTATATTATTATTGTGTTTATTTTATGTTTATATAATATGCTATTATAATTATTATTCTGTTTATATAATATGTTATTACATAATATATAATAAATAATAAAATGCCATTAATACATAGTTATCTGTAATGTTAATATATAATAAAAGTCATTTTTTCTTTATACTGTATAGTTTATTATTCTGCAATTACCCTAAAGTTAATCAATACCTTTACCTTCTTTTTAAAAATTCAAGTATATAAGAGAATTTAAATTATGATTGCCTGCTTTCAACTTATATGCTATTGCTGTTTATTACAGCAGTTATTCATTTTTCCTCTACTCTATAAATTATTTTACTTTTGCTTTCTTAATTTTCCTTTTTTTCTCCCCAATACTACTCTACTTTGCATATTAGACCTTCAGGGCAACTTTCTCTCTGAAGCAAATTCTTTAGAATTCCCATTAATGGTGGTCTGGGAGTGAACTTTCTCAACATTTTTTCTAAAATTGTCCTTATTTTACCCAATTTCTTGAAATATATTTTTATTCAATGAAGAAATATGTCAAGGTGTTTATTTTACATATTAAAAATATTATTTTACTCTTTTTTCTAATTTTGAGCTGTATTTTAGAGGTGGATAACTCTTTTATAGTGGTCTGTATTGCCTTTCCGGGTGCTTTTAAGATTGTTTTTTCCTTTGATATTCTGTAGTTTCAATATCAGGACAAGTGATGAGAAGTATTTTCACTGTGAATCTTCTTTTGAAGAGGTATGAATTCATTACATGAGCCAATGTTTTAATTTTAGGGAAAAATGGAATGACTTACAGATTTTATGACATGCTTTTTCATCAAAGAATATGAGGGTTTTTTCTCATAATTTATTGATGTAATGGATTACGTGATACACACCTTTATATTTAACTATTATTTTATTTCTCTATAAAACCTACTTGGTCATAGTGTTTTGCTCATTTGAGATATTTCTGGGTCCTTTTGCTAACATTTTACTTAAAATTATCTGTTTTTTACTTGAAATTGAGATTTTTCTATAATTTTACTTTACTTGCTATCATGATAAAGCTTTATTATTAAAATTCTACTGGCTTTATAATGTGAAACGGGAAGATTTATATCTTTCTTATGGCCAGGGATAGTTTCAATAGCATTACAGTCTTTAATAGATTATTTAAAATTGAGCTCTGAAGAAACCTGGTCCAGGTGCCCTTTTCAATAGCATATCTTTTATTATCTCCAGAATTCCTTTCTTTCTAACTGGTCCATTAAAATTTTTCAATTGTGATTGGGCAATTTTGGTAGTTTATATTTAATTCTAGGAAATCAGGCTAATTATCTTGATTTTCAAAGTTGTCTTTTACTTATATGTAGGATTATTTCAAGGTTTAAACAAATCCTCCTTTAAGGTACATTATCTTTCTCATTCCTCATGGAGTCTACACGTTTATTTTTTTTCTTCTTTTGCTTCCTCAATAACACTTATAAGTTTTGTATATATTCTAAATAGCAATGTCCTTTAAGTAATTAACATTATTATCAACATACTAACCATAATCCTAACCATTAAGAGGTCATGACTCATAATAGTTTACAATTTAAAAAACTATTATACCAAAAGAAAAAGAAACTTTACAATGTGTTAAATAAAAACAAATATGTTTTTAAAATTCTGTTGGCTGGACAGCCACTGTGGCTTAACAGTTTAGCACCACCTTTAGCCCAGGGCATGATCCTGGAGACCCGGGATTGAGTCCCACATCAGGCTCCCTGAATGGAGCCTGCTTCTCCCTCTTCCAGTTTCTCTGCCTCTCTCTCTCCATCCCTCATGAGTAAATAAATAAAATCTTAAAAAAAAATCCTGTTGGCTTTGGGTGGGACAGACAAAATATAGAAAAATAAGGTCTATTGAAGTTAATTACTGATCTAATATCAGAGAAATTTGAATTTTTGAGAAAAAAACTGAGATAAAGCATTTTTATTGATAAATGTTCATCCGACATTAAGAAGCTTTATATGTTAAAAATATTTCAGTAATCACTTGTAGATCCAGTTGTAGCAAACTTGTATTATAAAATTTCAAGTACACAAAAATTTTATAGGACTATGTCATTAAAGCAGACCTCCCAGGACTTTTCATTTAATTAAAATAAAATTAAAAGCCTAGATGCATAAGGAGGATCTTGAAAATGCCTGACTTTAGATTACCCAATAATGTCAGTGTGTGAGAACTGAGTTAAACTGGTTTATTTAGAGGGGGAAAAAAAAAGAGATGTTTACATTTCTAGCGTAGTGAGTCACATTTGTTCCACATATGCTCTTCCTTCCCAATTACATAATTTCATATACCATAGTACACTTAGGAAAAAGGTGACAAATTGCATCTACTATTAAACACAATAAATCAATAAGAAATAACCCCTCCTCCAATTAAAAAATGTAACTTCAAAGAAAGTAGGTAAGAGAAAATATATAAACAAAAAATAAGCAAAAATTTTTAACTTATTAAAGAAAACAAAATGAAAAGTTTATATTACAAAGATCTGAAAGCATGTAAATGTTTCAAATTAGAAAAACTAATATAATTGTGATATTTATGTCTGTTGAAGTCACATGTGATTGTCTTGAACAATGGAGAGAAAGATGTGTGGGGAAATGAGAAATATAATAAAAGTAAATCATTATCTGTTTTAGTAGGAAGGAAACTGGTAAAATTGTAAACTGAATAATTATGCAAGAGTAGTATAAGTATGCTATATAGAAATATGGAGTTAAATACCAGAAGAAACAGCTACAAATGTTGAATGTAGTCATTACTAAGAAGTAAGAATCAAGGGTGGGATGGAATAAATTAGGATACAATTTTTTTCTGTTGTAGGCAAGAAATTCAATTTGACTTTTTAAAAATATGTATAAGCATTTATTTTAGTGATAAAAAATTTTAAAAATATTCAAAAGACATATAGAGCATAACTCCAACTATGTATTTCTTTGTATATGGGTATATACATTCATAAATCCACCAAGAATGCTAACAGATAAATGCTAAAGAGCCCACAGTTTTATCACAAAGTAGTGGCACTATGGGCAAATATATTTCATTTCTTATGCTTTTTCTATTTTCAAAGTGTTCTATACTATTGAAGATATGTCTGTATTTAGAAAAAAATTAAAAATACATCTGTCAAATACATACCAGCACTGTGTTATGTGCTGGGGATGCTTAGATGAATAAGATGCCGACAACTACCACCTGAGATATCTAGGATGATGTCTTCAGACAATTGAGAAGCAATTCAACTGCAAGCCACCTCTAACCAGTCTTTGAATCAATTTCCTTCTTCTTTTTTTTTTTTCTTTTCTGTCCTTTGTTACTCTGAGGGTAGGTTGGAGGAGGTATCAAACTCTTTTGTTGCTACTTTAATCAGGGAACAAAGGCAACATTTTTTGATAATCATGTGTTATGCACTTTCAGAGCATTCATATCTCTATCTGATATTCATAAAGCTGTGCTGACTACTCATGTACTTTGTAATGCAAACCGATTTTGCATCTTCTATTGCAATGCATTATTTATTTAGGAAGCTATTTTTGTGGCTTTCTTCCTTTGTTATTATTTTACGTTAAGTTCCCATGTTTTTAATCAACTTAACCTTAAACATGTGTTCATCAAAAACTTGTTTAAATATGAGATTCTTATTGTATTTGCTGTTACTTCTTAATAGGTATAAGATATTTTTAGATAAATGTTATGAAAATCAAATATTCCATACATGCAAAATAATCAAATCCTTCTATTATAAGAAGAAAGGTATGTTACAGAGAAACAGATGGCTAATGAACTGTGACTCTGCACGAAAAGTTTCTAAGTTTTATAACAAGCTTTATCAGCAGATCGAAAAGTATATCTGGACAAAGACCAACTGCCTGGAGTTGGTACACAAGCTAATTTTAGACCTTTTTTTTTTTTTTTCTCAATGACATGAACAATATGATTGAGTCACTCTGCTGAAAACAATTAAACAAGACTGACAAATGCATAATGCTTCAGACCATGAAATCCCATTTGGTCCAATCACAGATAAATTTATCATGCCTACAGAGATGTTTTTGTAGCTACAAGTTGTGTTCCTCCCACTGATATAACTAATGAATGGAAGTGGGCCAAGTTTGCAGTGTAATCTACTCAAGCATGTCTTCAGATAATTTTTTTTGAATCAGAGGATTCTTCTGCAGTATAATTTATTTTCTCTTAATACTCTTGACAGATGCATTACAAAATCTCTTGACAAGGGATTTTATGCATTATTTGGAAGTGTTTCTGCTATGATTGTGAATAGTCAAACAGCAATAAGAAATGCAACTGGTCCACCCAATAAAACAGGCTGAAATGAGCTATAATCACAGCTAGTAACTATAGTAATACTATATTAAATATGATTCAAACCCTTAAAGGAAGTGATTTGAAAGATGAGCATCAGATCATGTTTACATGAGGAGGCTGAGAGCCATTTCAAGGCATAATCAGAAGCCTAATGTCCAAGTTAAGATATTGAGGTAAGAAACGGGCTGTTGATGGAAATTGACAGAAATCTACAGAAATTTCTACAGAAAAGTGAATGAGTCCAGGTAGGAAATCAGCAACTTTTATTCCCTCCCCAGGTGGAGAATATTGTCTCCAGGTGAATTTGTGTTTCTCAGCTTTCTTTTTCTACTAACAAGCCTACTTGTCACTGAATATGGAATCTGGCCTCAAAGATGGGTTCTTTCTTGAATCCTCCATCTTTCTCAAAGCAACTTATCCATTAAAGATGACATGAACTGGAAAACCTGTGAGTGTTGCTCAATGAATTCTAAATGTGTGAAAGGACAGATGCTAGAAGAAGTGTGGATTGGGCCCTTGCCAGGACAGGTAGCTAATGACAAGGGCTCTTGAGAGGGGTTTCAGATGGCCAGGATCTTCTAAGTTTCAATGGCAGCAACACAATTGAGTGGGAAGAGAAGGAAGGGATTTGTGAAATGTCCACACACAGAGTGTCTTTGGAGGCTAGCTAAGAAAGAGTGTTTCGGGAAGAAGATGGTGGTGGAGGGGGGAGACCTTAAACTTACCTCTTCCCATGAATACAACAAGATAACTAGAAAAACATCCTAAATACTCCAGAAATCAACCTGAAGACTGGCAGAACAAATTTCATAACTGAAGGTAGAAAAGAGGCCACATTGAAGATAGGAAGTGTGGAGAATTAGTTTGGGAAAGAAACAGACTGTGTTTACTGTGCTGGGGAGAGAGCTCCAATCATGGAGAAACATGATGGACAGACCAGCACAGAAAGGAGCCCACATGGGGAAGATGAATCCTCATAGCAAGTGGCTTAGAAAACAAGAGGGGCTGAATTTCATGAGTTCCTGCAACCAGCAGGGCTTAAAGCCTACAGCTTTAAAGGTCAGCATGCTTGGCTAAGGGATAGCCCTGAGACATTGGGGTGGCTCTTGAAGAAAAGGCAGGGCAAATAGTCCCTACACATACAGCATGGAAACAGTGATCTGAAGAGTACCTAGGGCACACAGTGGGGAGATTATTTGCTCACTTCAGAGTGTATCTCAGAGTGTGTCTCAGAGTGTGCCCCAGAGAGGCAGCATCCACAGACTCCTCTGGAAAGAAAGGGAGACACCATTTCCCTCCCTTGCCTTCAGCATAAGCACAGGGTCACCAATGGGAACCAGCCCAGCTCTGACACTCATTACCTAACTTACTTACACCAAGCCCCCAACCCCATGCTCCAGTGGAACCACATTTTCCAGTCATGCATAATTCACTCCCAGTATGGCAGACTCCTCCCACCCCCCAGAAGACCAGCACAAAGGTCTGCTCACACTGCATCTGATACCCAGGAGTTTTATAACTGGTGGCAGAGGTTACAGGTCTCATCTCACAAGCACACAAGAGCACATCTAGTTTTAAAATACACCAATTTAAGGGCCTGGACCAAACACTGCCCGCAATAGACAAAGAGAGCCTCTGCAAACAACTGGCCTGAAGGATAAAGTAAGCAGAACAAAATAGCAGACTGCATACAGCACACAGTGGAACATTGCATTTCCAGGCTCTGGGGAACAGGGACACTACACTGCAGGGCACCACAGGACCCCCTCTTCATAAGACCATTACCCTCAAGGACAGATGACTTACTTAACACAGACAAACAGGCACAAAGACATAGACAAAATGAAAAGACAGAAATTTGTCCCAAATGAAGAAACAGGACAAGGGCACAGCTGAAGACCTAAGTGAAATACATAAGTCACATTCCTGATGAAGTATTTTAAGCAATGATCATAAGCAATGATCATTACTGGACTTGAGAAAAGAGTGGAAGACATCAGTGATACCCTTAACACAAAGATTAATCAGAGATAAAGAGATAAATGAGATTAGAAACATCTTGATGAAATGAACAGCTGGGTGGAAGAAACAAACTAAAGAACAAATTAATGACCTAGAAGAAAGAGTAATAGAAGGTAATCAAAAAGGAAAGCAATCAAGCTGAACAAATAAAAAAAGGTAGACCCACGCCAAGACATATTGCGATTAAATTGGTAAAATATAGTGATAAAGAAAAAAATTCAAAAGCAGTAAGACAAAAGACAGTAGCATACAAGGGAAATCCCATATGGCTGTCAGAAGATTTTTCAGCAGAAAATTTCCAAACCAGAAAGGAGGGGCATAATATATTCAAAATGCTGAATGGGGAAAATCTCTAGCCAATAATACCTTATTCAGTGAGGCTATAATTCAAAATAGAAAGAGAGATAGAATTTCCCAATCACAAACTAAAGGAGTTCAGGACCACTAAATCAGCCCCACAAGAAATATTAAAGTGGATGTTTTAAGTGGAAGTGGATGTTTTATGTGGAAAGGAAAGACCAAAAGTATAGTATGAAGGTAAGAAACACAAAAGGAGTAAAAATGAATATTTCCATAAAAAATCAGTCAAGGACCTCATGAATAAAAGGATATACAACATGACACCATATACCTTAAACCTAGGAAGGAGAAGAGTAAAGAATGGGTTCAAATTTAAATGACCATTAACTTAATATAGACTGCAATATGCAGAAGATGTTATATAGTAACCTACTAGTAGCCACTAATCAAAAGCTAATGATAAATATGCAAAGAATAAAGAAAAAAATCCAAATATATCATTAAAGAAAAATCAGTAAACCATGAAAGAGAGAAACACAATAAAAAATGAAAGAAAATCTTTAGAAGCAACCACAAAACAAATAACAAAATGGTAAAAGACACATATCTATCAATAATTACTCTAGATGTAAATGGATCAAATGCTCCAATCAAAAGACATAGGGTGACAGAATGGATAAAAAATAACAACACCCATGTCTATGCTGTCTACAAGAGACTCATTTTAGACCTAAAGATACCTACAGATTGAAAGTAAGTGGATAGAGAAACATGTATTTAGCAAACAGATGTCAAAAGAAAACTGGAGTAGTAATATTTATATTATCCAACATGGACTTTAAAACAAAGATTGTACTGAGAGACAAAAAGAACACTATATAATAGTAAAAGGAACAATCAAACAAGAAGATCTAACAATTGTAAATATTTATGCACCCAATGTGGGAGCACTCATACATAAAACAATTAATAACATATATAAAGAAACTAATCAATAATAATACAATAGCAGTAGGGGACTTTAAAACCTACTTACATCAATGGACAGCTCATCTAAACAGAAAATCAACAAGGAAACAATGGCTTTGAATGGCACATTGGACCAGATGGATTTAGCAGTTACATTCAAAACATTCCATCTTAAACAGCAGAATACACATTATTTTCAACTGCAGATGGAAGGTTCTCCAGATTACATCAAATATTAGGCCACAAAACAAGCTTCAACAAAATTCAAGATCAGGAGGCCTGATCTGGGTAGCTCAGTGGTTGAGCGTTTGCCTTTGGCTCAGGGCATGATCCCAGGTCTGGGAACAGAGTCCCACATTGGGCTTTCTGCATGGAGCTTGCTTCTCCCTCTGCCTGTGTCTCTGCCCCTCTCTCGGTGTGTCTCTCATGAAGAAGTAATAAAATCTTTTTAAAAAATTCAAGATCAAAATCATACATGAATTTTTTTCTAACCACAGTGCTGTAACACTAGAAGTCAACCACAAGAAAGTATCTGGAAATACCACAGATACATGGAAGTTAAATCACATGCTGCTAAACAATGAATGAGTCAATCAAGAAATCAAAGAAATTAAAAAATATATGGAAACAAATGAAAATGAAAACACAAGAGTCCAAAGCCTTTGGGATGCAGCAAGAACAGTTCCAAAAGGAAAGTTTATAGCAGTAAGGCCTACCTCAAAAAGCAAGAAAAATCTAGAACAACCTAAATTTACACCTAAAGGAGTTAGAAAAGGAACATAGAAAACCTAAAACCAGCAGAAGGAAGGAAATAATAAAGATTATAACAAATAAATGATTTAGAAAACAATTTAAAAATGGGGAAAAAAGATCAATGAAACCAAAAACTGGTTCTTGGAAAAAATCAATAAAATTGGTAAAACTCTAGCCACACTTATTGAGGAAGAAAAAGAAAGGACTCCAAAATAAAATCACAAATGAGAGAGGAGAAATCACAACCAACACCATGGAAATACAAATAAATGTAAGAGAATATTATGAAAAAGTATATGCCAACAATTTGGACAACCTAGAAGAAATGGATAAATTTTTGAAAACATGTAAACCTCCACAACTGAAACAGAAAGAAATAGAAAATTTGAACAAACTTGAAAAAGAAAACCAAGCTACGAGCATCACAATTCCAGATTTCAAGCTATATTACAAAGCTCTAGTAATCAAAACAGTATGGTACTGGGAGAGAAATAGATGCATAGATCAATATAGAAAAGAAAATCCAGAAATAAACTCACAGTATATGGTCAGTTAATTTTAAGCAAAGCAGGAAAGAATATCCAATAGCAAAAAGACAACTGGCATTGGGAAACCTGGAGAGCTACATGCAAAAGAATAAAACTGGACCATTTTCTTATACTATATATAAGAAAAAATTTGAAATGAATTAAAGACCTAAATGTGAGACCTGAAGGCATAAAAATCCTAGAAAAAAAAAAACACAGGCAGTAATTTCTCTGACATTGGCCATAGAAATACCTTTCTAGATGCATTTCCTGAGTCAAGAGAAACAAAAACAAAAACAAATTATTGGGATGACATCAAAATAAAACCTTCTCTATAGCAAAGGAAACAATTAACAAAATTAAAAGACAACCTTCAGAATGAGAGAAGATATTTCCAAATGGCATATCCAATAGAAGTTATTATCCGAAATATATAAAGAATTGATACAACTCAATACTCCAAAACAAATAATCTAATTAAAAATGGGAAGAAGATGTGAATAGATATTTTCCAAAGAAGACATACAAATGGCCAACAGACACGTGCAAAGATGTTCAACATCACTGATCATCAGGGATATACAGATCAAAACTACAACTAAGTATCACCTCATACCTGCAGAATGGCTAAAATCAACAAGAAACCACAGGTGTTGGCAAGGATGTGGAGAAAAAGGAACACTTGTGCACTGTTGGTGGGAATGGAAACTGGTGCAACCACTGTGGAAAACAGTATGAAGGTTCCTCAAAATATTAAAAATAGAGCTACCCTAAATCCAGCAATTGAACTACTGCATATTTTCCTAAAGAATACAAAACACTAATTCCAAGGGATCCATATACCCCAGTGTTTATAGCAGCATTATTTACAATAGTCAAATTATGGTAGCTGCCCAAATGTCCATCTACCTATGTGAATGGATAAAGAAGACATGATATGACATACGTACACATACATAAAAGAATGAAATCTTTCCATTTACAATGACATGGATGGAGCTAGAGAGTATTATGCCAACCAAAATAAGTCAGAGAAAAACAAATGCCATATGATTTCACTCATATGTGCAATTTAAGAAACAAATGAGCAGGTGGAAAAAGAAGGAGAGAGACAAACCATAACTATAGTGAACAAGCTAATCGTTATTAGAGCGAAGGTTGGTGGGGGGGGGGCAATGAGTGAAATAGATGATGGAGAGCAAGGAATATATTTCTGTTGAACACTGGGTGTGGAATGGAGCCACTGAATCAGTGTATTGTATGTGTGGAGCTAATATTACACTGTTTTCTTTTTTAACATGTCTTGTTTTGCTCCTATGCTTAACAATTAAGTAAATATCTTTCAGCATAAATCTTTGTCCTGGTCTCTAAATTATTAGGAACATTTTAAAAATAACTTTATAGCAAAAGAATGTGTCATATTTTAATGTGACTGATGTTTTCTTCTCTTAAAAGGAAAACACATGTTTTCCACTTTTATTGCCAGTTTCAATGTTGTAGCTTGTGCTTGGTTCTTTGTTTAATTAACTATTAAGACCTTACTGGTATACTTCTCTTTTTGTGTGTACTCTTTATAAATAGTTTATGTAGTTATTAACTTTTCACCATATTTGGGGCAAATATTTTCCAAATGATTCCCTGACTTCAAACTTTAGATGATTTCATATATAGGTAATTTTAATATTAAACCAAAACAATTTTCCCCTTAGTAATTTATTCCTTTGCACTTTTGAATTTTTCAGTTTCAGAAAACAGAAAGACAATCATCAACCTAAACTGCACAAAGTGGTCTTGACCAATGTCAGACTGAGAACTGGTGGTTACTGATTAGTATTAAGAAAGAACCTTTTAGAAACTTCTATATAAATATTGCAGAACAGGGATCCCTGGGTGGCGCAGCGGTTTGGCGCTTGCCTTTGGCTCAGGGCGCGATCCTGGAGACCCGGGATCGAATCCCACGTCGGGCTCCCGGTGTATGGAGCCTGCTTCTCCCTCTGCCTGTGTCTCTGCCTCTCTCTCTCTCTCTCTGTGACTATCATAAATAAAATAAAAAAAAAAAATATTGCAGAACAATTTTTTTCTATTTACTCTAAATCTATAAGAAAACTGTGTTTATATTTGGTCTTTTTTATTCAATTTTTCTAATAATTCATTTTTAAGACTTTTTTTAAAGACTTGTCATTGACATATTGGAGAAGTTTGACATCATTGATCTATATATCCTCCCTATTTTTGGCACTTGGAAGTGCCAAAGATAAGATAACATTAAAGGTAACATTAAAGCAAGGGTTTTGTTTTTATTTTTGTCTGTTTTATTTATATAAATTTCTATTTAAATATAAAAGTTATTTTGATACATGCTATGTCATATGTTTAAGCATTATTCATAACAACAATTTTCAGAATAGCAAGATGATGCTCTAGGAAACTCCAAGCCCTCAATTTACCCACAAAAACAGAAGCAAAAAAAAAAAATCAAAACCAAACTAAAAATTTAAACAAAACAAAACAAACAAAACAGAAGTTGTCTGAACCAACTATATAGGAGCTCTGGAAAACAGTTAAAGGTTCATAGCCAGCAGGCAAATGTGCAATTAAGAAAAATATATCTTTAAAATGGTAGGAAACTTGTGTGGCCTTTTTTCTCATCTTATACCACTCCCTTCCCAGTGCAGTGGTGATCTTGGTCTTGAGCAGATGGCAGCCCAGTTCCCGCATCCTCCCTTGAACCAGAGGCAGCAGGGCAGACTTTATTTGCAAATTATAGTGCACATCTGTTCAAATTTGTCTGGGGGATATCTGAAGGAATAACATAAGATACTTATCTCTGTTTTGCATAACTTGGAATGTAATCAAGAAAAGTGAAGGACACTGTTTGTAAAAGTTACAAGAAGACTATAATCTTACAGACATCTGGGGAAAAGATAGTGGGTGGAGATATAGAAAAGGCCATCAAAGGCCCAGAAAAGAAGCTGGGCCAAGATGCTTTGGAAAATTTAGAACACTCAAAATCAACCTTGTATACAGAGGAATCTAGAAAAATGCATGCATGCCAAAAGAAAACATAAGCTTAGAAAAGTACTAAGAAACTTTAAGCATCACCTTATGGATGATCTCCAAGCTCAAAGCAAGCTTACTTAAGTGATTAAGGAGTGTCCCAGCACAGAGTCAATTGGCAAAACCAGAAAAATGAATGCTGTTTCTCTTTTTAAATTTTTTATTGTATTTGTTTCAATTCCTAGCATTCAAGAAAATCTCTGCCAAAATATTAGCCAGATATGAGCTAAAAGAATAGAGTCTTCAATAGAGTCTTCATGACAAGAGATAATGTTTGTAAAAATAATTTTAAAAAGTCTCAAATGCACTTTATAGCCTTCAAGAATCAAAACATCAACAGCAAATCTAATCTTAGAGAATGGAGAGAATCTGATGCTCAGAATTATCACATTATAATAGTCAAATGTCCAATTTTCAATTTAAAGATGACAAGCAAAAAAATAAAATAAAATAAAAATAAAAAATAAAAAATAAATAAAGATGACAAGCATACAAATAAAGAAGGAAAAGATAATTTACTCAAAATTTCAAAATAAACTGAAAGAAGTCATGTTTGAGAAAGCCTAGATACCATACATACTACACAAAGACTTTACAATTATTTTAAATATATCCAAAGAGCTAAGGTAAAATATGGACACATAGATGAAATCAGGAAACAACATGTAAATAGATGAAGAATATAAACAGAGAGATACAAATTATAAATGGGGACCAAAAAGAAACTGTGGAGCTGAACAGCATAATTAAAATGAAAATCTTATTATAGGGTTTCAACAACAGATGTATTGAATGCAGAAGAACTGCTTAAGTTGAAGATAAAACAATTTAAACACACACCCAAAAGAAAAGTGAACAGAGCCATAGGGCTTTCAGAACACTATAAAGTAGATCAACATACATATTGTGGTAGTCCCAGAAGAAAAGAAAGAAAAAACAGCAGAAATACTATTTAAAGAAATAAGGATAACAAACTTTCCAAATTTAATCCAAAGATATGAATCTGCAAGTCTAAGAGCTCACTGAACTACAAGCAGATGAACCTAAAGGGACTCATTTTGAGAAACATTATCCACATGTCAAAAGACAAAGAGCAAATCAATAATAGCAAGAAAGAAGTTACTTGTAATGTAAAAAAAATCCTTAGTAAAATTATCAGCTGATTTCTCATCAGAAATCTTGGAGGTCAAAAGAAGGAAGATGACATATTTAAAGTGATGGAAAAAAATATGTCATCTGATAATTCCATGTCTGACAAAATGTCCTTCAAAAATAATGAAGAAATTAAGACATCCAGATAAACAAAAGTTGAATGAGTTTATTTCCACTAAACCTGACCTACACAAAACACTAAAGGGGGTACTTCAGGTTGAAAGGAAAAGAAGCTATAAAATAACTTGGGTGTGTATAAAATATAAATCTCTCTAGTAGAGGGAATTATGTAGGCAGTATAAAAGTGTATATTATTGTAATTTTGGTTTTTAAGTCTATTTCTTATTTTGTATAGGATTTAAAAGACAAACATATAAAAATATAAAGCAAAATGAGCACAAATGTGGTAGAAGGAAGGAAATAATAAAGATTAGAGTGGTGATGAATACAATAGAGAATAGAAAATCAATAGAGAGAATCAACAAAACCAAGAGTTGATTCTTTGAAAAGAGCCAAAAAAATTGATAAGCTAGCTTTTAGCTAGATTCAGATAAAAAGAGAGAAAACTGAAATTACTCACAAGACTGATTTAGGAAATGAATGTGGGGACATTGCTACCATTTTTATAGAAATAAAAAGATTATAACAGTACCATGAACAATTGTACACTAACAAATTGGATAACCTACATAGAACTGACAATCTACCAAACTAAATTATACAGAAATAGATATTCCAATAGACCTATGGGTAGTAAGGAGATTGAATCAGAATAAAAAAAAATCTCTTTACAAAGAAAAGTCTTAGACCAGATGGCTTCAGTGGTGAATTCTACAAAACATTTAACAAAGAACTAGAACCAGTCCTCAAAATCTTCCCCCAAGTGGAGAAAGAATGAACACTTCCAAACTTATTCTCTGAGGCCAGCATTATCTTGATACCAACACCAAAGATATAAGAAAATAAAACTACACAGCAATATTCCTTGTAAATATAGATGTGAAAATCCTAAACAAAATACTAACAAACCATATTCCACAACATAATAAAATCATGACCAATGAGATGTATTGCAATGAGATTGCAAAGATGGTTCAATATATGAAAATCTTTCAGCATGATACAGCAGGTTAATAGAATAAAGGAAAAACCACATGATTATCTCAACAGATGCAGAAAAATTTTATAAAATTCAACAGGTTTTCATTATAAAAATGCTGAATAAACTAGGAATAGAAGGAAACGTCATGAAAATAATAGAGTCTATATGCAAACAATCCATAGCTAACATCATACTCAATGGTGAAAAATTGAAAGCTTTCCACTTAATAACAACATGAGGATACTTGATTTCACTTCTATTCAACACGGATTTGAAAGTTTTAGCCAAAACAATTAGACTGCAAAAGAATTCCAAATTGGAGATAAAGAAGTAAAATGATCTCCATTTGTAGGTGACATGATCTTAAGTGTAGAAAGCCCTAAAGATTACACACACACACACACACACACACACACACACACACACATTATATCTAGTAAATGAATACAGCAAAGTTACAGGATTCAAAAGTAATACACAAAATCGGTTACATTTCTATATACTTAACAATGAATAATCCAAAAAAGAAATTAAAAAGACAATTACATTTACAATGGAAAAACTTTGTAACATTGGATCTCACTGTGGTATTTTTGGGATATGAAACCAAAAGCACAAGAAACAAAGGGAAAAAAATCGATAAAAGTCCTAATTTTTTTAAATGTGTGTGTACTAACAAATTCTATAAAGAGATTGAAGAGACCACAGAATAGGAGGAAATATTTGCAAATCATATATCTGATAAGATTAATATCCAAAATACATAAAGAATGCTTACAACTCAACTAAAATTTTTTAAAATGCTAATTAAAAACGGCCAATGTGGGTGCCTGGGTGGCTCAGTCAGTTAAGCATCTGACTTTGATTTCGGCTCAGGTTATGATCTCAGGGTCTGGTATCCAGCCTACGTGCTGGGCTCTGGGCTCAGCATGAAGTCTGTTTGAGATTCTCTCTTTCGCTCTGTCCCTGTCCCCACTCATGCTCGCTCTCTCTCTCTCTCTCTCTAAAATGAATAAATAAAATCTTAAAAAAATAAAATAGGCAATGGACTGGAATAGACATTTCATCAAAGAAAATATATAAATGTAATAATAATGTGAAAAAATGGTTAACATCACCAGTCATCAAGGAAATGCAAGTCAAGATAACAATGAGATACCATTTCACACACATTAGAATGACAGTTTTTTAATGGAAAATAAGTGTTGGTGATGATGTGGAAAAATTGGAACTCTTGTGCACTGCTTGTAGGAATATAAAATGGTGCAGCCACTGTGGAAAATACTTCTCTGGTTCCTAAAAAATCAAACAAAACCACCACATGATCCATCAATTTCACATTTAGGAATATATTCAAAAAAATTGAAAGCAGGGATTCAAAGCAGATATTTATACACTAATGATCACAGCAGCATTCTTTTAAAAGATTTCTTTATGGGAGTTTTAGGTTCACAACAAAATTAAAATAAATGTACAGATGTTCCATAGAGCCCTTTTGCCCCACACATGCATAGCCTACTCCATTATCAACATCCGCCATCAGAGTGGTTTATACATGTGTTACAATTGATGAACGTACATTGACATATCAAAATTACCCCAAGCCATAGTTTATATGAGAATTTACTCTTGGTGGTGTATGTTCTATGACCTTGGACAGGTGTATGACATGTATCTATCAGTATAGTTTTATATGGAGTATTTTCACTGCACTGAATCTTCTTCATATGGTATTCTAATAATGGATGTGCCCAAACCCACACAATCTGTAATATCGAGACTGAACCCTAATATACAACTATGGACTTTGAAAAAAAATCCTCTATTGTACACACATGCCCTTCTCCTAACCTTTGGCAAACCACTGTCTTTATAGTTAAGTTTTGTTTTTCAGAATGTAATATAGTTGGAATCATGCAGTATTTTACAATCAGTTCAAATTTACTAGGGGATCCCTGGGTGGCTCAGCGGTTTAGTGCCTGTCTTTAGCCCAGGGCCTGATCCTGGAGTCCCCGGATCGGGTCCCACGTCGGGCTCCCGGCATGGAGCCTGCTTCTCCCTCCTCCTGTGTCTGTGCCTCTCTCTCTCTCTCTCTCTCTCTCTCTCTCTATGTCTATCATAAATAAATAAATAAATAAATAAATAAATAAATAAATAAATAAATAAATCTTTAAAAAAAATTACTTCTTTCCCTAAGCAATGCGCATTTTAAAGCTTCTCCATGTCTTCTCATGGCTAGATAGCTCATTTATTTTTTTGTGCTATTTAGTATTCCAGTGTCTAGATATAATGCAGTTTGCTTATCTACTTACCTACTGAATGACCTCTGGGTTGCTTCCAAGTATTTTGGCAATTACAAATAAAGATGTTACAAACATCTGTGTGCAGGTTTTTGTGCAGACATAAATTTTCAACTTCTTTGGGATTTCACACAACAAGGAGTATGATTGCTGATTCATATGGTCAGAGTATACTTAATTTTATAAGAAACCATCCTACAGAATTCCAAAGTGGCTATACTTTCATGCATTCCTTAAATGCTCCTTAAAATGTTTGGTAGAATTCAGCAGTGAACCTATTTGAACTTGATGCTTTGTGTTTTTGAAGGTTATTATTTGTTCAATTTCCTTATTAGATATAATTCTACTCAGATTGCATATTTCTTCTTTTGTGAGTTTTAGCAATTTGTGCCTTTCCCGAAATTGGTACATTTAATCTAGGTTATCAGATTCGTGAGTTTAGAGCCGTTCATAGTATTCCTTTTAAAAGTATTTCTTTTAATTAAGGTCAATAGGATCTGTAGTGATGTCCTCTCCTTCATTTCTAGTATTGGCATTTGAGTCCTCTCTCATTTTTCCTAGTTAGCCTGGCAGAGACTTATCAATTTTTAATTTATCTTTCCAAAAAAACTATCTTTTGTTTTCATTGATTTTATATATTGATTTCCGGTTGTCAATTTCATTGATTTCTGCTCTCCCATCCACCCCCCACTTTTTTTTTTAACTTTTGCTTACTTTGGATTTAATTTGCTTTTCTCTTTCTAGCTTCTTAAAGGGAAAAAAAGATGGAAAATTAGATATTTATTTAGATCTTCCTTCTTTTATAATATATGCATTTATCACAGAATTATTATTGACAATAGCCGAAAGATGGAAATCCCAAGTATACATCAACAGATAAATATATGAACAAAATGTGCTATATATTTACAGTGATATTATTCAGCCTTAAAAAGGAATGAAATTGTGATAAATGCTAAACCATGGATGAATCTTAGAAATATTATGCTAAGTGAAATATACCGGAGACAAAAGGACAAATATTGTATGAATCAGTTTATACAAGTGCTGTGTAAATATCAGCCTCTTGCAAGTGATATTATCAGCTAGACATGTCTGAGCTACTCACCTAAGCCCATGCCAATTGTGATGAGCCCCCGTAGACATTTCCCCAACCAGGCCCAGGGTTGTGACTGGACTCGCCCTTGTGGTTCTTATTTTGATTGCAGAGCACAATTTAGGAACAACCATTAGAGAACTTGGCAGCACAAGATTTATTACTCATAAGTCCTAGAGTTACTCATATCGTATCTGAGGGCCACGCAGTGAGTTCAATGATGGGAAGAGAAGGAGGGAGTATAGAACAGGGTCTCTGCTTTCATTGGGCTCTGAGTGTGAGGTGCCTAGAATTTCATCGATTCACTATTGGTGAGTTTAAAACATAATTGCAAGAATGAGGACAGGGAAAGGAAAAGCAGGGTCATGCAAACATCCAGTTATCTAGATTATCCAGGGCCTTCTAAAAGGGGAAATTCATGGATGGGGAAATGACTTGGTTTCTTATCTAGTTGCTTTACTAATACTGTGTCATACAGCTGGCCATGTTTATTCCAGATGGATGTCTTTGAAACCTCTACAATCAAAGCCTTAATGTCAGTCACTTATATTACAATGAGGTACCTAGAGACAGCAGAATGGAGGTTACCAGAGGTTGGGAGGAGGGAGGAAAAAAGAATTATTGTTTAATGGGTAGAGTTTCTGTTTGGGACGGTGAAGAAGTTCTGGAAGTGGATGGTGGTGATGGTTATACAATATTGTGAAATACTTAATGCACACCTACAAATGGTTCAAATGGCAAATTTTATGCAATGTATATTTTATTACAATAAAAAGAAATAAAAAATTTTCAAAGCCATGTAATAATCGAATTCATCTTGACCAAACTAATTTGCAATCATCCTTTGTCACATAGTATTCTTGTATTAATTATCTTCCAGTTTTAGGTTCTTTTGATCCTTTATTCTGATTATCCATTGGGGCCCCAGTGCTATAATTTATTCCCTTTATTTCTATGAGAAAAAAGATATCACAAAAAGAACAAAAAATAATTAGTCTTCAGCCATCCTTTAATAGCTACATAGTATTCAGTTATATAGATGTGGTATATTTTTTTCTTTGATGTAGGTAATTTAGCTTATTTCTGAACCTTAATATTATACATAATGTTGCAGTAAGTATTCTTAGTCCAGGATTATTTTTAGCACATTTAGTTATTTCGTTAGTATAATTTAAAATGAGTTGATTCAATGATCAAAGAGTAGAAAAATCACATCTATATCTATGTTTATTTTTCTATCTTAACCTACACTCATCTCCATATGCATATCCATGTCTGTGTCTCTATATATCTCATCTATGGGTTTATCCATCTATCATGAAAGCACGAGAGAGAAACAACAGGAAAGTTGTGCCAATTCATACTTCTAGAAGCAGTCTATATAAGTATAAATTTCCCACCACTATTAACAATGCTAGAGAATGTCATGTTAGAAAGATTTAACTTGAAAGACTTGATTTATATGCCTTTTATCTCTGGTAAGATGGAAATGTTTTCACATTTTTATCAGACAATTGTATTTTTGAAATTTGTCAATTGCCTACCCATGTGTTTTATCCATTCTTCTATTAAATAACTGGCGTTTTAAGAACTCATTTGCAGAATTATTTTTTTATTTATCTTTTTAAAAAATTATATATTTATTTATTTTAGAGAGAAAGTGTGTGTATGAGCTGAGGGTAGAGGCAGAGAGAGAGGGAGAAGCGGGCTCCCCTACTGAGCAGGGAGCCTGAAGTAGGACCTGATCCCAGGACCCCAGGATCATGGCCTGAGCTGAAGACAGATGCTTAACCATCGGAGCCACCCAGGTGCCTCCACAGAATTATTTTAAAATATATGTGTGTACTGTGCAGAAAAGAGTTTAGATAGCAGTTTTGAGACTGCTATCCTTCGAAAGGCCTGCTTGAGAGGTAGCCCCTTGGCTGGCATCTGGGAACTTACAGTTGGGGAGTATTCTCACCATTTTCTAATTGATGAGAGCTCTTTCATTGCATTTAAACTGTTTGTACAAATAATGTGGTTTAGGCTGGGCACTTGCTTTCCTCCTGGGAGTTTGGAATTTTGGTACATACTAGGCAGAGGGTGCCTCAGGATCAATACCAACAAAGTTCTTCAGCATGGAGCCTCCAGTAAGCTTCCCGGATGGACATTTCACGTCAATTTTACATACATATATATATATATATATATATATATATATATATATATATATAATTTATACTGTTTGGAATTAAATATGTCCTCTGGGATTCCATTAGGGGAGGAGTCTTAAAAGCTTGCACCTTGTTTCCTGTGGACTTCACCCAGGCACTTCTTTTTCCTCCTTTGCTGATTTTGTCCTACTAACCTTTTGGTCCTATCTTCTGTCTTACTAACCTTAGCCATAAGTGTGAGTATAAACTGAGCCCTCTGAGTTGTCCCAGAAAATCACCAAACCTGGGAGCAGATTTGGGGACCTTCTGGCACATGTATTAATCTTTAATTTTGGAAGTCATGCACATATTATTTCTTACTCTTGTTTTTTTTTTTTTCTTATGTGTACAAATCAAAATATTCAATCCTCAGATTCACCCTTCCCAAAGCACTTCCTGCTGAAGTTCCTTTCTATCGCTGGTTTCTTGGGCATCACTGTTTTCATTCTGCCCGGCTTATGTGGCAATCCTGGCAAAACCTCAAAGATAGGCTGAAGGAAAATTATTGACACAGACGCTTTCTTAGATAGTACCTGCAGTATTGCCTAAGTTACTAGACATTACATATTTTTAGTCTTTAAACCTGTGAAGAAGATAAATTCTTAAAGTCATTCAGGCATGAAGTATTTATCAAGATCAGCTGCTGACTAGGAGTTCCAACTCAACTCCATATGCCATTTAAATGGTGTAAATTCCTCCCAGCTCCTTGAAATATTTTATTATTCTTACTTCTCAATGTTATGAATTTTCTTTTTTTATGTCTTTAAATGAGGAATGGGAGAACTGAAGCATGGGCTGCAAACCAGGCAGAGATTTAAATGGCAAATATTTTAATATATTTCCTAGCACTTATTTTTTTCATACAAAATCTTTAACAGAGATCTTCAACAGAAATCTTTAACAAAATCTTTAACAGAATGTAAGTGCTAGGTTGTAACTCTGCTAATAAAGGAACATTTACACATTTTAGAAGGGGAAAAATATAAAGGAGAGCTTTTGGAAGATAATGTCCCATTTACAGAAAAAAAAAGTGATTCAGGTAATTTAATATAAACTCTTAAAAGGCAGGAAAAATTATTCAAGTTAATCAGAAGTAAAAATGGCTTTTATGTTGTTTTATGCAATTCTGCTTCTGCAAAGTAAAATTAAATATCTTTATAAAATTAAGTCTCTTGGTACAAGCTGCCAACTATGCAAATAATTTTGTCATTTTTAGAACATGCTGAAAAAGAACACCATTTGGTGTATTAAATGGACAAGAGATGGCTTCACAACTGACAAGAGATGGCCATGACACGAAAAATAGAATCCAATGTCTTGGGAAAGGAATAAAACCAAGACAGGAATAAAAACCTATAAAAGCAGCAGTAGATGGCCATATTTGTCTATCAGCAACAACGACCACAAGAACTCCCCCCAGATAATAACCCATAAGATAGATCACATAATACCAGGTAAATTTC